>NC_072481.1:27473642-28156856 GCF_027574615.1 Eptesicus fuscus
GCTGAATCTGTGGACACTGCGGTCCCCTTGTCACTCCATCTCTCTTGACAGCACTCACCATTCCCTTCTTGGAACTTCTTTTCTGCTCTTGAATTCTGTGCTGTCCACACTCCTGGTTTTCCTCCAACTTTCCTGATTTCACAAGTTCCTTCTGCTACATCCCTCCTTCAGGCCACTGTTCTCTCCTGACCTATCCTAGATGGTTTTCTCTCCTTACTTTACACTCTTTCCTTGAGCAAATCCAGGCCACCCCCTGGTGCAGGCTACCATTTATTTCCCTCTGGCCTTATTGCTCAGCGTCCCAAATTGTCTCTGAGGAGGAGCGGAGGTTGCCACCCCAGAATGTGCCCGTCTGGCCGCAGAAGCCTGCCCAGCGGTGCCAGGAACAAGGCAGATTTGTCGACTGGGTAAACGGATGAGGGTGGATGAGTGCTTACGTTCCTACCAGTGCTCCCAGTTTGCTCACCGGGGGCCGTGTTACACGCCTGCCTACTAGGTTGTCTTTAGAAAAACATTCATGACCCAGGCGTGTTTTGGAATGTGCAGCTTGTTCTCACGGAATTGTGTGTTCTTGTTGGAGCGGTGATGCTGACCCCAAGTGGGTGGCTTATACAACAGAAATGCATGGTCTCCCAGGTCTGTGCGCCTCACATTAACCAACTGCATCTACAATGACCCTATTTCCAAACGAGGTTGTCACTGAACTCAAGGGGTTTCCTGCTTGTGGCGTTCTATTTAAGAATAAGACCTAGCCCTGGCCGGGGTGGCTCAATTCGTTGAGCGTCCTCTTGTGCACCGAAAGGTCACCGGTTCAATTCCTGGTCAGGGCACATGCCCAGGTTGCAAGTAACCCGGTCAGGGGTACGTAAGGGAGGCAACCGACTCTGATTGATGTCTCTCTCTCTCTCTCTCCATCTCCTATCTCTCTCTAAAACCAATAAAAACATATTAAAAAAAAAAAAAGAATAGGACCTAGTTGTTGAGTAGTTTTATTTATTTGCAGCAGGTAAAGGAGACAGGGGATTCACATCCAAATCTTGGTCTTCCCCCAGAGAGGCTTAGCCATTGCTTATAATACTATTCGGTTAATTACATGTTGATTTCTTCTTTGCAGTTGGCTATACTTATCAGGTTGAGTTCCTGTCAAGCTCATCCTATTTAGGGCTGCATCTGCAAAATACTGTGCTACATTTTAACATTTAGTAAGAACAATATTTAGTAAGAGCCAGCCCAGACCCTGGGACCCTTGTCCTATCTAACAAACGTCATGTTCTGAGGTACTGAGGGTTAGGAATTCAGCATACTATTGTTTTTGGGGCAGGGGTGGGGGGGGTGGGAAGGGGGGACGCAATTCAACTCATAACACCAACTGATGTTGATGATGCTTTAAAGCACTGATCATATTCCTCTTCTTTGAAGCTTTTCAAAGGTTCTCTGTTGCTCTCAAGGTAAATCCAAGCTCTTAGCACTGAAGGCACATCAAAATGTGGTCCCTGCCACTTAAGCCCTTGCTCTTTCAAACCCGCGCACACTGCTTAGAATAGATCCTTTAACGCTCTGCCCATGTGTCACTGAACATTCTGTTATCAGTGCTCATCACACGCACCTGCCTCCTAGGGCTTAGCACAGGGTTTGACACAGCACTCAATAAACTTTTGTTGAATGAATGTATGAAGACAATTATTTTCAAGCCTTTTTTAAAAAAATTCAAAAAAATTATATATTTTTTAAATTCAAGGTAAGTGTTAGCTTGGAATTACTCATATATAAAAGTCTTTCTGTTTGGACCAGGCTTTTATATTCCTGCCAATCTGGTTTCTGCTCTGCCCCCTGGTGGTGGCCCTGGGCCCGGCGGGAGAACGAAAGGACCATTTAAGGTATTTCCGGAAACCGGGAGTTGGTGACTCAGCTCATTCATACACCCACAATGCATTGCACATAGGCTATTTTCTACTTTAAAACATCTAGATTACTTTTCTTTCAACTTTTCCCTCACTAAACATGCGCCTGCTTTCACAGAATTGTCTGAACTTAAGGCAGAAACCAGTAGCTCTTCTGTGGAAATAGTTACCATTGCTTTTCCAGGAGTTACAGTTACCTGAGGACTGTGTGCAAAGCTGCGGAAGGCATGCTCTGGTTTCTCTTCAGACCGCATAAATCTTTCGCCTTTTACTAAAGATTTCCGTGGAGAGGAACAATTCTGAGTTATTACTCAATTTTTTGAGGTCTTGCATTCGCAGGACTTACAACGGTGTGTGAAAATTAGACATATACTTCTCCTTTCGTTGGCTGGTGATACATTCGGGGGATCAGTTTCCCAGATGTGTCAGAAGGGGAAGGTTGCTAGCTTCTCTTTCCGCTCAGGTTTGTTTTCTTTGAGGTTCTCTGTCCTCTTAGCGGCAGTTCCAGGAGGTGGCTCAGGCCCGCGTGTGGGGACCTTACAACTTGTTGGGGAAAGGGCACGACTGTCCCTTTTGCCCGCCTGTCCCCACAGGCGCCCGGGACAAAGCAGGTTTGTGGACTGGGTGAGCGGGTGAAGGGTGAATGGGTGCATGAGTCTACAGTGCTCCGAGGGATCCAAGGTCTCGTGTTACGTACGAGGTTGTTGTCTTCAGAAAAATACTCCTGTCTCGGGCGTGCCTGGGAATGGGCAGCTTGTTTGGAATTGTGCGCTCTTGTGGGAGTGGCGACGCTGACCCCCGTAGAGCTAAGGAAGGACAAGCGCCCCCCTTCGGAAGGACCGGGGAACAAGGGAACCTTAATGTAATCACCCCTCCTCAGTAAACACAGTGAAAGTGTACATTTTTGTATTATACTTAAGGTTTAGTTTTTAAAGTTGCACTTCTTTTTTTTTTTTTTTAATCCTTACGCGAGGATATTTTCCCCATTGATTTATAGAGAGTGGAAGGGAGGGAGGGAGGGAAGAGAGAGAGACAGACAGACAGACACATCCATTGGTTGCCTCCCACACTCGCCCCCAGCGGGCAGATGAACCTGGAACCCGCATCAAAAGGTACGTGCCCTTGACTAAGAATCGAACCCAGCCCATGCTCTAAGGACTGAGCACATCGGCAAGAGCTCATGTTTTTAATTAAACCATGGTTACCTTAGACTAGTGGTTTCCAGATTTTGGATTTTCCAATTATTAAAGTTTCCAAAATATTTCTGGGGTACAAAGTTATTTTAACCATTTTTCTACAAAAGAAAAGCCATTTCAAGACTACAAACAGTGCAGAATGACTTGAAACCAAAGGACAGGACACTTCTTTAAAATAGGAAGTCCATTTAGCTTTATGGAAATACATATTTTGTAACCTTTCTCTCCTCCAGCCCAAATATAGAAAAACAGGCTCAAAATCAGTAGGGGAAGGCTGAGCCGCCTTAGATTGACAATATCAGGGCCGGTGATGCCCTCTTGTGGCAGCCTGGAGAATTACTGCCATCTGACTTCATTTCCTCTGACTTGAGGAACAATTGCTTTAGAATACCTCCATTATTCATTCATGCATACCTGGTATTGATCTCAATGTTTGGGATATATCAGTGAAGAAAAAAATATAAATACAGCCTAGCTGGTTTGGCTCAGCAGATAGAGCGTCGGCCTGGGGACTGAAGGGTCCCAGGTTCAATTCTGGCCAAGGGTACATACCTGGGTTGCGGGCTAGATCCCCAGTAGGGGGCGTGCAAGAGGTAGCTGATCAATGATTCTCTCATCATTGATGTTTCTATCTCTCCCTCTCCCTTCCTCTCTCTGAAAATAATAAAACATATTTTTAGCCCTCACCGGTTTAGCTCAGTGGATAGGGCATCAGACCTCGGACTGGAAGGTCCTAGGTTAGATTCCGGTTGAGGGCATGTACCTTGGTTGTGAGCTCGATCCCCAGTGGGGAGCATGCAGGAGGCAGCTGATTGATGTTTCTCTCTCATCAATGTTTCTAACTCTCTATGCCTCTCCCTTCCTCTCTGTAAAAAAAAATGGATAAAAATATATTTAAAAAACAAACAAGAAACCCCCCATATTTAAAAAAATACTTATATCTATATTATCTAATCTCTATATCTATGTTTATCTTATTTATCCTCATCCTAGTGCAGTTTACATTCAGGTGGAGAGATAACAAATAAATGAATAAATACTATGGAAAAATGGCCTGCTAAGGGGGCGGGGGCCATGGTGTAGGGAGTGGCATAGTGTGGGTTGCAACTTAAAAAAGAGTAGCCCTCAGTCCTGCTCAGTTGGTTAGAGCATTGTCCCCATATGCCACGCTTGAGGGTTTGATCCCAGGTCAGGGCACATACAAGAATCAACCAATGAATGCGTAAGTAAATGGAACCACAAATCAGTGTTTCTCTCTCTCAAATCAATTTAAAAAAAAAAAAAAGGAATAGGTGACTTTGTGTAAGTTGAAAAGAGATGAGGGACTTAGTCATGCAGCTAGCTATCTGGGCTGAGAGGGTCTAAGAACAGAACCTCTCTCCCTGTTCACCAGAAGTCAGCACAACAGTCCCAAGGCATGAGCTTGTTCAGAAACACACAGCAAGTGTGTCTGGAGCCTGTAGGGGGAAAGAGAAAAGGAGGAGACAGTTCAGAGGTGACGGGAGATTAGATCCCCACGGGCCCCGCTCTCATCGCATCTCCCTCCCCATCCACACACACAGAACAGAATAACAGCGAGAATGTTTATTGAACTCTTCCCCGCCAGCAGCTCTCTCCGCCCGCAGCCTCCCACCCACAGCCAGGTGGAGTGGCCCTGAGATGGACCCCAGGCTCCTTCTGCTGGACCCTCCGCCGTGGCCTTCCTGGCTTGCCTCAGAGGCTCTGTCACTCCTTTCCTTCCACATCCTCCTGGAAGCGAGTGATGTCAGACAGCTGCTCCGGATCCCGAGGGCAAAAGTAAAAGCTCCTGTTGTTGTAGAACTGGCCATGCTGGTACAAAGCTGGAAACGGGGAGGTGAGCCTGCGGCTGCGTGCTGGCCGCACCGTGCTCCAGGGCGCCTCCCTCCCCACTCACCTCTGGAAACGTTGACTTTGTTGGTGGCCAAGATGTCCACCTGAACGCTGTCTATTTTCATGTGCAAGTCCTCTGCGTTGCTCTGAGGACAGGAGAGGGGAACGGAGAGAGGCGGGTGCAGCCCAAGGCAGTCTGGGTTTGGCGTCGGGCTGGCGCAGGGATGAGGCAGGCAGGAGCAGGAGAGGGAACGGAGAGAGGCAGGTGCAGCCCCCGCCCGGTCCTTCCCTGCCGCTGGCCGCCAGGCCCAGTTCCCGTGAGGGGTGCACGGGCGGGGGGGGGGGGGGGGGCGGTGGGACGGTGTGGAGGAGGCACCGTTTCGTCCGGGCCACGGCTCTCCGTGGAGGCGGGCCGGGCCGGGAGCACTCACGCGGAACAGCCGGTAGAGCTCCTCTCCCATGGACCTCTGCACGTGCTCCGCCACCACCGGGAAAATCCGCACGAAGTACTGCACGGGCGGCGGCGGCGGTGTCACTGCGGCGCCCCCCCCCCCCCCGTCCTCCCCCCGCGCCCCCGCGCCCCCGCACCTCCAGCGTGAGGCTGGCCTGCCGCTGGCTGTTGCTGTGCTCCGCGTTGCCCATGGCGGCCATCAGGCTGTGCACCACCCGGAGGCGCAGCATCTCCTCGGCCAGGCTCGTGTTGCCGCGCGCCAGGACCCTGGGCCGGGATTCGGGTTGGGGCGACCTCTGGGGACCCCCCAGCGCCGGGCCTGCCTGCTGCAGCCACCCACGGCCCTGCCCGCTTACCCGATGGCCTTGGCGGCCGCGGCCTGCTGCAGAAACGCCGGCAGGTAGGCGGCGGGCAGGCGGGCGGTGGTGAGCTGGAGGACCACCGTGGAGTCTATGGAGGGCGGCTGTGAGCAGGGCCCCTGCTCCCGCGGGGTGCCTTCCCCCCAGTCCCAGCCATCCCTACCGCTCAGGATCTTGGGCTGCGGTTCGCTGGCCTCCGGGACGGACGGTGTCAACAGGTCCACGAGGCCCTTGAGCAGCGCCTCGCACACGTCGTAGTTGACCAGGTCCTTGATCAGCTCGATGGCTGGGGAGGGGCAGAGGCGATGCAGAACCCTGCCTCCAACACCCTCCATCCCCAGCCAGGAAGCAAAGAGCTCCTTGAACCAAGTTGCTTGCTGTACCTCCTCCTCTTCACTGACCTCTCCTGACCTTTGATTGGCCAGCACTGCACCAGGTGTGGGGAGAGCTGGGCAGAGGACACCTCAGTCCTGCCTTCTTGGAGCTCTTGGTTATAGAGGAGGAGGGGGAGCTCTCCCCCTGCGCCCCAACCAGCCACTAGCGGGGGCAGGGTGGGTGATGAGCCCATCCATCATGGAGGCCTGGAGGAGTGCAGGGGGTTCATGGAGGAGGGAAGGGCTGGGCTTAAAAGGGGGACAAGGATGAGGAAAGACAAGGGGTGAGGAGGAGGACACAGCAGGTGGGGGGATGTGTGGCAGAGAGTGAAAAAGGGGTGGAGGCAAGGTGGACAGCAGTCTGGAGGAACTTCAGTTTCTGACGGACCATTATTGAGCCCTTCTTTGCCTTGGTTCTGTGCTGAGGGCAGTGAGATTCGCTTTGCAGTAACACTATGACGGTTAACCCCATTTTACATGAGAGGAAATGAGGCTCAGAGAGGTAAAGCTCTCTGCCTAAGGCACCACAGCTAGGGAGTGGTGGGAGCAAAAGGAAGGAGAGATTTGGTTAGGAGGGAGGAGGCAATTAGAAGTTATTGAAGGAGTTTTCTGTAGGTATTTTCCAGTTATTCCTCCCAACATTCACTCAGCCTACAGAACGCCTATTGTTACGGTACGGTAAGGAGCCCTGTAAAAGCCGTCAGTGGGCTGTGGGAGTGCCTGGAAGATGTAGAGAGAGGAGCCAGAGAGAGGCAGAGCTCGAATGGGCAGGCTGAGACAATGCCCCGTGGTAAATGGCACTCCAAACACACGTGCTGGCTGCGTGGACAGGACTTAGAAACGTGCTGCCCAGCACAGCAGCCAAGTGGGGCCTCTCTCTCCATTGACTCCTGGGAGACCAGATTTAGGCTAATTTGTTACCTCCCTGATTAGCTCTTTTGCATACCAGAACGCAGTGCAGACACAGCACTGCTGTATAAACAGTATTATCTGTTTGAATCACAGAAATGGACCTTTTAGTTCCCTGTCAGAGATTTTACCCAGTAAGAACATGTGTGGGATAATTCTCCAGCTGCTCTAATTTTTGTTTTTAAATCCTCACCCGAGGATATTCATTTTATTTATTTATTTATTTTTAAAATATGTTTTATTGATTTTTTACAGAGAGGAAGGGAGAGGGATAGAGAGTTAGAAACATCGATCAGCTGCCTTCTGCACACCTCCCACTGGGTATGTGCCTGCAACCAAGGTACATGCCCTTGACCAGAATCGAACCCGGGGACCCTTGAGTCCGTAGGCCGACGCTCTATCCACTGAGCCAAACCGGCTAGGGCCCGAGGATATTCTTTATTGATTTTTTAGAAAAAGAGGGAGAGAAAGAAACATCAGTGTGAGAGAGAAATAGTGATCAGTTGCCTCCCATATCCACCCGGACTGGGGATTGATCCACAACCTAGGCATGTGCCGTCACCAGGAAGTGAGCCCACAACCTTTTGGTGTGCAGGAGGATGTTCCAACCAACTGAGCCTGGGACAGGGCTAATGTGGTTTGGTTCTCATTTGGAATCACAGAGCCAGCAACACTGTGGAGGGTCAGGGACCAGCACGCCACGCCTCCCTGCCAGCCCCAAACACTCTCCCACCTGCACAGTAATGCGCCCGGGACGCCTATGGCTGCTCGGCGGCCCCTGCCTGTACTGGCTGGTGTCTGAACCCCACGTCTTTCTCACCTGCCTTATTGTTTGGCTGTGACACCTTTTCTTTGCTCCTGAATGAGTGCAGCTTGGGTTTTGGATCTGAGTGGTTGGCTCCTCGCACCCAGCACCCTGAGCCTTGTCAGCTGCAGGTCCTCTCTCAGGAGTAGTCGGGCTCGTCCCAGGCACAGGCTGGTAGCACCTTAGTGCAGGGCGAGGACGCGGCAGGAAGAGTGCCTGCCGTGCCGCGGAGAGCTCTTCCTGCAGCTATAGACACGACTCACGAACAACGAACAGTCAGCGGAGAAGTGAACGATGGGGTCTTTTATGAAGTTTCCCGGACCACAAGCGGCGTTCTCCGCCTACGGAGGACCCAGTACTCCAGGAGACAAATGTCTGGTTCTGCCTGTTCACTTTACACTAATGCTTGGTCCTTCATTGATTATGTACCTGCAACACTTGGAGCTCCTCAGAAAAACGAAGATTTATTCACTGAATCATTTTTGATTAAGATTCATAGCTGTCACTATTTACACCCAAAGCAAAGGTCCTTGTCCCTGCGCAAATACCTCCACGAGAACCACAGCCAGTCACAACTCTCTACCCTGCGCTAGTTACTAAGCAGAGCAGGCTCATGCAGAAAGCAAAGGACAACCGGGGACTCAACGCCTGCGGTACTGATGACACCGCTGTCCTACGTCGAAGCAGTCGCTGATCGGTAATTGGTCAGGGGAATGCCTGACACAGGTTTATTCATTGGTGCGTTAATTTACCTAACAAATACGTATTGAGCATCTACTCCCTGTGGGACCCCTGTGCTAGGGCAATGAGGAGGACTAAGGGGCAATCCCTGCCTCCAGGGATGACACATCTAATGGGGTACCAGTAAGGAAACGGGCATTTATGATGTTGTTATAAGAGCTATGGGAACACGAAGGAAGCCAGGCTGGTGTCAGAGCATGTTGAGGGGTTGGGGGTTAGAGAATCAGAAGACTTCTTTGGAGAAGGTAACGTGTGAGCTGACAAAGCAATAGGGAGTAGGAGGGGACTGGAAAGAAGAGTGTGGCAAGTGCCATGTTGCAAAGTGCATCCACCCTTGTGGCCGGGCAAGCAGGGAGGCCTGGCTGGGACACAGGGTGTTGGCGAGAGCTAAGCTTGTGGGGCTAGGTCAGCCCCAGCTACTGAGGGTTCTGCACGTGCCAAGCACCCTGTAGAGCAGGTGTTTTCTCATCTTTCAGTTCAGAGAAAAGCAAGACTCAAAAAGACTGAGTAGCTTGCCCAAGGTCAAACAGTTAATAAGTAGTAGAATGACTCTGTCAGATTCCAAAGCTCATATTCTTTTTAAAAAAATATATATTTTTATTGATTTCAGATAGGAAGGGAGAGGGAGAGAGAGATAGAAACATCAATGATGAGAGAAAATCATTGATCAGCCGCCTCCTGTATGCCCCCTACTGGGGATCGAGCCTGCAACCAGACATGTGTCCTTGATTGGTATCGAACCCAGGACCCTTCAGTCCGCAGGCCAACACTCTATCCACTGAGCCAAACCGGCCGGGGCCAAAGCTCATATTTGTCACCACTAAACTCTGGTGGAGAACCAGGAAAATAGACTGTGTGTGGGCACCATACTGGAGAGATGGCGTTTGGTTTAGAGGTGAGAAATACAGAGACCTGAATTACTGGTAGAGGAGGAGACAGAATGGAGAAAAGGAGACATATTTGAATCACATTCAGGAGTTAGAGGTGACTGGTCTCGTTGGAAGTTGGCTGAAGATGGGACAAAGAAAGAAACGACAATTGCCCACATCTGGGTGCTTTTCACTGAGGTCGGGACCTTGGAAAATGAAAGGTTTGGAGCTAGAATTCCAGGAGTCCAATTCTCAACATGGTTAGTGGCATCCAAGGGGGGAGGTGCGGGAGGCAAATGGAAATATGGGTCTGGAGCTCAGGGGAGAGGGCTGAGCCCGAGAGAGGTCACTCACCACTCTGCTCGTCACCCGTAAAATGGGGACAGTAGTGCCCACCTCATCTGAGGATTAAATGAGGAAGGAGACAGAGCAGTACTTGGCATTTAGTAAATCCTTTATAAATGTTATCCATCATTGTTTCTATCATCATAGGTGGTAATTAAAACCATGCAGTGGATTAGGTTCCACAGGAGGAAAAGAAAGAGAAGAGGACTTGGGGTTGAATCCTGAGAGGAAAAGGAAGTGGTGGAGGAACGGGAATGTACAAAGGACTGAGAAGCAGCTTCCAGAAGGTGGGAGGAAGCCAGCAGAGTTGGGTCTGGGAAGGAAGAGAAGAGTCTTCAGGACAGTGGCTGGATCAGGAGCGTTGGAGCTGTTGAGAGATTATGCCCAGTGAGGCCGAGAGCAGCTCGGCAGGGCCCATACTCATTCATTCGACAAGTATCATCTGAGTCGGTGTCAGCTACACCAGTGCTGCTGGAAGCAGCAGTAAGCAGCACAGGTGTAAGGAGTGGGCCGCTGACACTCAGTGGAAGCTTTAGTGCAAGAGGAAAGATTCTTCCAATCCAAAGAGGAACTGTGGAACCCACGGCCTGGCAGACTGGGAGAAAGCCTGGTGAGGCAATCACCTGTCTGATAGATGAAGAAACCCAGGGAGTCACAGTAAAAGAGGCGACAGAGCTGCAGAAGGAGCCTTAGAAATGGGACTGCACCTGGGAACTGTGGCTATGTCATGCCACCATTCCAAGTCACTCGGCACAGATGAGGTTTGTTTCGCAGTTCTTTGCTAGCCTTGGAAAACCAGGGTCCAGTTCTTTCTCTTCGCTTCCAGACAAGACTGCCACCTGCTGGCCACAGGTGAGAAGTGCGCTTCAGTTTGAGTCCATAACAGGTTTGCCTCCTTTTCCAGCAGGGTAAGTGTGTGGCAAGTTGTGATGTTTTAAGAAAGAAACCCGTGCCAGGCATTTTCCTGTCCAATTACATCCTGTTTCTTGTTTCTGTACATTTTGCCACCCCTTTCACCTCATACTGTTCAACACCCAATGCTGAAACATTAAAATTTTATTTTATGCACTATTTTGTTTTAAAAAGCCAGGCAACAAAGTAATTAATGTTATGTGCTCTGGTGGTATATGAATTGCTATGTGTGTCTTCCATTGATACCTGCTCTTCTGGGCAAGTCTCACACCGAGTCCCACCAGCCCACTCGCTGGTACTTTTTGAACAGCTCCCGACACCGAAGCCAAACTGCTGCACCAGGGGGTCAAGGGGAGACAGTACCAAGCCGGGGCAGGCACAGAGGCTTTGAAGGCCAGGCAAACTGGGATTAGAAACAAAATGTTCCCCGAGGGCTTTCTAATAAAAAAACAAATGACAGCCGAAACCGGTTTGGCTCAGTGGATAGAGCGTCGGCTTGCGGACTGAAGGGTCCCAGGTTCGATTCCGGTTAAGGGCATGTACCTTGGTTGCGGGCACATCCCCAGTGGGGGGTGTGCAGGAGGCAGCTGATCGATGTTTCTCTCTCATCGACGTCTCTAGCTCTCTATCCCTCTCCCTTCCTTCCTGTAAAAATCAATAAAATATATTAAAAAACAAAACAAAACAAAAAACAAAAAACAAATGACAACTCTGGAAGACTGTATAATGAAACTGATAAATGCTAAATAAAGTGAGGTTGAGGCCCTGGCTGGGTAGCTCAGTTGATTAGTGTCAACCCAATAAGCCAAGGTTGTAGGATGTTTCTCTCTCTCTCCAATCAATAAAGTGTTGCAGTTGAAGTGCTTATATAATTTTGGGGATGCTGCAGCATTGGTGGCTCAGTGGTAGAATTCTCATGTAATTTTAGGGAAATAACATATCCTTAGAAAATATGCAGCAGATTTTTTTCAGCAGTTTTTATCAGATGGTATGTTGGTTTTAGATATGCTCCTGCCTGGCCGGCATGGCTCAGTGGTTGAGTATCGACCTATGACCAGGAGGTCACTGTTCGATTCCTAGTTCAGGGTACATGCCCGGGTTTGCGGGTTCGATCCCCAGTGTGGGGCATGCAGGAGGCATCTCTCTCATCATTGATGTTTCTATCTCTCTCTCCCTCTCCCTTCTACTATGAAATCAATAAAAATATATTTTAAAAGCCTGGCTGGTGTGGCTCAGTGGTTGAGCTTTGACCCATGAACCAGGAAGTCACGGTTCAATTCCCAGTCAGAGCATATGTTAGGGTTTCGGACTTGATCTCCAGTAGGGGGTGTGCAGGAGGCAGCCCATCAATGATTCTCTGTCATCATTGATGTTTCTATCTCTCTCCCTCTCCCTTCCTCTCTCTAAAATAAAGAAAAACATATTAAAAATATATTTTTTAAAAAAGAAAAATAGCCCTGACCGGTTTGGCTCAGTGGATAGAGCGGCGGCCTGCGGACTGAAGGGTCCCAGGTTCGATTCTAGTCAAGGGTGTTAGGTCGAGGCAGGGGGGAAAGACCACAGCCATGCAAGCATCCGCAAGGTAGATGGTGACAAAGATAACTGGCGCCTTCCCAGAACCTTGCCAGCCTTCCCAGACCCCTGCCTGAGGCAGGAATTCCACACCTCTCATGCCCTCCACCCTCCCCTCACCAAACAGCTGTATAAAGGAAGTACCTAAGCCCCTGTTTTGGCGCGAACTCCCCTGGCCCACTCTCGGACCGGTGAGTTTCGCCCGGGAGCGCAATACAACCAATAGGAATTGCTATAAACTTTACAAATGTTTAAAAGAAACATGATTTTTTCAGTAAATTGGTAGTTTGGTGAATTGGACATTCAGCAAATTGCTCATTTGGCCAATTGATTTTTGGTAAACATACATTTGGCAAACTAATTTACTAGTATAATGATTGGTCTGCTTCTGATGAAATCAAATAGTAATTTTTATGTTCCTAAGATAACAATTTGTAAAAGATACTAATATATTTACATACACACATATATTGTTTCAACTCCCCAACAGAATTCATTAATTTGTCCTTCCAACAAACTTTATGACTTTGAAGTGTCTCTTCTCGAGGGAGGGAGACGGTGAGCGGGTGCTTCTGTGGCTTTAGACAACTTGTCATGATTAAGTCCCTGCGTGCCACTAATTCCTGGAAGAGCAGGCCTCCCTGGGAGGAAACTGCCATTTTTCACGTCACAGCAGTTATAAATGGAGATGAATTCCAGGCAGGCCCCCTTTGGAGAAGTCCTCCCTTAAGTTTTGGCTCGCTTAGGGTAAGTGGGCTCATCATTGAAAGAAATTCTAAAATCTTAAGCATCTGAAAACAAAAACTCCTCAGGAGTCAGTGGATGAAGACGTCAGTACCCTCTCCCTGGTTATTTCTCCTTCAAAGTGAAGATCGTACAAGAATGGACAGTCAGAATCTCTTGCAGTGGGGACGAGAAAGCCACTGCCTGGTGCACAGGTTTCCTTCTCCACTCTATTTTTTTAATTAAAAAATAGTTTTTGTTATTCCTCACTTGATATTTTCCCCATTGATTTCAAAAAATATATTTTTATTGATTTCAGAGAGAGGAAGGGAGAAGAGAGAGATAGAAATATCAGTGATGAGAGAGAATCACCCATTGATTTTTAGAGAGAGTAGAAGGAAGGGGGGAGAGAGGGAGAGAGAGAACATTGATGTGAGAATCATCGATTGGTTGCCTCCCGCATGTGCCCTGACTGGGGCTGGGGTTCAAATCTACAACCCAGGTACGTGCCCTTGACCAGGAATCGAACCTGCAACCCTTCAGTGCACAGGCCGAGACTCTAACCACTGAGAAACACCAGCCAGGGCTCCTCCAGTCTTTTTTAAGAACCTGAAAGGGCAGGGAGTTCCAGAACCTGTAACACAGAGCTCCCTAACCACCCTCTTCCAGGGGCACTGGGACAGGTGAGAGGGAAGGTAATTTTAACAAACCCAGCTGAAGTATGCTGACCCAACAGTCTGGTAGAAAAACAGGAAAAACTAGCAAAAATGGCAAAACCAGCAGGCTGGAGGAGATCTGGAAGTGGTATTACAGAAGTCAAGAAAAGAGAGTTGAGTTGCTATTGACTGTGGGTCAGAAGTAGCTGAGAGATCGAGCAGGGAGAAAACGGGAAAATGAGTAGCTGGAGGGGAACTTGGGGTCAAGGAGGGGTATGCATCCTCCAACACTGGCTGAATTTTACCTTTTTTGGAGGACGTGTCTTTGAAATCTCTTTTAACCCACGGATTACCAAGGAGACTGTGGTTAAAATGGAAGATACAGAGCACATTTGCTTGTCAATGGAGATGATGCTCCAGAAGAACAGGAAGTGGGGAACAGCGGGGGAGAAGTCTGAGAGAAGGAGCAGGAAAGAGGTGATGGAGCAGGGACGCTGCCATGTGATGGGAAGGAGCAGAGGATGCGGGTCAGGCCGGCTGGCAGATTTGGAGGTGGGAAGGTGGGGTTCTCAACAAAGAAGGAGGTGAGGCCATTGTCTGGCTCCTCCACCACTGACACGGCCCCCTCAGCCTCTCCTGCTCCTGTTTTCACCGGATTCTGCCTGAGAATCCTGCTTCCCCTGTAGCCTTCCCCGGGGAAGGATGTCACCCCCACTTCCGCCGCACACACAGCGTGGGAGGTAGAGCGCACATCCTCCCTTCTCTCCTCCCAAACCATTAATTTTTCTCCTCAGTACAAAGAAAGATCAAAACTCAAGCACTTGGCATAGTACTTGGCACAGTACAGATGTTCAATCAATATTTGTTTTTAAAAAACAGACTAGCAGATAAAGACAGTCTGGTGCTAACATTCTGCCCTCTGCGCCGGGGAATGCCGGAGGCTGGTTCCGGTCGCTCTGTGAGCTCAGCCGGGGAATGCCCCGAATCGACTTCAGCCAGGCCATCGCCTGCAGCTCACTGTGGAAATGTGTGCAGATTCATGCTCTGCACTGACCACTTACCTCCCCACAGATCATCCTGCCTGACTTTGGTGAAATAAATAGTGTCTTTGGTGCAAACAAACAAACTCACTAACCCCGCCCTTTTACGGTCAGTCCATTCGGCTAGGCCACCCGCTCCTCTTGGTCACAGGTTTCTCTGTCCTGACTGTTGCCATCGCCCTGGGGGTTAAAGAGAAGCTTCATCTTGGTCTTGCAATTTGGCGTCTCCAAACTCAAGAGGCAGTCCTGTCTGGCCCTCTCTGCTCACCGCTGTTAGGACCACATCTCAGACCTGTCAGAGCTCCCCTGCCCTGCCTCTGGAGGAGTGAGGAGAAGCAGAACACAGTACAGTATTCCCTCCCTCAACCTCCACTGCATCAACCATGTGAAACTGCTCCCTCTAGTGGAAAATCATTCCATCTGCATTCTCTATATTCTAAGTTACAGGAAGACTATTTTGAAGGGCCTGGTGAGAAAGAATAATTCATTTCTTCAGCAGACATTTCTTGGGCACGTGTTATGAGTTGGGCATTTTTGAAATTACTTTGAGGTACAGAGTTTCACTGTGCCCACATGCGCACACACCAGATAAAAAAGGCAGTGATATGCTGAAACCGGTTTGGCTCAGTGGATAGAGCATCGGCCTGCGGACTCAAGGGTCCCAGGTTCGATTCCGGTCAAGGGCATGTACCTTGGTTGCGGGCACATCCCCAGTAGGGGGTGTGCAAGAGGCAGCTGATCGATGTTTCTCTCTCATCGATGTTTCTAACTTTCTATTCCTCTCTCTTCCTCTCTGTAAAAAAATCAATAAAATATATATATATATATAAAAAGTCAGTGATAAAGCTTCACGCTCTGCCTGCCACAGTGGTACTTGTCATGAAGTAAATGCAGAGGGACTCTAACTTGGGCCCGATATGGGAAGAAGCTGAGCCAGTTCCAACTCAGGAGGGCTTCATCAGCATAAATGAAGCTAAGCCATTTTTCATAGATTTATTCAACAAACATCTACTGAGTACCCATTATGTCCCAGGCCCTGAGCTGGAAAAAGAGGTGAGTCAGACCCAGCCCCTGCCTGAGGTTGCTCACAGGTCTGGAAGCGAAAGGCACAGAGGCAAGTGGTCACTGAAGGTGTGCATGTGCAGCCCTCCCACCTCCCGCCCTCATTCCTTCAACAAAAGTCAAAGGAGGACCTGACATATGCTAGGGACTACGGGGAGGACATAAGGACAAAAAGGATGACAGCTGCACTGAAATTGTACAGACTATGTAAAGGGCAGTTACCATTCTGGCGATAACTGCACCAATAGAGGGAGGTTCTAGAGGGACGAAGGCTAAGGGTGGTACTAAAGGAGGAGGCTGCATTTGGGCAAGGGTGGAAGGCAGGTCGGGGAAGACATCAGAGCAGAAATGCTTAAGCTGAGCCAAAACCGGTTTGGCTCAGTGGATGGAGCGTCGGCCTGCGGACTGGGGGGTCCCGGGTTCGATTCCGGTCAGGGGCATGTACCTTGGTTGCGGGCACATCCCCAGTGGGGAGTGTGCAGGAGGCAGCTGATCGATGTTTCTCTATCATCGATGTTTCTGACTCTCTATCCCTCTCTCTTCCTCTCTGTAAAAAATCAATTAAAAAAAAAAAAAAAAGAAATGCTTAAGCTGAGAAGTGGTGGCTGAGTGGCAGTGGTCACTCTGCCACGTGGAAGTGGGTTGGGGGAGGGGGGTCTCACCGGCACCCACTTCAGTCTCCTTGGGGTTGTTTGATTAGCTTCCTAACATTAAGCTGCCAGGCCACTCCCTTGGTCCAATGCCAGCGACAACCTTCTGACCTTTACTTAGGTGCCTCTCCCACTCCACCCCCTCAACTGGCAACTGCTCCCCAGCTAGGAGACTGCTCCAGCTGGTAATCAATTTCAACACAGCATTATTTCTCAACACATCAGGCCCATGTACCCACCCATACCTGCAGCGGTCAAACAAGTACAAAATTGACACTGCTGCTGAAGGAAAAACACCCTGACATTCATTCAACATTGCCTCCAGAAAATGACTGCTATTGAACGTAAGCCTTCAGACCTTTGTTGATCTTACTGAGACTCTCACTTGCACACCAGAACCTGAGAACCTGCCTGCTCCTCGGCCCCTCCCAGTCGTCTAGGACCTGGGGCTCAGCCTGTCATTCTGGACTCAGGAGTCCCAAAATGCACGATGCCCAGAACTTTCCTCGCTGTCGTGGCCTCCTCGGCCCTGCCCATTCCCCCTTGCATATGCCATCTCATTCTCCACACCCAGACAGTTCTGCCTTGTCCATTCTCTCGCTGGGGCCCTGTATTCAGCTAGATCAGTACGTTATATTTTGTTGTATGGACAATCCAAAAGGCTTCCCCACTGGCCTCCAGTCTCAAGTCTCCCTATGGCTCTGGCCACCTAGCAGACCACACCCAGGCCTACTTCCTGAGACAGTGCTTTCCCTTGCCACCCACCTGTTCATGGTCCACTTTTCAATGGCTCCATGCCCACTCCTCCGTCTGGCACTCAGGGTGCTCTGTAATCTGGTCCCAGCCTACCTTTCTAGTCTTCCTAGACCAAGGCCTCTACCAAACCTCCACCAAATGGTCTACCTGTCATTCCCCACATACGCCCTGCTTTTCCCAATGTCGAGGCCTTCATTTATACCATTTCATTTTCCAGAATGCCCTCCTCTGCTCCTGTCTACTTTCCTAAATCCTTCCCATGCTCGAAGTCTCAGCTCAGACACCACTTTCTCTTGAACCCTCCTGTTGAAAACAGAACCTCCCTTCTCTGAATCACTACAGGAACAGGGAAGGGAATAACATCCTGCAAATACCTGCCATGTGCTACAGTTAAAAGCATATGCTTTGGAGTCAGACAGATCTAATTTGAATCTAGTTAGCTGGCTAACCTCGGAAGGCGTAATCTCTCTGTGCTTCAGTGCTTTAGCCTGAAAAACGTAGAAATACCTGCCCCCACCATTCATCCATCTGAATATTCAGACACCTAATGTCATTTCCTAGAAGAAGGACAGTGCTCAGGGTGATTTCTGTTTAGAGGGGAAGCACCACCTAACACTGGGAACCAGAGCCAGCTCTGGACCCAGGCAGATCCTAAACAACTGTGACAGCGCCATGTGGCTGATTCGAAGTACAGAAGGTGACTGTCATTTTCTGAATAACTTGCCCATCAACCCTGAATCAACATCTTCCATCTGCCAAGGCTACCCAGAACACTCGACAAGGCTCTGTGAATAGGAGAGAACTGTGAATAAGAGCGAAGGTGCCTAGCTCTCACTGCCACCTTCTGCGACGTGGGGCAGACCCGGCCGCCTCCCCTACCTTCATACTGGACTTCCAGGTGCATCGTGCACAGCACATTCAGCACGCAGTCCACGATGCTGGGGTGTGTGGCTCCGATGATCGACTGGCAAGACATAAAGAACAAGGTGGTTACCCTTGACATCTTGTCCATCTGGGAGGAATGAAAAGCAGCCTTCCAAATAGCTAGGCAGCCTGGCTGAATGGGGAGAGTGAGGGCAGTGGGCAGTCACTGGGCCTTGGCCCCTGAGAGGAGGGCAGGGCTGGGCAGCCAAGAATTGACTGAGAATCTGCCGAGGTTGCCACTGAACCCTCCAGCTCAGGAGGTGTTCAGTCGAGGCTAGCTGGCCACCTGCTAGAGGTGCAGGAGCAAACTGGCTACCTTGGCTGGGGGGAGGGCAGGCTCAAGCCAGGGCGAGTGATCCTAAATCTTCTTTCCCCTAGGAACCTTACCCAATGAGGGAACCCCTCTTTTCTACGTCTTCAACCTTTGCCTGTGCATTGGTTCCTGCCCTTTAGCATTGAACATCCTCACGCTCACCCAGATCGACACTCCTGTCCTTCCCTTCTGTCTTCTCTTGCTATTGCTCTTTTCCCTTTACTCCCAAGCTTCCCAAGGAAAGCCTCTTCTTCATCCTCTGACAGGCTACTGCAATGTAATTTTTCCTGCCATAGGACAGTGCCCTAATTCACCAACGCTTTTCCTGCTGGGACCCTTTTTTGGTTCTCCCCGTACTTAATCTCTCTGTTGCATTCAAACCATCGGATCATATCTTCCTTATTGAATGAAGCTCTTTCTCCCTCATTTTCACAGCCCTGTTTTCCTTTCATGGCTTTCATCATTCTTTTATTTTATTTTTTTAATTTGAGAGAGAGAAACATCAATTTATTGTTCCACTTATTTATGTATTCATTGGTTGATTCTTTTAAAAAAATATATATTTTATTGATTTTTTACAGAGAGGAAGGGAGAGGGATAGAGAGTTAGAAACATCAATGAGAGAGAAACATCGATCAGCTGCCTCCTGCACACCCCCTAACTGGGGATGTGCCCGCAACCAAGGTACATGCCCTTGACCGGAATCAAACCTGGGACCCTTCAGTCCGCAGGCTGACACTGTATCCACTGAGCCAAACCAGTCAGGGCCATTGGTTGATTCTTGTATGTGGCCTGAGGATTGAATTAACAACCTTGGCATATCATGATGCTGTTCTAAACAACTAAGCTACCCAGCCAGGGTTGTTCTTTTTTCAAAGAGGCAAGGAAGATGTCAAAAGAATAAGGACTCTGCAGTTTAAGAGAGTTGGATTTAAATGCCCACTTATGGTTTGGCTCAGTGGATAGAATGTCAGCCTGCAGACTGAAGAGTCCGGGTTTGATTCCGATCAAGGGCACATGCCTGGGTTGTGGGCTCGATCCCCAGTGGGGGGCATGCAGGAGGCAGCTGATCAATGATTCTCTCTCATCAATGATGTTTCTATCTCTCTCTCCCTCTCCCTTCTTTTCTGAAATCAATAAAAATATATAAAAAAAGAAATATTCTTAAAAAAAGTAAATACCTATCACTTAGTGTGTGGCCTTGAATAATTAAGGAGCACCCTCCTAAGGCTCAGTTCCATCCTCTTTAAAATGGGGATAATAGCCCAGCCGGTGTGGCTCAGTGGTTGAGCACTGACCCATGAACCAAGAGGTCACTGGTTTGATTCCTGGTCAGGACACATGCCTGGGTTGCAGGCTTGATATCCAGTAGGAGGCATGCAGGAGGCAGCTGATCAATGTTTCTCCCTCATCAGTGTTTCTATCTCTCTATTTCTTTCCCTTCCTCTCTCTCTAAAATCAATAAAAACATATTTTGAAATGGGGATAATACTACCTGCCTCCATCAGCTATTATGAAGACAAAAAGAGGTAGTCTATGTGGGCCCCTAACACAGTGCCTGGCATGTAGGAGGCCTTAATAACGAGAGAGAGAGAGAGAGAGAGGAGAAAGAGAGAGAGAGAGAGAGAGAGAGAGAGAGAGAGAGAGAGAGAGAGAGAGAGAGAGAGAAACATTGATGTGAGAGAGAAACATCGATCAGTTGCCTTCCCATACATGCCCCTGTGCGCTGACTGGGAATGGAATCCACAACCTTTCCGTGTACTGGATGACATTCCAACCAACTGAGCCACACCAGCCAGGCCTCTCTTCTTACTTTTTACATTTTACCTGGTGATCTTATTTACTTTCATGGTTTGTTATCACTTCTCTGCTCATGAAATTCAAACTTCTATCCTCACCTAGGGTATCTCTCTGCAGCTTCAGCCTTTTATTTTCTACTGTCTAATGGGCATCTCTACCAGATTCTGAACAGTGATTCCTCAGTTGAGCTAGGAATCAGAATTACTTGGGGAGTTTACTAAGAAAAAGTATTACTAAAGGCCGCCTGAGAGCTGTCAGATTATATGGGACGGAGGCTCAGGATTTAAACAAGTGACCTATCTATGTCTTCTGTAACCAGCTTGGCCTGCTCCTCAGTTGGAGCCACCAAAGCTCATCACATTTATTGAGTCAAAACCTAACTCTTTTCAAATGAAATAGGTTTCCCCGCTCTCTAGGTGGCACACAACTCACCCTGCTGTCATCTTTGACTCCTTTCCTTTTACTGCCCCAAGTCCCATGCATTCTGCCTCCAAAATGTCTGTCCAACCTGGTCACCTGTATTCCCACTGCTAGAGTTCGGGCCTTACCATCTCTTTGATCCCTTAATTGTTCCCCTGCCTCCAGCCCATTCTCGAGCTGTTTTGAGAGCTTTTGACAGTTCATCCCAAAACCATTCTTTGAGTCTCTAATTCCCTCCTTACGAGGCACGGTGTCTTCCTGGGGTCACCATGCCCCAAATCTGACTCTGCTCACGTTCCAGGGTCCTGTCTGAGAGGAAGGCAGAGGCCAAGAAATGAAGGAGTTTTCCCAAGCACCGGAGATCTGGTCTCTTCAATTACCCACTATCTACAAATGCACCAGGATTCCTTCCCTATCAAACTGACTCCTTTAATCTTTTCTACAGTCCTTTCATCATCCTGGTGGCTTGTCTCAAACACTTTTAAGTCTGCCAACATCTTTCTGATCCTTAAGTAAACAGGACAAATCACTCTGACGGGAGACGTGAACTCTCTGCCCGGCCTTGGCCTTCTAGAAGTAACGCTGATTGAACAGCACACGTGCAGTGGGAGGCTGAGCTCCGTTTCTCATGCCTGCGTGGAGTGCGACTGTGGAAGGTAATTGCAAGGTCACTGCGCGTGAATCAGAACCGCAGGAGCATGCAGCCTGGGCTCACCTGGGCAGTCCTGAGCGTCTGCAGGGCCAGCTGCTGAGCTTTCGGGGACACAGAGGGCAGTAAAGTTATTAGACCTTTGTACACTTGATTCTGGTACTTGGGATTACCGTGGACCAAAGAATTCAACAGAACCTGCACTTCCTCCTGGGTCTCTTCTGACTTAGACTTTGCCAAAAATTCTGCTATGGATCGTACACCTGAGCAAAAAGGAGAGGAAATGCTAAATTGGAAGGGATTTATGAAAACAATCCTCACTCAAGATTACATAACATTGGATGAAAGAAGGTGAAGGGATTAAGCAAAAAAACATATGTATAACACATAGACACAGACAACAGTGTGGTGTTAGCCAGAGGGAAAGGGGGGGGTGGAGGGTAGCTGGAGGTGGGCAATGGTGGGGAAAATGGGGAGGGGAAGAGACTTGGCTTGGGGAGATGGGCACACGATGCAGTGTGCAGATGGTGTTCTATTGACTTGTACACTTGAAACCTGTACCCCAATAAATTCTATTTAAAAAAAAAGATTACACAACACAAGGTAATAGGATTAAAATGTATTTAACCAAGCCCGTTCAATCAGAGCAAAGTTGAGGCTTAGCCTCATGTTGCATCATTGTCTTGTTCACCTCTGGCTATGTGGCTGGAGGATTTTGTTTCAGTATAGGCATCTCAGCTTATCAAAGTGTTTTAAAATTTAAAATGGCTCTGCAAAATGCACAAATAAAAAAACATGCATTTTGATGGCTATGTGATAACTAACATAAGCTTAGTGCTCAGCAGTTTACAAAATATTTTCACAAATACTATGTCATTTAATCCTAGAAATGATATTGAGAGGGAGGTGTTAGTCCCATTTTATGGATAAATATCCTGAGGCTCAGAGAGGCCATGGGGGACACACAGAGAACTATGATTAAAGTGCAATGAGGGCCCTAGCTGGTTTGGCTCAGTGGATAGAGCGTAGGCTTGTGGACCAAAGGGTTCCAGGTTCGATTCTTTGGTTGCAGGCTCCTCCCCGGCCCAGGCCCTGGTCAGGGCTGGTGCAAGAGGCAACCAATCGATGTGCACATTGATGTTTTTCTCTGTCTTTCCCTCTCTCTTACACTCTCCCTAAAAAAAATCAATGGAAAAATATTCTCGGGTGAGGTTTAACAACAACAACAACAACAACAAAAAAGTGCAACGAAGGAAGTGCTTTGACAAAGGGATGCTTAGGGGATGGCATCTCTTTTACTCGCCTTAGTCAGAGCATTTGATGGATCATACTGAAAAGCCCGGATTACATACCTTTCTCACCACACTGTAAGCTCTTTGGCAGGGACTGTATTTTATCCATCTTTGTGTTCCCAGCACCTTAGCATGTACCTAGCACTCATACTCAATGATTTTATTTCAATTTTATTTCTAGAGTTATTCATAAGTTGGTTTCACAAAGGATTTTAGGCAATGGCTCAATAAATCTCTGTTGAATGGATGCATGTAAAAGGATATATTTAAAATGGAAAAAGTGTTTCCAAAACCACAGCAGAAAGATTTGAGCAGGTGATGAATGAGGAAAATCATAAATCTGGGTCTGGGGATGGCGATATGGGTGGGAGCTAACGGAGTCCACTGGACCAAGTGCTCGCAGTGCAGCCAGTTCCGCGGCACGCTTTCCTGCGGCAGTGCTGGGTCTGCCACTGCCTCACCCAGGCCCCGAGGCAGACATGGGAGTTCACCCTTCTCATACGCAGTACCCACCATAGCTTTCACAAATGAGCTCCTTGTACTTCCTGCCAGAGTTTGCAATAACCTGAAGTAGCTTGATGGATTCCTTCTTGTCCTCCTCTTTGATCTTCTCCAGCCCCAGTATTTCCAAGAGTGTTAGGACGCCTCCAACCTCAAGAAATTCTATAAGGTACCGGTTACTGTCCAGAGGGATAGAAGAGTAGAAATAAGACACTTGTCAAGTTCCTTGGCACTAACCTTTCTAAAGTGCTTCCTTCACATACTTTGCCCTCCTATTCAGGAAATGCTCATGGGTAAAGTGACACAATAGTTGGGAAATTCTTCCTTTTGCACTTAGCAAGTTCACTACAATGAATATTTTTTTGTGTTTGGTTTTCTAGCATCTGTTCTTTTTCTTGTAATAGCAGCTCACCCGTCCCTTGGGGAATCATCCCTCTACCCCTCATAAGCCATGTGGTTTTGGTAGGGTAAGCAGGTGACAGGGTATGTCATCCTTCTGACTGTAGTCATTGTTTTGGGGCCAGGTGTATGCCCTGAGCGGTCCACTGAGATTCAAAACCCGAGACTTTCTTGGGAACCCGTAGGAAAGATATGCTTCCTTTTTGGTGTGTGGTTGAGTTACAAAGATGCATGCCTGGAGCTTCTGAGGATCACAGCACAATGAGGCCTATGAATTCAGAGGCAAACAGGGCTGAGAAACGGAGAAAAAGAGAGGGAAAGACCAAGTACCGATGACATATTTTGAACCCCTGGATCTAGTTAGGTCTGAAATATGGATTTCTACCCTCTGGCTTTTCAGGTAAGTGAGCTAATAAATTGCCCTTTTCCCTGATCCAGTATGAGTTGATTTTCTGTATTTCACAACCAAGGGGATGCTAACTAGTAAAGGGTCAATGGAGAACATGGGATGGAGGAGCAACTAGAACAGGAGCACAGCTGACACTACCCCTGGGCCCATCCTGGGGGCTAATAGGTACCACAGGTAACTAGAAGCCCTGGTCCCATGTGGTGCGGATGCCAAGGACACCATGAGCCCGATATGCAGCAGAGAACCCAGAATCTCTCCAGAACAGAACTTACCTGTTTACAGATGCTAAGAAGATGCCAATGGACTTTAAAACCTTCTCTAAGCTTGAGCCAGTCATATATCTGAATGACAAGTTAAAGAGTGAATTTCAGGGTGTTTTTCCACACAGAAACCAGATCTTGTGTCTGATCACTGGCACCTTCAATGACCTAGGATGACCCAGAATGACCTTTTATCTGAGAAGGGCCATTAAGTTGGAGAAGGGGTGACACATGTTGGGTAGGGAGCGGGGTGCTGGCAGGCATGTTCATGGTTCTCCAGGAAGCTCTCCTGGGAGAGTTCAGCCACCTTGGCTCTGACAGGCTCTCTAGAGAGCAAGGAGGCTCTGATGAATAAAGGCTGCCTGGAGAAAGCCTCTCTCTGCTATGACCATTGCACCCTTGGGTCTCAGCATAGTTCATTACTTTGCGCCTCATTTTTAGACTTCTCTAAAAACAATCAGCTTCATCATTAATTCCCAATTTTGTACTTGCTCAAAGCTTTACACTGGAGGTCACTATCTTTATGAAGAATTGCATGTCTTCCTAATAAGAACAACAGGAGATAGCAGAAAAATTAAACTCTGATTTAAAACAACCTCAGTATTTAATGTTATTTTTAATGTGAGCCTTTGCAAAAAGCTTCATTGTAATAAAGCACCCAGAGCACGCATCAGCTTGAATATAAGGTATGAAATCAAACCACAACAGAAAAGGAACCAGTCAACAATTACTAGACTCATCACACATCACAGGCTCTTAGAACACTTAAGAAATTAGCTGAAATTACTGCAGCTCATGGAGGATAACTGAGGGCTTCCAAGACTGATAAAGGCTAATGTAACGGGTTGGAGGTAATGGTGCTTTGTTGGGGGGGAGGGTGCGTGAAGCAAATTATCTCTGCCGCACCCTGGTTCCCCGGATGCCCATAGACGTAGAGACAGATTGGCTCATTAGGAAAGGCTCTTTACTACAGAAACAGTGTTTGCTCCTGCCTGTTGCCACTATAGCTGGGGGCCTGACTATCAGCTCACAAGGTAGTCTCTCCATTCCTACCTTGTCTGCCCCGTTTCCCTTACCCCAGCCCCCATTCCTGTCCCAGTGCATTTCCCCTCTTTTCTTTGGTTACCAGCTAGGCTGACCAGCTTTCATCATCTCCTGTTTCCTCTGTCCCAGGCAAGTCCTATGTTCATAGCCACTCATCACACATCACAGGCTTTTAGAACACTTAAGAAATTAGCTGAAATTTAGGTATTCTTGGTCCATTATTTCAGCAATTAGTTCCAGAAGTCTGCCACAATATCAGTGGTAGCTAACAAATGCAAAGCATTTGTTGTGTGCCAGGCACTGTGCTAATGACTTTGCTTGCATTGTCTCATTGAATGCTCACCGCACCCTGCAGTGGGTGCTATTAGTATATCTTTCTTTCTTTCTTTTTAAAAAATATATTTTTATTGATTTCAGAGAGGAAGGGAGAGGGAGAGATAGAAACATCAATGACGAGAATCACTGATCAGCTGCCTCCTGCACGCCCCACACTGGGGATTGAGCCCTCAACCCAGGCATGTGCCCTGACTGGGAATTGAACCGTGACCTCCTGGTTCATAGGTCAACGCTCAACCACTGAGCCACGCTGGCCAGGTGGTATTTCCATTCACTTCATGAGCAAACAATCTCAGACAGGTTAATGACCGGCTCAAGGTCCCAATGTTAATTGGTGGAACCAGGATATGAACGGAGGCAGTCTCACTCAGAGTCTGAGTTCTTATAGTCAGGTCTCCCTGCCTGGAGGCAGGTGGAGCGAGTGGGGCTAGATTACTCCTTGTATAGTGTTAGAGGTGGGGCTGAGGCTCTGCACTGTCCACTGGGGGGGAGACACTGAAGATGAGTGGGTGGCATGTGGGCTTTGGGCCAGACAGACCCGTCAAACCTTATCTCTGCCACTTACCAGTAAATTACTCAACCTTTTAAAGGTTCATCTTTCTTATCTATAAAATGGGATAATACCAATCACTTAATAGGCTTGGCCTTAGGTTCAAATTCGATAATATTTGTACAGTACATAACTTAGTGCCTAGAAAAAGACAATAAATGGCAACCAATAGTTTTGTCATTATAATATACAAATCCTTAGTTTCACTCATATATTCTGGAAGTTCAAGGTTAAATAAGGGGTTTGAGCCCTAGCTGATTTGGCTCAGTGGATAGAGCATCGGCCTGCTGACTGAAGGGTCCCGGGTTCAATTCTGGTCAAGAGCACATGCCCAGGTTGTGGGCTCTATCCCCAGTAGGGGGCATGCAGGAGGCAGCTGATCAATGATTCTCTCTCATCACTGATGTTTCTATCTCTCTCTCCCTCTCCCTTCCTCTCTGAAATCAATAAAAATATATTTTAAAAAATCTGGTGATGAGGCAAAGGTGGAAACTATAGCAGAGAAAGAATACAGTCCCTAAGGAGATAGGAGGGGATTCAAGTGCAATACTAATAGAGGATTAGTTCTAGACGGAAGGAATACCGACTTTAACTCTGATGGGCACAAAAGAGGTTAGGAGTGAGATGAGGATATATTTATAGGTTGGAAAGACAAGAAATTGAGTTCTTGATTTTTAGATGATATCTGACCACCAGATGTCCTGTTCTAAAATCTTAGAATGGAGAAAAGAGCTCCCTCAATAATCGCCTCTCCTTTTTTCTTTTGATGATGGCCTATTTTTTTGTTTGTTTTCTTTTTCTCTCTCCTGTTCAGCAAAGGATACGTGAGTCTAAGCCAGGTGGTCAGGCGTACCAGGAACAAGCTGGCTCCCTGGGAAAACTCCTGCTCCAGTTCAGGGGCAGTCTTGCCTTGGTTGTTTTCAATGAAATTGTCAAGGATGTGACTCCTTGCGGCTTTTCCAGCATTGTCCCAATCCTGTAAAAAACTCAAGAGCCGGCTAATTGCTGCCTGCTCCTTTATAGAAGTCATGATCAATCAGTCCTGAAGTTGGCTACAGAGGGAAGGAAAACAGACAGGTTACCAAAGGGTTCAGAACCAGGTGAGTCCTGCAGGTTACTCCAGGGGCTTTGCTCTTCAGGTAATCAACTGGAAACAGGTGAGCCTCTGTCACTCACATGGATATAGTGACATTCAAAATACACCTCTACGACTGGTCACCTGCTGCTTGAACAGGGAAGCTCTAGCTGTGTTGTAATGGAATTACAAATATCAAGGTAAATGCCAGCCTCAAATCGAAGGGCTAAAATTTTAGCTCTTCGGCATCTTTGCTGATGCCAGCAACTAAAAGGACCACAGGCTCCAGCTGAGATGAAGGTGCTTGATAAAAACCTGGACCTGTCCTATCGTCACTTCACAGAGGGTCAGAGATTTAGGGACTTTAGAGACCTGTCCTCCTCTTAAGTATTCCATAACCTTGTATCTTGGGCTTTTATACTAATTCTCTTCAAAACAACTTTTAAAAAATCCTCACCTGAGGATATGTTTTTATTTATTTTATTTTTTAAATCCTCACCTGAGGATATGTTTTTTATTTTATTTTTAAATCCCCACCTGAGGATATGCTTAGAGAGAGGGAGGAGAAAAACATCGATTGATTGTCTTCCGAAGGTGCCCCAACCAGGGATCAAACCTGCAACCTTTTGGTGCCTGGGACGATGTTCCAAACCAGCCACTCTGGCCGGGCTGTTTTTATTGATTTTAGAGAGAGAGAGAGAAAGGGGGGAGAGAGAGAGAAACACTGATGTGAGAAACATCTATCGATTGCCTCCCTGTATATGCCCCAACTGGGGATTGAACCTGCAACCTTTCCAACCAACTGAGCCACCCGACCAGTTTTAAAAACAACTTGAAAAAAAGTTAGTGGGAAGAAAAAGTTCCCATTCCATAGTTGGATTAATGGGCTGTGGTTTGTAGGAGCCTGTGTCCTTGGGAGAGTGTTTTCAGTGGGGGGAGGGAAGGTTTAAAATAAACCCGTTTTCCAAAAATAGTTGTGATTGAAAGTGTTATTATCCATAACAAATGTTAGTGCTGATGGGAGAGAGGCATGTGTGATTCTTTTGTCTAACAGACAAGTGAAAGTCATATTTCACATTATCATGGGGTTTTCTGTGATTTACAGAATATTTGTGAAACATTACTTGCAGTGGCCATGATTGATATGGAGAGAACAGCTTGTGTGTAGGGGAGATGTGTATTTCACGAAGACAGTTCAACATGAAATTTACAGTCCCATAAAGTGCTTCTACATCTTTGCCAGAGATCTAGTTAAAAGGACTTTACAGTCTGAAACACCCTAAAATTGATTCTAAATTAACGTTTCCTCACATGTATTTGAGATATTGATGGGGCCCAGCTATCAGGATTTTATTAGGAAGCAATAATCTGAAGCATGCTGAGACAGACAGACATACACACCAATCTCCTCTCCTCCCCAGAGGACACGGGATATGTGCTCCCAGGAAGGACGTCATGTAGCCTCCGGGACAGAGACAACCCCGGGATCCTGTCAGCCTGAACAGCCAGATGAATAACTGTGGATCAACCTAAACACAAAAATGACCAAAACCCTTCATGGGATCATGCATCACTCACTGTGAATAATATTACAGCCCTACATCTGAGAATAACTCTCAGAGCCCATGGCCATCTTCAACAGCCAAACTGGCCTCAAGGAAATGGGGGTGAGGGGCTGTTCTGGACCCCAGGGAGGAGCGGTTGAAACATCACCATTAGCTTAATCGGGCAGGAAAGCACCTGGTGTCCCTGCCCTGCTGTGGATGGACCCATTCTAGGATCAACACTCCAAGTGCTATTGCAGATGCACCCAGCAATTCTAGGACACCAGGGGCAGGAAACTTGCAGCTGGATCTTATGGCCACTCAAGTTTCCTTTGAATCTCCGTCTTCCCCGTCTTCTTTTTCAAGACAGAAAACAAACAAATGGCAGCATGGAAGATCACAGTGATAGAGCTCTAAATCAGTGACTATGTAGTGAAGGCCCATCACATGGCGCCGTGCAAGGTGCTGTGGGAGATGCAGAGATGAAGATGGCACAGCCAGGGCCCTTGAGGGACTCCAGATCTTGTGGCAGAGTGAAGAGCATCAGATCTGACATCAGACCGGGTGCAAGGTCCAGCTCCCCACTTGCTATAGTAAAACATCAATAGTACCTGCCTTATTCCTTGCTATCCTCCAGGACTCCAGAGGCAGCCACTTTCAACTCTGTTGGCTATTTCTTCTGTTTACTTCTATAATCCCGAATAATCAGTTTATACTACTTGGTATGGGCTGAGTTGTGTCCCCCTCATCCCCTAACATTCAGTACCTCAGAATGTGACTGTGTTTGGAGATAGGGGTGTTTAAAGAGGTAATTCAGTTAAAATGAGGTCATTAGGGTGGATCCTAATCCAATATAACTTGTGTCCTTATAAAATACTAGAGGCCCAGTGCATAAAATTTGTGCGCAGGTAGGGTCCCTAGCAGCTGCCGGGCCCTCCTTAATTCCGCGCTGCCCCCTGGTGGTCAGCGCATGTCATAGCGATCGATCAAACTCCCCATCGTTTGAACTCCCGAGGGGACACTTTGCATATTACGCTTTTATATATATAGAAGATTAGGGCACAGACACACAGAAGGAAGACCGTGGGAAGACAACAGAAGTCAGCCATCTACAAGCCAAGGAGAGAGGCCACAGAAGAAAACCACCCTGTAACACTTAATCTCAAACACCTCCATCAGAGCCTCCAGAACAGAGATAATAAGTTTCTGCTGTTTAAGCCAGTCTGTGGTGGTGCTTTGCTATGGGAGCCTAGCAAACTAGCACATTGCTATTATTTTATTTGTCAATTTTAGAGAATATGTATATTCTGGCAATTGAGGAAATAGCTCTTGCACCACTCTAACCCCTATTTTTACTCCCTTGTCCTCACAATACTATAGTTTCCCACAATTTATAGTTAAATCAATAGTTAATGTTTACATTATTGGCCAAATAAACACTGTGCATTCAAGCTGTAACCTATTAGATTTGCTGTCTCTTATAAATTGGTTTCACCTGGAGTTAATTTCTTTTTCTAATTGCTTAATTTTCAATGCACCTGGAGCTATTTTCTTCCAAATGTTCCAAACATGTAGCAATGATTTTTCCAAATGTTCAGTCCTAACTGATCAGTTCCATCCTTTCCCGGGAGACTTCTGCCCATTGTCTTTTGTTCATTTGGACCCATTGCTTACTAAGCCTGGTGCATCAATGCCCTGGGATTTCCTTTTGCCAGTTTTCTCTGTTGATCGCCCCATTTCCTGGATTCATCTCATCTTCCTTCTTGGTTTATACTCTCTTTTTGTTGAAGCACGTTCTCTAGTAGCTTCCTAAGAAATGAAAAATATTTTTTTCTGGGTGTCCTTGGAAGTCTGAAAATATTTTTGGCCTCATGTTAGATTGGTTGAGTGTATAATTCCACGTTAGAAATAAGCTTCCCTGGGCCCAGCTGGCGTGGCTCAGTGTTTGAGCATTGACCTATGAACCAGGAGGTCACAGTTTAACTCTAGGTCAGGGAACATGCTGGGGTTTCGGGCTGGATCCCGAGTCGGGGGGGCGTGCAGGAGGCAGCTGATCAATGATTCTCATCAATGATGTTTCTATCTCTCTCTCCCTCTCCCTTCCTCTCTGAAATCAATATATATATATATCCTATATAATAAAAGCCTAATATGCTAAGTGTTTGTTCGACTGTTTGACCAGTTGCTATGACATGCACTGACCACAGGAAGGAGACGCTCCAACCGGTAGATCAGCTTGCTGCTGGGGTCCAGTGGATAGGGACCGGGCGAGACAGGCCGGACATGCCCTGGAGCCCTCCTGTGATCCCTCCCTGGCACAGATTTGTGCACCGGGCCTCTAATATATATATGAAATATATATATGAAATAAGCTTCCCTTGGATTTAACCTCCCCAGTGTTGCTGTTGAGAAGTCTGACTTCATTCTGATTCTGTGCCTATGTCTCTGGCTTGTTTTTTCACTCTGTTTTCTTAAAATTATGGCATTTCTTTTTAAAAAAAATATATTTTTTTATTAATTTCAGAGAGAGGAAGGGAGAGGGAGAGAGAGATTGAAACATCAATGATGAGAGAGAATCATTGATCGGCTGCCTCCTGTACGCTCCCCACTGGGGAACGAGGCCACAACCCCGGCATATGCCCTTGACCAGAATCGAACCTGGGACCCTTCAGTCCGCAGGCCAACACTCTATCCATTGAGCCAAACCGGCTAGGGCTGTTTTTTCACTCTTGATGCTTTTAAAACCTCTTCTGAAATTGTATGATGATAGGCCTTGGTGCAGGTCTTTTCATTTATTATGCTAGGCCCTCAGTGGGCTCTTTTAATCAGGTGCTGTGACCTTCAATTTTTAGAAATTTCTTTATTAGGCAAGAGTAGTCTTCACTGAGGAACTAAAAAATGTCAGTCAGTGGAGGTGTTTTTCTTCCTTGTGGGGTCCTCAGGGCCTCCAGAAACTTTTCTATTTTCCCAGGGAGGGAAAGTGGCATTGATAAATGCCTACTGGCATCCTGGGGGGTGGGGTGGGGAGGGCTTGTCGGGCAGCCACAGTGCAGTGTATAGCCCTCACTCTATTACTGTTTTCCATCCTATATCCCTGACCTTAAAATTATGCCTTGAGGGCCCAGCCAGTGTGGCTCAGTTGGTTGAGCATCCCATGCACCACGAGGTCACTGGTTTGATTCCCAGTCAGAGCACATGCCCAGGTTTCAGGCTCAATTCCCAGTAAGGGGGCATGCAGGAGGTGGCCAATTGATGTTTGTCTTTCTCTCTCCCTTCCCCTCTCTCTCTCAAAATCAATTAAGAAAAAAACATATTAGCCTGACTGGCGTGGCTCAGTGGTTGAGTCTTGACCTATGAATCAGGAGGTCACGGTTTGATTCCTGGTCAGGGCACATGCCTGAGTTGTGGGCTCAATCCCCAGTGTGTGTGTGTGTGTGTGTGTGTGTGTGTGTGTGTGTGTGTGTGTGTGTGTGTGTGTGTGTGTGTGTAGGGAAGGCAGCCGATTTATGATTTTCTCTGATCATTGATGTTTCTATATATCTCTTTCTCCCTTCCTCTCTGAAATCAATAAAAATATATTTAGCCCTAGCCAGTTTGGCTCAGTGGATAGAGCGTCGGCCTGCAGACCAAAGGGTCCTGGGTTTGATTCCATCAAGGGCATGTACCTTGGTTGCAGGCTCCTCCCTGGCCTGGGCCCTGGTTAGGGTGCTTGCAGGAGGCAACGAATCAATGTGTTTCTCTCACATCAGTGTTTCTCTCTGTCTTTTCCTCTCTCTTCCACTCTCCCTAAAAAAAATCAATGGAAAAATATCCTCAGGTGAGGATTAACAACAACAAAATGTTATATATATAATTTAAAAACATATTAAAAAGTTATGCCTGATGTCCCTGAGTATGGAGGCCTCCACTGTTCCTTTTCCTTTCTCCTTATGCAGCAGGAGAGTTTAGTTGTTTGGCTGTTGAGAGAGGAGCTCTGAGGTGGGGGCAAAGTGCTCTCCCTACAGACTTTAGCCAGTCTCCAGGTTTAGTTCCATACCTCACTCTGACCTTCTATGGTAACTTGTGCTTCCAAACATTAAGCCTCTTGGAGGTTAAACGGGGTGAACTGACTTTCTTCTTGTTGGTAATCTCCCCTTGCAGGCACTTAATTTGTAATTTTGTTTTGTTTTGTTAATCCTCACCCGAGGATATTTTTCCATTGATTTTTAGAGAGAGTGGGAGGGGAAGAGACAGAGAGAGAGAAATATCCATGTGAGAGAGATACATTGATTGGTTGCCTCACACACATGCCCCAACCAGGGTGGGGGAATCAAATCTGCAACCGAGTATGTGCCCTTGACCGGGAATCAAACCCGGGACCCTTCAGTCCACAGGCTGACGTTCTATCCACTGAGCCAAACCAGCTAGGGCAGTTTGTAATTTCTTAGGGTGCTTCAAACCAGGTAATATTCCCCCACCTGCCTTTTAGCTTCCAAATATCTGTTGAACTTTCATCTGCTGTTGCCTTGCTGCCTTCTCTGAACTTTTGTGACTTAATATATTTTTGTATTTCTTGAGTGTTAGTCAGTGAGGTTTTGAGAGGTAGGGGGAGATAAAAGGTGGCAGTCATGTTCAAGCAAGTGTCCAGCCCCTTATTTATTTTTATCTCAAATGTTCTTCAAAGTAAGATTTGACAAGAATTGAAAAAAATATCCACTAAATACAATTTCAAAAATAATTTAAAAGAAGAACAGTGGGGAAAAGAGAAAAATATGCCAATTTCAAGAGTTGGTTGCTGGGATAAATTCTGTATCTAAGATTCTTCTTGACTACCAAGATAAAAGGGGAAATATGGGGAAGGGAGGAGAGAATGATGGCAAGGAGAAGAAACTAACATTTTTTTGAGTGTTCATTAAGAACTAGTTACATACCATAATATAAATTATAAACACTATTTGCTTAATCCTCTAGAGATCTCAAGAAGGAGCTATTATTCTTCACAATTTTCATGTTTAAAAAGGTTTGCTTATTGCCTGGCTGGCATGGCTCAGTGGATGAGCGTTGACCTATGAACCAAGAGGTCATGGTTTGATTCCGGTCAGGGCATATTCCTGGGTTGCAGGCTCGATCCCCAGTGTGGCGTGTGCAGGGGCAGCAGACCAATGAGTGACTCTCTCTCATCACTGATGTTTCTCTCTCTCTCCCTTCCTCTCTGAAATTAATAATATATATATATATATATATATATATATATATATATATATATATCTTTAAAAGGTTTGCTTATTTGTTGAAGGTCTCACAGCTAAAAGAGGGGTGGAAATGAAAACTGAACTCAGATTTGTGTATAATTACAATCCAGGTTCTCTCCATTTAATCAAAAGCACTAATTCTGCTCACCCCTGTGCTCTGAAATGTCACCAATACTCTCTTCTTGTCATATTCGGTGGCTAGTTTGCAGTCCCATCTTCTTGACCTCTGATAGATTGTGGATGGCTCTCTTCTCAGAACTCCTTTCCTGACCCCTCTCTCTCTCTCTTGGATCCTCTTCAGACTCCTTTGCAAGTCCTTGCCCTGTTCTCCGTTTTCTTCTCATGCTGTGTAATTTCCTGGGTTATGTCCTTCACTCCCATCACTTCAAGTTACATCTGTAGGCTTTATGACTCCCAAATCCATCTCTCACTCAGCCTGGGCCTCCCTCCTGATGAGGTCCAGATCCCTGCATCTAAATGACTAGTGGATGTCTCCAGTGGTATGTTTTACACACGCTTCCATCAAACCCTCACACCTGCTCCTCCTCCTGTGTTGGTCCTCTGTCAGGGACTGGGTTACCACTCTCCTGGTCACACAAGAGCTTTGATGTATATCCCTCTCCCTTGCCCTCCTTATTTGAACTGTTGCCAGGTTCTGCCAATTACACCTCCTAAATCTCCCCCAGATCGGTCTATTTATCTTCATCTCCACGGCCACTATTTTCATTACCCCCCCATCCCTCACATGGATTATTGCAGCAGCCTCCTAACTGATCTCAGGCTTACCCCATCCTAATCTCCACGGTGATGTAAGAGTTTAAAACGCAAATCTGACAGATTTCCCTGTTTGAAACTCTTCAGTTGTCCCCCATATTACCCTCAAGATAAAGTTTCAAACATCTCAGCCCAAAGAACTTGCATCTAAATTCTGTCACAACTGAAATCTGACCTCTCCTGCCCTCCCCACTACCCCTACCCTGCCCCCGGCTCGTGTCACTGCTTCCAGTGAGAATTAGGAGATAGATGCTAGCTTTCCCACGTCACAAACCATTCTCTAAATCCCCCACACCGTTTCTAAATAATTTCCCCCCCCTCTAAGGTCAGGCCTCCTATCCTTCCCGCTCTGCCTTGCCTTACTGCTGATTTATTGGCCAATTCCCTGTGTTCATAGATGACTTCCACCCATAAGTCTTCTTGTTTACCCAAGACCTGATAGGCAATTTCAACATCAACATGTTCCATCTTCATATTTTGGGTGGCTGGCATCCTCCCTGGCACATAATGGGTGCACAAAAACTGTTATTCAAACTGACATCCAACACTATGCTTATAATGAGCACTTTGATTTTCTCATTCCACACAGTAATTGATTAAACAGATGTCCTGGGTGCCAGCAGACTTACAGGATAAAGTCTGAACTCCATGTGGCATACACAGGCCCTCCAAAACTTGGCCCCAGGCTAACCTCATCCTGCCACTTCCACATTACAACAGACCTCCCTTCTCAACTCCCCAGGCTCTCCCAGGGCCCTCTGCATCTCAACTGCTGCTCTGCCATCAGGAATGGCCAGCCTCCTCTTTGCCCTTTGGCTAATTCTCCAAGACAACTAGGGGCTTTGGGTTCTGTGGCTCCCCTATGCCATCTCTTCCCCTGCTATGCTGTAAAACTTAACCATCCCTCCTACTAGAGTGTACTCAAGGGCAGGGGTTGGCCTTCCCTATCTTTATGTGCTCAGGGTCTGGCATAACGCCTGACACAAAATAGATGTTTAATAAATGTTCGCTGGGTGAGAGAAGAAATCAGCCAGCGCCTGTTTGGATGGTTGTATCTGAATGTCCATGATATGTAGGTCCATAAAATGACCAACTTCCCAAAGCTGTCATGTCCAGAGTGGCAGCATCTCCGTCCAAGAAGGCCAGTGCGGTCTATGAGGCATTTTACAGCTACGACAGGAAATAGCAATGTCAGCAGTGGTGTCATCTTTGGACACTAAGGACAGGGATTCAGTGCCATGAACGGTCAGTTAAATTGTAATTGGAGTGAACTGTTCCTCTGCAAACCATAATGTTCTTTAGCTGCAGCCAAATGGCATTCAAGAAAGGGAGACATTTTTTTTTTTGAAATGTCAAAGAAATTATTTCCAATTTGGTGCTCACAACCAGAGACTCTAATGATCAGTGGAAATGAGAAGCAAACAAATTAGCACTAATGGAAAATGGCTTTTGGAAAAGAGGATTTAATTTATAGTCAACTGGTCATGGCATGCAGCATGCAGTAAAAGTCAGCTTCACCAGCTTGATCATAAGAACTGGAGCACACATGGAATGCCAGAGAAAAATATGCGGATGCCATCATGCCTATTGGACTCTCTCTGTAAGTGGCAGCCAATTAAAATAGTCATTATTTTACCTTGGAGAGAAAATGGTCTGAATAATCAAAGCACATGAAATTAAAATCCGGATTAGGAACCTCGGTCCAAATTGGTTTGTTTGTGGCCTTCTGACCTTGGCAAGATCTTCTGCAAGGATGACAAACCTACTTTGTCTTCAGCCCAGAGTGGACTCTGTTTTTAATTTCCTTTCCATCTTCAGAGGTGATTAATAAATCTGGACCCATCTATAAATCATTTCTATAGCAGCCAAATGGTACTCTTTCATGCAGGGAAACGAAAATTACAGAATCTCAAAATCTCAGCTCTTATACTAAGCCAAAGGTCCTTAGCAACGAGCGAGAAGAGGTATTATAAAATCAGGTCTTGTTTCTAAAAAAAAGTTCTCTCCTCCCCACTTCCCCAAATCAAAAGACATGTTTCTGAAAGCAAGAAGCCTCCAGGGCATGGGCTGCCAGCCTGGCTCACTGTCCCCAGACGGCCCTGGAAACAAGGCATCACTGTGGGCCATCGCTGCAGGTTTCACCTACAGAATGGGACAGAGGCATCCTCCTTGGCTCCCATTCCCACTACTCACTCAGCTCCTCATTCAGAGAGAGAGAGAGGGAAGGAGGCCAGGAGGGAGAAGGAAGACCGAGAAATAAAGAAACATTCTTCTTCCAGACTTCAGCCTGAGCTAAGGAGGGTGTGTCCTGGTCCTTACTTCCACCTCAGGGCAAATGCATTACAACTTGTCACTTCCCTCCACAGACTCCCTAGCTTCTGCTCCTGACTCACACCCTCCTTACAGACCCCTCTTGCCACCCACTCTTCCCCACAGCTGCCTTTCCTTCCACCCTCTCCTCATAGATCATCCCCACCCCCATCTCCTCCCTGCAAAACCCTTTGCCTTCATCCTCTCCCCACACCTACCCTCATTTTCTACCCAGATCCGACTTTTCCTCTCCCAAGTCTCACTTCTGCCCCCAACGGCACATCACAGATCTGCCCTCTTGCTCTCCCCACAAAATGTAACTCTTTAGGTCAATCACAACCACTCTGCCCACATTCTCCTCATCCCTTCATTGCTCTATGCTTCATCTTCCCTGACTTCATTTCCCACCTTTGCTTCCCTTACCAACCTTACTCTGCCCTTGAAAGCCCTTGTTCCTGATCAGGAAAGTCTCCTCCACTCTGAGCCACTCCACAGTCTCTGCCTACCTCCAGTCTGCCCAGAAATCTGCCTCTACTCAGGGGTGCCACTTCTGCATAGCCCTCCCTGGGCTCTTATCCCCCAAGGACGTCAGGGGTGAGAGTGGGGCCAGTGTCTCCTCACCAAAGCCCAACCCAGCTCCTTATTCCATCACCTTCTTCACCTTCTTTAAAAACTTTTGCTACTTTGAGGGTCATGCCATGCAGCCGTATTGACCTTTACCCCTCCTCATGCTGTCATCTACGGATTCCAGAACAACCCACTTCATTCAAGGACTTCGGTACCTAGTTCACAAGCATCCTCTTCCCTTTTCCCTCAAGTCCTGCCATCATCCAGGAAGATTTCAATGGTCATGTCTACACCTTGAATGTCTTCTGTACTTTACTTCAGCCACCCACTCCTATGGCCACACCCTGGACCTCGTCATCACTTGGAACTAATCCAACGTCATCATTCCACTTTCTTTTCTTTTTTTTAAAAAATATATTTTATTGATTTTTTACAGAGAGGAAGAGGGTAGAGAGCTAGAAACATCGATGAGAGAGAAACATCGACCAGCTGCCTCCTACACACCCCCTACTGGGGATATGCCCACAACCAATGTACATGCCCTTGACCGGAATCGAACCTGGGACCTTTCAGTCCGCAGGCCGACGCTCTATCCACTGAGCCAAACCGGTTTTGGCATCCTCTTTCTTTTTTTAAAATAAGACTTAAAAAAATATATATATACAAGTATATATATTATTTTTCTGTATTTTATTAAGCTGCACAATGTGTTTTGAGAATCTATAAATATGTATTTATTGATTTCAGAGAGGGAAAGCGAGATAGAAACATCAGAGATGAGAATCATTGATCAGCTGCCTCCTGCAGACCCACTACTGGGGATCAAGCCTGCAACCCGGGCATGTGCCCTGATAGGGAATCGAACTTGCAACCTTTTGGTTCACGGGCTGATGCTCTAACCACTGAGCAACACAGGCCAGGGCTCATGCCACCTAAGTGAATTTCTCCACCAGTGCTTTGGATGATTCCTTATGTTATTCTTTTTCCAGGATTGCCACTTTCTCAGTTCTCTCTCTTTCTCTATAATTTTTTCCCTTTATCTGGACCCACGCCAACAGCATTTCTCCCATCTGAATAAAAACTGTGTCTCCTTCCAGCTATTGCCATCTTTCTTTTTTCTCCTGAAGAGCCAACCATGTTGAAAGTGTATTGTACAGGCAATCTTCGCTCTCTCCTCTCCCACCTCCTTCTCAACTCACTGTAATTTGACCTCTGCTTCCAGCACCAACAATTTCCTTGTTTCTAAATCCAGTGGATTTTTTCAGACCTTATTTTATTAGTCATCAGCCTTCAACACTTTCCTCCCGTGGCTTCTGATATACCACGTTCTACTTCTGATTATCTTACCATTCTGGACACTTCATCTCAATTGCCTTTGCAGATTCATTCCCCTTTGCCCTCAGGCTTCAGTGCTTCTTAGCGACCTGTCCTCAGCCCTCTTCTCTCCTGATTCTACACATACTCTCTGGGCCAGCCCACTGAGTCAATCCACTGGCGGCCATCTGTAAGGCAGTACAGACTCTCATCTTTCTGTTTCCAGTTCAGACTTATCTTGCAAACTCCACTGCCTCCTGGACACCTCCCCCTGGGTGTCCCACTGGCACCTCAAATTTTGCCAGGCCCGGAACTTACCCTCTTCTAAAAACTCTGCTTCCTCTCCTTTCTGTTTGCCCAAGCTAGAAGTTCAGAAGTCATCTTTCCTTTCTCCTACTTGCCTCACCAGGCACCAAGTCCAGTTCTTTTTAGCTCATAAGTGTCTAAGGAATCCATCCCCTCCCTCTTCATTCCTGATACCTTTCCATGCTTTACGACAGGGGTCCTCAAACTTTTTAAACAGGGGGCCAGTTCACTGTCCCTCAGAACGTTGGAGGGCCGGACTATAGTTTAAAAAAAAACTATGAACAAATTCCTATGCACACTGCATATATCTTATTTTGAAGTAAAAAAAAACAAAACGGCAAAAACACCCGCATGTGGCCTGCGGGCCGTAGTTTGAGGACGCCTGCTTTACGACATCGTAATCCGTTCCCATTGTTGAAACAACTTCCTAACTCGTTTTCCTCCTCCCAATCCCCAATCCATCCTCCACACTGATCTTTCTAAAACACAAATATGATTGTTACTCCTCTGCTAAAGCCCTGCATTGACTCCCCACTGTTCTTAGGATAAGCTCTTGCACTCAATAGGAAACACACTGGGAAATTTTTACCATCAGTAAGATTTACTTATAAATTCAAAGCTGAGCTTGGCATCCAAGACCCTCCAGGATGAGCCTAACTGTTCTTCTAAGGTTACTTTCGCATTCGTACCTCCTCTGGCCAGATGCTGATCATTTATGGCCCTCCTCAGTTTGAGTTCCTGTAGAGTCCTTTCTCCACAGGTCTTTCGAGGTCCACCTCAAGAGCCATCCCCACTGCCATAATATCCCTTCAACACTTCCTGAGCTCACAGCGTTAGATTTGGTTAACGAATAGTTCTCCTCCTCCTCCTTTTAAGACTTATGGAAGTCAGGGTCAAAAGCTTAATCCTCACTAGAGCCCACCTACATAATAGGTGCTCCGTATTTGTTAAATCCATGGATAAATGCAAGAAAGCTGTATTACTTAACCCCTTTGTGTCCCCCGCGAGTAGAGCATTCTCCAAAGTCTTCCTCCGTAGTTTTCCCCACTGCCTCCTACCCACCCCGTCAGTCAGAGTACGCCTCGCTCCACTCGAGTGGAGGATGGGCCGGCACGCGCCCGCTAGGCCGTTTGTACGGTTTTCTACCTCCCGTTGTCGGAGCTGCGATAATAGGGGATCGTAGAGGTAGCTAGACGAGGTATGTCAAAGGGCACTGTCCACCCCGTAGGGTAACACGCGGTAGAGAAAGGAGACCCCGCTCCACTCCCAGACCAGAGCAACTCTCACGCAGACCCTCTTACCTACACAGGAGGGTGGGGACTCTTCCTGACCGGCGTCCAGGCTGACCAATACCTAGCCCACACCAAGCAAGTCAGCCAATAGCTGCGGGCCATGGATAGAGTGGGGCGGGGCATGGTTGCTAGGGCCAAGCTAGTGGGGCGCGGCCAGAGGCTCCGAGAGAGACTCGGTGGTTGCTAGGGTGGGAGGTCACAGAGCGCGCTCAGGGATTGGGCGGCGTTGGGCGAGGTGGGTGGTGATTGGGCAGTGTCCAGGAGGCGCCCGGGTGAGGTGCGAGCGCGCGAGCGGGAGTTCCGGCGGCAGGCCCGTGCTGAGGGCCGGCACCGTCACCATGTCCTCGGCTGAGCTGGACTACATCATTGAGATCCCGGATCAGCCCTGCCGGAGCCGGGGTATGGAATGAGGGTTGGTCCCGTCATGGGGAGGGGACCTAACGAGTCTGTGGGTCGCTAGCGCAGCTGTGGCCCCGCCCCTCGCAGCCCCGCCCCCTCGCGGCCAGCCCCCTCGCAGGGTCCCGCTGGTCTCGGACTCGGAATGGGTCAGAGAGCTCCGCCCCCTTGTAAGCCCCGCCCCCGGGCACTCAACCTGTCGGAGCCTCTTCCCTTCCCTGCGTCCTCTGCTCTTCGGGGCCCTTTTTTTGTCTTTTCAATCGGAGTGTTAAAGGCCACGCTCTTGTCTTTCTCCTGGTAGCTGAAGGCGGGGAGGGCAGGGGCCCTTCTGATTCCTTTGTTTGGGGTCGGGCTTCCCACGTCTAGCCTTTCTGGTTCCGCCCACTATTTCCCCCCCCCCCCCCCCCCCGGGGACTTCGCGGAAGCCCGGGACACACAACCCTCATCCCTCCCTCCTCTCTACTCTCAACTGCTGTGGTTAACAGAGCAGCCCCTGCCCCCTGCCGCCAGATTGAAGTCGGTTCACATCCTGATTCCTCCCTTTAGTAGCTGGATGCCCTTTGGCAGGCAACCCCCTCTAAACCTCAGTTTCCTCTTCTGCAAAACGGGCATACCGGTAGTAACCTCCCTCAGAGGGTTGTTGGTTGCACAACTGAGGTTGTTTGTGTTGAGGACCCAGCATAGTGCCTGGAATGGAGTGAGTTTAGTGATTAGCATTCTTCTTCTCCCTATAGTCATCTCATTAAAGAAAGGTGTGTGGGAGGCTCCCTAAAATGAGTAGCTTGTGGAGTAGGCCTGGGTCCTTGGCAGTGTGAGTAGGATTAGGGGCCCAGAGAATGGAAGGTTGGGCCCTGACTGGGAATTACGGTGGAGGAGCCTTGGAGTACATGCCAGCCTAAGTCCAGCATGTCTCTCCCCTGCATCGCTCCACATCGCCTTCACGCCTCCAGTCTCCCTGCCACAGCTCAGCCTCATAGGCAGAGGTTTGATCTTATCACTGCTCCGTGTAAAACCCTTCATTGGCTCCTTATTGCCCTCAGGATAAATCAAGTCCAGATTCCTTAACACGGCTTTCAAAGTCCTTCATAATTTATCAGCCCCTGCTTGCCTCTTTGGTCACCATGTCCTTCCACTGTTCAATTTGAGTTTTATGTTCTGGCAACCGAACTGCTTGTGATTCTCCACACACTTCTTGCTTCTGCTGTTTCCTGTGTCTGGAATGCCCTTTCCCCTCTGCTGCCCCACACTGCTCCACCACTTTGTCCGGCTCATCATTTAAGGCTTAGCTCAGATGATGCTTCCCTCAGGAGAGACTTCCTAGACCCCTCCCGTAGCTTCTTGTGTTCCTTGGTTGGGCTCTGAGAGAGGAGGGCAGCCGCCGGGCTCCCACAGAACAAATGGCTCTAGACCAGCTGTATTTCCCTAGAGCGGGGCTCAGGGAAACCTGATCTGTTGGCTTAGGGCTCTTGGGCTAATACAGTGGTCGGCAAACTCATTAGTCAACAGAGCCGAATATCAACAGTACAACGATTAAAATTTCTTTTGAGAGCCAAATTTTTTAAACTTAAACTTCTTCTAACGCCACTTCTTCAAAGTAGACTCGCCCAGGCCGTGGTATTTTGTGGAAGAGCCACACTCAAGGGGCCAAAGAGCCGCATGTGGCTTTCGAGCCGCGGTTTGCGGACCACGGGGCTAATAGATGTAAAAGTGCTTTTGGGAAGTTTCGGCATCAGGGGGAGATGAAGCCAGTTAATATTCTTGTCCTTGGAGAGCCTCTGCTGCATGGCCAGGAAGGCAGAAGTTCTCTCTCAGCCCAGGTGGCAGCCTGGTGGTCTTGGTTAGTATTTCAGATCTACCTCTTCCTGGGTCTGTGGCTTGGCAAGTAGTTGAACCTCTCCGAGCCTCAGATTTCTCCACTGTAAAATGGGAATAATAATAATTATTGGGATTGTGAGGGTTAACAAGATAGGGACTGGATGTGTGTGCCTGACACGTTGTTGGTGTATTTTCTCTGCTTGTGGCTCCCCTCACTGCTTGAGGAGACTGGGTCCTAGAATTGAAAGAAATCTCAGGGGGCCCTTTTGTTCTGCATCCTCCTGCTAGCGTGAGGGCGTTCTGTGGCTACCAGACCCTTCCCTGACAGCTTTCTCCCAAACATCCTGGCCTGTTGGAGGCAACTGGGATTGTTAGAAAGCCCTTCCCTTTCTTGACCCACAATAGGCCTTCCTGCCATTTCCTTTCAGTTCAGCATTTTCTGTGTCCTGGCCATGTGCTAGTTGCTGGTGCCTCAGAAGTGACTCATACACAGACTCCCTTTAGAGAGCTGTGGTTTCGGGAAGGGGTGAGGTTTATAAGCAGCTGGTTTCACAATGATGTAAGTGGAAGGCTAGAGGGTCGTGGTGGGTACAACAGTAATTTCCTCTCTCAAGAGGACAGCTTCATGCCTTCCTCAAATTTCTTCTCCAAGAGAAATACCTCCAGGGCCTTCCGCTGTCCCTTCTCTGATGTAGTTCTAACAACCTCCTTATTGCTCCTCTGGACTGGCTTTAGTTCATCGTGCCTTTCTCTCAAAGTGCATACCCCAGAGCTGAGCTGGAGGTTGTAGGAATTCTCAGAAAGAGGAAACAGCACTGTGATCCCCTGAATCCATTTGCTTCCCATCTGCAGAGAGCTCCCCTCCAGGCTGACATGGCTTCACACAGTGACAGTCTTTGGGGACCCCAGAGATTGTCCTCCAAATTTCGCATTTACTGTTTAATGGTGGAGAAGTATATAGGACAGTCATATTTGGTTTCTGGAATTGCTTTCCCCCCATATTTGAACATCAAACCGCAGAGCCCAGCACTGCAGTGAGTTGACAGAGAGGTGAGCAGCTGCTGCTGGCACATCAGTTAGCAGGAAGGCAGCTGCAGACCCGGGGTCATTCAGAGCCCAGGCTGGGCAGGCTGGCTCAGATCCCTCCTGGGAATCCCACCACAGGTATACATGGCTGCCCATGCCGAGGGGAGTCAGTCTGGTCCTTTACTGAAGCCGTTCCCTTGACCTGGAATCTCTACAACCCACCCCTCTTCTTCTCTGACCAGTGATCCCCTGCACCTCCTAATACCCCATTTTCATCTCATTTCCTTGGGGAAATACCTTGTCCCAGGTTATCCCAGATTTCAACTCAGGAGCCTCACTCCTAAGCTTTTGCATCAGCTTTCAGTTGCTATTAGGAAATGTTGCTTGAATACAGTTCCATTTCTAGGAAACAATTAAGGACATGCACAAAGAAAGAGGTGTCCAGTAAAGTATCTTTATAATAGCAAAAAAACTGGAAACATCATGTCTAATAATGGGAGATTGGTCACCATAAATTATATTCTATAGCTGCTCTGCAGCCACTAAAAAGAATGGTGTAGAAATATATAAACTGACAGGGAGAGATGTTCACAATATATTGCTAAATCGAAGAAAGCAGATTACAAAACAGTATGATTCCAATTTTATTAGATATTCATTTTCTCCTTTTCTACAATGAGCATGCTTTTCTCCTGAAGTAATAATAATAATTTTGATTTATTGAACTCTTTCTCTATGCCAGGAGCCTTGCTAGGCCCTTTATAGTCATTTTCCTACTTAATCCTTTGCATTATTATCCCCATTTCACAGATAAGGAAATGAGAGCTTAGAGAACTTGCTCAAGATCTCCTTCCTAGTTATTAGTGGCAGAGCCAGAGATTTGAACCCAGTTATTGTTTTATATATTATGTACCCTTAGGTACTATGCTACTCTCCTATGCTGTTATTTCAGGAAGTTAAAAAAAAGTAAATTTAAAATAAAGTAATTTGGTTTAAATATAGGAACTCTGAGACTCTAAAAAAATATTTCTGGGCAGGAGACAATTTGGGTGTCCTTTTATTCTTCACATTTAACAAAGAAAACAGAGGTTCTTTGTGTTTTGATTCTGGCTTACAGATAAAAAGCACATGTTGTGCCACAGACTCTTATGCCTTGTCAGCCCTTCCCTTTGTCATGGCCGTATGCCCCTGGGGTGTGCACAATCTAATTTATGCTTCAGTTTTATGACTTGAACTGTTGTACAATATATGTATCTGTAATTCCTGTATTATTGCTGTCAGTGTTGTTTTGTTGAGAAATTCTAGAGGACAGGGAGCCTGTGAGATTAAATTGTTTTGTGTGGTGCGCGGAAAGTGCCAGGGTTGAAAGGAATACTTCTGCCAGGCTTGATCTCTGTCATTTCTCAACTGCTTTGGCTCTCTGAAACACCCTCCCCCCATTTTAAAAAATAACATTTTAACGCTTATTGCAAAAGTGATACGTACTCATTTTAGAATATGGGTAAAAAATATCATGAAAAAACAGTTGCCTCTAGTCCCCGAAATAATTGCTATTAATCTTTGATGTATTTTTCTGTGCATATATGTTTGTGTGTGTGTGTGTATACATATATATATATATATGCATATATACAAATATAAATATATGTGTATTCTGTTGTTTATATTGCTTTTCTTTTCTTTTTTTAAAAATATATTTTATTGATTTTTCACAGAGAGGAAGGGAGAGGGATAGAGAGCTAGAAACATCAATGAGAGAGAAACATCCACCAGCTGCCTCCTGCACGCCCCCCACCGGGGATGTGCCCGCAACCAATGTACATGCCCTTGACCGGAATCAAACCTGGAACCTTCCAGTCTGCAGACCGACGCTCTCTCCACTGAGCCAAACCGGTTTTGGCTTATATTGCTTTTCAACTTGCTTTTTCACTTAATGTATTTTCCTTTTTTAAATAATAGCATTATTGAGATATAATTCATGTACCATAACATTTACCCTTTTAATATGTACAATTCATTGGCTTTCACAGAATTGTGCAGCCATCACCATTGTCTAATTCCAGAACATGTTCAGCACCTCAACAAGAAACCCTGTACCCATTAATACTCCCCCATTTCCCCCTCCCTTTAGCTGCTATCAACCGCTGATCTACTTTCTGTCAATGGGTTTGCCTGTTCCGGACATTTCATATAAACGAAATCATGCAATATATGGTCTTGTGGCTGGCTTCTTTCACTTGGCATTTGTTTTCAAAGTTCATCCATGTTATAGCATGTATCAGTACTTCATTCCTGTTATGACCAAATAGTATTTCATTGTATGGATATCACATTTTGTTTATCCATTTATAGGTGATAGACATTTGAATTACTTCCCTTTTGGCTATATTATAAAAAGCCAGTGCTGTAACGCCGTAACGACCAAATGACCGGTCACCATGAAGTGCTTGGAGCACCTCTCTGTCCCTCCCCCGTGGCCCACAGGCTCTGATCGCAGCAAGGCTGGTGGCTGGTGGGCGGACGGGTGGGTGCAGTGAGGTGGGCGCGGTGAGGCGTGGGCAGGTGGGTGGGGCCGCGCGATTTCGTGCGCTGGGCCTCTAGTTATGAATAATGCTCTTATGAACATTTGTGTACAGGTATTTTTGTACTGTATTTTTGTTGACATATGTTTTCACTTCTCTTGGGGGTGTAAACCTAGGAGTGGAAGTGCTGGGTCATACGGTAACTCTATGTTTAATTTTTTTGAGGAACTGCCAAACTTTTTTTCAAAGTGGCTGCACCTTTTTACATTCTCACCAGCAGTATATGAGGGTCCTGACCTCTTCATATCCTCACCAGCCCTTTTACTATCTGACTTTTTAAATTTTTATTAATCTTCACCCAAGGGATGAGGATATTTTTTCCATTGATCCTTAGAGAGAGTGAAAGGGAGGGGTAGAGAGAGAGAGAAACATCAATGTGAGAGACATGTCGATTGGTTGCCTCCCACACACGTTCCAACTGGGGGGTGAGGATCAAATCTGCAACCCAGGTATATGCCCTTGACTGGGAATCAAACCTGAGACCCTTCGGTGTGCAGGCCAACACTCTAACCATTAAGCACACTGGCCAAGGCACTATCTGACTTTTTTATTATAACCATCATAGAGGGTATAAGATGGTATCTCATTGTGGTTTTGATTTTAATTTTTCTCATGCTTAAGATGTTGAGCATCTTTTCATGTGCTATTGGCCTTTCATATGTCTTTTTTTTTTTTTTATATGTCTTTGGAGAAGTGTTTCTTCAAGTCCTTTGCCCATTTTAAAATTAGGTTATTTGTCTTTTTATTGTTGAATTGTTAAGAGGTTTTACTATATCCTGATACAAGCCCCTTGTCAGATACATGATTTGCAAATATTTTCTCCCATTCTGTGGATTTTGTTGTTGTTAATTCTCACCTGAGCATATTTCTCCATTGATTTTAGAGAGAGTGGAAGGGAGGAGGAGAGAGAGAGAGAGAAAGAAACACTCACATCGATTGGTTGCCTCCCTCAGGGGGATCCAGCCAGCAACCAAAGTATGTGTCCCTGACTGGAATTGAACCAGGGACCCTTCAGTCCGTGGATCAACGCTCTATTCACTGAGCCAAACTGATTTGGCTAAGATTTTTTTCCCCACTTTTTGATGGTGTCGTTTGAAATACAAAAGTTCAATTTAGATGAAGTCCCAATTTATCTGCTTTCTTTTATTCTTTTTTTAAATTTAATATATTTTATTGAGTTTTTACAGAGAGGAAAGGAGAGGGACAGAGAGCCAGAAACATCGATGAGAGAGAAACATCGACCAGCTGCCTCCTGCACACCCCCCACCGGGGATGTGCCCGCAACCAATGTACATGCCCCTGACCGGAATCGAACCTGGGACCCTTCAGTCCGCAGACCGATGCTCTATCCACTGAGCCAAACCGGTCTCAGCTTTCTTTTATTCTTTATACTTTTGTTCATGTCTAAGAAACCGTTGCCTTATCCAAGGTCACAAAGATGTACTCCTATATCTATATTTTTTAACTAAAAGAGTTGACCATTTTATTTTCACTTTTCACAATACAAACGAGAACTGCTTGTTTTGGTCCCACCACTCCCCTCTCTTAGAGGGGGTGACTTTTCCTTATCACGATGTTAGAAAACACCCAGAGTCGCAGCACCATGATCTCCGGGGAAGTAGAACAAGTAATAGAAACCGATAGAAAGTGGCTCCCTCTCTCCTTATCTGTCTGGTCGAGTCATTCCGGGCTGAGTCATTCGGGGCCGAGCGGGCACCATCATGGGACGGGAGGGAGGTCTCATCCTTGGGGGCCCAGGCGTCCTTGGCATGTGCTCTCCCCTGGGCGGCCCCATTTCAGGAGCAGGTCCCACTGGCACCATCCCAGGAGGAGCAGGACCCATCATTGGCATCATGGAAGGGCCCCCCCCCCTGTGGGGTGCTGAAAGGCTGCGGGGAGGTGGGATGGTCACCCCTGCAGGAGGAGGAGCAGAGCGGATTAGGAGGTGTCTCCTTGCGGAAATGCTGCGGTGGTTTGGTCAGTCAGGCTCTGAGCCAGCTCTTCCATCCATTTCTGAGAGTAGGTTTTCACACTCTCTGTTTCCTGCCACTGCCGTGCCTTTCTCCAAGTCGGACAGTCAGAGTGAGGTGTGGATCGCAGTCACAGTAAAGCTTAAGCATGATGTTCCGCAGGCCCTTGGCCACTCCGTGACTGCGTCGCCGGAAAGGACGCACACAGCCTGCCAGTGCCAATCTGCTCCCATATTTTATCCTAAGTTTTATCTCTTGCATGTTGTGTCTGTGATCTGCTTAACATTTTATTAAATATTTCCATGAAACATTTTGCTTTCTTAGAAGTGGAATTACCAAGTCAGATATTGTATATTTTTGAGACTTTTGATACTTTCGTTCCAAAATTGTGACTCTCTCTCTTCTCCCTGTCATTTCCCTCCCCGTCCTCCTGCCTCCCGCTGCTCGGTTCGGGTCTTTGCCATCTCTTGCCTTGCATGATACAGTAGTCTCCTGCCTAAGGAGTTCCTAAGGGACACTTTCAGGGCGGTGAGGAGTGCAGTGGCCTAGTGATGGTGGGTGCTGTGACAGTGCCGAGGAGGGCCATCTAACCCCTCTGGTGATTGGGGATGGGGGGGAAGGGGATGGGGAGGGCATCAAGGGGGGCTTCCTGGAAGTGAACAGTGAGCTGCTCAGAAGGTGGAGTGGGCATCAGCAAAGCATAAACATGGAGCATCAGCATCAGCCGGGGAGCGAGGAGCTTGTGCGAGGTCCTGGAGACGGAGGCAGTGTGGCGCGGCGGTCCAGGGATGGACGCTGGCTCTGCCACTTTGGCTGCATGTTCTTGCAGAGGGACTTAGCCCTCTCTGTGCTTCAGTTTTCTCACCTGTAAGATGGAGACCATAGCTAACAGCAGTAGCTCACTCATAGGATGGCTGCAGGCCCAAATGAGGCAGCAAATGGTGAGGTTCTGGCTGGTGTGAACAGTCCCCTGAGGAGGTCAGAGTTGGACCTGTTCGTGTACAGAGGCAGCTGCGTGTACAGGCTTGGAGCTGAGCCATATAAATCGGTTGGGACTGGGGCCTTGGGTTTTGTTACCCGGGGCAGGCTGAGAAAGTGGTTATAAGCTGGTCTCCAGACCACTTGGGTTTGGGCTCCTGCTTCACTGCTTAGTTGTGTAATTTTGAGCAGGTTATTTACTATCTCCATGGCTTAGTTTTTCATCTGTAAAATGAGAATAATAACAGTTTCTTGTTCATAGGATTGTTGTGAAGACAAAGTGAGTTGATAGGTAAAGTGCTTGGAATACTGCTTGGCACATAATGCTCTTTTTGCTGTTATTGTTTTTCTCTGTAATGGGAAAGCGGGGGGGAGGGTAGGAGCTGGAAGGAAATGTGGACTTCAGAGAGTTTTATGGTTTAGGAACAAGGCGGCCATGGTCAGCCTGGAGTGTAGGCAGGAGGCTGAGCCAGTGCCTGTGTTCAGTGCCTGAGGGGAGTGGCTGGAGGCCGAGAGATGTCGCAGGGGGAGGGGAGGGGAACAGGGGCTCCCACAAGACTGTAGGAATCATGATCCCGATGTGGCCATAAATAGCAATAGCCATCGCAGTTACTTTTATGACTGGAAGGGGCAATGGGTAGCAAGGAGAATGCCAGCGCTCTCCTTGGATCCACCCTTCACAGCCACGTGTTCCTGCAGCACGAGTGCCTGAATGTGCCAGCTACAGAGCTGGGCGCTGGGGGGGTGGAGATGAGCACGGCATACCCGGTTCCTGCCTTCACGGAGCCTGCTGGCTACGACATTAAACAAGTAATTGTGGAGGTCGTTAATCAGTACAGACTGGATCATGCCGTTCCCCCAGTTCCTGAGTCTTCACTCGTTCTCTGCTGCTGTGGAATAAAGTCCCGACTCCTGAGCCTGGTGTGAAGGCCCTCAGGACTGGGCCCCAGTCCCACTCTTGGCAGCTCTCCTGACCATTGGTGCTGCTCCCTCACCTCGGCAGCTAGCCCCCGGGACTGCTGGCTGTGCCCCAGACCGATTGTAACGTCTCCGTAGCCCCTGCCCCCTGCCCCTGGCATGCTCCCGCTAGTCCTTCGAGGCCCGAACAGCAAATGCGTCTTCCTTTGGGAGGCCTTTCCTGGTCACTGTCACTCTCAGCCGTGCTCCCAGAGCACCTTGGGCTTTCTGGATTACAGCACTTCATGTATAGAATCCAAAGGGGCCGCGTGACTCTAGGGGGAGGAGGTCGTGCCAAAGGCTCTTGAGTTAAGAGTGGGCACAGAAAGTAGGGCACGGGGAGGAGAATGTGTTGGGGAGTGGGAGGTGCCTGCAGGTGTGTGGCTCAGCGGGCAGCCTTGAGTGCCTGGCAGGAGTGGAGGGACCAGCTTCCCCCTGTAGGACCATGACAGAAAGCTGGGGCTCTGGGAGTAGGCAGTGTATTCATGGTGTTCACATGCTGAGTTTCTTCATGGAGAGGCGTATCTGGGGGAGAGCCATTCCTTCGTGAGTCGGTGAAGCCCAGGTGGCCAGTGCAACCTGCACTGGAGCAAAATGGAGTTAGAAATCCCAGCTGTTGGAGAAGGGGCAAGTCCGAGGCCCAGCAGCAGCTGTCTGAACCTTCCCCTCCGGGGAATGCGCCATCCCTGCTGGCTGGGTGGCCTTAACTCTGGGCGGCTCCAGGGTATGTGACTTCCCTTGGCTGCCTGCTCTATTTGAGAAAATTCCAAAGCCCTTTGCTGGTGTCTTAGTGGTGGCCCACGGAGGGGACCCTTTTAGGCTGGGGAGGGGAGCCTCTGCTCAGACAGCTGCACAGAAGGAAGGGAGCCCCCTGGGGTAGGTCTCAGGAACCCAGCTGCTGGGTCTCGGAGATTCAAAGGCAGATCCGAACCAGAGCTGCTCTGGCAGCGGACAGGGGGACACCGAGCCCAGTAAGGAGTGAGGATATTCAGAGAGGCCTGAGTGAGAGCTGTGGAGGGCTGGCAGGCATCAGCAAGGGACCGAGGCGCTGGCGGCTCCTGCTGCAGGCTGAGTTGCAACCCAGCCTGGGATCCCCGTGGGTGCAGGCAGTTAATCTCCGAAGGCTGGAGTCACCCCTGCTGGAGAGCAGGAACATTGAACTTTTCAATCACATTAATTTCCACAGGAAATTGTTGTCTTCCTTTTGTCCAAAGGTTAGTGATTTATATTTACCATCCTCTTAACTAGCCTTGAAATTTACTGTTGCCAGGTCACCACCGGCCTCCATAAATCTCAGGGTGGCAGCTGAACATAGCCAAGTGGCTTGATCCTTGGAAGGGCACAGCCCAGTCCTTTCGGGAGGGCGGATAACTAGCAGTCCCTGCACAGAAGTCCCCCTGAGGAGGTGGCACTCCCGTGGCGGGGGAAACGAGATGGGTTCTGACTAACCGGGTAGCAGGGAGGCCTCTGCAGTAGCAGATACAGAGCAGACAGCTGGCTTGTGCCTCACCCATCACTGGAGGAGGCGTGCTTCTAGTTATGACAGAGCTGGTGGATGGGGAGCAGGGGCCTGTGTGACCTTAGGCAAGGAACCTAACCACTCTGTGCCTCAATTGACTCATCTGTAATAATATTCCTCTGAGTGTTGTTATGAGGTTAAACCTCATTAAATATCAGCTAATATTCTCTGGCAAGACAGGGAGGTAGTTTGGAATGGGCCTCGGAGTCGGTCTGCTCCCCCTCTCTGCTTACACTGTGCCACCATTTCTCTTTTTAAGACCCTCTTCTTCCAGCTGTTTGTGTAGTTAGAACAGGGGCTGGTAAACTTTTTCTGTAAAGGACCAACAAGTATTTTATGCTCTGTGAACCACAGGGTCTTTGTTGCAACTACTCAGCTCTGCTGTGTTATCATGAAAACAGCCATACACAAGAAGTAAATGAATGTGGCTGTGTTCCAATAAAACTTTATTTGTGGACCCTCACATTTACATTCCTTACAATTTTCATGTGTCACAAAATATTCCTCTTCTTTTGAATTTTAAAAACCATTTAAAAACGTAAAAAGTATTTTTATTTTTAGCTCATAGGTCATACAAAAACAGACCATGGCTGGCTTTGGCCTATGCTTGTAGTTTGCCGGCCCCTGGATTAGAAGGTGAAGTTGCATGGAGAAAGTATTCACCTTTCTCACCTGGGCTGTGTCTCTGAGTCACTAAAGAAAGCCTCAGGTGGGTTTTTCCTATGACCCTGTAGTGCCTGCCTCCTGAGAGGCCACCTGACCAGCGGGCAGAGGAGGGAGCCTGTGGGAAAATGAGACACAGGGGCTGGCCAGTGCCTGGGCCTGCTGCCTTCTGTTCCCTGCCTGCAGCCAGAGGGGTGCTGACTCTGGATTGGCCAGTCACTCCCACCCCCACCCCCACTCCAGTACTGATAGTAACCTGTCTGTTTCAGAGAACAGCCCGAGCCAAGGTGGGAAGGAGGCGGGGACTCGACAGCCTTTGGTGATTCTCTTGGGCTGGGGTGGCTGCACCGACAAGAACCTTGCCAAGTACAGCGCCATCTACCACAAAAGGGTGAGTACTGCAGGCAGCGGACAGAGCTTGCTGAGGCCCCGCTCTGGGCTGCAGCGAAGATAGGAACAGGCCTGTGAGGAAGATGCGGGGGTCATGGGTCTTTGGTAGGTTTATCCCCTCTTTGCTGCCAGCTCTGTGGCCTGGTCTGTCTCCTTCAGCCCTCTGACCTGCTTCCCCTTCCTCCCTCCCCATCCCCTACAGTGGACAGCCCAGTGATGTGCTCCCAGTAGTGGAGTCGCCCAGACCTCAAGTTTCTGTTGGCTGATACTGCCTATCTGGGCAGCAGGAACCTGGGCTGGTGTGCTGGGCATAATGTGTTGCAGTGTCAGGACCTTGAGTTGGTGGTGCCAGTGGAGGGAAGTTGATGGATCAGGGAGCTTGTTAGGAGGTGGAATGGTAGATTAGTGAGCAATGGGGTGTGGGCACAGGGATAGGGAGGGGTCCAGGGTAATGCCAGGGTTCTGGCTGCGGCAGTTCTTGAGTAGAGGGCGGTGTTTTTGAGACAAGGATTCCTGAGGAGAAGCCAAAGGTCCTGGGTGGATGAGCTTCCCCCAGGGAGTATGTGGAAGGCAAGGAGAAGAGGGCCTAAGACAGCTCTGAGGAGCCCAGAGTTAAAGGAGTGGGAGATGGAGAAGGTCCTACGAGGAGAGGAGGGGTGGCCAAAGAGGGACAAGAAAAACCAGGAAAGTTTGGGAATCACAGTCTTTGGGAAGCGGCCACTGTAGAGGGGGAGCGGAAAGATGTTATGGAGGCGGAGGCCCGGGGAGAACGGGAGGGAGCAGAGCTGGGGAAGGCAGAGGGCTGAGGTGGCAGGGCCAGTGGAGGGGTCGTCTGGGAAAGGGAGGGGAGCCTTCACCCGGTAGCTGGGAGGACAGGATGGTTCGGAGAAAACTCCAAACTCCTAACACTTTATTATTTAAAAGAAAATAAAAACACCCTATTCTACCACCTAGCGATTACCTCTGTTTACATGTTAGTATATATCCTTTCAGCTTTTCTCTCTGTGTCTGTTTCTTTACCTAAATGAGATCTATTGACTATGCTATTTTACAGCCTGCTTTTTTTCAGATTTTGATCTCCACCTTCTCATGTTAATAAATTTTCATCTCATCTAGTTTCCAGTCTACATTCAGATTCTCTAATAGTCCCCGAAGTGTCCTTTATAGCTGATTTGCCCAAATCAGAATCTAATTGAGGATCACCCATTGCATCTAATTCCTTGACCTTCTTTTAAATCTAGAACAGTTTTCATGACAACTTATTGAAGAGCCCGGGCTACCAAAGAATCCATCTAGGAGTGTGTGATCCCAAATGCTGCTGGGAGGGAAGTACGAGGGGACCGAAAGCCGTCATGGGTTAGACCAGTGGTCAGCAAACCGCGGCTCGCGAGCCACATGCGGCTCTTTGGCCCCTTGAGTGTTCTAACGCCACTTCTTCAAAATAGACTCGCCCAGGCCGAAAACCGACTTCTGCGCATGGGCCACGAAGTTTCAATCGCACTGTACGTGCGCGCCCGCATGTGGTATTTTGTGGAAGAGCCACACTCAAGGGGCCAAAGAGCTGCATGTGGCTCGTGAGCCGCGGTTTGCCGACCACTGGGTTAGACCCTTCGGCAGAAGATGATGACCTTCACAAGAGCAGTGCAGTCGTCATATCGGAGCCAGTGGAAGGGAAGTGGTGGAGACGAGGGTGGCTGTCAGAATTTGTTTAGGAGCGTGAAGAAAAGGTGGGATGGAGTTAGAGGGGAACATGGTGTAAAGCAGAAGCTTTTTTTTTTTTTAAATGAGATTAGTCTGTGCAGGAATCTAGGGAGAGAAAGAGCCTGAAATACAGGAGAGAGTGGTGAGGAGTGACAGAGCAGGGCCTTGTCCTGGGACTGAGCACGTGCAGAGATGGAAAGACGGTTGGCTTCGGGGGAGAGAGAAGAGACTGACAGGTCCTTGGTGCAGGGACTTCCAGGAGCATCTGACGGGGGAGGCGGCAGCAGAGATGCCAGGCACCTTGGAAGCTCCCAGTGAAGCCCAGACCTGTGGGCACAGGGAAGCTCGGGGTGTGGGGGGAATTCCCAGGGCGAGCTCTGTGTGAATCACAGGGGAGGTAGAGGTAGAGGGACGCCATGTGTGCCCTCAAAGATGGTGTTCACAGGAATTGCTGAGGTTATGTCCGAACCGACAGGTAGTTCTGCACGTGAATGCTCCTGGGGAGGAGTGCGTGTGCGTGTGCGCTCCCTCGTTAGTGCGCCGTGAACGTGTGTGCTCGCCAGTGGGATATGCGCTTGTGGGTGTGTGTTGGCAGCTGCGCCACCCTAGTGAGTGGTGGGCGCCTTGGCTGTCTGCACCCGTGGGGGGTGTGGTGGACGGGCTTTGTTTAGTCCGGGAGTCACGTGTGTGGTAGTGAGGTGGGATGTGCTCGCATTTGTGGGCAATGCTGTGTGTGGGTTGGGGGTGGGTGGGAAGACATTTCACATCCTCCTGGGGAGTGAGAACAGAGCACTCTGTGAAATTTCCATAGCTAAGGGGCCAGGTGGCGTCAGGACCCCCTCCGATGCCAGGGCTTTGGTAAGAGCAGTGCCAGGAGCAGTTGGGGCAAATGTCAGATTGCAGGGAGGAAGTCAAGAATTTACTTTGTACCAGGTGCTGTTTGGGGCACTTGAGATACACTTTTTCATTTAATTTTGACCATAACCCTAAGAGATGGATGGAGACACAGACTCAGGAAGATGAAGTCCATATTGTTAATAAGTGGTGCCAGGAATTGAACCCAGCCCTGTCTGACCCTAGAGCCAGCCTAACTCTGAGGCCCTTAACAAAGGGCCCTTAGTCTCTAGAACAAGTTAATGAGAGGGGATTAGGACTCAGGCCTGGAGACTTGGTCCATGTCTTGAGGGGTACATCAACCTAGAGAGAATTTGGCTCAGATTTTAGAATTTGAGGAACAATAGTGCTTACTATACATGGAATTTCAGGGCAAGTGGGAGGAGTGATCCCAGGCCTTGGAACCAGACAGATTTGAGTGCCAGGCACCTGTTGCCAGAAAGTATGGCCTGCTCTCAGGGCCCTGTAGGAAGGTAGCAGTGGCGAGACTGATCTGATGTGGGTCTGGCTCATGAGTGGCCTCTGGTGGTCAAGGCTGGGGCCTGCAGGCTGTGTCTCCTGTTGGGTCTTACCGGCTACCTCCTTGTGCCTGGGAGGTAGACACAGTGCAGAGGGGAGGTAGACACAGTGCAGAAGGGGATGTAGACACAGTACAGAGGGGAGGTAGACACAGTGCAGAGGGGAGGTAGACACAGTGCAGAAGGGAGGTAGACACAGTGCAGAGGGGAGGTAGACACAGTGCAGAGGGGAGGTAGACACAGTGCAGAAGGGAGGTAGACACAGTGCAGAGGGGAGGTAGACACAGTGCAGAGGGGAGGTAGACACAGTGCAGAGGGGAGGTAGACACAGTGCAGAGGGGAGGTACAGCAACAGGGTGTGGCCAGGCAGCAAGCTGAGTAGATGAGGGTGCAAGATCATGAGTGGGAGGGAGACAAAGTGGACCAGAGTGAGGAGACTTCCTTCTGCTCAGCCCAGATGTCTCCAAAGCATGCTCTGGGCTCCAGGCCTCACATACCATCCCGGCTGAGGGGGCTTGGCCAATGTGAAGTGATTATTCTTCAGCCTTCCACTCTGGAAGGCACTGTGTCTGTGAGCGGTGAGCTGGGCCCAGCTGCAGCAGGGCCTGGAGCACTGCTAGGCTTCTGGGCTTGTGGAAGTTGGAGCCGCTGGACCCCTCTGACCTTAGCTTCTACCCCCCCACCCTATCCCTCCACAGGGCTGCATTGTGATCCGATACACAGCCCCGTGGCACATGGTCTTCTTCTCCGAGTCCCTGGGCATCCCTTCACTTCGTGTTTTGGCCCAGAAGCTACTTGAGCTCCTCTTTGATTACGAGATTGAGAAGGAGCCCCTACTCTTCCACGTCTTCAGCAACGCCGGGGTCATGCTGTACCGATACGTGCTGGAGCTCCTGCAGACCCATCGGCGCTTCTGCCACCTGCGTGTGGTGGGCACCATCTTTGACAGCGGTCCTGGTGATAGCAACCTGGTGGGGGCCCTGCGGGCCCTGGCGGCCATCCTGGAGCACCGGCCTGCTGCGCTGCGCCTGCTGCTCCTGGTGGCCTTCGCCCTGGTGGCAGGCCTCTTCCATGTCCTGCTCGCTCCACTCACTGCCCTCTTCCATACCCACTTCTATGACAGGCTACTCGACGCAGCCTCTCGCTGGCCCGAGCTCTACCTGTACTCAAGGGCTGATGAAGTGGTCCTAGCCAGGGATGTGGAACGCATGGTGGAGGCACGCCTGGCACACCAGGTCCTGGTGCGCTCTGTGGACTTCGTGTCATCTGCACATGTCAGCCACCTCCGTGACTACCCTACTTACTACACGAGCCTCTGCGTCAACTTCATGCGCAGCTGTGTCCACTGCTGAGGTCCTTGTCCCACCCACCTAACCTCTGCTCCAGAAATAAATGCCTGACACCCCTCACAACCTGTATCCATGGATGGGGTCCTCTTCTGGTTCAACTCCCTTCAGCCCTTTGGGACTTCGTGGTCTCCCAAGTAGAGAATTCCTTTGGGCCCTGCCCTGGGAGACTGGTGGTCTGCTTACCCCAGGATCCTAGGTAGGGGCGGTAGTGCCTGGGCATGTCTCTGCAGGAGCCTGACAGCGTTGTATTTGGAGAAGTGTAGCAGTCAGGCTGCTGATTCCTGTGGCGTTTCGGCTGTTAGGATTAACCAACTGGGGGTGGGGGGGTTGATAATGAGCCCCAGGATTATTCTCTGATTCCTTGAATGGAAAGTGAGCTTTGTGAGGAGGTGCCAGAGGGTAGGATCGGGCAGGGGCAGGGACTGTGATCTCTGTTCCAAGGCCCCAGAAAGGCAAAGTCCCACAGCATGAAGCACCATTCCTATGGATCTCACTTGGCAGTTCACGCAGACTTCTCTGCCCTCGCTGCCAGGGAGTCTGAGGTAGAAGTCAGATGGAGAGGTGAGGATGCAGTGGTGGCGGGCCTGCCCAGGTCCACACTTTGCCAGGAAGCCACTGGGTCCAGGAAAGCTGCAAAGTGTGTGTGTAATGGGCAGATGGAGTGGGGAGCAGAGCGAAGACAGCAGCACCCCTATGGGAGCTGGGGCAGGTGGTCAGGAGCCCTGAAGACCAGAGCCAGGGCAAGGGCCATTTGGCTGAAATAAACTCCCTCATCTCCTTGAGGGAGTCCCCCTTGGATTCTCTCTGGGCAGGAGTGGTGCCTTTAGTCTTAGAGTTCTGTATCACCTATCATGTTACAAGTCACTGCTGCACAATGCTGGTACATAGTAGGTATTCAATAAATATTCGTTGATTGAATGAGCTTACTGTGGTGATCAAGGGACTTGGGGGGCAGTGATGAGATTTGAAAGTTTGACAGGAAGTGAAGGTGGCTGGGAAAGCTCTGGGTGGGAGCTGAGCCCTGATATTCTCAGGCTGATGGGCTGAGGGACTCAGCGAGTTCTACTTGCATCATGTCCGTTCTCTGGGACCTCTGGAACTGCTGGCAGCGGAGCCCTGTGCTGTGGCTGCATTCCTAGCCATGGCCAACAGGTGGCAGTGCTGACTATGCCATGAGATGGAGCTCAAGAATCCTACAGCAGGGTGAGCTTCAGGCCCTTGCTTAGGGTTAATGTCCCCTATTAGAGGGCATATGCCCCCAGGGTGGGAGTCATCAGCCCTCAAGGACCTACTGAGTCCCAGGCAGGGAGAGGGGAGAGTTGAGCCCTGAAAGGAGCCAGCCTGATGGAACTAGGCATTGCCCATTGTCTTCCAAACCTTAACCATCACTGTGGTTGTTCCACCTGGACAGGCCATACGTTTCCCTAGAATCTTAGCCTCAGGGTCCTTGTGTTCAGGTATTTGGAGCCATCAAGTTGGGCATGGGGCTTTGAAGAGCCTCCGCTGGTCTCCAACCAGGGTGATTTGAGTGCAGGAGGCAGGAGCTGCCAACTGGACCCGATTCTGTAGTATGCACCATGGGTACCCCCGAGATTGGTGTGCCTAAGGCAGCCAGTTTGGGAAGATGAAGGGTAGACCTGGCATGTGAGGACTTGTAAATAGGAGTCTGGAGTTAATGGAGATACGCTGGGGTTTTAAATTTCAGAATCTTATTTTCTCAAAACAAGCTCTGTGGTGGGCAAGTACTCATCTGCAGCTTTGAGCACTGCTCTGACCAGACACCAAGTGAGATGCTGATCACTCACGGGCAGTGGGCGGCCATGGGGATGACGTGACAAAGCAGCATCTCCAGTGCTAGCTGCCCAACCTCAGTTGTCTGCCTTGAGGGTCCATCTTGGATAATAGGGGTTTCTACTGTTTCCATTTGGGGACCAGGCAGTGGCTGAACTGGGCTAGGCTGGAGAATAGAAAAAGCCATGATGGTGCTGAGATAGTGGTTCCATTTTTGGTCCCTGGATGTTTCAGGGACTGAGGCTTGTTTTCACCCAAGCTTATAGCTGCCCCTTCCCTAGATTGGGGGCTAGTGCTTGCATCCCCTCTGTACCCCCAAGCTCTGACCTCTTCTGTGATTAATGAGCTGACGATTCCACATCGATAAGGAATTAACCTGGAGCCCCCACCCATCAATAGTCAGGAGTCTAGGTCCCCAGCCCCACCCCCACAGATGTAGTGCTCCAGGGTCCCTGAGCAGACCAACCTTATACTGCTTTACACACCCACAGCCAAGTCCTTCCCCCCACTGCTGCCAGGAATTAACCCCTTAAATGCCTGTCTACGCCCCGTCATCCATCCCTCCCTGCACACACACACACACACACACACACACACACACACACACGCAGCAGCTGTTTATATTGGTTTAATCCATGTCAAATGTAGTTTACAAAGGGAAAGGACAAGTACCTTTGTATAGAATATACAGACACAGCATCACACCATGGGGCCCACGGGAGGGGTGGGGAGACGACACGCTTCCCTGGGAACAGCAGCTCTAATCCCAGGAATGGTTCTTGGCAGAAGGCTGGGCAGCCAGGAGCACCCTCACCCAGCCCCGATCTCAGCTCCTGCTGTGGCTCGGTTCCCATTTCTGTGCCTCCTCCTCCCCCAACTCCTTATGAAGAGCCCCAGGAGCTAAGACTAAGGAGAGGATCATGTCCCTTGGGGCATGTGCCCCATGTCTGGGAGAAGAAATATACACCACTGAACACCGAGCACATGGGAGAGGGAAGGGACACCATGGGAGAGGGAGAGGCAGGCACCCCAAGAGGTGGATGGGCCGAGCCCCCAGCCAGCCCTGAAGGAGGCACTGCTTCCAGGTGTTCTTAAAAAAAAGAAGAAAATCATACAACCAAAGGGGAGGGACGGGGGGAGGGCGGGGAGTCATCCCATTTATACACAACATTGTAAACATACACGTCTATATTACATGTGCTTCAGTCTGGTGTTTGCATGTCTGTCCGTCTGTCTGTCAGTCGGTCGGTCTGGGGGCTGGAACTCAGGAGCCTCGCCCTGCTACCCACCCCACCTACACCTCCCTGCCCCACCCTGGGAACAGAACCTGGAACAGGTATGGTCCCCAATCCTGGTGGGAGCGTGGCAGGGCCTGGGCCTCAGCATCCACTCTGGCTCCAGAGGCCTGTGTGTGTGCGTGCGTGTGTGCATGTATGTACATGGGGAACCTGTGTGCAAGTATGTACAAGGGGTAGGGTCACATCACAGAGGCGGCAGGCGGGGCTGCTGGAGGCAAGGCCTGCCTGGGTGGCTAGCTCACAAGTAGATTCTCCGCAGGTCTCCGGGTGCTGTGATGGTGTTGCACTGAGGGCACAGCTTCTTGGCACCCTGCGGGGAGAACAGGGAGGGCTTTGGTGATGCGCACAGTGCTGCACGCTAGCTCACGTGAGCACTGGGCTTGTACCAGTTATGTGCTGGCACCTTGGTCCTGTCAGCCGAGGCTGGGAAGCCTGGGCAGCCTCTGTGAGCAGGCAGGCACGCTCCTGTGTTGGGGGGATGCCAGGATCAAACCGCCTGGCCAGCCCCGCAGCAGGAGCCCCAGTAATGAGAACAAGGCTGGGTCCAGCTGTGGCTGCCGAGGCCCTAACGAGATTACACACGGCCTTTGATCAGGACACAGAGCCCACGTCCGGGCCTTTTATTGCTGTCTCCGGGCGACATTTTAATGGCTGCTCCCGAGCGAAGAACAGGGGCAGGAGCAGAGGGAGCTTAGTAATGGGAGGGGGAGGGGCTGAGGCCCTGGTCCTGCTTACCCACACCCAGCCTCCTCCTGACCCAGGATCTCACCAATATGTGTGACACAGTGGGCCTTCCCTTCTGGGGGTGCGGGCAGAGGGAAGGGAGCAAGCAGTGAACCCAGAGGGGGGAGGCGAGAATGTGGTGAGCTTGGGGAGGGGGCGGGGATCCTGGCTTCTGGCTGTGTTCTATGCTCCTGCTCCCCCTCGCCCCTCCTCATTCCTCTCAAAGCAGGCTCAAGCATAAGCAAGGACATCTGGGCAGTACCCCAAAACAGCCACCCATTCCCCAATCCCCATGCCACCTCACCAGGGTCCGCAGCCAGCACTCCTCGCAGTGCACATGCCAACACTGGATGGACGTTAGGGGCATCGAGTATGAGTCCTAGGGAGGAGGTGGGCAGAGAAGGGATCACACTGAGGTTGGCCCACCCTCTAAAGAGGTCAGATCACAGTGCAGAGACCCTCTGCAAACCCTAGGGGGCCCTGAAGCCTGACCAAGAGCACCGTAGGTTCCCTTCCTCTCACCATGCAGATGAGGCATTTGTAGCGGTCCCCACGGGATAGCTGCCGTTCAAGTTCCCTGACCCGAGCCTTCAGGGCCTCAAACGTGGTCACAGCTGAATCTTCGGTTATTCTGTAACGAAGACAGCATTCGTTGGGCAGACTGCAGGCTGGCATCCTTAATCTAAACCTTCAACCCACACCCTTGAATTCCAGAACCACATATACAAATACAAGTATCTCCCAGATGCCCCTGCCCATATCCTATATCAGCAAACTCCACATTCCAGAACTGAACCCCTCACCCTCCTAGTTCCTCCATCTCCATCCTGCTGAATTTCTAAACCAGATATCTGGGAACCATTCTCAAACGATTCCTTCCTGAAACCATCCTTTTTACCTCTGACATTCACTTGATCTTAGCCAAAAGGCTGAGAAGCGATCCCCCTGACATCCAAAATCGGTCATCTAGTCCCTAAAACTCTGGAATTTCCTCTCACCAATTTCTTCTGGAATTTCTTCCTGCCTCTGCCATCACTCATCCAGGTTCTCACAGTTTCTTTTATGGATTACTCTTCTAACCTGAATGGCATGGCTTCTGTACCACCAGTCCCCATTCCATTCTGTTCTCCCAGCATCTAGAATTTTACAAATTTGACCATTTATACTTCCAACAGTTCAACGTCTCCCTCAGGATAAAGCTCTACCAAACTCCGCACAAGCTTACAAAGGCCTCCTTGGTCCATCCCCAGCTGGCACATCCGTCAGTGCCCTGCCACATACTTTAGGCTCTACCCACACCAAAATACCAAGTTTCCCCACACATGCCACTGCTTTTCATTCCCTTGGCTTCCTGACACTTTCTGCTTCTGGAGCATCCATCCCCACCTCCTAACTCACTAGGTTCCATCTCATGGTTCAGGCCTAGTTAGTTCCCACCTCTTCCCAGAAGCCCATTGGTGCCTGCCTCTTCTGTGCTCTTCCAGCCCCTGTACTGGACTCCGCCACAGCAATGTAACTACAACTGTCTTCGTCTCTGCTAGACTCAGTTCCCTGGGGGCAAGCTCCTCACTCCACCAACATGACTATGGACATTAGCTCCACACTAGGCACGTGAGTATGAACAAACATTTGCCAAATGAAGAGCCAGTCCAAACCCCAGGGAGAGTGAGAGATGAGGGGACTGGATGAGTCCCACATAATACAGGTCCCAGGGGTACAGGCCTGGCCTGCTCAAGGGCTCCTTGTCGTGTCTTCCGAGTCCTCACCTGTTGTCCAAGCACTGCACAAGAAGGTCCCCCCTACAACCTCTTGAAGACTCTTTGGGCTGCAATACTGAACAGGGAATAGTGGGACTATCTCAGGGAGTGATCCGTCCCTCCCCTTCTAAAATAAGTGAACCGAACATAGAGCTCACAGAGGGAGAAAAATGCTTCCTGGAGGAATAGAAAAGATGGCACTGGAGAAGGGCTTTAGGGAATAATAATAATACAAAGAAAAGAGCTAAAATTTATTAAGCACTTACTAAATGCCAGGGATGGTATTGAGGGATTGAAAATGACCTTATTTGCACCTTACAAAAACCCCATGAGGAGATTATAGTACTCCCATTTTATACAGGAAGAAACTAAAGCAGAATTGAAACATTAAGTAGCCTGCCCAGGGTTCAGAATGGGGACGATGGGATTTAAACTCTGTCAGACTGATTCTGTGGTCAACCAGTAACTGTGACTGACCACTATTCTACACTGACTAGACCCAGGAGACAGGCCTCCAGATCGAGGAACATAGGAACAAAGGCCAAGAAGCCGAAGAGCCCCATCTGGCTGGAAGGCTTGCCCGTGGGTAAGCAGAAGGTGATAGTGGGAAAGGAGATTGTATCCAGGAAGACCTCAGATGCCACCATTGGAAGAAAGTGAAGTTTATCTTACAGGCAATGGGAACTTGTTGAGGATGTTGGAAGAGGCTATGACAGAATAGAAACTAAGCCTTAAGACAGCAACAAACTTTGGTCTCTGACCTTTCTTAGGGTAGTACGAGCAACGTGACTTCCTGATGGCTGTATCCCTCTATCAGGGATGCTCTAGAGCCATCACCCCATCGGTCCATGATTCTCTCTGCCCTGCCTCTCTCCAGGGAAGCTCTTGGGGAGGGGGGAGGAATGACGTATGGATGTTTATTTAATAATTCTCTCCTACTCCAGCTGAGCGGGGCGGGCGGGGCCATAAGGGGCGCCCACCCTGGCTGACTCCCTGAGAGCATTCACTCAACTTTCCAGCTCTGGAAGCCTTAACCACCCCCTCTCTTCTTATAAGCACCTGTGCAGCTGGCTCCTCCCTTGGCATTTTGCCCAATGCCATATGTACCATCCCTATCTATCTGGACTGCTATTAATTCCTGACAGTGAGACAAGGATGGGTAGCTATGCTCTCTGCCTTTCTAAGGACCAGACTGGGCATTTGCCAGGTCCTATGTGGTTATTTCAGAGAAGGGGAAACTTCAGGCATGGAGCTGGGGGCAGCTTACCCCAAAGTAGAAAACTAACTCTCAAACCCCAAACCAGAGAATGAGCTAGAACTGGAAAGGCAAAAAGGATGGTGCCAGGAGAGAATGAAGCCATTTCTCACTCCATCTCCAAAAGCTCCAAGGCCACATCTAACTCCAGAGTCCAACCGATCCTGGATTTGCTCAGCATATACCACGCCTCTACTCTCTGCTTCCAGCCCCAACCCAGGTTGGTTTCGAGCTATTCCTGAGTCCCTCCAGGGCATAGGATGGAGAATTTCCTAGAAGCCATGGCATCCTGCTTTCCTCCTTCCCTGGGTTATGAAACAGATCTAGGGTGGGAAACCATATTGTGTACAAGGAAAAGTCATGGGGACTAATGGGCCCCAACCCAGATTCAAGGACTGAGCCAGTCCCCAACCTGTTCCACAGCCCTGCCTGTGCTCACACAGGTGGGATAGAAATCCCGATTTCCCCAGCTTTGGGTGGGGAGTACCTTCATGGATGGCCACTGGCTCTGGCCCCCACCTCCCCTTCGGGCGCCATCCCTGATTAATGATCTTGTCTTTCTGATTTATGAGCAGCCCCTTCAGACGAGGGTGGGCGCCCCTTATGGCCCCGCCCGCCCCGCTCAGCTGGAGTAGGAGAGAATTATTAAATAAACATCCATACGTCATTCCTCCCCCCTCCCCAAGCTGGTTGCGCCGAACCCGTGCGGCCCGCTCCGGCGCTGACACAGAGCAGCTGCGGTGATTCATGGGCAGCCGGGCCCTGCGCCGCGGCCCATACATCATGCCAGCAGCACTTGCGGCCCCGGCCGAGATAAACTGATCAACCACAACGGGCTGGAATGAATTTATGACAACACAAAATGGAGGGAAACAAATGGGAGGTGACCCTGGGCCACCGACCCGGCCCTGCACCGGCCTGCAATCCACTCTCCTGGCAGAAGGCAAGATGGAACACTGGTCCTGGAATGAAGAGGCTGCCTTTTAACCCCAGGCAACCTAGCCTCCAGTGGAGGGAGAGGATGGGTGCCGGAGTTAAGCAGTGGCCAAAGGCAGCAGCTCCAGACATCTCAAACTGGACAGTGCCACCTCCTGAGGCTAGGACTGGCCTTGCTTGGGTTTCTGGAAAGGCAATACAGTGTCCAGCTGATTTCGAGTCCTTGTGGCTCCTGGGGATCCAGGCTCCCTGGGTTAAGTGCTAAGGGAGTCCCCTTTCCCTTGCCAGGGAACCTAGGCCAAAAATTCCAACTAGAAGTGATGAGACCCAATGCTCCTGCCTAAAACCCACTGCAAGCGCCACCCGGGACAAGAAAAATGAAACCAATTTAGCTCCCGATTAAGAAACAGAAACTGGAGATGAATCAAGTGTGCCGGCTGGGCTGGGTGGCCATACATCACATTCCCCGGGTGGAGGCCGCCGTAGCGGGCGTGCAGGCAGGCAGGCAGGCAGGCAGGCGGGCTGCTCCTCCCTCCAACAAGGCTCCCAGGGCCGTGGCCCAGTGATCAATTCAGAGTCATGCTTAGCACCAGCTGGGCCCCACTGTGGGCTGTGTGCCCAGGGCTGCAGGACTAAGAGAGGGCCTGGAACCTCGGTGGCCCCTCTCTTCCTACGGAACTGCTGTCCCAAGGTTTCCCCTTCTGGCCACTCACTTCTCGATGTCACTATTCTTGCAGGTCTTCTGCATGGCCTCCTGCTTGCTGCTCTCCCCGTTGCTGGTAGATGGCATCTCTGTTGGGATAGAGAGGCAACTCATACTATGGCCAGACTGGGCAGCATCGGTGAGGGGCTGGGCCTGAGTCCCACCACTACCCAAAGGATGTCTCCTTTCCCCTACTCCTCCTAACCTGGGTTAGTACTTACCATCACTGGCCCATTTAGAGAACTCAGGTGTGATGCGCGTGCTGGGAGGGCCGCCACTAGAGGAAAGGACGGAGAAAGAATAAAGTGAGCCCCGAAGGCAGGCAAGGACAACCCTGAGGGTGGGTATCAGGTTGACCCCTGCCTCAGGGCTTCCCACCCCCCTCTAACCCACCCCCAAGCCTGTGCCCACACTTGCTTTAGGACTGCACCCCGGAGTGCCTCTCTCTCCTTGGCTTCACCAGGCTCCTCGCCTGTGCAGGGGATGACGTCAGCCTCCGTGTATCTGGCATGGTGGTCAAGGACAATAGATCCTAGTTTGCAGCAGGCCTCGAGGGTTGAATCCTGGCCAGAACTGAGACACTGACCCCAGGGAGTGGGGGTAAGTGCCAGAGGTGTTAGCTACTTTTCTTTCCCTTTGGCCTATCCCACAAGCCCCACCTTGTCCCACAGTGCCCCAAGGATACTGTGGCTTCCCATACTCCAGAGTGTCATCCCCATCCACATCCAAGTCAGCATCACTGTCCGGATTCTCTTTGCCGCTGCACATGACGAAGCCAGAGCCTGTGGGAAGCAGGATGTGAGGATTGGGGGGCCAACAAAACGAAGCCAAGGTCTCTTCTGTTGCCTCCAGGTGGGGGTCAACTTTTGGGCCAGATAAGGCCCAGCAGAAACGTGGGCCTGAAATATAGAGAGCCAGATACTTAGGTGCTCTGGCCTCTGATATTTTAGTCCCTTTCGCTCTGCATAACTCATCCTTCTCAGCCACTGCTTGCTGCTCCAAGTGGTTTCATAAACTAGCCCCTTCAAATACTATCTCAGGTCTTCAGGAGATACCCAAGCCTGCTGTCCAGATCTAGGAAGAGAACAAATTCTGGTCTTACAAGATCACTCCATCCAAGACCTTGGCATTCCTTGTGTCCCATGGTCCAGACAGAGAAGTCCATCAGAGGGGAGAGCAGGCTGGCTAAGGCCAGTCAGAGCCATACAGCGGGACCCCAGTCAACATCCTGATTTTGGCTGCCAGGTCCTTGCCAGCAAAAACACCAGGCAGCTGTTCAAATATTTGGTGTCTGAAGCGACTGACATTAATTATTCATCTCCACCTCACTCAGCCCAGATTCCTGGACAAGTGCAGTTATAAAGGGATTAGGAAGGGACAGATGAGAGGAGAGGCATGCACACCTGCTTCTCAAAGCAGCCCATGAAGGCAACCAGGCTGGGCGGAGGCAGGGCCAGGCAGGCAGCTGACCCCATCGAGATGCAACTGGTCCGGCCACAGGCAGACTCTTGGCCAATGGGGCGGGAGCTGCGGAAGCCACATTAGGCCCACTCACTCATCATGTGGCCTATCTTCCAGGACTTCTCTTCCTGACAGCCCAGGTCAGAGGCCACAAAGCTGCTCCTCCCTCCCCACCTGCCTTCCCTCAGAAGTGGTCTGATATTTTAGTCCCTTTCACTCTGCATAACTCATCCTTCTCAGCCACTGCTTGCTGCTCCAACTGGTTTCATAAACTAGCCCCTAGTGGTCTCAGACCACTTCTCACTGGCCACGAAGCAGCCCTTCTAGGATAGAAAGAGAAGAAAGCAATGGAATCTGTTAGGAGTGGAATCAGAAAGGAAATCCTTCAAGAGGTGAGGAAGAAGCTCGGAATTCTGCCTGATGATCTCAGAAATTTCTTGTCCTTCCTTTCCACTCTCAGGCTCTTACACTCTCATCAGGGTAACAGTCTCGTAATGGGTCCTCAAGCCTCTTGTCTGTTCCTTCATCCTGCTTCTCATATAGTTCTGACCCTTCTTTTCCTTGCTCCAAAACTGACTATGGCTCCCCACTGCGTGCACAATCCAGTCTGGCTCATCAGCCAGACCCATTAGGATCTTTTTTTTCCTCACTTCACTCCACAAGCCCTATGCATATGGACAGACTACTTACTGCACCTTAAACATAATTCTGCATGTCCTGCTCTTAAGACTGCTCATGCTATTCACTCCATCTGGAATGTTCTTCATCTTTCAAGCCCATTCCAAAAACATTTTCTTCCCGACTCTTCTCCCTTCTGTGTCTGGTCTCTGGCCTGACAAAGGTCCCACCCATCCCAGAGGTAAGCAGCACCAGGGAAAGAGAAAGGCTAGGCATGCCCAGGTTCCAGCCCCTCTGACAGTCCTCATTTGACCTCCATACTCAAGGCATCAACAAACGCAGGCAGGGCAGCAGCAGGGCCATTAAGCTGAGAAAACACCAAGTTACAGCTCTGTCTCCTATTCACGGCCAGGTGTCCTGACAAGCAATTCCTGCCTTGTAGGTGAGTGGCACCTCTATAAACCCTCTGACAGTTTGGGAGACAAACTCCGCCATCAATCAGAATGTAGCTATCAGGTTCACTTACAGCATGTACCCCCCAAGCCCTGCCAACCCCCCTCCCCCAAGTACACACAGCTCAGCAGTCAGCCTCACATCCTCGGCTCAGCCTGGCCCTACCCGGCCCTGCCTATTGGGCAGAAAGGAAATCAAAGAACCCATGGCAAAGCTGAGAAACAGGGCACCCCAACACTCAAAGCAGCCTGTGGCATGAAGTCCTTTCCTCTTCAGTCTTATTGCCGCCAGGCCTGGAGCAGGACATGTATGTTCCAGCAGAACACAGTCACTGTAGTTTCCCAAACCCTACATGTTTTCTCTCGCCCCCATGCCTTCATACCTCCTGTTATTTCTGCCTAGAACCTTGGCCCTCCTGGTCCACAGAACAAATGCTCAACCATGCCTTCTACTATTAAGTCATAGTGCCTACACACAGTAGTTGCTCTATAAATACTTCTTCTTTTTTTTTTTTTTTAAATATATTTTATTGATTTTTTACAGAGAGGAAGGGAAAGGGATAGAGAGTTAGAAACATCGATGAGAGAGAAACATTGATCAGCTGCCTCCTGCACACCCCCTACTGGGGATGTGCCCGCAACCAAGGTACATGCCCTTGACCGGAATCGAACCTGGGACCTTTCAGTCCACAGGCCGACGCTCTATCCACTGAGCCAAACCGGTTTTGGCTATAAATACTTCTTGAATGAACTCCCACCTCAACAACATTCTTTCAACCTTTACTGGACTCATCCTCTGCCTGGCTTCACATTGAGAACCCCTACTTCTGGCCCATTTAGGTGTGATGTTCAAGATCTGATCCCTACCCTCAAGGTGCTTAAGTATGGATGAGACTTCTCCAGATATTTCTTCTAAATGTGCTCTTTCCTATGCAACTCCAAAGTCATATTTATTGTCACTGTCCCTCACCAGATTGAAAGCCCCAGTATGACTCACTACTGTGATTTCAGTGTCATCCAGCAGAGCTGGCCAGGCCCACAACAGGTACCATACCACACACCGGAGCAATAATGGCTACTTGCTGCTCCCATAGGTCCTAGGAGCCTGCGCTTGAAGGAAGGCCAAGGCCTGATTAGCTGGTGGCCTGGAGAAACCTCTCAGGACACAATCTTCCCTACCAGCCCCAGTCGACCTTCTGTTCCTCTGACCAGCCAGGCAGGACAGAGAGCACGACGCATCTTGTTTCCCAGGAAAAGGGCTCTGTCTCTGGTCTGAGCAGTTTACTCTGACCCTGACACCATCCCCTACTGGAAGCAGATGTTGGGAACCTCTCCCTACCCCCACAGGTGTTCAGAACAGGCTGCTGCTGCCAATTTCACTCCTGTGCTGCCCCAGCCTGCTCCAGCCTCCTTCCCAGCACATTAAACTTTATTTTCTTAATGAAATGTCACTTGCTGACTTCTGGCAGAATCATAATAAAAAGAAACGGCCATAAAGCCGTTTTTATGCAGACAGTGCCCCCTCCAGCTTACCCGCCCCTCCCCGCTTTGAGAGGAAGGCTCCACAGTCGTTTTATGTTCTCAGCTGCTGGAACATCCCAAGCCAGTACTCAGATGCAAGATGGCACAGAGCTCCTTTCCAAGCCTCTGGCTCCTGTTCCATGTAGCTTTGGGGGATAATAGGCAAGCTGCCACTCCTGCTGCTGCTGCTATCCAGGGAAGGGACTCAGCCCTCAGCCCCCAGGACCTCCAAGATGACCCAGGGTACCCTTTAGTCACTAAGGCGGTCCCTTGCTATGGTTTGGCCCACATTTAAAAAAAATATATATATATTTTTTATTGATTTCAGAGAGGAAGGGAGAGAGATAGAAACATCAATGATGAGAGAGAATCATTGATTGTCTGCCTCCTGCACGTCCCCTATTGGCGGGGGGGTGGGGGTGGGGTGGAATGAGAGAGAATCGAGCCGCAACCCAGGCATGTGCCCTTGGCCGGAATCGAACCTGGGACCCTTTAGTCTGCAGGCCAACACTCTATCCATGGAGCCAAACTGGCTAGGGCTGGCCCCACCTTAAAGTGGCACAAAGGGCTGGGCTGCTGCCTACAGGCAAACTAAGCCTGGTGGTCAGTGATGCTCAATACAGTGGGTCCCAGTCCTGGGAGGGCAGGCAATGCGAAAAACACCTTCCCGCCAAGTGAACTCTTAGCGATAGCGAAGGAGAGGGTTAAGTGCAGAAACAATAGGCAAGTCTAAATTTTATAAAAATGACCACCCTCCCATAAACTCATTTCTTCCTGGGTCATTGAGAAGGGGGAAAAAAGAAAAAAAGATCAGTGTTAATTTAATCAATTGATCAAATAATCGATTGAGAAACTGGAGACGCCTGTTTACTGGGGGCTGTAATGTCCTGGAACCTGAAACCCACAAAAATGGACCCATTGATTTCCTCACCTACTGCTCCCAGCAAAACCAGAACTTAGGGAGAAGGGAAGTCTTGGGTCCCTCCAGAGGTCTGTGCTCTCCAAAGGGGAGAGGGGGCAGGGGCAGCAGCTTCCGGAGAGTTTTACACTGGAATTAGTTACAGATGCAGTTACGGTGTCTTGTGTAAACGCCATCGATTGGGGAGCTGACAGTCTGGGGAGCTGCGATGCGGGACAATCAATCGGCCTGCAGTGTCACCTGCCACCTCGCTGAACAGTTGACAATGCAATTATCCAGTGTGGAGGCAGGGAGTTGGCGTGTGTCAAACGCACTTAGCCACTTTCCGGGCCTCCTCGATAACGCGTTTCACTGCCTCACGTCAGGGGAGACGCACAGAGACAGACGCCGTTTAAAACCATTGATACATGCTCCTTCAGCCTGCACTCCCTCTGTCCCAGCTTAACAATTGTGTTCCAAAAGGCGATTAAATCCCGTTAGTCGTCACAGGGGACAGAAGGTGCCCTGCTCCTTGCCACCTCTCCAACCCCTCCCACCAGGCAACAGTTATAATTAAAGGACTTAGAAGGCAGCAGCCCTAACCCTCTCCGTTCCAAGACTGCCTTCAGCAGCTGGCGATTCCAACACCTGTTACTAACTGGACCGGGCAGAAGGGCTGTGCTGGGGGACATTTTTAGCACCTGGGCCTCCCATCTTTTAGGAACCAACGCGCCAAGGAGATTGCAGTTAGGGCAAGGCCTATTTTTCTGTGCCCTTGGACTCACAATACCTCTCACCCCTTTGAATTATAACCTGGCTCTGAAGTTTTATCAAGCCATAAGCACTTAAAAAAATCTGTACCTAAGCTGCCCTGCCTATCTGCTCCATGATACCTCACCCAGGATACTTGGAACCAGCCTCAAGTTAAGACAGGAACTCAAGAAAGATGCAGTTCCTCAGCCAGGATCTGGACAGGGCAGAGGCCCTGCACAGCTGGTTCTTAGTACCCGCCCTTCCACCTGTTTGATCCAAAGGAGCTCAATGCTGGATTCTAGCAATGCATTTCCCTTCAAGGTTCAAAGACACAGTGCAGCACCTTCAATTCCTATGCAGCCTGCTGGGAAATTCCTCTATCTTAATGCTCATGTGCCCCCCACATCACTGTCACCTTATCTGAAACCAACCATTCCCATGTCCTCTCTAACCTGTCCATTTCTTCCTTTCCTTTCCTTTCCTTTCTTTCTCTTTCCTTCCTTCCTTCCTTCCTTCCTTCCTTCCTTCCTTCCTTCCTTCCTTCCTTCCTTCCTTCCTTCCTTCCTTCCTCCCTTCCTCCCTCCCTTTCCCCATTTCTGATTATGATGAGCTCCAGGCTCCTCAAAACTGCGGAACTTTCACTGGCAACCAATACGGGGAAAGGATCAAATCTTACCACCTAAAAATCTCTTCTCCAGAACCCAGGAGAGTCTAGAGACAGGAAATGAGGGAAGGTGTGGCTCACTCACGATATATCTCATTGACTGCAGGTAGGAGCAGGTCTGCTCCAAGGGCTGTTATGATTAGGTTTTCCCTGTGGCCTGCTGCTCTAGCCAAGAGGCCCCTTGCTCTGCCCAGGGCTGGCATGGTGCCCAGAAGAGCATCTTTTTCTCCTCACCGCTGAGCTCTTTTAGGGGAACGCTGGTGAAGCACCAGGCTCTGTGCGCCTGCATGCAATTATAACTGGGTGGGAAGGAACAGCAGTAGCAGGTTAGCAAACTTAAGGTTCTTAGAGGACAATCAACAGCCCAGGGCTGCTTCTAGAACTGGGAAGGCCAGAGTGTTTTCTAGACACTGAAGTTTCTTCCAACTTGCTCTCTTGACATCTTTACCCATTTCCTTAGTCTCTTCAAGATCTACTGTATTTCCAGCTGGTCCCATCTCGGTGCTTACCTGCTCTGTCTGGTCCTTCATTTTGTCCTAAAATACCAATTCCCAGCACTCCTGGGTCTGAGCTATCTGGGCCACACCCTCAGTAACCACAGGTCCAATCTCCAAGACCTGCTCCCCTCAGCCAGGTGTCTCCACCAAAACTCTTGCTTGCCCACTGGCTCCATAGCTGATTACATTCTAGGTAACCGACTTGCTCCATCAGACCAGCTCCCAGTGGGCCTGATGGAAAGCTTTACTGAGGATGACGAAGGGGCCCTGGTCTGGGAGGAGGGGTAGAGGACAATCAGATACAGGAACTTATCTGCAATTCTTCAATTCTTTCATATCTAACAAGGACAGCAATCTCTGTTCTGTCAGCACACACAGCACAGCTTAAATGGGCCTCACTGCTTGCCTGCTCATCCTGCTTCTGCTCCCTTCTCTCTGAAGTCGGCCGGGCAGCTTCTTCAGCCGGCGTTATCACTCCCTCTAACCGGTCTTGGCAGGCAATCTAATTCCTCCTGAAAAGGTCACCGCCATTTTAACTGCCTTTCAATCACATTAAGCACGCGCTGCCCGGCTTGCGGCCCGGCCCGCCCGGCGGGCGATCAATGCGATGCACTGACACCAGCCCGCCTGGCGGGGCCACACCCAGCCCCCCAAGAGTTGGGGCCTAGTGGTCCTGGCCAGGGAGGGTAGACTGACAGATGGCCAGCTTCTGCAGACAGGTTTTCGGGGCAGAGGCATCAGGATGAGCCAGGGCTTCCTTTGATAGTCCCCCCCAAGCCCCCCGCCCCACTGAGGAGCCTCAGCCGCCTCCGCTCACTGCGCCCAGCGCTGCCTTGTAGCCCCCGCTGATCTCACTGTAAAACAGCCTTTCAAGTCTGCCTGTCTTTTGACTGCACTAAGCTGTTTAAGAGGCAGCAGCAGCTTCTATCAGGAAAGCTGGAGCAATTCTCTGCAGATAAAGGCACCTCTGGCCCCTGTTCCCTCTTCAAGTCTCACTCTCATTCTCGCTCTCCAAATCGCTCAAAGAAAAGCCCTCTTTGAACTCCCTTCAGGAATTCTTGAAAGGAACAACCTCACAGTGTAAACACTCAGGGAAAACTGACACCCGCCCAGGGCCTAGGAGTCCTCATACCTGCTCTGTCAATGCATCCCAGTGTAGGGGAAATACTATGTCAAATCATCAAGCCCTATGCAGCTTTACCCCCTGAAGCCCTGGCTGGTGCCCAGAAGCCATCAGGTCGTTCTGTGCCCAGAAACCTTGACTAAGAATTTGCCACAGCAATGGAGGATGTGACCGTCTGCAGCAGCCAACACAGGGAACCCAGAGCAGCATCGTGGAATAGACCCTGCACGGGCTGCCACCTGTACAATTCACGGGATCCTGGGCTTTGCTGCTCTTTCTCTAGGACAGGACCAGAGTGAAATGACAGACAAACATTCCTCAGCTCATCAGTTTGGTCTGATGAACCTTCCTGATTTATACTTTGGCTTGTCCCCAAACACTTGGATAATGTGAGAAGCCCAGAGGCATAATAACCCACCAGGGCTTGGAGCCCCTTCGTGTAGCCAGTCTGCACTGGACAGCACCGTGAAGACCAGGCCTCAGCACCAGCCCCAATAGCAGGGCCCCAAAGAGACAGAGACCCTCTTCCCAGCTGCTATGAGATCCCCCAGGGACCAGACACAGTATTCTCAAGGGTAATGCCCAGAGAACTGGAGGCAGATGGGAAGCAGACCGGCTCACTTAATGACCACAAGCTGCAGTGCCAGCTGTGCTTTGAGCACAGAAAGAGAGAAGAGCTGGAGGCCAGGAGGCAGATAGCTTCCTCTTCCCCTGCCCAAGGCAGGAGTTTGACAAAAGGACACTGACCCTGGGCACCAGTCTGCTCTCTGATCTGGTGCGAGTGGGGGGCTCCCACTGGGCCACACCATATCCCTCCAAGGAGCTGGGAGGGCACTGAGGCTGGGCAGGGCCCTGCAGACCTCTCTGCAGCAACTGGGGAGAACCCAAGGGAGGCAGGGAGCAGCTGGGCCTATGCCCCTCTTGCTTCAGGGCAGAGGGGCCCATGTAGAAGGGATGGGAACAGAGCTAAAATTAGATTCACCAATGAAGCTCATAGGAGGTCAAATTTTGCCATAACTCACTCTCTCCTCAGTAACTGATTTCTCTGACATGGGGCTGAAGAGGAGGAGGAGGAGGAAAATCCAATGTGTTTGCCTGGAAGCCCTCAGGGCCCCCAGTGCTGGAGGTGTACATCAGGTTGCTGGATTCTCATTTATCAGCCTTAAGAGGGATAGAGTGATAAATGCATAACCGTCCCTTTAATATTTTATGCAGGTGCTAACGTGGCTTGGCTGTCACCTTCAATGTATCACCCGAGGCCGAGAGCCCCCCTTGTCACTCCTAGCTTGCAGCCTCACAATTCCATTTCCCCACCCAAATACTTCCATTTTAATATGCACATCACAGGCAGCAGCACAGTCACAAAGGAGCCCTGCCAGCGGCAGTTCCCATGTGGTGGAGCGGATGACTGGCCACCAGCCCTGGCCTCTTGGCTCCCAACAGATGGATACCCAGCCCAGGCCTGGCCACCAGTGCCACTGCCTATGTGTCGGCTGCTTGTACCTCGGAAACCACCTTCCAGGAGAGTGGTGGCCCGTATCCGTTTCTGCCCGCACCACTCATACTCCTCAAAGCGGTTGCTGTTCTCATGCTCGATGTCCACAGCATCCTCCTCAGCCATGCAGGAGCCTTCCCTCTGTGAAGAGCAGAGCAGGATCATGTGGGTCGCAGGCCATCCCTGTCTCCCCCCAGGGCCCGCAAGGAAGGCATAACCCTGGCCTCCAGCTGTGGTACACCAACCCCAGCTCCAGGGCTCCTGTGAAGTAAACCAACCTAGAGGTCAAAGACCTGGGCCTCTTCCCAATCATTTGCCACTGGTGCCCCAGGGGAGGAGTGGGAAAGTGAAAGCAAAGGAAGAGAGCAAAAACAGAGAGGCAGAAGCTGCTGAGACCACATGAAGACCCCAACAGCCCATAGATCTGGAGGCAGTCAGCAACTAGTCTCAGGGAAACGAGGGAAGGGAGGGGGAGGTAGGTGGTGATGGCCCCTCTACCTTAGAAAGGCAATGCTCCACATGCCTACTCATCTCCTGCTCCGATCCTGCCAGGGGGCGGCTGCACAGGGGACATACCTGCCCTTCATCTTGCTTCCTCCGTTTCATTTTCCCAATCCGAGCTGCATGGAGAAACCGAAAACAAAGCACAGAACAGGCAGACGGTCACTGTAGCTCCCAGGGTCCCAGTGCAGCTGATACATCCTGACCTCCTGCCAGCCATTAGCCCCTTTGTTCAGTGCCTGATCTGGCCCTCATTATGCAGCAGCACCTTCTTCTCCTTTGGGGACTGGCACTTGCCAAGAGCACCTGGGGAGGAGACTGGAGCTAGGCCAGCGAAATGCTACTCATCACAGCTGACTCAAGCTCAACCCACCCATACCTCCGAACCGGCAGAATTCAAGAAGTCCAATGAGCAAAGACACGCCACGTTGCTAGGTTCTCCCTAGAAGGCCAAAGACCACGGGCTCTTTTGGTGTCAAGCTATACAACTAACTTTAGAGAACATCTCTTGGTTAGAACCAAAGTCCCTCAGGGGGCCTGATGTGGCCTGTTTTTCACTCACCAGATAAAATCCACTTTGTTCCTGGGCCAAGAGCCCTTAAGTGTCTTACCTAGAATCATCCCAGGAAGGATTTCTCTCATGGCCACTGGTCCCATTTTACAGAAGAGGAGACCGAGGCCCAGTCATAAAGATACAGAGAGTTTGAGTCAGAAAGCCCACAGAACCTTGAGAGGGTAGCCCTTACTGTGCCTACCCAAACCTGTTCCATCATTTCTAATCAGTGCAGAGGGGCTGGCAGGCCCCCGAGGCAGAGGGCTGCCTGCCATGCTGTCCCGCAGGGGGCTCAATTCCAAAGTGCACACCGCAAGCCCACAGCACTGCTAATTAATGCTGAGAGATGCAATCATTTCTAATTAGCTCACTAATCCCTCTCTGCAGCCCTCCTGTCACTGAAGCGGGAAGGGGTCAAAACAAGGGACTCTTCCTTCCAGCCCCTCCCTGGATGCAACAGCAGAAGCAGAGGTAGCCACTCAGAGATCAGATGGATTGGGATTAGGGGAAGGGGGCGTTAGCCAGGGAAGGAAAAGTTCCCCACTGCAGGGCCAGGAAGAACCTTCTCAGGGACACTGACTGGGGGGAGCTCATGAATGCAGTTTAGGGAGGGGGGCACAGTTGAGAATTAATACATTACAATTTAGAACTTCAACTGTGTTAGACTCAGCCAAATACCTTACACAAGGTAGCTCATTTAATTCAGTATCCTGTAGGTCGGGTGCATTATCCATTCTAACAGATCAAGAAACTCAAGGCTCAGAGAGATCAAGGTACTTTTTAAGTAGCGAAAAAGGGGCAAAGGCAGGATAAGGATAGGAAACCATAAGCCTAAAGTGCTTTCCTGTCTCAAGAGCCCCCTTGACTGATCAGCATCAACAAAGATTGATCCCGCGAGTGTGCTAGGGCAGTAAGAATATGCACTTGGGGTCCAGCTCCTGCTTGTTGGAAGATCTGAGGCAGGGAGCCATTCCAACTCCAAAACAGAGTAGTCCTAGAAAGACCTAACTCAATAGGAAAGTTACTATTCCAGCAGGACTGAGCATGGAGTTTGAGAAACCTTGGTCTGTGGCCTGGCCCATCGCTCCAATTTCCTGTGCTTTTGCTACAGATGTGATCACGTTGTGGTGCCCTACTTGATTTTGTGGATACAGATCTAAATTCCTTTGCCTTGACTGCCCTAACCCTTGAAATCTCAGGCTCACGCCACCTTGACACTCTAGAGCAGCAATTTTCAACCAGTGTGCCACAAGAACTTTTAAAACATGCAATACCTGACTACTCTTTTCCCAGATTGTAAATAAAAATATGACTAAAGAAGGTGATGGGGGGGGGGGAGTGGGGGGAGGACAGGAGATGGGTAGGAGGTAATCAACCAAAGACCTTGTATGCATATATGCATAACCCATGGACACAGACAATAGGGTGGTGAAGGCCTGGGGCGGGGGTGGGGGGGGGTGGTGGGACATATGCAATACTTTCAACAATAAGAAATATTTAAAAAAATATGACTACAGGCAACACAACAACAGCCTTTCGGTGTGAATGAATCAAAATTATATCTTTTTTTTTTTGTCAGCTTGGCAAAAGAAATATATATTTTTTTATTTGCCACAGAATTTTAGTAATTAGTTTACATGTGCCATGGGATGAAAAGGTTGAAAAACCTCTGCTCTAGAGCCAGGGCTGGGCTGGAGAAGAGATGCTAGATATTAGAAAGGCATGGAGCAAAGGACCCTGAGCGTGCTAGAAGTCTGTATGAAGCAGTGAGAGAATAAAAAGGTCCTTTACCTATCATGCCTAGAGCCCAAAGGAGTGCCTCCCTTTTAGAAGGGGACTATGATAAACACTGTGATGACTGAATAAAGAAATGATTCTCACAGGATCACCAAAGAGGGCACGATAGTGGATACTCTCCTTACCCAGGCCACCCAGAACAGAAGACCCCTTGTAGTCCCAGGAAAGCACCCCGATGGATTAACCATCACCTGGAAATTCTCTGGTAAACAAGGTAGGTTTGGTTATCTTCTCCCCAAAATAACCAAAGTATGGTAGGGAAAGTTTTGCTTCCTCCCCAGAGGCAACCTCTGAGTAGGTAAAGTCAGATTTGCCATGGAGATAGCATGGCATGGTTGGAGAAGCCCAGGCTTTGGAGGTAAACAAACTTCAGTTTAAATCATGGCTCAGTTCCATCTCAGCTGCGTGATTTTAAACAAATCAGTGTCACCTCTGCAAGCCTCAGTTTCCTTATCTACAAAACGTGTGTTAACACCTTCCTCTTATTAGTGTTATGATGATGCTCAACATGGTGTCTGACCATAACGAATGCTTTCCCTTTCCCAGAATGAGGCTCAGCCTGGCAGCAGAAACTAAGTGGCAGGAGTTGGGAATCATTTACCAGCTGGCCCAGAGACCCTAAGCCCCTTACAACCAACCCCCAGACATACCACACCCAGGTCAGTACAAAAAGCCAGGCTCATTCAATCCTGTTCAGCAAATAGGAATACTCCAGAGGTTTGAATGGGGGGGGGGGGGGGGAGAGAAGAGGGGGGGCCCTGCCAGGTAGTGCATACACGGTGCGCTTTCAGACAGAGCTGTTGAGCCCATGCTGATCACCTTTGTGAAATGTGGGCCGACTGATAACTCAAAGAGCCCTGGGATGAGTTAGTTCCTGTTGCCGTGGGAACTCCAGATCTCATTGCATTGTCAAGTCTCAGCAGAGAGGCCGTATTCACACTACTGGGCACTGATTAAAAACTGGAAGAAAAACATTCTCAGCGCCCTGCCGGCTTGTACAGTGAGGTCCCAGTAGTTTGCAAATTCAAAGCTGAGCTCCCGAGTGGAATTGTGTAGCTTGTTCCTCATTCTCTGGCACTTATTGCCCCCCAGGGTTCTTCAAGGCCTTTAGAGAGGCTTGGGCAAAAGTTGGGAACCATAACCTCCATTAGACAGACGGGGAAACTGAGGGCGGCCACCCTGGTTAGCACACACTCACGCACCGTGACTGCGAGGAAGCCAACGGGCCCCAATGTCGGAGAGAGCCAGGCAAAGCCAGGAGCTGCAGGCAGCGAGGGAGGGAGGAGGCCGGGGGTGGGGCGGAGGGAGGGGCCGACCAAGACTCACCATTCAGTCGGGTCTGCCGGTTGGCTCGCACTCGCAGGAAGGTCTGGGGGGGAAGAGCCCGGGCAGATGCAAAAAAAGAGAAGAGCGTAAGCTGCGGCCTGGAGTCCCGGCCCCCGCCTCAGCACCGACCCCGGCCCCGGCCAGTCCCGCCCCAAACAGCCCGTAAACAAACCTACTTCCTCCCTCCCGCCGGCCCCCCTGCTCCGCCGGCCGCTCCGGGCCCTCGGCATAGCCGCCGGGGGCTGCTCTAACGGGACCCCGGGGCCGCCGCGCGGTGCCGTCCCAGCCCCGGCTTCCGGCGCTCCGGGCCCCGCGGCCGCCCGGCCGGCGAGGGCGGCGATGCGAGCGGATTCCCCCCGGCTGCCCGGCGGCGGCGGCACTTCAGCTCCCAGCGGCGGCGGTGGCCATGTTGGCCCTGATCATGTGACCGCCGCCGTCGCGCGCCGAGGGTGAAAGTTCAAGATGGGGGTGCGGCCGGACCGGGATCAGGAAACAGCTGCTGCACTCCGGCAGCAACCGGCTGGGCCCGCCCTCGGGTTCCTCCCACCCCTGGCAAGACCTACCGGCCCCTGAGCAGCTGTCGGGTCCTCCCGTCCCGCCCCACGCCCCTCCCAGCGCGTGGTCCCGCCCGCCGAGCGCTGTCCCGGGGCGGCCAGGTGTGCGTTGTAGATCCCACCGCACGGCCCCCCCCCGCCCCTTTCCGTTCTGCGGTCCCGTTATTGGAGGAGTCCCTACACTTCGGCTGCCCGCTGGACACCGCTCGGAGCTCCCACAGGCAGCGCCCATCCGCGCGGCGTGCGTGGAACAGCCCCCGCACAGGCGCCTTCTTCCCGGGTTCAGCTCGTTAGGGGATGCACGGCTCACTCCGGTGTGCTCACCCCGGAACCTGGAGTGGTGTGTGAGCCCACCTTCCTTCATTCTGAGCACTCAGCCGGCTAGATCTCAGAGGGTCTCCCTTTCAAGTTCTTACAACAACCACCACCAACAAAAAGACTTATCTCCGCCTCTGTGTGTCTCCTTCCGGGCCTCACCGAAAAATACCTTTTCCTCTCGTTAGACTACTTCCATCCCTACTTTCAGGATAGCCCAGACACATTTTACCAGCGTACTGATCCGGGGTTAGGCCATGTGTGAGCCGCGTGGCGGACCCAAGCCCAGCGCTTGCCATAGGCAAGACATCCCTGAGGGCTTCTCCAGTGGCTGTACTCATCTTGGAAGTCACTGCTCCAGTTCATAATCTTACGAACTTTGTAAATTTGCGGCTGTCTTCCATCTGGCCTTCCGTTTTCCAGTTTCTTTCCCTGTCCCAGGGGTCCTCAAACTTTTTAAACAGGGGGCCAGTTCACTGTCCCTCAGACCGTTGGAGGGCCGGACTATAGTTTTAAAAAAAACTATGAACAAACTCCTATGCACACTGCACATATCTTATTTTGAAGTAAAAAAAACAAAACGGCAAAAACACCTGCATGTGGCCCGCGGGCCGTAGTTTGAGGACGCCTGGGAAGCCCATCCTCCACACTACACACAGTGTTATCTTGGTATTCAAAATTGACCCTGCCTCCCCACTTCTTTAGATCCGTTCTCCACCTATACGCTCTGCAGCGTGCATGCAGGCCTTTTCTGACCTCGTCTACTTCTCCGGACTCTTATTCTAGCACTCCTGCTCTCGCCCTGTGTCCTCCTGACATCAGTGTCGCAGAGCTACTTATGGTTCTTAGAGCACGCCATGCTCTGGCTAGACTATCCTCCATGCCTCCATATCCACTGCTTGGTTAACTGTTGTTCATCCTGCAGGACTCGGGAAGGCTTCACTTTCTTTTTCTTAAAATTTAAAATCTTTATTGTTGAAAGTATTACATCTGTCCCTTTTTTCTCATTGATCCTTCTGGCTCGCCCCACCTCCTGCCCCAGGCCTTCACCACCCTATCCTCTGTGTCCATAGGCTATGCATGTATGCATACAAGTTCATTGGTTGGTCACCCCCCACCCCCACCCCAGCCTGGAAGGCTTAACTTTCTCTCAAGGTTGGGTTAGTTGCCTCCTCTGAGTTTTCTTTTATTTTAAAGTTTTTATTGTGTATACTTTGGCCATTTCTATTATTGATTCTTAATTTCACATTTTGCCTTAGGCTGCATTTATGCAATCAAACTAGCTTAATCATGTTTATTTATAGTTTGTTCTTTTTATACTTCTTTGAGGTATAAGGTTAGTTTGTTTATTTGAGATCTTTTTAAAAAATATATATTTTTATTGACTTCAGAGAGGAAGGGAGAGGGAGAGATAGAAACATCAATGATGAGAGAAAATCATTGATTGGCTGCCTCCTGCATGCCCCCTACTGGAGATTGAGTCTGCAACCTGGGCATGTGCCCTTGACCAGAATCGAACCCAGACCCTTCAGTCTGCAGGCCAACGCTCTATCCACTGAGCCAAACTGGCTAGGGCGCCTCCTCTGAGTTTTCATAATCTGCTGGCTTCCCTCTGATCTTATATATTTTGATTGGTTACATACCTGTCCCTTCTTCTTGGGAGGTCATCTCTATCTAGTCACCCAGAACAGGGTTTTAGCATGCAGGAAATCATAGTGGGAAGGGGACGAGGAAATATATGAGGGAAGCCCCTGAGCCCAGTGCAGGGCTGAGAAACAATCTAGGATTCAGGGATGGACAGACTCAAACTCAAATTCTGACTCTGTTACTCTTAAGAATATATGTGTTCTTAGGAAAGTCACTTCCTTTTTTCTAGGCCTGTTTCCTTAGCAATAAATAGGAGGGCAATGAATTCTAGCTTGTACAGTTGCTTATGAGGGTAAGGTGATGTAATGGTTAAGAGGTTAGGTAACCCAGCAGGGGCTAAATAAATGAGACTCCAAACAAGAAAACAAAACCCCTGATTTTGAAGCTGAGTTTGATGATTAAAAAAGAAGAAAAATCTGCCTGGCTGGTTTGGCTCAGTGGAGAGAGCATTGGTCGGTCTGCACACTGAAAGGTCCTAGGTTTGATTCCCGTCAAGGGCATATGCCTGGGTTTCGGGCTCGGTCCCTAGTAGGGAGCATGCAGGAGGCAGCAGATCAATGATTCATGTTTCTATCGCTCTCTCCCTTCCTCTCTGAAATAAAAAATATATTTAAAAGAAGAAAAATCCAATACAATTGAGCAACTACTACATGTCAGGCATTGTGTAAAGATCAGGTGATGGGATACCCAGTTAGTCCCTAGGGCACTTTCCAACTTCTCCTCCTACCAGTGTTCCTTGTGTTTTACATTCTAACGAAACTGAACTGATAGCAGGTCCCTTAGATACATTGTTTGGGTTATACTGCTATGCATTTTGCATATAGTGTTGCTTTGATCTAGAATATAGAATACCCTTTATTCCTTGTTCACCAAAGTGAACTCCTACTTTACCTCTGAAACCCTGTTCAGTCATTACCTCCTCTGTGAAGCGTGCTCTGACTGATTTTCTCCTCTGTCCCCTGTGCAATTCTAGAAACTTACACCCCTGTCACTTAAAACACTGGGCTCTAATTATCTATTTGCAAATGTAACCCCTTGAAGGCAAGGACACTGGGCTGAGCATGAGTGAATACAGATAAATGTTTGAGTAAAGGAAGGGAGTAAAGGAGGATAAGACAAGGTCCTTGCCTTGGAAGGACTCCAAGTCTAGTGGAAGAATCAGGCTCATTGTGATAGATTAAATGTGGCCATCATTGTTTGCACCTGCTCCTTCATCTCATCCCTTGGTCATGGGTTAGCTTTGTGACACTTTGCCAAGTGATGTGTGAATTCCAGAGTCTGGGTCTCAAGACACCTTGTAGCTTTGTCCTTTGCCCTCTTGGTGTGACACTACCCTGAGACTGCCAAGTAAGGAAGCTGGTCTAACCTACTGGAGGATGAGAGGCCGTGGGGAAGGGAACCAAGGTCCCCCAATCTTCCAGATAAGTGGTGAGGCCCTTTGGGACTTTCCAGCCCAGTCAGTCCTCCAGCTGAATGAGCTGCAGGAGTAAGGAAAGGCCTAGTCAACCAACAGAATTATGAGAAGTAATAAATGGTGTTAAGCCACTAAGTTTTGGGGTGGTTTATTATACATCAGTGGATAACCGAAACATTCCTAAAGGGGGAAGACAGCAAAAGTTGGTAAGGACAATAATAGGGACACGTCAGGGTCAGGAGAGGAGGTAGCTAACTCAGAAAGGTTTCCTGGAGGTGACGGGATTTGGGCAGGTTGTTGAAGGGTAAATGAAAATTGGATGGGGTGGTAAAATAGTCCTGTTGGAAGAAGCAGCATGTGTATAACATGGAGGCAAGAAAGGAATGGCATGACCAGGGAGTAGTTAGCATTAATCCGGCGAGCATAGCCCATAAGATTCATGGCGGGCAGTATTAGGAATGGTTGAATCTAAATCACAGAAGGCCTTAGCACGCCATGCCTCGGCCTGATGGCGACCCTTGTCTGACTTCGTCAGCTGGTGAGGCTGAATGCTGTGACTGAAGTTGAGCGGATGGGTCCCAGGAAGCAGGGCTGTGTCCATACCTTTGAGGGAGACTTTCTGGGACAGAGCCTTGTCTGCACATCAGACCAGAATTCCCTAGGGCTGGGTCACTCCTCCATCTCAAACCAGGGTTGTCTGGGTGAGGGTCATGTCTCCCAGGTGCCGGACTGAGTGCCTTTCTCAAACCAGGGTTCCTGAGAGCAGGGATCCCTCCCCAGGGTGGCACTCTGGGCTGTGTGGTTTGAGTCCCATACAAAGGGCATCCAGATGCCAGTGGAAGCTAGTGTCCAGCACACCCCTGGCACCCCACTCTCTAAGCTCTGCACCCTGACGCCAGGCTGTGTCAGCTGGAAGAAAAGTGTGTTCGGAGAGAACAAGTCTAATTCCAGCAAAGGTTTTACAGGTGCCAGCAGTGACGGGGGTTCCCTACCCCAGGTTATGGGTCCCCACTGCCTTGTTTTTCTGCATCAGATCAGGGCTTCTGAGTTAGGACTGTTTTTCCCTTTTTGCACTGGGGCTCCTGGAGAAGGCCTGTTGCCATATAGACAAGTGTTCCTTGGAGCAGGGCCCTGTTTCCCTCCATCTGATGGGGGCTCCTAAAGGCAGGGCCCTGTCTTTCCTCAGAAAGAGAAGCTTCTGGGGGAAGTTCTTTCTCCTTCCTATCACAAAGGTCAAATCAGAGCTAGGCTGTTACCCTTAGGCCTGCTCTGATGGTTTAGGATTGTGTGATTGTTTCCTTCCCTGTTTGCCCAAGGCACTCACAGGCAATGTCTGCCTCTCCTCCCCCGCAACCCTAACCCCAGCGGCCGCCCCCCTCTCCCCCAGTCTGGGCCCGATACCAAGGTTTGGCAGGATTGAATGGTTATTTGCTTGCTCGGGGGGGATCATGGTTTTGAAGTGTCAAGTCTTCAGGTAGTTCGGGCCGTCTCTGCGTCCTTCATGACACTGAACCCTACAGGATACGTCCTGCTGGATGGGATGCTTCAGAGGTGCTGAGAGCCTACCAGAGCCTAGTGACCTTGGCAATGTCTCCCTAAAGTCCATCTGTTTAAGGCACATTCCCTGACACCTGTGCCTTTCGGGTTCAGTTAGGGACACTAGACACAGAGAGAACCAAAAAGAGTTCAGGCCTCTCCTCTTGCCTCCTGAGGAGGGAGGAGTTAGTACCAGGCATGCCCTCGAGCTCTCACCCAGTGAACTTACTTCTCACCGGCTCCTCACCTGGTATCTGTCTGAGTGGTGCAGGTCATCAGTGGCAGATGAGTGTGGGGATGCTGTCGGAGACTCGCCTTCTCTCTTGATGGAAGCAGACAACAGGAGGGACTGGAAGGAGAAAAAGGACATGTGGCCTCAGCGGAAGGAGACCTATAGTCAGGCCCCTAGTTTCTACTCCTGTGGAGCTTTGGGAGAGAGGCCGGGAGGAGGAGGGCGGAGGGAAAGAGGGACCACTGGAGATTCTGAAGGCATGTGGCCAGGTCCTGGGAGTGTGGTTGTGGGAAAGGATGGCTTGGTTCTCAGGGTGGGTAGAGACCCCCGTGAGAGGGCCCAAATCTCCTAGACCCCAGCTAATCTCTACTCCAGTGGGGAAGACTCCCAGCCTACTCACAGAGACGCTAACATGCTGTGCTTTCTCTTAGTGAGCAGAGACTCTGGGACCCCCCTGAAGGGTTGGGGGTAAAGCCACATACGGGCCACCCTGCCGGCCCCTAATACAGGCTGATGGCAGCCCCGCTATGGAGACAGTAAATTAAATAGTATGTATGAGTTTCTTGCGTGCAGCTAGGGATGTACGCTGGGTCCATTTATCCCCGCGCTGCGACGATGACCCTAGCAAAACCCCCAGCAAAACTAATCCCCCCATGTCAATCCTACACGGCCTCTTCTACATACGCCTGCAGTTTAGATTAATAAACTGTCCGCTTTAAAATGTGTGCGAGCCTCACAGTTCTAAATACCACATGGCACGTTCAGCCTGCTCTTGCTGGTTCTTGCCAAGGCCTGTTCAGCTGCAAAGTGGGGGCCTGGAGGCCTGAAAGCAATCCATACTTTCCCCCCCCACCTCCTCCAGCCTGTGCAGCTCGGAGCCAGAAGCATACAATTCCCTAGGAGGCCTCCCCAGCCCAGAAAACCATGCCAAATCGCCAGTGACAGCCCAAAGAAAGCAATTTGGGAAAGATGGAGCAGCCATTTATCCTTCATCTCCGACTGAGCCGTAGGATGTGACCCGCATGCCGTGGCCATGCTGCACATCCTCCGGCAAGGGCCCTGGGAAGGGAGGGGGCAGCTGCGGGCTGGCAGGGCTCCCTGACTCGGCCTCATCCCAGAGCTGCAGGAGGGAGGCTGGGAAGGGCCTGGGGTGGGATTCCCTGCTATGGGAGCCCCTTCTTCACCCTCCCCGGCCCAGGGGGAGGCCTAGGAGGGGACCTGGCCCCGAGCTCAGGAAAGAGGCGGGCTTTCGGTAATGCCCTTCCCCTTCTCTGTCCCTAGGAAGATGCTGAGGAGGGGAAACAATGTACCCTTGCCCCCCACCGTAAGAAAGCGCAGGCTTGTGGGTCCCCCCACCCCTCTTTCTCTCTAGGTTAGAAGCCCTGAGAGGCCTCAGCATTACACCTGGGGCAAGTGGAATAAAAAAAGGTCACTGGCGCTTTTTAAACATGGACCAAAAAGCAGTAAAATGTGCTTTGGAAAAAAAAAAATCCCGGCATTAAATCATGACTTTTTGCCTGGCTCTTCGCCTCATTAAAAGTGGCCTTTTGGAAGGTAAAATTATCATTGTAAGCGATAAGATCTTTAAGAAAATAATTCACGGCTTCTTCACCCTTTAATATGATAGCCGCCACCGGCTAATTTTTTTCTTAATGGCAACGAGGCCATCAATCTTGTCGCAGGCCCCCTCGCCCTCTCCTCCTCCTCCCTCCCTCCTTGTCCCTGTCTTCTCAGTCTCTTGCCTGAACCTTCTACCTCGTGCCTCTTCCATCCATGACCTGCTTCCCTAAAGCCTCAGTCAAGGCAGAGGACAGACCCTGAAATGTCAGCTCTGGGGTGGGGCACATATCTGGAAGGGGCTGAGCAATGGCCCTTGCCTTGGAGTGTGGGTAGCTGCCTTCTCCCCCTTCTGGCAGTGGACTCTGATCTGGTGATGGTGGGGGTGGGGGGGGTGCATTGTGAGCATGGGGACTGGGTATAAACATGGACCGCGTCTGTCCTTAGCACACCAGCCTTGCTGGGGCCCACGTCTCAGCCCCGCCAGCCACGCTCAGCTATCAGGTGTCAGTGGTGGTTGTAATGGCTGAACTGGCAGCTGGTCCGTGACCAACCTGCTTCCGTAACCACGACTACCGAAGGCTTCGAGCTGGGCCAGGCTCAGAGTGTGGCTCCCACCTCCATGATCCACAGCTGCCTGTCACCCCTGCCTCTTCTCTGAGGGCTGGGAGGGCTTTGCTTCCTGGTTGCTGTGTGTTGGGTGATCTCCCCGAATGAAGGTGCAAAGTCCATTTCCACCCTTTGTAAAGGCCTGCAGGGGAGGTGGGACAACCCCGGGGGTAATATGGATCCTTTCCCCAAAGCTGCCCTCTCAGAGGTACCAGTGCCTTTGAGAAACCTAAACACAATAATCTCCTTCTCCAGCTCCTCTGACTGCTGACCACACCAGAGGTTTTGGAACTTTTCCCCCTTAGGATTCTGGGATACCATGTTCTTCTGTGCCCCTTCTAACTCATGACTGTTCCTCTTCTTTCCTGTCTCTGGTACCTTATCTTTTTTTAAAATGTTTTTTAAAAATTGATTTTAGAGAGAGGCTGGGGGAGAGAGAGAGAGAGAGAGAGAGAGAGAGAGAGAGAGAAACATTGATGTGAGAGAGAACTATCAATTGGTTGCCTCCAACACAGGATTGAACCCCCAACCTGGGCATGTACCCTGACTAGGAATTGAACCCGCCAGCTTTTGGTGTCCAGGACGACAGTCCAACCGACTAAGCCACACTGGCCAGGGCTGCTGTACCTTATCTTGACCCCCAATGCAGGAGTCCCCAGATTCTCTCCTTGGCTTTTGCTCTAATCTCTCCTTACACCCTCCCTCACTGATTTCACCCATTCCCAAAGCTTTGACCCTCACTCCTCACTCCCTGTAAAAAGGACTAGGGATTCCTGCCTTTCCTGTCATGTGAGAACTTAAGAGGAAGGATGCCGAGGTGTGAGGGAGGGGACGCTCACTGAGCGAGGGTTCAGGCTTCCTCCCCAGGTCCCCACTCCCTCAAAAGCATCCCCGTTGGGGAAGCAGTACCACCTGTCTCTGGCCACCTACGGGGAGCTTTTGGTACAAGTCCTGTCATTGTCCGAGGCCTCTTTGGCGCCCCCTTGAGCCGGCTATTGTCCTTCACTTTCCTTTCTCCATCTGATGCTTTCAAACTTCTCTCCCTAGTGTCTGTTCAGAGGGCAGACTGTCTCCCCAAAGGAGTCCAGCATCCTCTCTGGCTTCCTGTTGCCCTCAGGACAAAGTTCTCTCTCTCTCTCTCTCTCTCTCTCTCTCTCTCTCTCTCTCTCTCCCCCCCCGCCCCAAGTCTGGCTTCTGAGGCCCTGTGCCATCTGTCTTGACCTGCACTTCTATATGTCCCTTTACTTGCTGCAGTTCACCTTCCTCCTTTGAGTCTCCCCTGCTTTAGAGTCTGGATCCCCCACACCCCCAGGCCACTTTTGGCTTTAACCCTGTCCTGACTGGAAGAGGAAGTCAGATGAACATACCCTGGCTCATACTCAGACGACACACACAGGCACTCAAGCGCACAGGGCAGCCCTAGGCCTCGGGCCGACGCTGAAACCCTAGAGACAGTTGGGGTTCCAGGAAGAGCTCCTTTTATCCTCAAGAGGAACCAGTTCTGGGTGGGCCTAGCTAGGTTAGGGTGGGCAGGAAGAAAACACACAATTGGCCACCTACCTTGGGAGTACCTGGAGCCATGGCATCCTTCAGAAGGGAATTCTTGCTGCCAAGAAAGAAGAGAACAGGGTGACCATTCCACTTGCTGCCCAGGGCATGCGAGAGTAGAATAGCAAGAAGACCCCAAAAAGAGAAGGCATAGCCAGCCTAGCCCAGCCCATTTCAGCCAAGCTCCACTCTGCCTAGCTCAGTGTCCATCGGGCTAAGCGCCAGGGCTGGCTCCTGGGAAGGGGGTACAGACACTAGACATGGTAGGCTCCCCGGTGGATCTGAGGAAAGAGGCTTTACCTGACTCCTGGTATCGGCCCTGAAGATTCTGCCTGTCCTGGATACCCCCTTTCCTCCACCCCCTGTCCCCAGCCTGCTCTTAGCTCCTCTGGGATTGGGGTGATGGAGCTGACATGGCTCTTGTCAATTCTCCCTCCAACACGCTGCAAACTGCGTTAGGCCAGGAATGATCTCCCCCTGATTCAATTTGTCAGCCCCAGGCCCTCCGGCATCCGGCGCGGCAGGCGGGCGGGAGCTGGGCCCTGAAATATGGTGGGTGGCTTGGAGCAGGCGGGGGCGGGGGCAGGAGGTGATAGATGGGCTGTGGGGGAGGCGAGGACTGTGTTTAATAACAAAATTGGTATGCAAGGCCACATCCCGCGCTAAGCATGAGTGATCCAGAGCCACAAAGTATTACAAATCCCCGCTAAACAGATGCTGACAATGGAACAAGACGTATCAAATCAGATCCACTTCAGAAACATTAATATCCCTGTTCCTGTCCCTCCCTCCCTGCTGCCCCCGCTATGCTCACCACATCTGTGCTCACACATTCATGCACGTGCACTCACTCAAACCCCTCCCCCCCCCCCCCCCACAAATACATGCACACAGAGGTGCTGGCTGATACACGCATGGAGGCAGACACAGCCCATTCACACAGGGTCCCTGCACAGACATGTGTACAAGCTGTCCAGGTAAAGCACACCCACAGATAGCCATAAAGCACAAAGACACACGTGGGGGCAGACAGACTCACAGGGTGTATACACAGGGAGCACCCTCAGGGTCAGACATGGACACACCCAACACACAGGCAAAGGTATAGGCAGATGCAGAAAAAAGTAGTCATTCTCAACCAGGGCCATTCGCCCCCAGAGGACATGTGGCAGTGTCTGGAGACATTTCTGATGGTTATCACATGGGGTGGGGAGTTTGCTATTGGCATTTAGTGGGTAGATGACATTAACCATCCTACAGTGTATTGGGTAGCCCCTCACAATAAAGAATTATCCAGCCCAAAATGTCAATAGTGCCGAGATTGAGAAACCCTGGTATAAAGGCAGATATACTCATATCCATTGTCTCTCTATCACGCTGTCAACAGTCACGTAGATACGTGTGGTCACACCCGGTGCTCAGACAAGCAAACAGATGCACGGGCACAGAGTCCTATTCCCGGAGACATGTCCATAAAGACACATTCACCACCGTCACGCTACCCGGATGGAGAGCTGCTCCCAATCCACATCCACGTAAATGCGTGCTTAGATACAGAACCGGCACACACCCAGTCACTCAGTCACCCACAACGGCGGACACACGGACACACCCACGCAGATATGTATGTGACAGCGCAGGGGCCCCCAGGCTTGGCAGCAGGGTGAGCCTCAGGTCTGAGTGTAAAGCAGAGCTGTCTGCCTGATTCGTCACAGTGGGAGCATCACACTACGGGAAGGACAGGCAGACAGACCAGGTTCCATTCAATTTGTTCATAAATGGTCCTTGTATTCCTGCTCCATGCCTGGCCCTGATCTAGGTCCGGGGGATCCAGAGAAGAAACCGGGCTGCTCTTGAGGAGCAAGTAGCTCGTGCATTCCTGACTTCCATCATTCCTTCACTCCTTCATTCCCTCAGTCAACAGGTACTGACATCTCCATTGTGCTGGGCACTGTGCTTGGCCCTGCAGATACAGACATGAGGCATCCGCTGTATAACGTTGTTCTCACCGGACCCCTGAACTGAGGTCCGAGTATTACTACCTGAGCAGGAGCAGGTTGGAACAGAAAAGGAAGAAATGAACCATTACGGTGCACCCGCCACCTGCGGCAGGCCTGTGCTAGGTACGCCATATGGTTATCTTACCCTTCACAGGAATTTTACAAAGTTGACTAACAGGTTAAGTGACACTTCTCTGCTCACACAATCTGGATTTTTGCGTTCATGTCCGACTGGAGCCCAAAGTGCTGCTTTTCCACCGCCCAGCCAGCCTCCCTAATCATACCCAGGGGTGAGGATGAGAGAGATCTTTTTCTCTCTGGGCTTCGGAGAGGGTCCGCTGACTCTGGGCGTTACTTTACTCTGTTGATGAATAGAAATGGGGACACTGAGGGTCAGAATGTCCAGTCTCCCTGGATCTTTTCCTGGCGATTCTCTTCCCTTTCCCTCGTTTAGACTGGTACTACCCCAGATTCCTCCCTCCCTCTGAGCCTGCACCCCCTCCCTACCTTCCCTCTAACTACCTGATCACCTCCAGATGTGCTTGGTCCCCTAGAGACAGGAGTCTGGCGAAGGGCCCGCCTTGGAGAGGAAAGGTCTGAGCCCCAGAGCTGCAGGCAGCCCGCCTCCCGCCCAGCCCATCCACTCAGCTCTGCCTTCCGTCCCTCCCTGTTTCCACAGACCGCCCCCAACGATTTCCTCCCTTCCTCAGTCACTCGCTGCCTAGTGATCCATGGGTTTTAAATTATAACTGGGACCCAGGAAACGCGTTCCTAAGTACAATATTCATGGGCTGGGCTGACACTTTTAATTAAGGTGATTTACACTGAATTATCCTTGGAAATAAAGAAATGGTGCACTGCCCGGGAATAAACCATCATCACCAGCCGCCTTTGTAAGTTACACTTCGTTTTAATCTATTTGGGGAATTGTTTATCTAGTTCATTACCCAACCAAACACCGAGGCCGGCCTTAAATAAGGCTTAAGTGGGGGTGGGGGCACCGCCATCTCCACGGTCCCCAGCCTCCCTCTGGGTCCTTCCAGCCCCTTTAAAGCACTGACCAGAGAGCCAGCTTCTCAGTCCAGAGGCCAGAACTTGGAGTGGCTCGGGAAGCCTCCCAGAAGAGGTGTCTGAGCTCAGGCCAGGCCATGCCAAGCCTCCCTCTCAGCTTCGTGCAATCTCTGCACGTCCAAGGCCTTTTCCTCTGGGTGGAAACTCCTGCCTTCGGGCCACAGAGGAGTCTGGGCAACGCTTCCTCCCACCGGCCCTTCCATCTCCAGCTCCCATCTGTGTTCCTGCCTCTCTATCAGTGCACACCCAGTCTCCACCACCACAGCTTGGCTCAGCATGCCAGAGCCCTGTGCACCATCTCCTTCCCTCAGACATCCGCTTCTCTGCCATCATTACCCCTCCTGCCACCCAAGTCAGAAAGCTCTTCCTAGTAAGTACCCACTAAGTCATCAGCCAAGTTCTCTTGCTTCTTCCTCCACCACTCTCTCTTCATTCCCTCTTCCCGCTGTCATTGTGCTAGGCCAGCCTCATCATCTGTCCCCTGGACCAGCCCAACCTCCTCACTTGCCTCCCTGCTTCTCCTCCAACTCACGCCCACACTGGCCTGGCCTCCAGAGTGATTCTCCTACAGCTCGGCTCCCTCATCAGCTTCTTCCGGCTCACCAGTGTTCTAATTCCCCATTACCTCTAGGACAACCCTCCAGCATCAAAGGCCCTCCACTATCTGTCCTCAATCGAACTTTGCCTTCCTTGTTCTAAACTAGCCGATCCTGGGGTCTAATGGAACCCCGCGCAGGGCTGGGAGGGGAAAGAGAGAGGATGGGGTGAGGGAGGGTGTGTGGACATTGCCTCTGAGCTGGAATGTAAAAGGACTTGGAAAAGTGTAAGTCTTTGCCATCGGAGTTCTGACTTTTCTTCCTGAAGGTGTCTACCTGCCCTGTGCCCGTGGGAAGTGGGGGTGTGTGAGCACATCATGGGTGTTGGAATGGGGGTGTGTGCGTGTGCCTGCACATCATGTATATGTTTGAGTCTGTGAAAAGCAGCCAGCCCTAGTTTGGGAGCTGGAAGGTCCCGCTTCTCTGTGTGGGCCCCGGGGGGTGAGGGGGGGGGCGAGTATCTGAAATAGCAGCTGCTGGGGTGGGGGGACACAGGGAAGGAGAGGGCCAACACCAGGCCCACCCTGAAGGGCTCCCTGGGGAACAACCGTGTGGATGGAGGGACAGTCCCTCCTGGGTGAGGCAGAAGTGGGCTGAGGGAGGAAAGGGAGGGCAAAGGAGGCAAAGGCAGGGTAAGAGAGGAAAGGGAACGGTTGGAGAGAAGAGGAAAGAAGGAAGGGAGCAGAGAGGAGAAGGAATCATGGAGCAGAGGGGAAAGTGCTGGGGAGGAAGCCTCCAGCCTTGTGCCATGGATGGGGGAATGCCCTCATTTGGGCTCTACCCGCCTGCAGGACTCAGTTTCCCCATCTGTGAAATGGCTGGTAAAAGGCCACTCCCAGCTCTGGGAGCTGAGGACCCGCCAGCGGAGGAGCGGGAACCGGGTGCCACATCTTTTCCCAGCCTCCTCTGCTCTCTCCGGCCTCCCTGAGAGCAGGCAGGGGCGGGGCAAGGGCAGCCGAGGCTGGGCCCTCCCCGCTAGCCCGCAGGGAGCTGACACGCTCCTAGGGAATTTATCACGCACCCAATTACAATGTTAATTGGCAAGTTCCTGAAATCAATTAATTCGCAAATTTTTTCCAATTAAAAATCCAGATAAATCACGAGGGCGGCGGCGGCGGGCCGGTCCAGCCTGCAGCCCGGTGGGCGCAGCGGCCGCAGGGAGGGGAGAGGGACGGCGAGGGGAGGGGGCCGCGGGCGCGGCTGCCCTTGAACGCCTTTGCCGGCCGGTCGGACTGTCAGCGCGTCGGGCTCGGCGGGGCCGAGACAGATAAAACCATCGACCCGTCGCCGCCAGCGCTTCGGCTTTATCGATCCGACGGGAATTTCACTTGCTGTGCAGATCCCGCTGTCCGGCTGTCAGACATGGGGGGGGGGGGGGGGCGTGCCAGAGGTTAGGGGGTGCTGGGCTGGGCCTGGACGTGAGGGGCACAGAAGTGGGGGAGGCAGCGCAGAGACGTGAGAGGTGGCGCGGATGTGGGAGTTCGGGTGGGAAATGGACGTGGGGGGTAAGGGTGTGAAAGCAGGGGATGCTTTGAGGGGATGTGGGGAGGAGGGGCAGGTGCAGGGTCATGGTGGGGGTGGAATAAGAAAGGCTGTGGGAGCAGTCACGTCCTGGGCAGTGCAGGGGTGGGGCCATGGGGATAAGGCTGAAGTGTGGCCCCCACTGAGGCAGAAAGAAAGCTTGGACCCCCATTCTCCAGACCCTCTTAGGGGTGCACTGCGTTTACAAGGCTCTGCAGGTCCCTCCATCTCTGCCTCTATTCTCTGTTCCTGTTGAGGGGAAGTCTCCCATTGGGAGCCCATTACCCAGAAACCCTCCTGCACAGGCAAGGGGTGGAACTCAACTGCAGAAGGATGCTACTTTCCCTCTGCCCCTTCCAGGATAGTCCCAGGCGTGTGCGTGTGCGTGTGCATGTGCGTGTGCGCGTGTGTGTGTGTGTGTGTGTGTTTGGGGTGAAGAGGATAGACACGAGTTAGATTGCTTGCTTGAGTGTAAATCTTATCTTTACCATTTTATTAGCTGTGCAATCTTAGAGAAGTCACTTAACCCCTCTGTACCTCAGTTTCCTCATCTGTAAAATGGAGTTAAAATTATTACTTACCCCAGAGAGTTGTTGTTAAGATTAAATAAATTAATGCAATGCAATACCACTATATGCTGTGGCACATGGTGAGTGTTCAGCAGGATAATAATTATTCTTATTAGTATAGTCTTTTGTGGTAGTTTTAAGTATCCCTACAAATTCGTTGATACCCTTCCCTTCAAGAGGTAGAGCTTACAGGTTTATCCTCCTCTCTCTCTTTTTTAAAAAAATATTTTTATTGATTTCAGAGAGGAAGGGAGAGGGAGGGAGAGAGAAACATCAATGATGAGAGAGAATCACTGATCGGCTGCCTCCTGCACGCCCCCCACTGGGGATCAAGCCCACAACCTGGGCATGTGCCCTTGACTGGAATCGAACCCGGGACCCTTCAGTCCCCAGGCTGATGCTCTATCCACTGAGCCAAACCAGCCAGGGCTATCCTCCTCTCTTGAGTGAGGGCTGGGCTTGGTGAATAGAGGAGACTAGATTGGAAGAAGTGGAGACTAGATCATAGAAGGCATTGTGGCTTCCTTCTGAGTCTCTCTCCTGGATCACTTCCTCTGTGGGAAGTCGGCTGCCACGTCCCAGGGAAACGGGAGCCGCCCTGTGGAGGGCCCCGCTGTGCAGGACCCGAGGCCTCCTGCCAACAGCCATGTGAGCGCCCTCCTGGGAACGGACCCTGCAGTCCCCGCACACCTTCAGAGGACTGCAGCCTCATGGAGACTGGGAGCAGAAGCCGCAGCTCCCTGCAGCGCCCTAGCGAAGCCGTTCCTGAACTGGCCCATAGGAACTGAGATAATAAATGTTGTTTCAAACTGTTCAATTTGGGGATAACAGCAATAGATAAATAATTAATCTCCCTTCAAAATTCAGCTTGGGCCTGACCTCCCTCGGGAGGCCTTCTCTGCTCTGTGCCTGAGTTGGTACCTCCCCGAGACTCCCACAGCTCCAGTCCTTCCCACGGAGCCGTCTCCCTCCCTCAGGGTGTCCATTGCCTGGTTCTACTTACTCCCCTACATTGAGCTTCAGCATTTCTTTCTTTCTTTCTTTTTTTTAAAAAATATTTTATTGATTTTTTTACAGAGAGGAAGGGAGAGGGGGAGAGAGCTAGAAACATCGATGAGAGAGAAACATCAATCAGCTGCCTCCTGCACACCTCCTACTGGGGATGTGCCCGCAACCAAGGTACATGCCCTTGACCGGAATCAAACCTGGGACCCTTCAATCTGCAGGCTGATGCTCTATCCCCTGAGCCAAACCGGTCAGGGCGAGCTTCAGCATTTCTGATTCACCTTGGGGTCCCCCGCATCCTGCACAGGGGTGAGGTGAGAGGGCGGCAGGAAGGAGGATTAGTCCGGTTTGATGACTTGAATTGAACTGGTGGGGCAGGCTGTTCTCTGTGGCAGATTGTATTTTCCAAAGATGGTTGCAGCCATATCTCGCATCACCCATGCTTTTCCATGAGCTCGCCTTGCTCCCATCACACGGCGGGTCAATGTCCCTTCCCTTTGGATCTGGGTGGGCTAATACTGCCTTGACCAATAGAGTACAGCAGAGGTGACATTAAGTGATTTCTGAGGCTAGGTTATGGAAGGTGACCCAGCTTCCATATCGTTGGTGAGAGCATTTGTTTTAGAGCTCCAAGCCACCATATAAGAAGGTCAACAATCGCAAAGCTGCCGTGCTACGGGAAAGCCCGGGCCACATGGAGAAGCCATGTGTAGGTGCTTCGGTCACAGCCCCCCAGCTGAAGTCCCAGGTGACAGCCAACATCATCCACCACACATGGGAGTGACAGAGCCTCCAGGGAAACCAGCTCCCAGCTATTGAGTCTTCCCAGACCTTAGACGTCACCCCCTCTGTGCTGTGTGAGTTCCTGACGCCACAGATTCCATGAACATAATGAAACGCTTGCTTTAAACCGCTAAGATTTGGGGTAATTTGTTACACCCCTCTCTGCTCTGTTTGATAACCTGGCTCCTCCACACGGCTGTCCAGGCGGCTCCGCCCAGTTCTTGAGGCAGGGACAGGGGAGGTGGGGTAAAGCAGTGGGGACACGCCTGAACACCGTCTCCAGATTGTCACCTTTCAGACTGGAGCTCCCTAGAGGAGGTAGTGTTGACTGCCCTGGAGGGCAGCACCAGCCTGCACTTCTGGTGGGGCTGCCAGGCCTGCTGCTGTTGCCCTGCCCGAGGCTCAGCATGGCAGTGCAGGGACTGTGGCAGTGGCTAACCGCTTTCTAGCTCCTCTTGTGCCCTTTAGAGGCCTGCAGAGGGGTCACTCTCCTCCCAGCTCCAAAAATAGAGCAGGGAGAGAGAGGCAGCACTAGTCAGCTGGAGGACTGAACGCAGAGTGGAGGACGGCAGCAGGGCCTTGCCTTCTGACTAGCGGCTGGGGTGCGGGCCAGGCGGCGTTCCTGGGACGTGGTAGCTAGAACCCTGAGTGGGATCCCTCTGGCAGGCAGGCCCTCCTGTTACGTGGCTTACCTGGTGGGCAGCTGGGCCAGCTGTTCCAGTTCTTGCTCCATATGCTCCTGCAACTCGCTGGGCCTCAGCAGGACCTGGCAGATGGGGCAAATAGGGGCCTGGCTGTCAAACAATGCTGCTGCCTTTTTCTTACCTGGTGAGGGAAGAAGAACAGACAGAAATATAAGTGGGGCTGGTCTGTGGAGGGAAACCCAGTGTCCTAATCCTCGGACCCAGACCTGCCGATGCCTCCTAGGGCTTCTAGGCTTTGAGAAAGGTGAGCCCGAGGGCCTCAGAGCTCATGAGCATCACCTCTCTTTGCAGCTCCAGAGGCGGTGGCTGTGAACGGCACCTCCGCAGCCAGCTGCCCCTCTCAGAAATCTATCGGGACACAAATGATGCTCTAGGCCAGCGATTTTCAACCGGTGTGCGCAAGAATTTTTAAAACATGCAATACCTGATTATTTAGTCAGGGGGCGCTGACTTATCTGCTCTTAGATTGCCCAGTAAAAAAATGACAACACAACATAAACTGATGAACAAAAATAGAACCAGAGACATAGAAGCATCAGACAGACTGTCCAACCTATGAGGGAAGGCGGGGAGTGAGGGGGTAAGAGATCAACCAAAGGACTTGTATGCAGGCATATGAGCATAACAATGGACACAGACAGTAGGGGGTGAGGGCATGTGCTGGGGGGTGGGAGAGGCCGGGGAGAGGTCAATGGTGGAAGAAAGGAGACTCATGTAATACTTTAAACAATAAAGAATTTAAAATAATAATAATAAAAATGACAATAGCCAACACAACAATAGCTTTCTGGTGTGAATGAATCAAAATGATACCTATATTTTTTGTCAGATAGGCAAAAAATATATTTTTTGGTATGCCACAGAATTTTAGTAATTAGTTTATGTGTGCCATGAGATGAAAAAGGTTGAAAATTGCTGCTCTAGGCAATCAAACCTTGATCACTTCATTTCACACAGGTTAGTGAAGGTCTCGGTTTAATCATACCATCGCCCAGAATGCCAGGTCTCTCCTTTCCCCTCACTGCTTCCACACTCCCGAAATCTGGAGAAGGAAGAAAAGAGGGAGAAAGGGGATCCATTCCTGCAGTCATTCAACAAACACTGTCCGCTGTCTACCCTCAGCAGTGGGACGCGGACTAGAGTCAGATCTAGTCGCTGCCCTTGAGGCCCTCACAGTCGAGTGGAGAAGCCTGGAAAGGACCCGGGTGCATGCCATCTTTCAGGGTGGCTCTCTCTCCCAGTTCCTCACTTTTCCCAGGGCTCCTTTCCACAGCCCCTTCTTTCCTCGTCCTGCATGCTGGACGACCTTGTTCCTTCCTCCGGCCCTAATTCCCACCTGCGTCCCCCAGAATCTGTATCCCTCCCCCAGGTCCCTCCATGTTCTGCAGAGCCCCATATCCAAAGACCTTTTGGACACCAATGCCTGGATATTCCCAGAGAATCTGAAACTCAACAATCCTAAAAGGAGTCTTTCCTCTTTTTCACCCCTCCCAGACCTGCTCCCCTTCAGCAGTGCCCATCTCAGTTAGTGAACTTGCATTCACCTTGTCGCCCAAGCCAGTAACATTTGCCTCAACCTCCAAGTCCTGTCCGTTTTCACCTTCGATATTCCTGGAATCTATGTTCTCCCGGTTCAGGTTGTACCACCTCTCACTTGGATAACCTCACTGGCCTCTGTGAGTCTCACAGATTCTGGGCTCTCCCCCCAAAATACCCTTCAAATTGTGTGCTTCCAATACACAAGTGCACATGCATATAGTGCTGGCTATACTGGCTTGGGGGCTGGCTGGGAGCCTAAACTCTGTCCCCACTCTGTCCCTGGCGGCAACCAGAGCACACCATGCTGAGAGGGAGCCTGAAGGTTGCCTAGTACACCCCCTTGGGACGCCTAACCACCCCCCCTTGCCACTTTCCCCACCCAGGGCTCCGCTAGCCTCTGCTAGTAGGTGTGGGGTTGAGGAGCCCCATTCATCCAGAAACATCCCTGCCTGTCCACGTGAACTTTGACTGTAGAAAGGACTTCTTTAGCCTAAAGTCTGGACTTTTCTCTCTGCCTCTTCTGCCCACTGGGGCCCAGAGAAGGTCAGAATCAGTTTGAGAAAGAAGAAGCCGTGCCAGTGATGATTGAGAGGGTTGCCAGTTTAAAAATATAAGATGCCTAGTTACATTTGAATTTCAGATAAAGAATGAATACTTTTTAGTGTAAGTTTGTCCCAAATGCTGCATGGGACTAAAAGCTATTCATTGTTTTTCTAAAATTCAAATGTACCTGGATGCCCTGTATTTTTATGTGCTAAATCTAGCCCTGCTATGCCTGAGGGAGCTCCCAGGTCTGGCCAGCACAAGAACCCGCTCCCTTTGACACAGCCTCAGGATGACCACGGCTCTCCTGGATGCCTGACTGAGTCGTCTGAGAGCTCAGAGGAAGGAGTAATGCATTCTGGGTATGAGTCTTGAGGAGTGAAAAAAAAGAAGGCTAACCAAAAAAATGAAATTTAAGTTGTGACTTAGAAGTATTCTAGGCAGAGAATGGGAGCAAATGAATGAATGAATGAATGAATGAATGAATGAATGAGTTTTGAGTTCCTTGTGGGCAGGGACCATTTCTTATCCATCTTTATATCTATACACAATTGAAAACAGACCTGACATAGACTAGATGCTCAAAGATGAAGCAAGGGAGAGGAGAAGAGGAAGGGAGGGAGGTGAGGAAGGAAGAGCAGGTTGTGCTGGAAGCCAGATGACCTTCGCAGAGCTGGGGTGTCAGCTGTGGAGGCTTTGTTTGTGTCAGGATGGGGAAGGTAAGGTTCTATCTAGTCTATGTGGCTAGGTCTCTGAGGAGGGCCAGGGGCCCTACTGACCCTGTGCCGTGGCTGTGCCTCAGGTGCTCAGGGGACAGCTGGCAGGCAGCGCTGAGTAAGAGAAGCAGGTGTAGCGCTGGTCTGGGAGTGAGGAGATGAGGATTTGAGTCTTAGCTCTGCCTCTCACTTCACTCAGCCAGAGAACCTCAGCGTGAGTGAGACCCTAGATAGTCTCCAGGCCATTATCTATATTTTACAGATGGGAAAACTGAGGCTCAGAACTGGAAGGGACCCCTGTGCTTAGCTCTTGACCTCATTGCCTCATTTATTTATAAGTTCAGCAAGTATTTCTTAAACAATTATCCTACTTCAGGTATTATTCCAGGAGAAACTAGAATTCAGAGATAAATAAAACACACGCTGGGCCTCAAGGAGATCACAAACTAGTAGGGAAGCCAAAAGGGAAGGTTAGTGATTGCAGCCGGTGCAGCCCTGGTCAGGGCTGAGGGGGGCATGACTGGCTGCTCTGGGTGGGGCAGGAGGGGCAGGAGGGGCCAGAGCACGGCAGCTGGGGGCTAGGGGAAAGATGAATAGGAGAGTTGACAAGGCTGTTGAAACAGGTCACTGAGGCTAGGCTTGGGGTTTAAGGGGGAAATGGCAAGAGAGGAGACTGGAGAAAGAGGGGGATCCAAGGCATGGCGTCTGCGCGAGGTGGAAACATGAGGCTTTAAGCCCCTTTTGGCTTGGAATGCCAACTCTGGCTCTTAGGGCTCCTAGAGCCCAGATTCCTCCCTCCACGCCTGGCACCAGGCCTCAGCATTCCCATATACCCGTGCTCAGTTCACCTGTCTTGCTGCCACAGAGATCTACTTTTCTGAAACTGAAGCCCGGCCTCAGTTTCCCTGTTGGGACAATGGGCCCTCTTCCTGGCTTCCAGCGTCAGGAATAGCATTGAAAGGGATCTGCGGAGGAACCCCGCAGCCTACGTTCTCCATCCCACCCCCATTTGCTCAGGGGTTGGAGTGGCAGGTGTCAGCGTGGCCATGGGCCTCCTGCTCCCCTCCCCCGCTGTGTTCCCTATAATTTTATATTGAGACCTGTGGTCATGACGTGGGTTTTACTGCACTAACGACATGGCCTGCCCAGGTTTAATGACAAAATCCATACTCTGGCCCTGGGCCTGCTCCTCGTTTGCATAATTCCCAGAATACAGCTCCCTGAAGCTTTTGACCTGGGCCATTACAGTGGCCATAAAATGGGCCATAAAACCGCTGGGGATGGCCCAGAGGAGGGGGCCGTGGTCTTGCGGGGGTGGGAACGAAGTCCTCAGCCCCCTACTCTTCCTCGGCCTGGGAGGAGGCATCCTCTGGCTCTCCCCTTCCACAGTTCCCAGGCTGGAGAGGCCTCCAGAAATCCTTAGCCCAGCTGCCCATCAGATGCAGACATCACAGGTAGGCAGACCGAGCCCACCAGCGGCAGGCTGTCAAAAAGCATCTTCTCCTTGAGCATCCCTTACTCCTGCCCTCGCCTCCCACCCCATAGCTGGCCAAGCCCTGTGCCACAGGTGGGTCTAGGTCATTTGGGCCCTTGTTCTATCTTGTCCCTCTTCAGGAGGCCTAGTTCCCCAGGGAGGTCAGGAGCCAGTCTGAGCAGCACGGTGGGGAGACACGGGAAACGTGAGGGGATGGGGACAGGGACGGGGACGGGCTGTCAGTGCTAAAGATGATGAATGGAGGAGGTGAGGCAGGAGGCCCAGTGTTATCGGCAGTAGATGGCGGGTGCGGGCGCTCGCCGCTCCTGCTAATCCCCGGGCGCTGCCTCAGCCCTTGCACTGATAACGAGGAAATGGGACTGACAACAATTTTTAGCTGAGAGATTCTTCACCAAAATGCCAGGCGGCCGGAGGTCTGACAGCGCCTGATTGAGTGTGTGAGTGTGTGGGGGGAACGCCCGCAGCCCCCTCCCCTCCCATGCAAAGATGGATCGCTCATTCCGCCTCCCGTCCACATTCATTACCGCACCTCCCTCCCGCCACCCCCGTTCCCACGGCACCTGCCGCCTCCACTTCTCTGCCTGCCGCAGGTATCCCTGGAAGCACGAGGAGAGCGGGGAGCGGAGGGGACCCTGACCCTATCCTCAGCTCAAAAGGCCTCGAGGTGACTGCAGAGTCAGGGCTGAGAGTCAGGCCCTGCCTGGAGGCTCCGTGGCTGTGTGACCTCTAGAGGGTCTCTTTCCCTTTCTGAGCTGCTGGAATACCTTCCCCACCAGAAAACAAGAGGCTTCAACAGGAAGTGACTGGCTGTGGCTGTGAGGGGGATACGGGCAGGCTGAGGACAGAGGGGAGGTCAAGCCAAGTAACTGTTTCTTGCATGGGCCAGACTCTGAGGGTCCAATCCTCAAGCCTTGGAACAAGGCCTTGGGCACCTGGGGTCCCAATTCAGCCCTCTGCTGCCCCCCTCTGTTGGGAACTTTGGACCATTGGGAGCAGGCAACTCCAGGGCTGGCACAGCTGCCCCTAGGACATCTTCCATGTGAGGCCTGTGCAGAACTGGACACTGGAGGATGAGGGTCTCGTTCAAAGGGGATGTCCTCCCTTCCTAGGTCACTAACCCACCTTTGGCCCTGCGACTCCCCACCATGCGATGGCCTCTCTGGCTTGGCTTGTTTGGTTTTGTCCCAGCTCTGTTGCCGGTGCTTCCACTCCGACCTCTCTGTTTGTACAGACGCTAAAAGGCAGGGCTTGACTGCCTGGTGTCTGACTTAGGAAGGAGGAGGGTTAAAATGAGGGCGAGGGTTAACCCTAAAGACAAATGGCAATGGAGGCTGGGACTTCTAAGAGTATGTACGTGTGTCTATGCATGTGTTTGTATGTATACACGTGTGTGTGTGTGTGTGTGTCCTCTCCCTCCTCTCCCTGCATCCCCAGTAGAAGAGCCTCCATTTCCTAGTGACCAAGACACAGGAGCCTTCAAGCAACATCCAGTGGAGTTACTTCTCAGTGGCTGTGAGACCTGGAGCAAATCACTGAACACTTCTGAGCTTGTTCCTTCTTGTGTGAAACAGGGATAATAATGACTAACGCCTAGGACTTTTGTGAGTATCCAGTTAAATCAAGGCTGTGGACAGGTGACGAGTCATTATTATCTCCAGGAGGACACTAGCACAGCTTGTTATTTGTGCCTGTATTTGCCCCATCCCGACACCAGCCTGGCTTTGCCCTGTATCTGGCCTTCTTCCCTGCTATGATCAAGGTTGTAGGTAGGTACCTGGTCCTTTTGGCCTCCATGGAGTTCCTTCTTCTTATCCATCCATACCCATATGCCCATTTATTGGTTTGTATGTCAATATATCCATTCCTTTATCCATGATAACAATAACTGTTTATTGACTGTTATTATATGTTAGGCTGTAGAGTTAGTGCTGTACACATTTCATCTCATTTAGTCCTCACACTAGTCCTGTGAGGTTAGGTTTATTATCACTACCACACTGAGGAGGAAAAGGGAGTGCAGAACAATGAAGTGACAGAGCTAGAAGGTTCAGAGCAGGGATTTAAATCCAGGTATTTCTGACTCCAAAACTGGTGCTGAGAGCGCGAGGGGCAGAGGGTTGAGATATGATGATAGAGAGGCCAGGTCCTGGAGGATGCTAACAATTACATTCATGATTTTTTTTTTTTTTAAACATACAAGCGAGAAGCCATTGCAGAGTTTTAAGCAGGGAAGTGATGTATCAGACCTGCATTTTAAAAAGATCTTTCTAACTGCCACTGCAGGAGGCTGTTGAGGAGGTTGTCACTAGCTTAGATGAGGCATAATGGTGGCTGGTCCCAGCACGATGATGATGATGGTGGCTAACAGAAGCAGGTGGATTGCGCCTGGGGATAAAGGACGGAAAAGAGTCAAGGATGACCCCAAGGTTCCTGGCTTGTGCGACTGCTAGAGGGTAGACCATTTACGGACGTGTGGAACAGGAGGATGAGCAGCAGTCTTGGCAAGGAAGCAGATGAGCTCTGTTTTGGATGTATTCAGTTTGAGGAACTAAGACATGTTGATGTCCATGTGAAAATGCTGAGGAGGCACTATGTGTAAGCCCGGGCTAGAATTATGGAACTGGAGACATGACATATAGATAAGAACTGAAGTTCACCACTGCATCCTCTGTGACTAGAACAATGTCTGGCATATGGTAAATATTCAGTACATCCTTATTGAATGAATGAATAAAAGAATGATGTTAAGAGTAGGAGAGAGTGTACAGTAAGAAGAGGCTGGAACAGAACCCTAAGTGTAACTACAACAGGTAGAAGAAGTTTAAGTCAACAAAGACTAAGAGGGAACAGCCAAGAGGAAGTTGAAAACAAATGTGATGCCATTGAAGTCAAGAAGGATTTCAGGGAATGGGGGGGAATGTTACAGACAGGGTCACATGCTGCTGAGAGGTCAAGAACATAAGGTATAAACAGTGTCCCATCCACCCATCATATCCACAGTACAATTACCCTCCACTTCATCTATTCTTCATCCATCCAAACCACCTAATTACTCATCCATTCTCCCCTCTCACTCACCCCCTTCCTCCTTCTTTTCTCTCCAGAAAACCATGATTGGCACCTCTGCTTGAGTGTGGGACAGGAAGAGTTAACATGCTGACAGACGGCATTTTTTACCTTCAGTCAATATGAACAAGGCCCCAAGACTATGATTCCAAACATCTGGATTTCATCAATATGTGATCTGTCATCGTATATTGGCATTCCCCAGTCTCTGCGCCAGAGCAATGCGGCTGGTTTTATTAATACGTCAAATACATTATCCGTGTAATACACTTGTCTGGCTGGGGCCTCCCGCTGGGGCGGGGCGGCGGATTTGAATGTATGATGAATCAGTTTGCATTACATGTTCGTAAGTCATCATTTGTCAGGATTAATAGGCATCTCTGGTCGAGGGGATGGGGGTGGGGCGGGCAGAGAAGAGATGTGTATTTAGCTGTGGCCCATGCTTATCTGCCAGTGCCCAGAGATGCCCTGAGAACAGCTGGGCACCCTCCTGCCCAGACGTCATGGCAGTGGCTGGTACTCGAGGGGCAGAGGTGACATTTTTAGCAGTTCCAGCGTCACTTGGAACCAAATAGGCCTATTTGTCTCTGCTTTGGGCTTGCCAAGCAACCAAAAGGGATATGGCAGGGACCATTTGCACCAGCTGGCTAACTCCTACTCATCCTTTAAGGCTCGGAATTCCTTCTTCTAGGGAGCTTTCTCTGGCTTCCCCAGACTGCACTCGGTGTCTCCTTTGTGCCTCTGTGCTACCTCTAGCCACACCATGTCATAGTGGCCTAATCCGTGTCTATCTCTCTCTCTACACCATACATTTCTCGAGCGCAAGGAGTAGCCCTAGCATCTAGCAGAAGGCATAGCCCAAAGTAAGAGAACAGTATTGTAGTAGTAAAAGCAGAAATCAAGAAATATTCCTTGAAGGAATGAGTAATGATCACCAACCTTGTTAAACCCCCTAAAGATACAGATGTTAGCTGGCAGATGTGGGGTTTTCTCGAATTCCCTGTCCCCACCCTGACCCGGGTCTGGTCATCTCTCTTACTGTATATGCCTTTATTCACTTGCTCCTCTTCCTTCCATAAAACATGTGCAGACCTCCTCACACGGCACCAGGTTTCTTCCGTGTGACATATGCACTCAGGTATAATGCACAGGGGTGACAGGTTCATGCCCACGGGTGTTGCCATCTTCCAGTCTCCCTCTACTCTGCCCACTCCACATGGCCTCCTGCTCCTGGTGCCCTCACCCCTATTGTGATGGACGCTATTTACTGTCTCTAGCAACAGAGGGGGCCTAGACTGAGTCAGACACGGCTCCTGGGTGGCCAGTGGCAAACATCTGCCAGGCAGGCAGGTGGAGGTCAGCCTGTGTGGACAGGTTTAGGCTCAGACTTGGGCTGGAGCTGGAGCCAAGGGCTCTGGGCCAAGGCACAGGCAAGTTCACTGAGTCTTGGGCATGGAGCCTGAACCCTTGGCCCCACGAGCTCCAGGCAAGTGTGCCAGCTAACCTGTTTAGAGGTAGTGTGGCTTCAGGGGCCACAGCTACTTCACATGGCTGACCTTGGCTGTCCCAAACACAACTGTAGTCTCTCTCCTCTCCTAAAGCTACAATTCAGTTCCCCTCCTCTCTCGGCTAATAACTTCCAGATAGCGCCCTGGGCTGGGCCAGGCCAGTGGTGGGTGGGGCAGGTGGGCCTCCCAGAGTTCCCTTGGAGTAGGCTTTATAAACTTCAGAAAAGGGCCCGACTCAGGAAAATATCCACAGATGGACATGCACTAAGTACATCTCAAATGTCGACGTATGTGCACGTGTGGGATAGGTGTGTACAGGTGCTCAGACAACTGTGGGTGTTTCTTCACATCTAAACAAACACACCTGGACCTGTCCCCTCCTGCCGGTGTGCCCACACACTTCCCTCTCCCCCGGTGCCTTCCTTGCTAGGGAGCCCACATGCCAGGACTGTACTGTTTAAAGTAAATCCAAGTGTGCTTTACCCCCCGCTGGCTCTGACTATGGGCTTATAAAAATGAAGTGGGAACCTCCACAGCTGTGGGCAATAAATCCTGAACCGCGAAGGAGGGCAGTGTTACCTGCTTTCTAGGCTGGTGGGTGGAACCTGGGGCACTGCTCAAAAGTGCCTGCGGGGCTGGATGGCAGCGGGCCAGCTGCCTGGCCTCAGGCACTGCCGCTAGCCCAGCCCGGCCCAGCTGTCTCCAATAGCCCTGAGGGGTCAACGGGCCAGAGCCCTAAGGGGCAGCCAGGACCAAGAGAGAAGCAGAGAGAAGTCGAGGAAGAGAAGGGCTGGGGTGGGCAGCCAGCAAGACAGCCACGTGCTGCTAAGGCTGAGGGGAGCCCTCGCATCTGGAGATCAATTAGCATCAATTACTGACTTCATTTAATTGTCGTCCAAGATGAATTTGTCATTTTTAGCTGGGAATTAATGGGAGACCTTCACCTCTCCCTGGCAGCAGCTGCAGAGCCCACAGCGGTCACCTCAGCCTGCTAGGAGCCCCGAATCCTGCTTGGGGCTGGGGCCAGGCAGGGGCAGGCAGCTAGCGGGGCTTCTGCTCCCTGGGCATGCTCTGGCCTGCCCCAGGCCTGGCCAGCCTGGCCCACTGGGGCCCAGGGCGGAGGTGGGGGCCGTGGGTCCTGTGTAGCAGCCTCTGGCTTCAGCCAGAAATTAATTTGCTGGGCTGAGCATGTTTACCTTTTCCCAGCAAAGGCGAGACAGTAAACAGCGGACCAGCGGCTGAAATTGAATTGATAACTGCATCAACGTGCCAGATAACGCCTAAAATAATACGCCGATAAGGAAATTCGATTTGATTTGCTGCTGCGCATCAGATTGGCCCCATCTGTAGCTGCCTGTAATCATTTTCAATTGCGTTGGGAAACCTTATTTGTCCTTAAATATTTCTGTCATTTTTCATTGCTGGCGACAGATCCTTGGGCAGGTGGCAGGGGTGCGCTGCCTCCTGGGCGCAGGGTGGCGGCCGAGGAGGAGGGGTGGTATGGACGGGAAGGGAAAGAGGCAGGGAGCAGGCAGCCGGGCGGTGACAGCTGTTCCTCCAATCAATCACGCTGTCGACAGGGAGGGACGACTGGCTGGCAGAAATTGAGTTTGCCTCACAGGGGACGATTGAGCAAATTAATAGCCCATTAGCCAAGCAGTGACCTGAGAAATGAAGGTGCAGGGGTTCCTGCTCACTCAGGCCGGCTGGGGTGGGGCAGGGCAGGAGGAGGGTCTGGGGAGGGAAGAACCGAGAGGCAGGTTCGAAGAGGAGGGAGGGATGTGTTGAATGGGATGGGGAACACGGGTGGGAGTGGATGATGCAAGAGCAGAGATGCGAAGCTGGGGGAGGCGGGGTAGAGATGCAGGGTTTAGGAGAGATGCTGGGGAACGAGGTGGGCAGAGGGGGCTCCACGGATGTCTCCTTGCTATCTTCCCGTCGTGCCCTTTGGGACTGAGCACCACGCTAAACGCCTCTCCATCCTAGGCGCTACTCCCTTTTCTTACTCTCGTGGCTTTCCCCCAAACCTGCACATCTCCGGAGACACCACTCCCTGCAGAACTCTTCCGTGCAGGCTGCTTGCTCTCCACTCCAGGCTCCTAGGCCCGGAGGTAGGGTCAGTGTCTTCCTTAGTGCTCACTGCCACTTCCAGCCATGCTTCTCCACCTATGGGTCTGAGGTCAAGTACCACCCTGCATCCCCATCACTGTTATCCCCCGTCTCTCCACATTCATTGAGGACTTGGACACTCACCTGTCTACCCCAAACCCCGTCACTGCCCTGGACCCCTCACTCCTGTTATTTCTCCCTGCACTCCACTTCCTGCCGGAGGACTCTGTGATAGAGGTCTCTCCCCCCGAGCCCTCTCATGGCCTGTGTACTTGCTCCTCACTTTATTCTCCCTTCTCCCCTAACACAGTTCTAGCCTGTGGACCCCAGGGAGCATCATGGCAACGCTCTCTTGCCAACACACTCAACCTTGTTACTGCCTTTGTGTTTTCCACTATCCACCTTATTCTTGTTTTTGTCCGAGACACATAAGCAGCTAACCACAACTGGAGAAAAATCACAAAACCACGAAGATATGTGCCAATAAAAAATCATGGTGCCCAATTTCAGCACGGCTAAGCAATCCTTTTACATGCCCTTCGTCAGCCCTGGCTCCCCTTTCCCACAGAGAAAATCCAATAATATTTTACTATCTTGAGTTCCCTCCTCATCTTCTGCCCCCCTCTCTCTTCCGAGGTGGCCTTGCTTCCTACTTCACAGAAATTTGAAGTTCTTAGGCATCAATTCCCTCAGCTCCCAGATCCACACTCACCTCCTTTTTTCTTCTGATTTTGGTGGAGAGGTACCCGCCCTCTCCTGTTTTAGCTTAATCCCTGCTGCTGTACTTAGAACCCTATTTCTGACCATGTTCCTTGTGAAAGCTGTTGGGGTCCTGCCTCTCTCCGGCGTCCCCCTTTTCCCTCCTCATGCTTCACTCTATCAGCACATACATGCAAGAGCCTCCCCCATCACACAACTTCAACAACTCATCCCATGTGGCACCTGGAAGGTAATGCCCTTTCCTCCTCCTTCCCTTGTCACCTAAGATGCTCCAGGGAGTCTTCCCTGCTGTCCATTCTTCACTCATTGCGACCTGATTTTCACCCCCACCACTCCGCGCTCACTCAAATTGCTCTCAATCAGATCCCTAATGGTCTTCGTTTGCCAAATATAATGGCTACTCCAGCTATATTCATTTATTTGTTAATTCAATAAATATTTATTGTCTTCCATGTACTAGGCACTCCACCAAGATCTAAGGATACAATGAAATTTATTTCTTTATGGAGCTTACAAAAGAGTGAGGCCATAAAACAATTATTTAAAAATTGTAAAATCGCAGTTGTGCCAAAGGGAGGTGAACAGTGCTACGGGAGCCTGTCAGACGGAGGTTTGCCTGCTCAGAGGGATCCAGAAAGGTTTCCCTGAGGATGAGACAGGCTGACTGATGGATAAGTAGGAGTGGATTGGCGAGGAAGGGAAGTGGTAACACTGATCACATGCTTACTGTGTGCCAAGCACCATACTACTCAATCCCCATCTTACTAGTATACGTGAGGAAACAGAGGCACCCATGCTCTTAACTACTCCACTAGACTAACCTCTGACGTGAGCTGTCATCCTCATAGCCATCCGCTCCTCTCGCTGCGCACTCTCTGCGTGATCTCTACTCTGCTTTCATCCCCTCAGCCCTGACCCACCTGAGTCGCTGTGTACTAGGCTCTCTACTTGGAGGTCCCACAGGCTCTTCAAGTTCAACTTGCCTGAAACGGGACTTACCTATCTCTAGACTTGCCCTTTTGCTTTTTCTGTTTCAATGAATGGCACCACCATCCACAGACCTCCCTACACTGGCAATCTGGACTCTTAGTCTTTACTCAGCCCCTCCATCCAGTAAATCAATATCTTGGTTGTTTTTACCTCCTAAGCATCCTCAGAACCAACTTCTTTTCTCCATGCCCTGGTTCAGGCATCATCATCTCCAGTCTTTACTATTGAGTCTCCTTAGACATCTCTCTCCCCTCTACTCCATTTCAATCTCCACGTCCAGAAGGATCTTCCTCAAACACAAATTGATCCTTCATTCAGCCACTGAAGACCTTCCTCGGCTCCCAAAGCCCACAGCATAAATTCCGAACTCCTTATCACACCATCCCTCTCCAACCTCATATCCGCTGCAGCAACCCTGTGTGCTATGGCGGTACAAGACTACCCCTTCACTTAGTATTCTCACTGCCAGGAATGGCCACGGCATCCATCTCCCCATGGCCAGCTGGTAACTCCCAAGACCATACCACACAATACTTCCTCTTTGAAGTCTTCCCTGATAGTTAATTACTCTCTTTTCCATGCTATGCTTCTTACATGTCTACGCCTCTATTATTGCACACGTCATGTAACACTGCAATTAGTTGTTTATCCACATGTCTCCCCTCGCGGACTCTGAGCTCCTGAGGGCAGGGAGGTTTCTGATCCATTCTGGTACACTTGGGACATGACACCAGGTCTGGCACAGAGAGGGCAGTAGTGACTGTTGAATAATTCAGTGGCCAAGTTAGTGGGAGGAGGACTGGAAGGGACTGCAGGAGGATGTCCAGAAAGAGGTGTGTGGTAGAGGTGGGGGTGAGAGAAGTGGGAAGAGGGGAAGGAATCCAACGAGGTAATGTTGAAAATTCCTTTTGCTTAAATGAAACCTGGCTTCACAGTCAGTGAGAGGCAGAGAACCCAAGGGTGTCAAAGGGTAGAAGCTCCACAGCTGCTGTTCAGAAAAACCCCAAGTGTTCACAGACCTGAGAAGAGGGGGGCACCCACCACCGCGCTAACACAACCAGACAGTAAAATCGCATGCCTAGAAACACTGACCGATAGAGATACCCACCAGGACACCCGCGTGCTCACAGCGGGTCCCCAGGAGCCTCCTCCAGCACAGAGCCCTCTGCAAGCCTCTAGGCCAGCCCACCACCCAACCCGGAACCCCCAGGCTGCTCTCTCCCCCCTCCCCTCAGCAATTTCCCTACCCAAGAAAGCTCTAAGGGTTTCAATTACCGGCGCATGGGATTTAGTGCCCTGGGCTTCTCTGACTGGAGGAGATTTATTTGAAGGTTTAGTGTCGTGGAGAATTCACGTCTTCACTCCCAGGAGCCCAGCTTCCGTCCTGAGCCCCTAAATCAGGAACCAAGATGGGCTATTGTCACTTACCGCATTAGCCTCGTTAGCGAACCAGGAGGGGTGATTAATAGCAATGCACACACACAGCCATCCTGCTCGCTGGCCGCTCTGCCTCTGCGGGTGACCTGGGAGGGGTGGGGAGGGGCTGAGCCTGGGCTAAGGCCCGGCACCATTGCCAGGCAGGGAAATCCCTGGGCCCTTCCAGATCTGGGGACAGTTCAAAGATTAGCAAGCCTAGACGAAGAGAGGCCAGCTGAGGCCTCTGGGGCCTGACTCCTGAAGGGTGTGTGTGTGTGTGTGTGTGTGTGTGTGTGTGTGTGTGTGTGTGTGTGTGTAGCACGCAGAGAAGTGTGGGCATGTTTATCTCATTTCCCAAACACCCTTTGAGTGCTTACTACAGGTCAGGTGATATTCTAAGAGCTGGAGATACAACAGTGAAGAAGAAAGACAAGGGCCCTGAAAAAGAGGAGGCATGTGTGAGAGAAAGAGGCATAAGTGAGAACGGGAGAAGGAGAAAGAAGTGTGTGAGAAATAAAACATCGTGGTTGAGAGAGATGTGTGACTGTATGAGTGTGAGAGAGAGGCTGGCCTGGGAGACAGAGCGAGGACTGTATCTGTGAGCAGGAGAGGGGAGAGGCAGGTGGAGGGAGCCGCTTGAGAGATGTTGGTGTGAACCAGGGTGTGTGAGAGAGAGGTGTGTAGGGGACTGAGAGGAAGGAGTGCATGATGGAGATGTAGTGTGAGTGAGGAGAGTGGGAGGTGAGGATAGGAGGGAAGGGCACATGGGGTGGAGGGGAGGGAAGTATGGGGAGCAAGGGATATATGGTGGAGGTTTCTCTGTGTGTGAGTGACAAGGGAGGGGAAGGGAGGGAGAAAGAGAAGGAAGGGAGAGAGAGAGAGGGAGGGAGGGAGGTGTGTTATCTATGATGAGCGGGTATGTGTGTTATGTGACAGAGAGAGAATGGAGTATGTGTGTGGGAGGGTGTGTATATAAGAGGGAAGTGGTGAGAAGAGGAGAGTGAATGTGTGTTTTCTCTCTTTTTTGTCTCTGTAAATTCTCCCCTCCATATCCCATTTGCCCTCCAAATTTTTAGAGTCAGGCTAACCTAGGGTTGAATTTCAGTTTTGAGAGCTTCCTTCATTTATGTATCGATCCATTCACCAAACTGTACTGCGTATCTGCTAGCTTTTACCGTCCTGTGCACCATTTTTCTTACCTATAAAACAGAGACTGATAGGGTGGTTATGATAACTCAGTGATGTAATGTATTAAAATGTCTTGCGAGCACCTAGAATTAGGAGCTAGATACACGTTGGCACGGCACCTGGCGTGTGGGTCAAGGAATGGGAGCCACTGAGCTAGGTCTTCTGCCAACCCTGCCTCCTGTCTCTCTTCTTTCTCCACCCCCTTACCTCCTCTCTCGCACTCTCTCAGTCACAGCTGAGCCATAGTATTAATTATTAGAACCAATTGACTGTTTAGACTCTGATGTTTTAACTAATCACCACTAATGGCAATCACAATCATTTAGTTCTCAGGCAAACCCCTCTCATAGCTGAGAGCAGACTACAGCTGGGGTGGGGGTGGGGGGGAGGAAGGCGGGGTCCAGCAATAACTGGGATCTGGGAATGATGGGAGAGGGGACTACCATTGCCAGAGAGGCTCCTCTTTCCTCTTCCTGGAGCCTGGCCCTCTGGACCAGCCAGGTCCCCTGAAGTGAGTCAGCTAGGCCCTGCCTTGAAGGTGGGTTGACTTCCTTCCCCATCCTCTTACTTCTCTGCCCTTTGGCCTCAGTCTCTCCTAGTGACTTAGAATTATGTCATGGGAGTCCCCAGCAGTCACACTCTGGATCAGAAATATCCTAGCTTCTCCCCTTTCCTGAGTTGCTTTTCAATCGCTGTAGTTCTTAAAAGCCCACTTCCAGCAAGAGTTGTTTAGACATAGGTTCAAATCCCACCTCCTTGTGGGGCGTTGGGATGCTGGTTGGGATGAGAAGGTGCACCCTGTCCATTCTGGCTGAGGGCGTAAGTGGAGAGGGCAGGAACACTGGTGTGTGTTGCTGAATATGGAGAGGGATGTGACATGGGCTCCGTGCGCCTGGGAGGACACCTGCTTCCTTGTCCTGCTTTCTTCACTTTGGGGCCTCAGAGGCCAGCCTGCACCCAGCCCTGCCCCACCCTGAGGCCCTGCCCATCCTACACCTGCTTCAGCCTAACTGGGGAAGCCAGATCCCCAGAACGCAGGAAAGCCTGCCTCAGGGTGGGTCCAGACAGGGGGGGACCCTTTAGAGTCCAGATGTCCTGGAGGGAGTGGCCTAGGTGCCCATGGTCAGTAGGTGTCGCTGTGGCTCCAGCACTGGGAGGGGGTGTCAGGCAGGAGGCCCTGGAGCAGCTCAGGTGCAGCGTGCCCCTTGGCCTTCCCTGCCCCCCCTCCCCAGCTCCATCCCCCTTCAGGCTCCCAGCCAAGACAACTTCCCCAGTGCTTTTCAAACTTCAAGTGTAACACTTAGGGGTTTGTGTCAAAATGTAGATTCTGACTGGGTAGCTCTGGAGCAGGTCCCAGATTTTGCATTTCTACGGAGCTCCTAGGGGAGCTGCTGCTGCTGGTCTGTGGGACACCCTGTGAGTAGCAGGGGCCCAACCTAGCTAGCTGGCTGCCTAGTGGGGGACACTGCCTCTGTCCCCCCCAAAGCCAGTCCTCACCTGCACTCCTGCTTCCTCAATAAAGCCCCAGACCAGAGGCCTTAGCTCCCTATTGGGGATCCCTCTTTCAGAGACGGCTCAGCGAGACCAGCACAAAGCAGGCAGCTTCTAGGGAAGCTCTGAAGCAAAATTAACCCCAGTCCTCTGAGCCAACCCAGCCCTCCTGTCCTAACTTCCATATGAAACCGAATTCAATTCTAATCCTCCAATAACCCCAGGTCCCACACCTCAGTCCAACCTCTGTGCCCCCTTAAGTCCAACATTTGGGCTATCCCTTGCTTTAGTCCTATCCCAGGCCTGAATGCCCCCTTAGCCTCTCTGATAACCTTCCTGGTCCTCTGCCATACTTCCTTCTCGATGCCAGTCTAAGCCAGGACAGTGGGCAGGAGGGGAGGGGACATATGCCTCACCAAGCTCATCCTGGCCTCAGTGATGGAGCTCAGGCATCTGCCCCAGGCAGAGGGAGAAGCAACTTGGCCGTCTAGTTGTGACTAGGCATTCCCACACTCTCCCTGGAAAGCTCATTTCTGTGTGTGTGTGTGTGTGTGTGTGGTGGGGGGGGGGGGGTAGGAGCGGGGAGGAGGGAGTCTTATCTTTGCTCCATGTTCTCCTCTGTCCTCAGGGCTCCCTTTCCTGGGATGTGGGAAAGGCAGAAAGGAAGTATGTGCATCAGTTCAGCCCTGATTGCAGGTGAAAGGGATTGTGTGTGTGTGTGTGTGTGTGGCCGGTGTGGGGACAGGCAAAGCACCCTCCAGGGCTTTACTTTCTAAATCAAGGTTTCTCTGAGGGGCCCTCCTCTTTCCCAGTCCTGCCCACTATCTGGCCCTCCTGGGCACCACTACCTCTGCATTTATAAAGCACTTCAACCTTTACAAATAGCTCTATGGTTTTATTTTATTTCTTAATATATATATATATTTTGATTTCAGAAAGGAAGGGAGAGGGAGAAAGAGATAGAAACATGAATGATGAGAGAGAATCATTGAATAACTGCTTTATGCATGCCCCACACTGAGGATCAAGCCCACAACCCGGGCATGTGCTCTGACTGGGAATTGAACCATGACCTCCTGGTTCATAGGTCGACACTCAACCACTGAGCCACCCTGCCAGGCTAGCACTATGGTTTTAGAAATCACTTTCTCATTAACCACTTAAATAAAAGGACCCTTTTGAATACCTTGGAAAAGTTATTTAAACTTCTTTGTGCCTCAATTTTCTTGTCTGTAAAATGGAAAGAATAAAAGTACCTACTTCATAGGGTTATGCATGAGGTCTTTTAAATAGCACCTAGCACATATAAGCCCTGTATGTCAAGTGTTTGCTATTATTGTTATTAATATCCTGGGATATTTAATACTGTAGATAGGGAAAGGTTGTCCAAAGTTGTTTCTAGTGAGCTTAACCATGAAACGTTTGACTCCTGTAGTCCAGTGTTCTGTCTACTATGCTAAGAACATCTGGCCAGAGTAATCACATCAGGAGCAAAGCCCAACTGAGCAGGATGTGAAGTCTGCCGGCCCCTGATCCTCTGCTGGGTCTAGGGCATGGGAGGGACCAGGGAAGGAGGCCTCCCTGGTCCCTGGGAACAGACTGGGTGGGATGGTGGTGGTCTGCACGGAGGGAGGAGACTGGGCAGGCTCTGCTCCTGGTCTGTCCTGCAGCCACCTACCGGGCTTCCAGGACCCGGAGAGACAGTGAGAGAAGACACCACAGCAGCCCTGACCCAATCTGCTCACCAGAAACATTGCCCTCTCCCCTCAAGCTTGTGAGCTTCTTGTTTCTTTCCACAGTGGCATCCCCTCCACCCGCACTTCCTATGTCTGGTCCTGGTGGCTCAGCCACAGGCAGAATCCCAGGCCAGGGCTGGGCTGAGGTGGAGAGAGGCATTGGCAGGGAGCCAGGGAGGGTAGAACACGAGTTGTAGAGTCACAGACCTGGTCTTGTAACCCCGTTTAGCATTACCCATGTATCTTCTGGGCAAGGGCCTTAATCTACCTGAATTCATTTCCTCAAACCTAGAGACTGAGGCTAGTAACTGGCCTCCAGGTTGCTTTAATGAATGAATGAGAGGTGTGCACAGCCTGAAGCACAGGGGGTTGCACAGAGTTTGTCTCGTTATGTCTTCCTGCCCTGCTGGGGAAACTGGGGAGCAGCTGTGGGTCTGGGAGTGCGGGGGCGGGGGGAGAAGGCTGACAATAGGGGAGCCTTAGGAGGCTCTGTCCACAGGCTCTAGAGTCCCTTCTTCCACACAGGCCTGGCCCTCCCCAGGCGCAGGGGACAGTGGTCATCAGGACAACACAGGCCAGTGTCCCGAGGAAGGCAGCTGCGAGGGGGTTGGGCTGGAGGTTATGTGTAAAGAGGTTCTGACATGGGGCAGCTGGGCGGCCTGGCCAGGCACGGCTTGTCACCAGCTGCGCCAGGGGCTTGAAGCCCTGTTGCCACCAGCATCCCCCAGCTAAAAGTCCTCAGCCCAGGCTCCATGTCCTGGCTCTCTGTTTGAATTGCAGAGTGGGGCTGAGGGAAGGAATCTGGGTGCAGCCTGCCAGGGCTCAGGTTGGGTCTGCTGAAGGGAGAGCCTGGCCTGTGCCCTCTTCCCCATCGTCCATTGGTCTGTCTGCCCTTCCTTCCTTGCTCTTTCCTTTCTTTTTTTATCATGAGTTGTTCCAAACCTAATCCCGGAACACCCTCAAAGTTTTGGGGCCAGTGCTCTGGGGGTGGAATACCCTCAAAGTTTGGGGGCCAGTGCTCCGGAGTGTGGAAGAAGTATGGCCCAGGCTCAAAGCTCACAGGCTGGGCATAGAAGGTACTGCTATGAGGCTGGAGTGGGAAGGAGAATGAGGTCAGGGCTCAGAGGAGGAGAGGGCTTCCCGGAGGAGGGAGCACCGGAGCCTGGAGTGCAGAATGGCGAGAGAAGGAAGTGGGGAGCAATGACTAAGGCAAAGGCAGAGGTGTGATGAGCGTGACTGAGTAGGAGGAGGCTGGAGGGAGTCATAGGCTCTGGGTGGTACATGTTGGTGTGGGCTAGCCTGGGCCTTTGTTCTGTGAGCATTAGAAGCCAAGGGTGTGTTGTGAGCTGGGGAGTAACATGGCCTTGGCATTTCAGAGCTGGGCGGATTTATAGACGCACCACCCCCCCCTGCTGCCCAATGTAAGTGACCCCACCTCTGACCAATCTTTATTTTTTAAATATATTTTTATCGATTTCAGAGAGAGGAAGGGAGAGGGAGAGAAAGATAGAAACATCAATGATGAGAGAGAATAATTGATTGGCTGACCCAAAGGCTGGCCCTTCTAATGCGCGGAGTGGATGAGCTGGGATGCCTGGCACCAGGTGCCCACCCCTCAGCTTGGGGCTCACCACAGAAACTGCTTCTCTAAGGACCAGACCTGGGTCAGCAACCACAGAGCCACACCCCAGCCCCAGTGTACCCTGTCCATCCCTGGCAGCTCCTCTGTCTTCACGTCTGGCTTTGCTGGGGGGCCCAGGACTGTCACTCATTTCTCCGACGGCACTTTGCACCTTAACTTGCACCGGGGCCCACAGCCTGCACACCTCTCCATGCAACCTTAATTAAACCCGCTGACTGTGTAACCCCCTTTCCCTGCACTGCACCCCCTCCAGACCAGGAGCTCCCTGGATCCGGGGCCCTAGTCTCAGAATCATCTTGTTCTTCGTAGTTCCCAGCATAGGCGTTGTTTATGTAAATGAGTTAAATTAAACTATTGGGAGAGACAGAGAAGTATCAGACACGCCCAGATGAGGGTTTTGCCTTTTGTAAGCCTGTTTTGTAACAGGTAAAATGGAGACAGTAAGATTGACATGACTTCACCTTCGGGAGGTGGATATTCTTGTTATCTCCATTTCACAGATAAGCACGTGGGCTCAGAGAGGCTTGGTGACTTACCTACCATCCCCCAGCAGGGAAATGGAGGGCTAGGATTCAAATGAATGTTCCCCCAGCTATACCACTCTCCAGCTTCCTGGGGGATGTGAAGTTTAGTTGGAAGTAGGGAGGAATAATCAGGTAAGGCTTCTCCTCTGACCAGCTGGGTTTAGAGTTCAACCTGAAGCACACAGTTGGGCAGGGTGAGTCAGAAAGGAGAAAGAGTGGGAAGAAGCATGCCTGAAGTCAGGGGGCTCCTCGGGGAGAAGACATGGCTTTGTCCTCGGGAAGCCTGATGAATTCCAGGAGCGAGCCAGGCCTCAGGCACAGGCAAGGCAGCGTGCAGGCTGGTGTAGAAGTGCGTGGTGGGAAGGGAGGCCTGAATCGCAGGGTCTGAAGGTGGGAGAGCCACTGCAGATGAATGGCAGAAGCGGGTCCACCCAGGCCAGTACTCTTCACGCCCTGGTCCCCCAGGCGGGGGTGGGGATTGGCCGCCTGCCATCCTCCTCACACCTGGGCTGCAGCCCCGCCCACAGGCAGCCTTGGCTCCAGCTACCTCTGCGCCCCCCTGGCCCAGCAGCGGGCCCAGCTGGCTCACCTTCTCAATCAATACCGCGCTCTTAATGGGCCCAGCCACCAGCACCAACCAGGGGCATTAAATGTTAATTATATCTATTTGGATTTGAAAAATTTTATTACTCGACTTAATTATGGCTGGAGTCATAAAAAGGTTTCAGAGTGAAAGGGCTGCCTTATTGGGGCCACTTTCCCCAAGACAGATTGGAAAGGAAAAGAAGAAATAAAAGCATCTGGCTCAAAGGGCCAGGCGCTCCACACCCACCAGGGCTCAGGGCCTACATCCTCCAAGGCCCGGAGTGTAGCTCACCCACCGGCCGTGCTAGCGCCCAGAAGGGAGGAGAGGCCTGTCCTGCAAGGGCATGGGCAGGGCTCACAGCCCCAGTGTGAGCGGTGCTGCCAGCAGAGAAGGGCCCCCTGCCAGTGGAGGCTTCCGGGAAACTGCAACCCTGCTGACAGCGGGGCTCCCAGATATCTGGGATTGCAGGAGGTGCCAGGGCTCCTGGCCAAGTGGTCCCAACACTGGGAGCTCCTCCAGCTCAGCTCCCCACCCTAGCCCGGCCCCACCCAGCCCGCCTGATTGCTTCCTGCCAGCCCCACTTATGATTCATGGGCCTGACCTTGGGCTATAAAGTGTTCACTCTAGCGGGCATAGAGGCAGGATTTACAGCCCGAGGGTCAGCTGTAGGCAATGACACACACAATAGCTGACTCACAAGGGTGCCCCATTCCCAGCCCACACATAACTCTCTCTTGCACACACAGGTGGGTAAGCACACATCTTGACAGAGACACAAATGAGCATTCGTGCCCAGGAGCTATCCGACTCACGCATCCAGTGATGGAGTTCCATTTGTGGCGCAAGTGCTTTGTGCAAGACGCTTTACAAGCATTTGTCCGGTCCTTAATGCGGATCCAGTCCCGTGGAAGTCAGTGTTACTCATTTATAGGAGAGGAAGTGAACGAAGGCTCAGGCAGGTTAAATTATTTGAGCAGGAAAACACCCCCTCTCCCTCTTCCCCACCAGAGGAACTGGAGGTGGGTTCAGAGGGGAGGGGAACAAAAGCCAGAAGAGGGGAGCCTTAAACCAGGTATGAGATTGGAATTTCAAACCACATAAACTTTTAAAAATCTGAAGTAATTGGGAATTAGGGGGGGATTTGCCCATGTTGTCAAGGGATCAACTACTCATCCAAGAAAGAGTATTGGGCAAGGTACAGTTGGTAAAGACTGGATGGGGAAAAATTCCATTTTACTTCCCAAGTTGAATTACGCAATGCACTGTCTTTATTATCATTACTGTCATCATTATTATTCTGTTAACTGAGAAGACCAGGTGACAGGAGTTTATCATGCCTCTCTTCAGCTCAAATACACCTGCCTCTACTGGTTCCTTCCATTTGACCACCTCTCAGACTTTCTGCCTTTTCTCCAAAACCAGTGCCTAGGGTCCTCTAGAGCCGATTCCTCAGTCCTCAGCAGGGACTTCACCCTCTTGCTCTTGTTTTTGGCCCCTAGATTAGCCCTTTCTCTTCTGTTTCAAAACTTGTGTGTAATTCCTGAACTCTTACAATGGTCAGCCCTTACCTTGACCTTGCTACTTCCTATGCCCCCCTTCCGAATTTTCCTCTGTCTTCTAATTTGCCTCCTGAAATAAGGGGCTTTCCCCCTCTGGGATGGAGCTTCTGTCGCCGATGATGTCACTGTCAGTTTCATCCTCAGCTGTTCCCTGGAGCCCCAGGAAGCGTGGCCTCCTTCTCAGGATGTCTGTGGTTTTTCCTCGGGGCTCCTGCTCTGCCATCTCACAGCACTGTCGATGCTCTCCCTGTCCCTCCTTCCTCTTCAACTGGCTGACGCTAGTACCTTGTCATCTCTTCCCAGTTCCTTTGACCAAGGCTCACTCCTGGACTCTTTGCTGCTCTCAGAGAATTTATCTTCTTATTCTCGAGGACTTCAGCTTTCCTCTCTCTGCTTGACTCCCAAACCTGCCTTCAATTTGCTGTCTTCCTGAACTCCAATTGTGAACTGTCAACAGCCCAAAGGACATATCCATTTAAATGCTCTATTCTCACCTCTAATGAAACATGTTGAAATTGGAAATAATTATCTTCTCTTCAAAACGGCTCTTTCCTCCACCTCATTTCTATTCATTAAATAACTATTGTTCTGGTCGCCTAGTCTTCCCAAACACAGAGCCACTGATTAAATTAATATACTGAGCAAATATTTTCCAGGTAACTATCATGTACAAAGTCCAAATAGCCCAGCGTGGTACGTAGGGGTGGATGTGGGAAACAGAAAGAACAGGGAGGTAGGGAGTATGATGTCACCAAGAGTGAAGACTCTGGGATCAGAGTCTTGGGTCCAAAGCCTGGCTGACCACTTGCCAGCTGTGGGATATGAGGTGAGTTACTTAGAGTGAACATGGACAAAGCACTTGCTATGCACCACACACTGACCTCAAGGCCCCACCTTTACAATTCGCTTCATCCTCACAACCATCTTCACAACAATACTGTGACTATTCCATTTTAGAGATTGGCAAACCAGACCCAGAGAGGTTAAGGAACTGGCCCACAGTCACAGAGCTTAGTCAGTGGAGAGCCAAGGGAGGAACCCAGGAGGGTTGGAAGTCTGTACTTAGGACCACTTGACTGTGTTTAACCTCTCAGGGTCTCCATTTATTCTGTTTCTGCTTACTATTGTCCACCATCACCTAGGAACCCATTAAATATCTTTTGAGCCAGTCGGTGTGGCTCAGTGGTTGAGCATCGACCTATGAACCAGGAGGTCACAGTTCGATTCCCGGTCAGGGCACATGCCTGGGTTGCAGGCTCGATCCCCAGTGTGGGGCTTACAGGAGGCAGCCAACCAATGATTCTCTCTCATCATTGATAGGCTACCTCTCTATCCTTCTTTCCTTCTCCCTTCCTCTCTGAAATCAGTATTAAAATATTTTAAAAATATATTAAAATATTTAAAAAACATTTAAAAAATATCTGTTGAGTAAAAGAGTACAGATAAATTACCAAAATGCACCTACTGGACTTGATAGTTTGAGTAGTTGCTGATCTTGGCCAAAGCAGGGTAAGGGAGCATTTAGGGACACACGTGAGGCTGCAGTGGTTTAAGGAATGAATGGAGGGAAGGGGGATAGATAGGTGTCAGGTGTGCACAACCCACTCAGGAACTTGAAGGGAGGAGCGGGAGGGGCACAGGATCTGGTGGATGACTACTGTGTTCCCTTTTAGTGTATGGAAGAGGGATGGAGCTCCAGGAGAGAGTCATTGCTTGAGCCAGGTCTCAGAGATGACCTGAGAAAATGGATCCCAAGTACCAGGAGGGGGAACAATTCCTGCTCAAGAAGGACACTATTTGGTTGGAGGGAGATGGGTTAAACAGACAATGGCAGCCTTAGTAGGGAAAAGTTGAGTTAGGGGAAATCCCCAGGGGCTTGGAGCCAGGAAAAGGGATATGCCACCTTAATACCATCTTTGCTGGGAGAGCCAGGTGACCTGGAGGGTAAGTGTTGGAGCTTTCTTTCTCTGCTTTTCCCCTGGATGCCTAGTGACAGCACCGAAGAGATGGGCTCAGGTGGATGGATTAGAAATGGCTACTTCTAGCCCTAACTGGTTTGGCTCAGTGGATAGAGCGTTGGCCTACGGACTGAGAGGTCCCAGGTTCGATTCCGGTCAGGGGCATATACCTTGGTTGCAGGCACATCCCCATTGGGAGGTGTGCAGGAGGCAGCTGATCGATGTTTCTCTCCCATCAATGTTTCTGACTCTCTATCCCTCTCCCTTCCTCTCTGTGGAGAATCAATAAAATATATTTAAAAAAAAAAGAAAAAAGAAATGGCTACTTCTGGCTGTGCCAAGACAAGCCAGGAGCAGTGTGTGTGTATGGGGGGTGCGCTAACTCTTGGGCTACATATACTTAATCCCCAGTCTGGTACCAGCACCTACCTACTAAGGAAGCGCCAGCTAGGATGTCCTCAGCATCCCACATGTTGCTGGGGAGCCAACACCTATATCCAGAGCTGGAGCCAGCTAGGCTTTCCTCGAGTGAAGCAGAGTGAAGCAATAAAAGGGGAAAATCAACATCCCAATGATCTTGTTTATGGTGCTAAGTAAGCTGTACAGGTTAATCTGTTCGAGGTTAATGAATTTACGATTTGCTTTGGAATTTGACAGGGGCTGTAAAAGGGAATGAAAGCTCTGAGAAGCTTCTTTCCTAGCAGCTGCTTAGGGTTAGACTGGCCTGGCCGGGCCTGCCCTGGTGAAGGAGGGGAGAAGATTTAAGTGGTGGGTTCATGGCCAATTGTCTCGGCTCTGAACGGAGTAGACTAAAGGAGGGCCAATCCAAGGGCTGAAGGACCCTTTCTGTAACCCTCTGGTAGGCAGAGTGAGTTGGTGCCGCAGGCCCTCGGGACCTGTGCATCTTGGGTAAATCACTTAACCTCTCTGAGCCTCATCTGTAAGAGGGACCGTACTATCTACCTCAGAGTGTAGCTGGGAACACGTAAAGAAATTAGCATTAGTCCTCAATAAATGTTAGTGAGGGTAATTATCATTTCATTCTGTCTTACATCGCCATTTGCTGTTTACTTGTCTGTTCCCCTTACCATTTATCTGTTCATTCAGAAGTCCAATAAATCTTTACTGAGAAGTTACACTGTGCACCAGGCTCTGTGTCAGACACAGTTTGGTGTGAAAGACACACACCTTAAAACACATGAAAAATAAAGGGAGGCCCGTGCTGGGAAGGAGGGATGTTCAAGTTACTCTGAGAGCACAAAGAAGGGTGTGGCGAGGCCTGCCTCTCAAGTCTAAGCCAGCTTGAATATTACCTTGTACTGATACAGTACTTGGCAGGTCACGGAATATTTTCATGTGATTGTTTTGATTCTCACAACAATCCCATAATGACCTCATTTCTAAATAAAAAATTAGAACCTAGTGTGACCACCTAGTATGACAATAGGTCAAAACATTTGGAATTGGACTGTTTAGAAAGTCTGGGGACATGCTGAGTTCCACAAATAGAGAGGACAAGAATTTCTAGTATTTAGTTAGGAAAATGAAGCTAAAATAGTCAGTGGGTGAACTGAGGCTTTATCTCATTCATTCACCAATTACTTTGTGAGGCTACCAAAGTCAAGGGCTGTGCTGCTTACTTCTGGGGACATAGCGCCTAGCAGAGAACCTTCACAGAGATTAGGGCCCTGATAAGTGTTTCTCAAATGAATAAACAAACCTTTGTATAAATGTATATATCTATTCCTGGAAGCAAAACTCCTCAAAAGAGATGTCTTCACTCATCATTTTCTCTTCCTTCTCCCCTATCCTCTCTTGAAAGTGCTCTTGCCAGGGTTGCCAATGATGCCCCTTTTGCTATGGTTAGATCTCAGGAATCCTCATCTGTCCTACCAGCAGCAACTTTAGCACAGCAGATCCCTCCCTCCTTCAATACTTATCTTACTTGGCTTCTGGCACAACACACTCTCCTATTTTTTTCTTGCCTCACAGAAATGCCTTCTTAGTCTGTTGGCAGCCCATCCTCTAAACACCGCAGTGTAGGAAGAGATCTATAAGAAGGGGTACATGAGTGTGCGAGTGGACCGACACTGCAGTTCAGGATCCAGGGCCCCCTCTGCTTATGCTGGGGTGCTGGGTTCTCAGGCTTTCCTTCGGGGAGTATCTCATTCTTGCTCCCCTCATCTTAGCTCACTGGCCCCCAGTTCTAGTGCTTCCAAAGTTGTCTCTTCTACTCTGCCCTCATTCTTCTAATCTGAAACTAGAGTTCCTCTGTGTTCCATTGGCAACTCCCAACAAAACAAGAGCCAGGACCAGGCAGCTCCCACTTAGCTGTAAGGAGATGGCCTCCCAAGGTGAGTGCTGGGTGTTTCACGCAGACCCAGGACTGCCACATACAGGAAACAGAGGAGGCACAGATGCTGGTGCTTGCTGGCTCATCCCTTGGCCCCACCAATGCCAATACTGACAAATGCTGCCTGTTCGCATGGACCTGGCTAGTGGGCACAGCTACTTTACACCTAGAGATGAAATCCAAGAACATAAAGAACACAAGAGTAAAATCAGAAGACCAGGCTTGGGCCCCAGCTTTGCCAAAGAGGAATGAATAAAATACTAGGCGATCCCAGGTTCTACCCAGGTCCCCCAAGGAAGGCTCAGATCCTGCCCACTGTGGTCTCTCAGGCCTCTTTCTTCCCTTACATTCTTTACCTCCTCCTGGCATCTACTCTGCTCTCTCTCCAGAGTCTCTCAAATCTCCTTCCCTTTGCCCCAAGATGAGACTCGTAGGAAAACACTGAGGCTTTGGTTCTGTCTTTCCCTTCAAAAGCCATGGTTGCCTGGCCAGAGGCTTCATTTTCTCTGGATACCAACCCTCCCTACTTCTCAGGCATGTGTGGAAAAGAGCTGGGCCACCGCAAGGATTCCTGGCTAGCACCCTGGGGAGTCCTTTTGCTCTCCAGGGAGGGTCCCTGTGGGTTCCACCTGTCCAGCTTGCCCCACTGCAGGGGACAGGCAGCTGGGACCCGTGCTGCAGGCGTAGAGGCTGAAACAGGCTAATGAATCCTGATGGGAGAAGTGACCTTTTCCAAATGCCACATGTCATTGGATTTTATATCACACAAGGACAATGTGCCATGGGTATTAAAATCGTTTTTCCAATAGTTATATATGTGTGTGAGTGCGGAGCAGGATCTGTATGACGAGAGGAAAATCCTAATGAAGATGTCATCAAATGACTTCCCTTCTCCCACCAGACAGGCAGTCCTAGACACTCCTTTTCTCAGTCAGGGTTTGGACATAGTCCTTAGCTCTTGAGCACAGATACACATTTCTGGCATGGAGTTCCCCAGGTCTGGGCCTGGCCTTGGCTCCACCTGGGGGGTCTAAGAAGGTCTACCCAACATCAGAGGAAAAGCAACACCTGGAGGAGGCAGTCACCCAGCAAGTTGGGCCTTAGGCTTGCTAGTCTCCGCCCCTCAATCGCCTGGAGAACTGGAGGACACTTTAGGAAGGAAGATACTCCACCGGAGAGAGCAGGCCAGTGGCAAGGGTGGTGCTCTGAGGCTTCCAGAGCTCTGGCGGCCAAGAGCGCTGGCCTCGGAGCCAAGAACCCCAGACTACTCTGTTTCACGCCTTAAAGTTCTCATGGTCCAGCCTATCTCTACAGTATTCCTAAGCACCTCCAAGGTCAGGAGACTCCACACATCCCAAGGCAGCATTTCTCTCTGGAGAGCTTTTGCTGTTTAGAAAGTTCACACAGTTTAGTTTGGGCTAACAATCTATTTCCCTGGAAGTTCTGACCATGAGTGTGTTTAACCTCTTGGGCCCAGACAGAAGAGGTTTGATCTCTGTCTCACACAATAGCCTTTTGTGAATTTGAAAACACTAATAAATGTCCCCTGGAATATTCTTTCATTTAGGTCGAGCATTTCTAGACCATTTGATGATTTCCAATACGATGACCCCACTGCAAGTATCATGACTCACAGGCACTCCAGTTCTGTTCCACTGAGAGTGTTATGCCCATTTTCTATTGTCCCGGTGAGAAAAGGAAGTCTGTGTGATAAAGGGGAAAAAGCAAGCATTCAGAGTCAGACACAGTTAGTTCAAAATCCCAGCCTCATTATTTCATGGCAGTATGAATCTGAGTGAAGTTCTTCTCCTTTTGGAGATGCAGTTTCTTTATCATAACATTAGATGAAGGGACAACTTCCTCCCTAGAACAACTCCTTCAGGATGTGGTCCAAGGACAGTTCAGTACCTCCGTGGAGACCTTCTCAACCAGAGGAGGTCATAGAGGTCATAGGATGAGGAGAGAGGCAGAAAGAGTAAACAATATCCACAAATAGCTGCTTGTCCCGGACAAATGCCCAGAACTAACTGCCCCCAAATCCTAGTGAATACCTATACTCATGCAGTTTGTTCCTATTCTTGCCCTTCATGCCCGAACAGACAAGCCAACGTGCAAGAGTCTGCTTGTCTCAGTGATGGAGCCGCTCCCTTGGTAGGCCGACAGCACCAGAACTCAAGTGTTTAGGTTCAGACAGGGGCTCCCCAACTCTAGGGAGAGATTAAGGTCCAGTCTTGCACTTCCCGTGGAAGCAACTAGTGATGATGATTCCCATAAAGCCTCAGATCTTTGGTTTGCTCAGACTCTGCAGTATCTGGGTTTGAATCTTGGTCCAACCACTCACTGTGTGACCTTGGCCCAGTTACTTAACACTCTGTGCTTGCTTCTTCATTTGAAATATACAGATAATTTATCTACCTTAGGGTGGTTACAAAGATTATGTGATTTTATATGTATAAAACACTTAGAATGAAGAATGTTGGGCACATGGTAAGAACTCATTAGATATTAGTTATTATTATCATCTCACTCCCAGGAATGTTGTGAAGGTCATGGGTGCTAAATAATAGAAACGTGTTCTTGACAAACTACCAAGCTCTGTGTTCTGTGGGGGCAGAGCTGTTGATCGGCGCCTGTTCTCATACATTAGACATAGGCCTCCAGGTGGTCTGACCAGTGCAGAGTGTGCAGAACTGTCTCCTCAATTGTTCTGGGATCCGAATGATACCAGATGCTTGGGGGTAGCCATAGCACCTGCTGGATTCTGCTGAATTACTATCTAACACCCCCCAGAGTTTCTCTAGCTTTGTCTCCCTTCCCTGTGCATATACTCAAATTCAATTTATCCCGGTTGTATTTCATCTGGCTGGAAGAGTCTACACATTATTTGATCCAATCAAGACCATTGGGTACTGTGATTCAGTCATTTCTCTTTCTGCAATGGTGTCTCCTGCAGGCCCATCAACATGGTTCTAGGGCCTTTGTGAAATTCCCTAGTTCAAAACCAGCAGAGAGAAAACATCCCCTCTGCCTGGCAGCCAGCTGACTCATACCTTCCTCTTCCACCTGGTAAATTCATTCTCACTCTTTAAGCCATAACTCCAATGTCAACCTTCCTTGAGAATCCCTGGGCTAATATTTAGTTTTAAAAACATTTGTCAGAACACTTTACATACTGTAGGAAGTTATAATAAAAAGACAGTAACAAGTGTTGGTGAGGATGTAAACTGGAGCCCTCATTATTTTCTGGTGGGAATGTAGAATGGTACAGCTGCTTTAGAAAATAGTTTTGCAGTTCCTAAAAATATTAAATATAGAATTACCATATGATTCATCAATTCCACTCCTAGATGTGTGTGTGTGTGTGTGTGTATCCAGAAAACATACTTACACACAAAAATGTGTATGTGAATGTTTATAGCAGCCTTATTCTTCATAGCCCCAAAGTGGAAATAACCCAAATGACTTTCAGCTGATAAAAGGATAAGTTATGGTATATCCATTCAATGGAATATTTGGAATGAAGTACTGACACATGCTACAGCATGAATAAATCTTGAAAACATGCTAAATAAAAGAAGCCAGTCATACACACAAACACCCCTATTGTAGATTCTATTAATGTGAATAGACATAAATTAACATAATAGGTTAGTGGTTATTTAGGGCTGGAGAAGGGGGATTGACTGCTAATGGGGTTTCATTTAGGAGGGACAAAAATGTTCTAAATTAGATTGTGGTGATGGTTGCGCAGCCTGTGAATATACTAATAAAAAACATTAAATTGTACACTTTAAATTATATAGTATGTGGCTTACATCTTAACAATGCTGTTTTAAAAAAAGCTCTGCGGTATCTACTACATGCTATAGACCAGGCGTCCTCAAACTACGGCCTGCGGGCCACATGCGGGTGTTTTTGCCGTTTTGTTTTTTTACTTCAAAATAAGATATGTACAGTGTGCATAGGAATTTGTTCATAGTTTTTTTTTAAACTATAGTCTTGCCCTTCAATGGTCTGAGGGACAGTGAACTGGCCCCCTGTTTAAAAAGTTTGAGGACCCCTGCTATAGACATTGGTAGCAGTAGGGCTAGGGGGCTGGGAGAGAGATTGGGGAAGGGTAGTAAGGGAATGTTCCCTGGAGTGAATGATTCTTGAGCTCAATCTTTATGGATGAGAAGAAATTATACAAAGAAATAGAGCAAAGGTTGGTCTAAGCGGAGAAACAGTAAAGCAAAAAGCATAAGCTCTATGGTCAGACTGCCAAGATTTGAATCCTAACTACCATGTACTGTGTGACTTGTTTTTCTTTTTTTGTTAATCCTCATCTGAGGACATTTTCCCATTGATTTTTAGAGAGAGTGGAAGGGAGGGAGAGAGAGATAGAGAGAGAAACATCAATGTGAGAGACACATCGATTGGTTGCCTCCTGTATGCGCCCCGGGATTAGGAATCGAGCCTGCAACCCAGGTACATGCCCTTGACCAGAATTGAACCTGAGACCCTTCAGTCTGCAGGCCGACGCTCTATCCACAGAGCCAAACTGGCTAGGGCACTGTGTGACTTTGATTAAGTTATTTCATCTCTCTGTGCCTCAGTTCCTTCATCTGTAAAATGGGGATAATTATAGCATAGTATGTATAGTATAGTAGAGAGTAATAAAGTATAATATGGGCATGGTGATTATGAAATGCATTAGCATATGTAAGTGCTTAGCATAGAGACAGGTAGAAAAGAAGTCCTTAGTAAACATTAGCTACATTGGCTATTGAGTTTGGTGTTAACACAAAATGAAGGGAGACGAGAAGGGAAAGATAGAAATCAGGTCATAGTGGGGTGTGTATGCAGGCGGAGGAGCCTGGTCCCGAATAAGAGGAAGCAGTCCTCTGTGAAAGAGGGAAGGGGAGAAGACAGGGTTTAACTGGAGTTGAAGGAAGAGGCTCAAAGTTGAGCGGTGTCATGTATCCTGTTCTTCTAAAGTAGGAAGTGAGAGTGCCACAGGGATAGAAGAGGGTCGGCACTGAGACACAGATGCTTTGGAGGCGAGGTCTGCAGAGTTGTGTAAGTTTGTTCAACAGCTCTCAGCTATGGGCATAGAGATAGATCGTAGCAATTAGAAAGATTCGGGTTTTGATGAGTAATATTACAGGACAGGTGCAGAGGACTTGAGGATTAATGGTGAGAAATAGTTCAGGGGTTGAGTCTGGGTAAAGAAATAAGAGAGCAGAGTGTGTTGATACACTGGAAGAAAATGTTACAACTGGGTACTGAAGGCCTTGATGAGGTCAAAGGGGAGGTGTTTAACTGTAAATTAATTTATTGGATTATTTATTCCCTCATGCAAACAACATTTATTGAAAACCAACCATGTGCCAGGGATATAGGGGTGAAACCTGATATATGCTGTCTTTGACCCTCTGGTGGGATAGGGTATGTGATGTAGTGGGAATATGGGTGTGAGAGAGAGGAGCATAGGTGGCTGGAGTGAACATTTTCAGAGGTAATGCAGTTCTGTCTGATGCCTTAAAAACCTTTCAATAGCTGAAACCGGTTTGGCTCAGTGGATAGAGCGTCGGCCTGCGGACTGAGGGGTCCCGGGTTCGATTCCAGTCAAGGGCATGTACCTTGGTTGCGGGCATATCCCCAGTGGGGGGTGTGCAGGAGGCAGCTGATCAATGTTTCTCTCTCATCGATGTTTCTAACTCTCTATCCCTCTCCCTGTCTCTGTAAAAAATCAATAAAATATATAAAAAACAAAAAAACATCTTTCAATAGCTTCGCATTGTACTGAGTGTATATCCAAACTTCTTATCTTAGGCTATTGGCCCAACATATCCTGGCTCTTTCCTGCCTCTCTGACTTCTTGTATACACACCACTTCCCCCTTAGTACATTCTAACTACTCTGGCCTCCTCATCAGGTCCTTGATAACTCCTAATTCTTTCTTTTCTTAGATACTTATTTGCACGTCTGACTCCATTTCATCTATCAGTTCTTAGCTCAAATATGAAGTGGGGGAGTCCTTTCCCTGATGGTCCTATATAAAATAGTCCCTCTCACCACATTCTTTACATTATCCTGCTGTTTGTTTCCTTAGTAGTACTCATCACTCATCAATATATATAATTGATTGCAGAGAGGAAGGGAGAGGGAGAGAGAGATAGAAACATCAATGATGAGAGAGAATCATTGATCGGCTGCCTCCTGCATGCACCCTACTGGGGATCGAGCCCACAACCCTGAGCATGTGCCCTTGACTGGAATCGAACCTGGGATCCTTCAGTCTGCAGACCGACACTTATCCACTGAGCCAAACTGGCTAGGGCTCATCATTCTAATTGTATTTTTTCATTGTCTGTTTCCTTTCTCTAAAACAAAAGCTCTCTGATAGCAGAGTTTTGTTCACCACTCCATCTCCAATGTTGAGAAGACAAAGTAGGTGCTTAAAAGCTATGTGTTTAAATAAATGAATGATATCGGGCCAGGAATGGACAAACAAAGACCAGAGACTTGAGGATACTGGATGGCCCATCATCCCATGGGCCCCAAATCCCTAAGGTGAGGGAATGAGATGGAGTAGAGAAGACTGACACAGGTCCATATGTTGGGGAACAACAGAGAAGCCAGGAGATGACCCAGATAGCAAGGAACAAATGGCCTAGCCAAATGTCAAGAGCTTGAAGGAGAAAGGGATTTTCTTTCTATAGGAGGGCAGACTAGAGACAGCCCAGAAGTGGGGCCCAGAGGAGAATAAAGCTGGGATCTCGGGAGAATGAGTGGCCTTTGCTGAAGCGAGCCAGAGTGGGGGGTGTGTGAGATAATGTTGTTCAAGCTGTCTTAGCTACCTGGCTCTCTGCTTTATGTTCTCATAGCATCTTAAATACACCTCCATGTCTACACAGACACTTGGCAAGTGCCCAGTTTCTCATTGTCCCATCATCTCCTGGAGCCTGTCCTCGCGTGTGTGCAGTCCCTATCTTTGTCCCCTTTCCCAGAAGTGAGCCTAGAGCAGAGAGGGCAAAGGGAGTTGAGGTAAGGGAAAAAGAGAAGAGATGTGGTAAGGAAGGTTACTGAGATTTCAGTTGGGCCCAGTTCAACCAAGCTAGCCCGGCCCAGGCCAACCAAGCCCACAGTCAGCATAGCAACTGTCCGGCTGAAATAACAAGTCAGAGACTGAAAAACTGGCCAGCCCTCTTTGTTTACTCAGCTTTTTCCCCCCTTTTTCTTTGGACAATGTCCTGCTGAGCTGGGGCTGTCCTGCTGGGTTGTTACTGGGGCTCCCCCACCAAGATGGAGCCCAGCTGCTCTGCTGTTTACAAGGCGAATCCGGTTTACACTGGGGCCCATCCTGTCCTGGCTGAGCCTGGAGCTCCAGTCAGAGCCCAGCTAGTGGCCTCTCCTAGCCCAGAGCTCCTCAATTTCAGATTGGGGAGCAATAGGGTTGGGAGGATCAATCCTACATGCCCAAGGGCGAGGGGAGGCACTGGCCTCCAGATGGAGTAAAATGGCATAAGACCTGGTCCATGTTCAACCTTCTGCCCTTAGGAGCTCCAGAGAAAGGAGAACTGCTGGAATTCATGGCCATCGTCCCTGTTCTTTCAAGTGGTAAACTTGTGACAACAAAGATGGCAGCCCCCCTCCCCTGTTCTTCCCGGTAGCTAAGGTCTGGGAACTAATATTTGCCTTATCTACCCCCATTCTCTCTCAAAGCTGCTATGAGGATCAAAGGAAATTATGTGTATCAAAGACTTGAAAAGCATTTGTTACTATGATGAAGTGATCTATGGTAATTCATTGAAGTGAAACAGCTGATCTCCAGGGATGAGGATTGAGTCCTTAGGTTGGCAGGAATCAGGCCGACGCTCTGATGTCCCATCATGGAACATGACACAGTGGGGGCACAATTATCTCATTTATTAAACAAATATTTCTCAAGAAGCTCTCAGACAAGTGGGAGAGAATGGTAATAAAAACACCATGAGAGCAATGGAGACTAGGGAAGGCTTCTCTGGGGCAACAGCTTTTAAGATACAATAAACACGTGTATTAAATGAAGGAAGAATGAACTTGCAGCATCTCTAGTGGCAGTGCAGGGATAGGCTCACCTGGGTTATCTCTCTTATTCCCTTGTCTTCCCAAAATAATGCTGAAGGACTAGGACTTAGGCTCTTCGACACTCAGGCCAGTGTACTGTCTGGGTCTGGCTTCCCTAAGCAAATTTATTAAGGAATCATGTGAGGTCTTGGGAGGCTTTTGTCTATGCTACCCAATCTTCTTACCCTGGAGCATGAAGGGTAGTGAGATGATATACTTATGGGCTATGGGAAGCATAGGATAAACACATGTTCTCCGGACTAAGAACATCAACCTTTCAATGGCAAGCAATTTAAAGGTTGATTTTGAAATATGATCTGAAGGACAGTAGGAGGTAGTCAGGTAAAAAGGGAAGTGGGAGAGGGGAGAGCCCAGGAAATGGCCTGCAGGTGAAAGTGCAAAGCCCAACTGGGGAAATCCAAGACTTACAGTATGGCCTGAGGGGACACTGAAGGATGAGTCCCAAGAGGTAAGTAAGGGTTAGATGATGAAGGGCCTAGTGAGCCCAGTTCTTTGTCCAGAATGAGGATACATTTCCATGGAATCAACTGCCATCTATATACACTGTTGATTCTACAATTTTATCTCTACCCTTGAGCTCTCTTGGGAATATTAGACTCTTATATTCAATTGTCAGTGGATGTAAACTCCTTAAACTCCAACTATTCTAAAGAACTCCTCCTGATTTCCTTTCAAACTTGCTCCTGATCCTGGCTCAGGCCTCTTCTGGTTCAGGTCTGCCATCCACGATGCCCACCTTTAACTTCTTTCCATGGATTCTGGGCCCTTTTCTTCTCTCTGGCCTGATGGCTCTATGAACTGATAGCTCAATAACGATTCCATGGTTTTCCTGATCCTGACATCTCTCTTTTCTGCTTGTAGAATTCCATAAATCTGCCCATGCAACTCTACTCCTTCAAAGTCTTCAATGGATCCCCAGGCCCTCAAGATAAATAATATGGAGGTCAAACTTCTTAGTACGTAACTCATAGAGTTCCAGTAAAGGGTAAAGGAGATAATGTATATAAAACACCTGCGACATTTGAGGCATTCAATTAATAATAGCTGTTATTATCATTATATTATAAACTCCTCCCAATCCCTGTCCTGGTGCCTCTCATTCTCTTCAGTCTCCTTTCATGCCATTCTCCTATATGCTTTCTTCTCTGAGGTCCTAGAGAACGCCTCGTTTGAGCCTCCATGTCCTTGTTCATTTCATTCCATGGGATTTCCACCTGGAGGACCCTTCCCTTCATTGTAAACTCCCCACTATTCTTCCTCATGAGTATCTTTCCCTCAGCAAAATTCTACATTTCTCTTAGGCAGCATTGGTTACTTGGTATTGCAGAGAAGAGGGATGAGAATGACGCAAATCCTTAGGGGCAGTAGCTGATGGTAGAGATCAAAAGCTACCCTGGAGGCAATGAGTCACAGACACTAAGAGAGCTGAGAAGTGGCTCAGCCTGGCAGAATGGCTGGCCTTGCTGCTGTGGAGGCTGGCTGGTCAGGAGTGGAAGGAAGAACCAGTAAATAGGATGTATCAGGAAGACATTCAGTCTATTGTTAGTGAACAAACATCACTGAGCACCCACTTTGTGCGGACAATTTAGCTGTGAAACAGGGGCTCTTCATTTAGTGAGGAATCAGAGAAGTCAACAGAAATTACAGTACAATATAACAAATATTATAATCACAGTGGTGAGATGCCATTGACGTGTGGATTTCCCTAAAGAATTTCTGGGTGATGATCACCTGGAATAAAGTTTCACGAGCACCTGCTCTGTGCCAGGCACTGTGCTGGTGTGGAGGACACAGAGGATACAAAGATGAATGAGATGATCTCTGCCACCTAGTGGGAGCAGACAGCCAAGTTAAAAAATGCCACAAAGGCAGTCAAATGTCACATGTCCCCAGACTGCCTCCTCTTCCATTTAATGTGATAGGAGTCATTATCATCTAATTCCTCAAGCTAGAAGCCTGGACATTATCTCTGGCTCCAAGATTTATGTTTTAGATAAAACATAAAACATCCTGTAGAGGATGGATTAGAGGGAAAGGCGACTGGAGGCAGGGAGACCAGCTGGAGGCTGAGGCAGTAATTCAGGGGAGAGATGATGGCGGTGGCCTGGCTTGGGTAGGAGCTTTGGAGATGGAGAGAGGTAGGTAGATCTGAGAGCTATTTAAGTGTAGGGTTAACAGAATTTGGAGACCAAATGGATGTATAGGTGAGAAAGAAGGAGTAAAAATGATCCCAGGTTTGTGGATTGGACATCTAAGATTGTGTTCCCATTTGGGAACTAAAGGAAGGAGAAAAATGATATGTTCAATTTTGGATGTATCATGCTTTATTATTTTTTATTGAATTTATTGGGGTGACATTAGTTAATAAAATTATATAGGTTTCAGGTGTACATTTTTGTGATATATCATCTGTATATTAAATTGTGGGTTCACAAACGGACATATTGTGCTTTAGTTATCTTTACGGGGAGATGTCCAGTAGGTGGTTGGAAATCGAGTTGGAAGCTCAGGAGTTTGATTTGAAGTTAAGATTTGGAAGCCATTGGCATATTGCAGTAGCATTTACATGGGAATGGATGAGATCATCCAGATAGAGTGTGTGCAGAGAAAAACCGAACAAAAATTCATTTATTCATTCTATAAATTTATTGAGCACTTAGCATGTTCCAGGTGCTGGAAATATAACAGTGAACATGGAACTTACCTTCTACTGATGGTAGATATCCACCAAATACACAAGAGGGGGTCAGAAAGGGACAAGTGCAATGAAGAAAAAGAAAGCAGGGTAAGAAGATGCTGAGTTGGTGGGCAGGAAAGGGCTCTCTGAAGAGGTGACATTGGAGCAAATGTCTGAATTAACTGAGCAAGAAAACCAGAGGAATCTGTGGGAAGAGTGTTTCAGGCAAAGGGGACAAGTTCAAAGGTAGTGACGGGGAATTTACTTGGTGTAGTAAGGAGCAGCAAGGCTGATGTGGCTGGTGTGGAAAGAGCATGTGGGAGAGGGGCAGGAAATGAGAAAAAGCCAGGGTCAGACCATATGGTCCTCTAGGCCAGGATAAGGACACTGGATTTTATTCTATGTGTGATTGGAAGGCCTGGAAAAGTCTGGAGCAAGGGATTAACATAACCTGCTTTATGCTTTAAAGGATTACTTTGGCTATTGCGTGAACAGATAGTAGGAGGGCAAGAAAGGAAGCAGGAAGACTATTGCAGTAGTACAGGTGAGAGATGCTGGTGGCTTGTATTATGATATAAGCAATGAACATAGTGAGCATGAACGTCTGAACACCTTCCCATTGACTGATATATTAAGAGGTGCCAAGAACTCTAGGTGAATTAGAAAGGAGGAGACTTCAGTTTTAGACTCTGCTTGGATATAGCTATGTGGTCTTGGGTATATTATCTGACCCTTCTATACTTCACTCCATTAACCCAACAAATATGTATGGAGTACCTATGTGTGCAGGCCCTGTCCTAGGTGCTGGGCATTCAACATTGAATGGGACTGATGGAGAGCTTAAATTCTGGTAGGAGAGAAAACAATTTTAAGAAGTGATAGATGTCACAAAAATAATCAATCAGGGTACTGTCACAGAAAGGGACAGAGGGCGGGGGAAACCTGTAAGAAAAGCTCCTGTGGAGGCAACATCTGAGCTGAGTTGGGAGCAGGATCTGCACCCTCGCTGGGTCTGCCTCCCAGCTTTGCAGGGTGTTCATCAAGACAATGGAGGAAAAGGCACACTGACTAAAGCGGTTACAAATGATTGTCTTAATTTGGCTCAGATCTCCTCCCCATTACCCAAAATAAACACCCATCATTTCTGTTAAGACCTGAAACGCGCGCGCGCGCGCGCACACACACACACACACACACACACACACACACTCCTCCTTTCTTTGTGCTGGGATGACCCTTAGAGGCACCACCTTCTCCAGCGCCTGCCTCTAGGGCTTTCATAGGATTGTCTCAAGGATGCCAGATCTTCCAGGAGCTATTGGTGTCTATAACCACCACCAAGTGTCATCCCACAAACCATAGAGGTCTGAGGTCCTCCTGGGGCCCAGGGCAAGGAAGGCATCTAAAAAAATGACTACTGAAGGAATGGTCTGGAAAGGAATGCCCTTCTGTCTCCTTATCTCCTCCCCTCTTCTCTCCCCATGGCCTCCCTTCTCCATTTTTCGTGTTCCCTATCAGCAGCCCATTACACTTCCCACCGGTCGGTCCTGGGCGGCCACTGACTCTGGAGGCAGTGCAAAGGTCCGGGCCTCTGCCGGGGTGGGGTGTGGCCAGCCAGTGCCTAAGTCAGCAGCCTTTGCCTACAGCCCACCCTGACAGGCGGTGCCTCTGGCAGCAAAGTCATGGCCCTGATTCCTCTGTCTCCACATTTAAGAACATCTCTAACTGCTCCTTGGATAGCTCAATTAGTAAAGTGAATATATTATATAAAGTCTAAAAGATTAAACTATCATCGTCAGCCCATAATTTCATGAAGAAGTCAGGGGACCGTATCCCTCTTATTAACTCTATAACAAATGTGATGAAAATGTTCAAATAGAATGTTAATGCAATGTTACGTGTAATTTTCCCAGGCGATTTTCTGCTGAAATATTTCTTTATTAATAGTAATTGAGGGTATAAATTATGAATGAGGCGATTTTCTCCTTTCAGGAGGAAAGACGTACTAATGGCAATAATTCTTTATAATAATTTTTTGGGAGAGTGGGGCGGGAGAGAGGCTAGTCTAAAAACAGACAAAGCCCCTTCCCTAAGTCTCCCTTGGGGAGATGCCACAGCCTCCTCTCTTTAGCTCCACACACACCAGACCACCTGCAAGTGAAGTCTTTGTTCTTCATCAATTTTCCAAAACTCTCAAGGTCTGTTTGGAGGGCAGGAAGGAAGTTTTTGCTCCTAGTTCTGAAATAGACCAAGTCCTGATGCCAAACTTTCCCACCTAGAAACAGTTCTACCAATGAGACCAATGCCATGCTTCTCTGCTGAGCTTCCAGACCCTGTCAGTCTGGGCCCAAACTGTTTCTGCAGCATCCTAGAATATTCACGGTGGAACAGCCCTCAGAAATCTTTCCCTATAACCCCCCTCATCCCATTCTATAAATGAGGGAAGAAAAGGACAGAGAGGAGGGGGGACTCAGGCCAAGTGACCTTCTGCACACCTCTGCAGGGGGACAGCCTCCAAGACTCTCCTCTCCCACCTCTACAAGTCCATTCTCCATCTTCACTGGTCCCCAGCCTGGGCATTCTCATCCATCAAGACCCAGCTCATAGAAATGGGTGTAGGGAAGGTAGAAGAGGGTATGGGGAGATAAATGGTGACAGAAGGAGACTTGACTTGGGGTGGTGAACATACAATACAATATATGGATATATTATAGCATTGTACATCCAAAAATGATATAATTTTATTAACCAACTAGAGGCCCGATGCACGAAATTCGTGCAAGGGGCTTGGCCCTCGCAGCTTGGCTTGGTCCGGAAGGACTTCCGGAAGGTCGTTCGGCTGTCTGGTCTAATTAGCATATTATGCTTTTATTATTATAGATGTCACACCAATAAATTCAATAAAAAAGCAAACAAAACCTAGCTCATAATGCTGGAGGACCTATGAGCAGTGGGCACATTGCTCATCAGTCTTTGTCACATGGCTTTGACTTCTGTCTGTCTAGGATTGTCATAGGTCTGGACGGTGCTCGAGGAGGGCAAGGGCTATACAGAAACACCTTGCAAATTCTGCAGAGGGGTTAGATCAGTGTATTTCTCCAGGGTCTTTCTCCATTCAGGGATATCCTACTTGGCATTTGCCCCTTCATTTACTCAGTAGACATTAAACAAACATCTACCATATGCCAAGGCACGGCACCAGGCACCGGGGTTGCCAAGATGAATTTATCCAATAAATTCAGTGTTCTCAAGATCACAGGTGGGAAAGACAAGAACATGTGCACAAATACCTATGTGAAATAATACATCCTTTTCTCATAGCAAGGGTTTACCATTATTATTGAATGTTTGAGGAACTGCCAGGCAGGCAGCCAGGTGGCTGGAGGTGAGTGAGTGGGGAGGCAGATCCTGCAGGACCTTGTGGCCACAGAAAGGATGTTATCCTGAGTGAGAGGAATGACACTGGAGGGTTCTCAGCAGAGGGGTGGCATGGTGTCACCTACATTAATAGGGGCACTCTGATGGATTACTAGTTGGATGTGGAGGTTGAGGGTGAAGAGGGAATCTAGGATGAGCCAGAATTTTGTCAATTCACTGTGGTGCCAATCACTGAGTTAGGGACACCATAGGGGGAACAGACTTGGGGCAAGATGACAAGTTCAATTTTAGACAAGTTGAATCTGAGGAGTGTGAGGGTCAAACAAATGGGATTGTCCAGGAGTCCAGGTGGAGTCTGGAGCTGCGGGGCGAGGTTGTGCTCTCCAGGTTGGTTTGAACCAGGAACCTCTGGGCTCCCATAGACAGAACACACTGGACTTCACCATCTGTGTTTACAAGTCTGTTCTCCCTACTATACTTGAGCTCCATGGGGGCAAAAATGGGGCCTGGTTAATTTCCCCACCTTCAATCATTAGAGCAAGTTAGGTTACACAGTTGATGACAGTGAGAGTGCCCTGAATGAACGAACGAATGAAGGAATGAATGAAGGAAGGGAGTGAGGTATGGCAATGCTTATGCTCTGTGAGGCTCCCCCAGGGTCTCTGGAACCACCTCAGAACATCCCTAGATTGCTCCCAAACAAAGGCTATTCCCCGCACTCCCAATCTAGGAAGGGTAGGCTCTCTCCAACTCTTCTTAAAGATCACGTGAGAAGTGCTATTCATGACCTTAACAACAAGTCATGATACTGGACATTCTTGATGGCAATCATAGGGCTCAGTCTGTCACTGCTATGGGTGCTTGGCCCTTCCCTAAAGCAGGATAAAAGGTCTCCTTCAGGTCCAAGACTCTGGCTGGGGGCTATATGGCTGACTTGTCTCCCTGCCTCAGAATCCCACACACCTGCGAATCTCACCACATGCCCTTCCCTTCACCTTCTTTTATTAAAAAAAAAAAAAATTATTGACTTTTTACAGAGAGGAAGGGAGAGATATAGAGTTAGAAACATCGATCAGCTGCCTCCTGCACACCCCCCACTGGGGATGTGCCTGCAAGCAAGGTACATGCCCTTGACCGGAATTGAACCTGGGACCCTTGAGTCCGCAGGCCGATGCTCTATCCACTGAGCCAAACCCGTTAGGGCTCCCTTCACCTTCTTGCTATGTCCTTATCCCCACCTGCGGGTCAGAGGTAGGGGTCACTATAATATGCAAATCTTGTTTTGTTCAAAATAACACGCCTCCAATCCTTCTGTTTGGACTCTTCCTGGTTCCCTAACCAGAGTCCTAGAAGGAGCGTCCCACCTCCTGATAAGGAACATTGACCCGTCCACTTGATCCCTTTCCAAGAACCCAGGTTTCGGGAGAGAAACCTGACAAGTGCCTATGGACAAATTCCAGGATAACCCTCCCCCAGTTCTTCCCTGCCCTTCACCATCTCTGGCCTTTCCTCCTCTTTAGACACAGTAACCTTAGTAAGAATAATTTAGGTGTCCTTGGCAGGGGGCAAGGGCCTGGGCCTATACAGCCAAGTTGGCTCAGCTTTCTGCCCTCCGAAAACAATAGAAGGATGGGATGGGAAATAGAGCTATGTTAGTGATGTTCTCTGAGTGGCCACAGTGACCGACCTCTTGACCAGAGGCCACTGGGGTGACCTCCAAGGGCATCTCTATGTCTCCCCAAGCAGGGCCCTGGAGCCAGGAGGCCCAGCAGAGCTCCAGAGGTCTTTTCTCCCTTCCTGAGGGAAATCTATCCATTAGCAGTTGCCCTCCAAATTAGGGTAATGTGTGTGCTCCTGCACAGACCCCTTACTGACTAACAGCCAGCCCTGAGGCCTCCCCAGCTTCTGTCTCAGATCCATATGATTTGTCTGGAGAGACCCCATCCCTATTCAATACGAGGTCATTTCTAGACAAGGAAAGCTCCAGGCTAGCCCGAAGCAGCCTTGATGGGGAGGGGGAGACACATCTGACACTCAGGATGGAGATCCCCAACTCCAGAGCCTATCTTCTGGTCCCTTCCATGACCCATAGGCTGGGGCCTGGGAAACAGGCAGGCTTAGTCAAGAGGGGCTGGGACTTCCTACCGCACCCCCCCCCCCCCCCCCCACACACACACACTTAGTCTGGGCTCCCCTGGGCACCTCCTCCCACCTCGGGCCCTCTTCCTTGTTGAGCCAACAGCTCGATCTTGATCTCTTGAACGGGAAGGTCGACTCCAGAGGGGCCTTCTCTGAAAGCCAATGCTAATCCGGTTAGAGGCCAGGCTGGGCGCTGCACTCCCTCTGTAGGACCAAGTGCAAGTGAAAAAATGCCAATTACCAGATGACAAAAAGGGTCCCTGCCCCTGGGGAAGGGCAAGCTGGGGGGAGGGACGGGAGGGGCACAGTAACTGAACACCTTGCCGGAAATAGCTCCTATCAGTCCACTTAGGGAGCCATCAGCCCCGGCAGATTTATGGGCAGCGCGTGCCCCTCTGATAGATCGGACTATTTAAAGGCAGCTGAAGCCTCCATTTATATCAATGTGGAACAGAGAGGGGGGTGAGAGGCTGGAGGTGGGAGTGAGGAGCAGCAACGGGGGCCAGCCCTGAGGTGGCACACTGATTCCAGAGGAGAGGTGAGGCTGCCGGCCCGGAGGACTGGGTCACACCGTGGGGACAGGAGTCTCCGGATCAAGTCCCATTGGTGGCCAGGGAGGGGCAAGGAATGGGGGGCTTCACAGATCTGTCTCCCAGCAGCATGTCTGTCTTAGTCCTAACCCAGACTCTCTGCTAGCCCCTCCAGCTAAAATGGGTAGTTCAGGCTAATACTGAGGTAGAACTCCTGATTGGATTTCTAGCCATGCCCCCCACCCTCCCCAGCTGCGGGGCATGCTTGCCCTCCATACAACCTCCCCCTTGCCTGGGCCGAGGGAGAGGGAAGGGGTAATTGTGTTAGGCAGGGGGCATTAGCTGCTGAGGAATGGCCTGCTGCCTTCTGCCTGCTTGTCCCCAGCCTGCACTTCCTGGGGGCAGATTAAGCTGCTCCCATCGCTCTCTCTGGCCCTGCCTGGGCCTTCCTCCCTAACTCCATTACTCCCTGGCTGAGGTGCTTGCCCGACCCGTGGCGGTCCCTCTGATAATTCACCTCTCAGGAAACTCTGCCTTTCTGACCTCTCATTGCCTCTTCCCTCTCGCCTGCCCTCCCTCCTGCCCGGCTTTCTCCCCAGGTTTCCAGATCTGGACCCAACTGGCTAATTCTCTTGGCTCAGTGGTGAACTGCTATAATCACCAACATGTTCCTAGGAATAGTACCAACAGCTATCTGTCAGTTTGTTGGGTACTGATTCATCAGTTCATTCACTCATTCACCGAATGCTGACTGAGCACTCCCTACTGAGGGCCCTCCTGGGGCCACAGAGCTGATGCAGGGGTAGTCTCTGCTCTGAGGGACGTAAAGTCTAGGGAGTGACAGGACCAGACTTGCACTTTATCAGGATTACCCTGATCACATACGGGTGGAGAGCAGGTTAGTGAGGATGAGGACAGACGCAGGAAAGCAGAATAGTGGATTTTAACCTTGGCTGCACAATAGAATTAGCTGGGGGAGTGTTCAAAATGCTGATGCCCAGGCCCCATAAAGATCAATTAAATCTGAATCTCTGGGGAGAGATCCAGGCATTGGATTTTATTTTTAAAATATGTTTTTATTGATTTCAGAGAGAAAGGGAGAGGGAGAGAGATATAGAAATATCAATGATGAGAGAGAATCATTGATTGGCTGCCTCCTGCACACCCCACACTGGGGATCGAGCCCACAACCCAGGCATGTGCCCTGACCGGGAATCGAACTGTGACTGGTCCCCCATACACCCTCTACTCCACGACTCTGAGCAGATGAGCATACTTATAACTTCTGTCACTGAGGTCACTGGGTAAAAGTCTGTGGGATGTTAAGTCCCAGCTCCGAATCCACGGGGGCCAGTAGAGTTCTCACAGGTTAGTTAACTAATAAATGTTAAATTAAATGGAATCTAGTGGGCACCTAGACATGTGGGTCTCCAATTCAGGAGGGAGATATGAAGAAACAACAGATCCGGGGACATCAGCCGGGACACTGAGGGCCGGTGGGAGGGAAGGAGAAGAGAGGCTGAAGAGACAGAGGCACGGAAGGGGGAAGGGCGGCGTTGGTGGGGAAACACCAAGTGTCAGCTTTCCCGCAGCATTGCCCTGGCTGCCTAACAGTTATCGCCTCATTTGAACTTCATAACAACCTTTGGAAGGAGGTGCTCTATCTCTATTTTACAAGTGGAGATACAGGTTCAGAGAGTGTAACCTGCCTTGGGTATAATTAAAAAATTCAAATTCCAGAGCTAAGATTGGAAACTGTGTCTGTCCAATCGAAGACATCTTTGCACTAAATCTGACTATAGAACAGTGGAGTCAGAGACCCCAGTGACAGGGAGTTTCAAGGACAGGGGAGGAGTCATAGTGTCAAATGCAGCAGCTTCCCCTCTTCCTGTGCACCTGGCCCCACCTCCCGGTGTGGCGTGGCCCAGAACAGGCACCATGGGGCCTGGGAGGAAGGAGCCCCTGTCTCCAGTTACTGTGCCACTTCAGCCTCCTCCTGCAGCAGGGGGCCCAACGGCCCAGGTGGCCCTGCTCAGCCTCAGCGCAGCCCAGCTAGAGCATGCTCAGCTCAGGTAAGCCCAGCCCGGCTTTACCCCGGCGGACCTAGGATCTTGCCAGGAAGAAAGGGGCCGCCTCCCTCTGCTCGGGCTCACAAATCCTTCGCACTCAGCAAGGCCCAGGCCCATCGACCCTCCTGGTGAAATATTCCCTAGCTATTCTCCACTCTCCTGGCCTCATGAAGTGCTTATTCTCTGGGTTCCCACCACAGCGCTTCTTGGTGCCTATGAGAACCTGATCACAGTGCATTTTGGTTACTTGGTAGGTGCCTGTTATTCCCAGCCCCCATCAGGTCACTAGCTCCCCAAGGGCAGGGAGCAAGTATGATTTCTGACTGGACCCTGGCACCCTTCTGGGGTGGCACTGGATAAATGCATATTGATGGAATGCATCGAGAAAGTGAAACTCTAGTCTAGGACAAGGCTGAGAGCGGAAGTGTGAGGTGGAAGAGGGGAAGGTAGGAGGAACGAGGCCCCCTTTACTTGTGAAAATGACCCCAGGCTTTCCAGCGACAATTTCCAGTCCTTAGGAAAAACCCTGGGGGCATAAAGGGGGCTTGTGCCTGCTTCCTTGAGCTGAGGGCTTTGCAGTCTCCTCCACCCAACCTGACTCAGCCTCTGCCGTTGTCTGGGACCTGCTGAGGCTGAGGCAGAGACTGAAACAGTAGCAGCAACGACTGGCTAGGAGAGGCCGAAGGCGCTCCTATATCTTTGCTCAGGAAATGGCCTCATAAAAGTGACAGGGAGACGCACCTATGGATGCTTGTTAAAGTTTTATTACTAATCACCTCCAAAGTCAGCGAGGCAGAGGGAGGGGGTTGGGAAATGGAGTCATCAAGGCCTGGGAGCAGGTGTCAGCTGCCTCAGCCTCAGCGGCAGGGACCGCCATGTGGGTTGGAACAGCCACAGCTCCCTGCAGCACCCTCATCTCCCCATGTGCTCTGGGTCCACCTGGACAGGGCACTGCCCCTGTGCTCTCCCCGCCTTGTGACCTGGAAACCACCTCTTTCGTTCCCTGTATCTAGCAGGTCTCTGAGCCATCTGGCCCTTTCCTGCCCTTCTCAGTACCACCGCCCTCGTCAGCGGGCACCACCTCTCACCTAGCCCAGTGAGACAGCCCCAAATGGGCCCTGCACTTGCTTGGCCCCTGTCGACAACCTCTTCCACTGCCGCTGACGTTATCTTTCCTCTTCAGTGACCTCCTCCTGCCTTCAGAATGGGTCTAACGCCTTAACATACCTTGGACACGGAAATTCCTTTGGGATTCGGGCCCTGTCTCCCCCTTTAACACCTTTTCCCACTATTTTCCTCCGCGGCTGAACTATTTGGGTTCTTGTCAAATCCATACTCTGCCTGCATAGAAATTTCTTCTCTCTGAGTGGTCGGTAAGCATGTGCTCTTTTTTAAGGACTGAGCTCAGACATCTTCAGGAAGGGTTGCTCTCAATGCAGCTTTCACACTGTTTGAAAACTGTCTGTCTCCTTGAACATACGCTTCATAGACTGTAAACTTCTCCAGGGCAGGATTCATGTCTGATTCACTTCTCCATCCCCAGGAGTCTGGCTTGGCATCACTGTTTGCTGGACAAAAGAAGTAATGCAGAATTCTTATGGCAGTTGCACTCCACAAGGCCATCCTACCCAAGGGTAGAGACAGTGAGGGTCTCATTCGTGGCAGTGACCTCGTGCTTGGGCTGTGCCTGGCAGGTAACAGAAATTCAACAACTATTTGTTGAACAAGTGAATGAGGATTAATTGCAATCATCTGTGTGAAAACACCCTGAAACTCTAAAGATACTATTTTTACTGTTCTATTCCCATATGTTTCCGGCCAGTGTCCTTTCTCTTATCAATTTGGTCACCATCACTTCTGTTCTCCAGGAGCCAAACTGATGAAGGCAAGAGAGAAATCTGAAGATAGTGGAAAGTCTTGAGGCTGTTTTTCTTGTTTGGAAACAGTGCCTGCTCCTAGAGCCACATCATGATTTTTCCCCCTTTCAATATCTGACAGGTTTTTCACTCACTCAATCCGCCACCAACTCAACTTTACATAAAGAAGCCTTCTGCCCGGCCGGTGTGGCTCAGAGGTTGAGCATTAACCTATGAACCAGGAGGTCACGGTTTCATTTCAGGAAGCGTGTAGGAGGTAGCCGGTGATTCTCTCTCATCATTGATGTTTCTATCTCTTTCTCCCTCTACCTTCCTCTCTGAAATCAATTAAAAAATATATATATTTATGAAGCCTTTTTGGGTGGTAGGCTGGGGACGTAGGAAGATCAGACACATTCCTGCTCACCACAAGTTGTCACCATGTCGCAGGAGGTGGTACAGTCAATAAGTGGTTGTATCTTTTTAAGGCCACCCCGCTCTGGAGCTCTGAGTTCTGTGGGGCATCCTGGATGGACACTGAGAGGGCCAGGAGACAGGACGCCTGGAGAGTGCTCAAGGAGCCAGGACTCTGCCTGGTCTCAGGGGCCCAGCAGGCCTCAACTCCCACCCCAGGAACCGCCCTTCCTGGAGGGAGCTTAGGGCCAATGGAGCGGTAGGCAGGGGAATGGGGCTCTGCCAGAGAGAAGGCTCCCTCAGAGGGGGCAGGATGGGAGCGCCACCATGCTTCTCTGTATGGGCCCCTTCTTCCTGACAAAGCACAGGTCACTCTCTTGCCTTCACAGTAGACAAATGAACAGGGTCAGAGTTTTTCAGGACTTATGTATGTGCCTGGACAAGAGAGCAACATGTGTGCAAAGAAGTAGGCATTCCCGAAAATGGACCAAGATGCCTGACCCCCTTGGGCCAAGTCCCCTCCACCCACTGCCCCATGGAGACAGCAGCGCCAGCTGGCCTAGCTCCCTCCTCCTGTTCTCCTTCCCAGGAGTCAGAGCTGTGCCCTCTTCCTCACAGGTGCCACACCACCCACCTGCGCCAGCCCCCACTCCTTTTCCTTCTGGGCTAGACCAAAGTCTCCCTGAGCTGCCCCCTGCCTCCTCTGATCCTGTGGTGCTGCCTGCCCTCCCTGCCTCCGTCTCGTCTCTATATATCTGTCTAATGAACATTTCAATAAGCCGAGCACAGCTTTTTCCACTTAATAAGCAGAGTGCTGACTTCATTGCGGGTTTGCTCTTCACTTATCTGTTCAGGGCCCTAAATCATTCCTAGGAAAAAGCTTAGCAAAGGGAAACCTTGTATCTTGGCTATTGGCTGCTCCTGTCAGCACCCTGCCCTGCTGGGCTGAGGGGGTGCCCTGCTTCCACAGAACAGCACAAAATGTAAATAAAACCCCTGTGTGGCCAAGAGAAGGCCCAAGACTGAGGCTGGGGATGTTGGAGCCAGCACCACTGAAGAAAGTTCTAGAGGCAAGGTAGAGGTGGCAGAGGAGGGCGGCCCGGGGTGTCCTGCTCCAAGCTGGGGAGGAGGAAAGGGTTGGAAAGCCAATGAAGCTCCATGAGGGAGACATTCTAAGAAAGGTAAGTTGAATGAACATCTACTATATGCCAGGCACTGTGCTAGCTACTAGGCACAGAACGGTGACAAAGCTGCTTTCTAGTAGGAATGAAAGATATTAAACAAACAATTGTCTATATACAGCTGTGAGGGACAAGGACAGGTGTTATGGGAATAGATGACGAGGGCTGGGGAAAGCTTCCCTTAGGAAACGAGGTTTAAGCTAAGATCTGAAAAGATTAGCTTGAGATAGGTGACAGGCAACCTGGAAGAGACCAGAAAAGTCCAATAACGAATCCCTTTCAGCAGGACTTCTACATGCTGTGTAATTGTCAAGTGTTGAGATCATGAAATGTAGTGGTCAGGGACACAGGTATTGGAGTAAGACACACCTGGGTCTGAATTTTAGCTCTGTGAACGTACTAGCTGTGTGATCTTGGGGAAGTTATTTAACCTCTCTGTGCCTTGGTGTCTTCATCTTGAAAAATGAGGTTAAAATACTCACATTGCATGGCTGTTGTAGGGATTAAACTTGATACTCAAAATAAAGAATGTATATAAAGTACCTGGCATGTAGGACAAAGCTCAAAAAGTAGTAGATGCTACTATTAATAGTACTACCATATGTGCCTATTTTTATCCCCAAAGCCTACTTACTATTAGGTCCTCGAAGGCTTGTTTTGTGTCTGATTAGACAGACAGGGAGAAATGGAAGAGAGGGCTCTCTCACCCGGTGTAGGACTCTCCCAGAAACAAGCCCAGGCATCCAGCCAAAGAAAGGTATGACCCTTGGTGTGTATCTGTATTTATGGTGGGGGAGGGGCCATGGGATGTTTTCCTGGATCCTTTTAATGCCAGTTTGGCAGGAAGACTTCAGGGCAAAAGGGTACAGACTCAATTAAATGTGGGCAAGTGCAAGGCAGTGCCTTTTGTGATAAACACATCAAAACCCCCTCTCCAGTGCTCAACTCTGCATGGTCAGCCACAGTTCTGGCAAAGGACCTGGAAATCCTTCTTCATTTAGACAGTTCCCCGAGGCTGTTGGCCAAACGACTAAGAGAGCCGTGAGTAAGATATTTAAAGAGGAGAACCTACTCCTCGAGGTGTCCAGCTGGAGCAGTCCCACCTGCAGGCTCCACTGTGTCGTGTGTCCTGCCTTGAAGAAGATCCGGGCGTGCAGAACCTGCTTAGAAAGGCTAAGTGACTTACTCTCCAGTCTGCAGGAAATCACAAATGGTGTAAAGACGGTGACTAGAGCCTTACTCACAAAATTCTGAAACTCTGGGCAAAGTGGGTTTGCTTGCAAACTTGAGCATCTTGGGGCTGAACAAAGAAGATTGATATTTCACACAGTGGCCAGTAAACTTAAGAAATTCATTATCTCAAGTGATGGGTTTAGCAGAAAAATCAATGAATTAAAAAGTATTTGGACAAAGTTATGAAAGACAGATATGTCCCTTAATCAGGGTTTGTTTGGTGAATGAACGAATGAATATGGATGATCCCAGCTTTTAAGGTATTTCAACTCAATGCAATAAATATTCATGGAGTACCTACGATGACAAAGCATTGTGCAGGATGTAAACCTGACCAGTTTCTATGCAGAAGCTTACACTTTTATAAGAGGATTAGAAAGAACACTGTCAACACAGGGCGGACACTGAGTGCTGTAAGAAAAATGCAGGAGACCATGGGCATTCAGAGAAGGGAGAGATTCTGTCAGGTTTGGAATAGGGATCAAAAAAGACTTTATGGAGAAGGTGATATTTGAAATGGGCATTGAAGAACAAGTCAGTTTTTAGTAAGTGGGAAAGGAAATGAAAGTATTCCAGAAAAAGGGAATGATAAGTCACAAGATTTGGGGATGGAAAAATGAAGAACATGTTTAGGTACAGGTAATAGAAGGTAGGGGGAGGGGAGAGGAAGGAGGAGAAAAGAAGGGAGGAGGGAGGGAGGGAGGGGGAGAGAGAGAGGGAGGGAGAGGGAGAGAGAGAGAGAGAGAGAGGGAGAGAGAGAGAGAGAGAGAGAGAGAGAATGAATATGAATACTTGGAGGAGAACAGAGTCAGGCAGAACAGCAGAGGAAAATCCGGGCTACCCTATGGAGAATAAAAGCAGGGTGAGAACTCTTAAGACCCTCAAGATCCTGTGACAATCTGGCCCTGAGATGAAAAGGGGCAGAAAGGGATTCTAGTAGCTTTTAAATTTAAGACTCAAAATAACCGGTAGATTTCAGAGTTAAGCAGAAAGAAGCTCCTCAGCTCAGCCCCTAGACAGATGCAGAACGAGGCCCCGAGTTTCCCCAGTAGCACGGGGATTGTCATTTCCGGCCTCCTGGGGTTCTCAGTGGGCAAGGGCTTTCAGCTCAGCCACGCTGTGAGCTCCCTGGGTAGACCTTCCCTTTCCAGAAACATTGGTATAGACGTGAACTTTGGTTAAAAATGAATACTAAGAGCAGCCAGGAAGAGACAAGAGAGGAAAGGCTATATCCAGCCCATCTGGGGGAGTGGCATTAGAAAGAAGACGGGTTTATCCAGGACTGCAGCCAAGCCTGGAGACAGAAAAGGCAATCATCTGTTTATTCAGGTCGTCATTAACTGGCTATTTAGGGAGCATGCTTTATGTGCCAGGCACTGTGCTACATCTAAGGAAATACAGTACCTGTCTTTAAGAAGCTCAGTCTGGTACAGAAGAAAACATGTGGACAGATAATTAGAAAATGGTGTGGTGGCAGAAATAAGTTCTGGGTAAGGCACAAAGGAAGGAATGATCAGCAACACCAAGGAAGGCTTTAAGAAGGACGTGTCCCTTGAGCTGGATCTTAAGACGATGAATAGGAGTTCAATGGTGGATGAATGGACAGAGGGCATTCTAGGCAGAGGGAAGGGTATATGCAAAGTCATGGAGGTAAGAATAAATTGGTACTTTCACAGGAAGTACTTCCAGTATAGCTGGAATTTAGGGCATGCCTAGAGGTGCCATAGAGGCTGAGACTGAGTAGGTAGGTAGGTCAGATAATAAAGGGCTTTGAACACCATACCAAAGAGTCTGGACTTGATTCTATAGGCAAAAAGGAGCTATTGAAGGGAGTTAAGAAAGAGATAAGACATGATTGAATTTGTGGTTTATTACTCCCGAAATAGTGTGGAGGAAGAATTAAGGAATCAGAATTGTTGGCAAGGATACTAGCTAAGAAGCTAATTGCAGAAATCTAGGAGAAAGGATGAGGACGGGTCTGATCTAGAATGATGGGAGCAGTGAGGATAAAGAGGAAGAGACCAAAACCGAGTGGAGGGATGGGTGGGGAAGGTGAGCTGGGAAGGCCATTGCCTTCTGCCTGCTTGCTGTGAAGTTCCAGCTGGGTCCTGGACTGGCTTCCCACCTGGCTGCAGCAGGAACTGATCTGTTATGGAACATTGGGTCCTCTGGACCCACAGGTACGTTAGATGATTTCTAGGCAAAAGTTAGATCTTTCTGTGTCCTCACTGTCTTCTTAGCTGATTCTCAGCCCCAGATCAATGACCCCACCACATTGGGATATTAGAACCAATGTCCTTGGGTCTAATATTGCAGTTCTTTGCTCTAACATACACGCTGGCAGGTTCTCAACTCTTTAGGACAGAGTGCTTTCTTGAGTATGAACAGATCAGGGAGTGTAATCTTGAGATCTGTGCCAGGATTCCTTTTCTGTCTTAGTTCGGGGCCTAGTACTATGCTAGAGGAGTGAGATAGCAGAGGAGTAAGGCAGGTGAGAAGGACACTCTACACAGTGATATAAGAGTTCCTCAATTTTTGGCCCAAGTTTCTCCTCAATGCTCACCAGGCTGCCACACCCCAACTTCTGGGCTTGGCCTCTTCAGAGGCTCTTGTTCTTTGTCCTGGGCAAAGCTTGAGTGGGTAAGGAGACCCAGCCCTCCTCATCTCTATCCTGCCTCAGTTCTCAGGGGCAGGAGTTGCCTGGATGTCTGTTTGCAACTCCAGCTCCACACACCACCCTTCTCCCCACTGTTCCTATGCTCTGGTAGCCAATTTCTATTGACTGCCTCAACCAAGTTCCCTTGCCTTCAGGGTTCCTATTTGGTTTAACACATGGAGGATATCAGAGGACAGGAGGAGAGAAGCCGTTGGGATAAATATTATCCTGGCTCCTTCTTCCTCTAATGAAGATCAGAGCTCCTAAGCACAATCATAGTCATAGCCAGGGCTCTTTCTGGAATCTGGGGTGGTAACGGCTCCCCTGCTGTACTTCACCTTCCTTTTGTATTTTTTTTTTTTTTAGAAAGAGATGGAGAGATGGACGGAAGGAGGGAAGAAGGGAGAGAGAGAGAGAGATAGGTAGGTAGAGAGAGAGAGAGAGAGAGAGAGAGAGAGAGAGAGAGAAACATCAATGTGAGAGAAACACATCCATCGGCTGCCTCTCACATGCCCTGACTGGGGTGGGGATCCTGTAAATGAGGTACATGCCCTTGACCGGGAATCGAACCCAATATTCCCTAGTCCAAGGGCCAACACTCTAACCACTGAGCAAACCGGCCGGGGCCACCTTCTCTTTGTAAATAGTCCCTTCATTAAACATTCCTCAGTTACTCCATTTGTGGACCTCTGTTTCCTGCCAGAACCCTGAGTAGTACATCAGGCATCCTCACAGATACGACACGAGCTGGACATAAACTTGTTCTAGCAAGCCTCTTCGGTCCCATCCTACTTTGTCTACCAAGGGTCTTTCAGTATTGCATTAATAAGTGCAATGCAATAATAAGTATAACGATCCCTGCTGGATCGATGCGCAGACTGTGGAGAAACCAAACAGGAATTTAATCCCATGCATTTGGCCTGGGCAGCGTCTCACAGCTCTACTTAGATGCTCATTCCTACAGCTATGCAGAGAGTACTATAGCTAAAGAGAAGTTAAATTGAGACTCAGGATGTCATGACTGGGTAGCTGAATAGCTCAGATCATTCCTTCATGCATTCGTATATTCAGCTAATATTTGTGGTGCATTTACCATGCTCTAGATACTATGCTAGGCATCATGATTATGCAAGGTGGTGATGTGCAAGGTGAACTGGAGGTAGGAAGATCAGTGGATCAATGGGGAGGTTGTTAAAATAATGCAGAAAGTGGCTTTTTTTTCTTTTGCTAATTGAATTAGAGAAGATTTAAAAATGCATAATGTGGATGATGGTTTAAGAAACTGGGTTGGCCCTGGTCAAGTAGCTCAGTTGGTTAGAGTATCATCCCTATGCACCAAGGTTGTGGGTTTGATCCCCATTCAGGGCACATACAAGAAGCAACAAATGAATGTTTAAATAAGTGGAACAACGATCTCTCTCTCTCTTCCTCTCTCTCTCTCTCCTTTCCTCCTTCCCTCCCTCCATTGCTCTTTCTCTGAAACCAATCAACAAATTTAAAAAAATGGGTTTATCATTCACTACTGATGCTATTGTGAACTAGTGTAACCTTCTAGAAAGCTGTCTATCAATATGTATCAGCAGTTTTCAAAAAGTTCATACCTTTTGACCCAATAATTTATTTTCTAGGATTCTAATACAATTATCAGAAATTCTCAAAAAAAAAAATATATATATATATATATATGTGCCCTAACCTATAAATTTGGCTCAGTGGAGAGAGAACTGGCCTGCGGACTGAAAGGTCCCAGGTTCGATTCTGGTCAAGGGCATGCACCTTGGTTGCGGGCACATCCCCAGTAGGAGATGTGCAGGAGGCAGCTGATCAATGTTTCTCTCTCATCAATGTTTCTAACTCTCTATCCCTCTCCCCTCCTCTCTGTAAAAAATCAATAAAATATATTAAAAAAAATATATGTATGTTCAAAAATGTTCATCAGTGTATCCTATCTAATAAAGAGGGATTATGCTAATTGACCCTCACGCCATCACAAAGATGGTGACACCCACAGCCAATAAGGAGGGAATATGCTAATTGCTGCCATACACTCAAAGATGGTGGCGCCCACAGCCACAAGATGGTGGTGCCCAGTCCCCTCAGCTGTGTGCCTGCCTCAAGAGTCCCCCAGTCCCCTCAGCCCCCCAGCCGCCCAGGGTCGGCCCATGGCACAGGCAAGCCTCGGATGGCAGCTGCCCAGCCATCCAGGGCTGCCCAAGGCTAAGGTAACCAGGGCCGGCCGAGGCTTACACTACCAGCAGTGGCAGCAGCAGAGGTGTGATGGGGTGTTGCCTTCCCCTGAGTGCTGGGTCGCCTCCTGCCCCTGAGGGCTCCCGGACTGTGAGAGGGGGCAGGCCAGGCTGAGGGACCCCGCTCCAGTGCATGATGCACTGGGCATCTAGTTATTACTAATAGCAAAAAATAAAATAAAAGACACCATCTAAGTACTCATCAAAGGGAGAATGGTTAAATATATTTCATGCACTAAACAATGAAATACTTAACATCATTAGAAAAAGGGTTTTGGAAGCATATCTAATGGAATTAGAAAAATGCTTATGATATAATGATAAGTGAAAAATCATGATACAAATGGAATGTAGTATCCTGGATTAATCCCTGGAAAAGAGGAAGGGCATCAGTAGAAAAATCTGGGGAAATCCAAATACAGCCTGTAATTTAGTTAATGGAGAATTCATAGTTTAAATAATAACACTATACCAATGTCAATTTCTCAGTTTTTTGATAAACGTTCTACAGTGATATAAGGTGTTAAATTAGGGGAAGCTGGGTGAGAGGTCTACAGGAATTGTATACCATCTTTGTAAGTTCTCTGTAAATCTGTAGCTAACATTTCTTGAGCATTAATTACTATATGGCAGGCACTATGTTAAGCACCTTCCTTACAACATTTCATTTAATCATTTCTACTATCCTATAAAGTAGATACTATTATAGCCCACTTTACAGATGAGAAAACAGAGGCTCAAAGTCATATAGTTTTTAAGTGGTAGAGCCAGGATTCAAATTCAAATATTCCTGATTCTAAGGTCTGTGCTTTTTCAACCTTGTATTGAAAAGAGACAGTTAATAGTGGTTATCTCTGGGAGGAGGGATCATGTTTTTTCTTCCCCTACCCCTCAGGAGTGGATGTGGGAAGGGAAAAGATAAGGGGGAGGCGGGGGAATGGATAGGATTTGCTGTCTATTAGGTATGGGTGATAAACAAAGTCAAGAATTGAAGATGACAGTAAACTTTGGTGCTATTTCCAGAAGCATGGAGGAAAGGAGAGTGGCCTATTTTTGTGGGGGTTAGGGGAAGACAGTGACTTCAGCTTCTGTGCTGCTGAGACAGAGGTACAAGGGGGTATCCAACGTTCAATGAACAGCCTGGGTAATGGGTCTGGGCCTGCTCAGAGTCCCCGTGTTCCGGGAACCATGGCTCAACTATGCCGTGGAACTAGGAGAATGCACACATTCGGGGTTGGGTGAGGGTGGGTGAACAGGAGTGAGGGGAAGCATCGTGGGGAATAGTACAGGCCCGAGAACTCCCTGGCTTCTCCACTGAATTGTAGCTGGCCCCTCGCAGGCTCAGGGTTGGACAGAACGTTCATGCATAGCCTAGCTATGTTATACTTCGGAACACCTCCTGGGGCCTAACCACGGGGCGGGGACCAGGTGGAGAATGAATCTGGGCCAAGACCTTAGTAGGCATGATTTTGCTCTCTGGAGAGGTTGCTACACCTAAGGGTGGGAAAGCAACCTTTCTACATATCTTTAGAATCTTGGGCTTTCCTGATTCCCCCATTTCTTCTTCCTCCCATTAGCTCATGACTGATGATAAGCCCTCAGATTCTCCCTATGCACCCAGGGGAGGAGCTTTGCCCTGTTGTCCCCAAGGTCAGGCCACTGAATGTTGCCAGAATGCTGTGAAACCAAGGGCAGTTGCCAGCCACTCAATGGCCTTTCCAGGGGATGTTTTCCTGACCCCAGATATCTCCACTCCACACCTGCCTCATTCAGCTGCAGTGGGAGAGGTTAGACCTGGGTCGTCTGGGCTTGCTCTCTGGAGCAGCCTTGGGCCACCTCTCCAATGCCCCCCAGACCTCCTGGCCTTGCCAAGAGGAGTGTTGAGGGTCACCAGCCAGCAGTCAGGAGGACTCGGACCTGACTTATACCCTCTTCTTGATCTATTTGCTCTCTTTCTATCTCTCTGGGCAATTGGGCCTTAGTGCCTGAAGCCCTCCAAGGCCTTCACCCTAAAGGGGAAAAACTCCAAAATTCTCAGCTTGGCTCCAGGTCCCTGCAGAGCTGCAGGCTGAGGACAGGGCTCCTATGGTGGCTTGGAGCCCTTGCTGCTTCTCTCTTTGGAGGCTGGACAGATGGAGCCCAGGCATAGGATAAATAAACCAATTAAATCTGAGAAAACAATGCCCTGCTACTTCTCTCCACAGTCATTGCCTACCCCCAACTCAGGGCAAGGGTGGGTCTGTCTGCAAGCTAAGAGGCTGGTGTGGGGACTCTCCATGGCTGGAGACCCACTCCTCCAGGCTGGCCCCTGCAGCTTGGCATGTTTTCCTAACGTGGTGAACACATGCTCTCTCTAGAGGACCACTGTTTTCCCTCTAAGGTCCTTCACTCACCCTGGAGTGGAGGAGTAGGAGAGACTAGGAGTCTCCCAGCAAAGAGCAGTGAGAGGAAGGGGAAGAGGTCGCTAGACTGGGGAGGCAGGACTGGGAGGGATGACAGATTAAGCTGGTGAAGGCTGGGGGAGAGAGAGGGAGTTATAAAACAGGAACTGGGCACTGGTGAATAGCTCATACCACTGCACACAGGGGGATCAATCTAGGAACAATGTGATGCAAGAGAGAAATTACCATCTTGGAATCTGCCCCTTTTGAGAACCATAGGAAAGGTGGAGTGAGAAAAAATCCCACGTGGTGGGTATGCTGTGCCTCCTTTACCTAAATTTGACCTGTGTTTAGCAACTATTCATAGAGAGCCTTCCAGATGTAAGGCATTGTGCTAGGTGCTGAGGCCAGTGAAATGAGTAAGATACTGCCTAGTTGAGGCAGATGGCCATGGACACTAAACATGACACGGCTACATCATACCTCTTCTGAAAGTGGCATGAACAAAGTGCTTAGCGGTAAGGAGGGCTCATATATGCCCAGAGAGGTTGGGGGAGGCTTCACAAAGGAGAGGACCTTTGAGCTGAGTCTTAAAGAATGATCTGGAGTGTAACAAACAGAGGCTGAATGAAGGCGTGCGGGGAGCTTGGGTGGAGAGGAGCTTGCTAGGTAAAGGGAATAGCATGTGCAAATGCCTGGAGGCATTAGAGAGCTTCAGTATTATCCTGGGAGCAACAGAGAGCTGTTGGAGGACTTGGGGGCGGTATGAGAGTAGCATTTTAGCAAGATCATGCTAGCAGCAGGGTGAAGGATAGGTGGTAGAGAGAAAGACTGGATGGTGAACACCAGTTGGAAGGATTTAAACTAATATAAGTGAGACATATGGAGGGCCTGAACTAAGTCAGTAGCAGGGGCAGGAGAAAAGAGGACATATATAAGGGATGATAAAGAATCTATTGGATTTAGTGACTGATGGGTCATGGGGGATCTGAGGCCAAGATAAAAGAGAGTGAGGACACCTAGGCTTCTGCCTTAGGTGCCTGGGAGGAGTGTGGAGCTGTTTCATGCTGAGACAGAAATAAAGGAAAATGCGTATGGAGGTGTAATAATGGCAGTGATAAGATGGAGGTTTGGCCCAGGTGGAGATATATTCAATATTCAGTGGATATATGGGTCTAGAGCATCTATAGCAAAGATCACTTCAAGATTTCATGACTGGGTAATTGAAAGGATGATAATGTCATCAACAGAAATAAGGACCATTGAAGGAGCATTATGATGGGGGTGGGGGCTAGAAGATGGATTCACTTTTGTGCTGTCTATGGACAGAGCACTGAAGATATTCACCAGGCAGTTGGATAAATGGGATCAGAACAGTCAGAGGTCAGATTTGGAGCTTTGTATCCAGGAGTCCTCTAAACAGAGATGAGAGCTGCAGCCGCAGGAACGGATGAGATCATCAGATTAAAGTGTGCACTGAGAGAAGAGGGTCAAAGAACACTGAAAAACACCTACTTTTATTTAGGGTGGGAGGAGGGCAAAGAGGCAGAGGAGGAGCTGTCTGCAAGGAGAACAAGGAGCATGTTATCAGAGAGAGAAGATGGTTTCCAAATAGGTGGCCAGCAGGTCAGCTGAAGAGATGCTGAGAAGGGCGAGGACTCGGACTTGGGGATTTGGATTAATGACCTTTAAGAGAACAGATTCAATAAGGAGGTAGGACGGTGCAAAGTAGAGGTGGTTAAATAGAAATAAACTTTTGAGCAGTGAGGCAGTGAAGAGGACAGAAACTCAAGGAGTGATGAAGGTTTATGTGATTTTGAAAACAGGGAAAACTTGGTCCAGTTGTATTTTTGTGATGCACACAAGGACACATCTCCGCTGCACCTGTCCCACAGGTGTTGGCAACGCTCTTCCCTGTCCTGGGGCTTCTCATGTTCAGAAATCCCCAGGGCCAGTGTGCCCGTGACCCTGGAGGATGGATACCCTCCAACCTGTGACACTCATCAATACCTTGATTCTTTCCTGCCTTATTTTAGCCCCAACTCCTTCTCTTCCCTCCCCAAACAAACATTTATTGAACACTTATTCTGTGTCACCTGCAGTAGGTGGTATAATAGAGGGGGAGACTGGCCAGACTACTGTAGCAGTGCCATGGTTGAACTAGGCAGTAGCAGGTGGGCTGGAGAAGGGGGTGGATTAGAAAGATCTGTTTGAGACAGAGACCCCAGGGCTTTGAGACTGACTGGAAGTGGGCTGAGGGGGATGAAGGGGCAGAAGCTGCCTCAGAAGTCCCAGCTTTGGGGTTCTAGGGAAGGGCTGGCAGTGATCTCCGAGGCCCGTCTTGCCTGCTGGTAGCTGGAGCTGGGTGTGTCAATGATTCTGAAGCAAGCACTCCATCTCGGGGTAACATGATCCTGTAACGCAGGGCTCCTCTGATGTGGGCTGCTTGCCTTTTACAGCATTAGGGGAGCAACATTTCATGGAAAATTCAATAAATCCCCCTGTACAGCCAGACGTCTGTAAACAATGGCTTCCAAATTCAATCAGGCTGGGGACCCGCAGCAGCATTTATGAGCTCTAACGTGGAATATTATATAGGGGAGTGAGTAGCAGGGGGCTGGGGGGAAGGGACTTCCTGGAAGATGAAAGCTCCTGTGTAGATCCTGCTCTCAGATCCTTACAGTACAAGTGATTCTCCAGGTAGAAGTTCTGGTCATGGGGCCACTGAGCCAAGGCTCTGGCCTTTGGTACTGGCTGTGACGAGGCTGAATGGTCAGAACAACCAAGGCCGAGAGTGAGCTCCCCCGTTCTTCCCTAAACCTGCAGGAGATGCCCATCTGGTCATGCACGGGAGCTGTCATGGAGTCCTTACTGTCTTTGTCATCTGTGAAGGTCCTACAGCTTTCAAACCTCCTTTCTACAAACCTTCCACCCTTTGGTTCTGAGGTCTGGCAAAGAGCTTCGGAGAGCCAAGCCCCGTCTCTCAGGTTCAGATGGTTCCTCACCTCGTACGGAACGATTTGTAGTGAGGTAGGAGCAAGGACACGGACTGCAAATGTGAATGGTTTTCTGATGAGGAGGTTGCACGTGCTCTTTTATGGAGGCTCCAGGTTTCACCCACTCTTTCTCCCTCCCTAGATGTCTCTCTCCTTTGCCCTTTTAACATCTCACAGTCCAACTAGCTCTCCCAGCCTCTCCCTCCTCCACGGTTGTTGCCTTTGAGGCCTCTGGGAGGCTTCCTTCAGCAAACCAATATGGAGCATGATGGGCAGAGGAAAGAATAAACACTCTGGATTCGAATCCAATTCTCTTCATTTACAAGCTAAAGGTCTTGGATAAGTCACACACTCCTCTGAATCTCAGTGTCCTTATGTGTATGACGAGAATAAAATGAATTGCCTTGCTGAGTGCCTGTGAGGATGACACTGGACAATGTGTGAAGTGCCCAGTGTTCTGGCATGGAATAAGTATGCAACACAGGGTAGCTTCCTTCTCCACGTTTCTCCTCCTCCTCTCAAACCTCCCTTCAATGAGGCTTCTGTTGCTCATCAGAAACTGCTCTCCTCCAACCAATGGTACCAAATGTTCCCTCAGCTCTTCTCTCGAGTCCTGCACCCTCCCAGCCCCTTTGTGACTGGCCTTCCCGTGCAGGCCTGATGTGAATCCAACAGGAAGAGCATCAGGGATCACAAGAGGCCATGGCCACGCATGCCAGGGGTGGAGCAGCTCTGAGGTGTCCCCCTCCGAGGTGCCTTTCTTAGACCTGACATATAGGCTTCGCTGAGGGCAGGGGTTTTTGCCTGCTTTGTTTATGGGTCTATCCCTGGTATCTAGAGCAGTGCTTGACAATTGGTGAGTGTTCAATAAGTACTCCTGGAAAGAATTAATTACTTCAGCTTCTCTCACTATTTTTCTGTGGTTTTTCTCTGGTCCCAGAGGGAGAATGCAGAGTATGCCTTCCAGAAAAACCAACCACAAATTCTCCAGAAAGACAGGAATCTTCTCTTCCCTCCAAATATCCTCGGAACTTTGGCCAGGCTTCCCCAAGGAGTGGGTAGGGAGCAGAATCATTGCCAGCAAAGACTCTCCCTGCAACCCACCAGAAACACGAGTTTTGTAAGGGTGAGGGGAAGGAGTGATTTTTGCAGGCAAGGTTGTATAAAGGCTCTAGGCCAGTGGTTCTCAACCTTTCTGATGCCGCGACCCTTTAATACAGTTCCTCATGTTGTGGTGACCCCCAACCATAAAATGATTTTCGTTGCTACTTCATAACTGTAATTTTGCTACTGTTAATGAATCGTCATGTAAATATCTGTGTTTTCCGATGGTCTTAGGCGACCCTGCTAGGGGTTCTCAACCTGACCCACAGGTTGAGAACCACTGCTGTAGAGCCTAAGACCATTGGAAAACACAGATATTTACATTACGATTCATTAACAGCAGCAAAATTACAGTTATAAAGTAGCAACGAAAATAATTTTATGGTTGGGGGTCACCACAACGTGAGGAACTGTATTAAAGGGTCGCGGCATCAGAAAGGTTGAGAACCACTGCTCTAGGCTATCCGCTTAGCATTTGGAGCTAGTGGAGATCTAATTCTGTGCATGTGAACTGAGTATGCACTTCCTCCCTCTCCAGGGACAGTTCTATAGGATCTCTGCCTGGTCAATCTTAAAACACAGGGCAACACTAAGTAGCATTTATAAAGGATTTATCATGTGTCAGACTCTGCGCTCAGCACTTCATGCATTAACTCATTTAAAACCTCACATTGGTCTATGTGGGAGTTGCTGTATTACCCCATTTTATCTATAAGAATACTGAGGCTTAGAGAGGTTAAATAGCATGTCAAGATCACATAGCCAAGAAGAGGAGGAATAGGATGGGTTACACTCTGCTGCCTCAGAAAAAAGGTGAGGGAGAGTGGTCCTTGGCTTGAATGGTTCCCGGGCCTGGCAAACATCAAGCATTCTCCATGTGCTCCTGCTCTGTCCTGTGCCCCTCCCCACCTCCAATGTATTGTCTGTCTGTGTGTGGGGCAACTGAAATTGTTTGACAGAGGCTGCCTCCTCTGGGCCTCCAGACCTCTTGCTGGACATGCCCTGGGGAAGAGAAAGAAGGTGGGTGGGGCCAGAGGAGAGCTGCCTGCTCCCTGACCCCAGCTACAGACACAAGTGGGACGCTGAGCTGCCCAGCTGGAACCAGTTCCAGCCAACTGGACATACTTGCAAGAGCCCGCTCTGCAGTCTCAGGCTTGAGATATGCTGCTGGCTCTCTACTTTCAGCTGCCCAGTAATCCCACCCATCTGGAGGGAGAACCTTTAGGACCAGAGCCAATGTTGACCTTTTGGTTTTCCATTTGGCAGGAGCCGCTGGGAGGGGTCCAAGGAGTCAGATCCCAGGGGTATCTACCCCCGCAGCCAGATACCCAGCTTCTGGGGCTCTGGAATTTACTCCTGAGGCAGACACACAAAATCCTCCCCCCCCGCAACTATCCAAAATATGATGCCATGCCCCCTGTCCACCCCAATCACGTACCCATGTCCACGCACACGCTGCGTCCACTTCGGTGACTAGCTTGGTCTGTGCTCCAGCTTGCTTTCTTTCTCTCTCAACTCCCCCCTCCCTCCCTCCCTCCCTCATTCTCCCTGCTAGCTGCTGTAAGGATCAGTCCCCAAAGAAAAATGCCCAATTTGTCATGTCATGTCCAGCTGTTAACCTCCCGTCGGTAAGCCATGGGGAAGACTTACTTTCTCCTATTTATTTATTTGCCACTTGGACAATAGAAGGCCCCAGGCCTGCTGAGTTCTCCATAATAAAGCCACCAACGATCTCCCCCATCACCCCTCCCCTCCCCCCACCCCCATGTCAACAACACTAGCCAACCTGCAGGTGTCACTGGGCATTAACCCCGGGCTTAACTCTGGCTCTACTGAACCAGAGGGAAGGGGGAGGGGGTAGTGAGCAAAGGTGGGGGGTCTGACGGGGAGGTCTCTGCACAAAGAGGAAGGCCTGGGGATGGGCTGGCTTGTAACCATCCCTCCGGAAAGCTCACTGTGCTGAGGCTGGGGGTGGGGGGGGGGGAGAGGAGGGAGGGAGGCAGGGATCAACCAAATAATGCAGCCCCTTCTTCCCGGCCTCCCCACTGGTCTCCAGGCAGAGCCTTGGCCAGCCGGTGGCAGGCGCCTGGCTCACCGCACCTAGCAACACTGCCGAGAGACGGGGCCTCCAGGAATGAGGCCCAGCGTCGCTGGCCAGCCTAGCGCAGGCCTAGGAGGGGCTGGGGTAGGGTGAGAGGCTCAGACCCTTTCACCTCCAGGCACCTCAGGGCGCCCCTGCTTTCTCTGGCTTGGCTTGGTCCAGTTTGCCAAAGGAGAACCAGTGCTCAGGAGAAACTGCTAGCAATGCCCCAGGCTCCCTGTTCTCCTGGGGATTAAATGGGGGGAGGGGGTAAAGGCTGGGCTGCTCTTTAGTCATTGGCCCTTCCTTCTGTTCAGACGTCAGAGTGAGTTAAGGAACACACGGAAGTGTAGCCCCCATGGCCTTTCATCTGGGGCTCCCGGCTCTGTGTGGTCAATAACCCCATCCTCTCTTCCTGGAAGCCTAGCTGCCCCTGGGACAGACTGAGGAAGGGAGGGCACAGATTAGGATTAGCTGGGATTGTGCTCTGAAGCCTTTTCTGCAGGAGTCCCCTACTTCCTTCTATTCCACGGGGTGACCTGAGTACAGAGGCATCAGCAGGGCGTTTTCCGAGGCTAGTCACTCAAGGCTCAGTTTGTAACCCACCACTGACTGCGTCCTCAGAGGCCACAACCTCAGACCAGGGGCACCCAGATACAGGTGAAGGACCTGGTCAGCACCTGCCCACCGAGATTTCTTATGCATCTTTGTTAGCTGTCTGCTCCACTGTAGGAGCTCACTGTTTGCTGAATCAGAATGGAAATGCTGTAACTACAAAAAAAAAAAAAAAAAAAAAGATGGTTCCTGTAACATAGCCTTGAAGGTTCACCGGGGTCTGCATTGGTACCCACTGTGCTCTTGGCTCAGTGCTGCCATCATTTGTATGCTGAGCAGCTAGAGAGACTCTAGGGCCTAGAGGATAAGAGTGCAGAGACAGAGGTCAAAGGTCACGGAGACCAGGCAGAACTGGTGATGGGGTTAGTTAGATCAATCCAGACTTTCTTGTAGCACAGGTCCTAGTTGCCTCAGCGAGGGAAGCAAGGACCACACTTTAGTCAGGGACTTCATCGGCTAAAACTTTTCTTTAGAGGAATTTTCTCAAGATTTTATTTGTAAGATTACCTATATCCAAGAGACCTATGGTAAGAGGGATGCCGACAGTTGCAATGTTCCCACGTGAGATGACCAGAATGGGAAAGCATCTGACCAAACTGGAAATGCTCGGATCACTGTTCAGTGTGAGAGGCACGTGGGACCGCCCAGAATTGTCCCACTGGGCCCTGGGCTGCCTTGAAGGAACACCTTCCACGGGGGCCTGGTGGTGACCTGTCTAGGACAGAAAAGCGGGGAGTGACTATGGGGGGGAGGGCATAAGATGGGACTATGAAATAGGTCTCTGAGGAACCTTCCAAATAGAGCTCAGAAGTTGCAATTCTAGAGACATCCTGATTCAATCCAGGAGACAATGTGTACAGAGGGAAAAACACAGACATGGCCTGCGATGCGCCTGGATTTTCATCCCGGCTCAGTCAATTCCTAGCTGTGTGACTTTGGGTAAGTTACTTGACTTTCTTCTTCCGTAATGAGCAGTTGTTAGGAAAAAGAAGTGAAATAATCTAAGTGTGAATCTAAGTGTGAACACCTGGAATAACGCCTGGCATATAGCAAATGCTAATTACTGTCTCCCTTCCTTGTCCAAAACTTACATGGTCTAGTCTCTGCCTCAATAGGAAACCTGATTTGTTGTACCCAGTGGCCACCACACAAGGGGGAGATGGGTTAAGTGCCCCTTCTCATGGCACAGGGCTTGTCTGCTCAGGGAGTGTGGTCTTTCTCTCTCCACATCACCCTCGGTTCTGGACAGAGACACTGCAGTGGCTGGTCTGTGTGGGAGGCATATATACATTTCTTATCTGGCCTGAAAAGCAGGCATTAAAATGCATTTTGGTTCACCCAGGACAATAAAGAAAAAAAAGGAAGCTTTAAGTCACTAATAAAAATCAAATGTAGGCAGTTTGCAGGAGTGATCAGCTCAGAGCTTTGCTGTTCTCTTGTTAAGGGTCTGGAGCCATAAATAACTTCCCCATAAGAAGGCACAGGCGAGGGGGAGTGAGTGAGAGGGAACGCAGCAACACAAAATTTTTCATTTTTCTCCATAAATCATTTCAGCGTGCGATAATATTTGTTTTTTCTAATGAGTCTCTTGTGATCCATTCCAGGAGCTAACATCAGGGCCTGTCAGGGGGTGATGTGTGGTACAGTTCAACGCTTTACAAAAACTGCCTGCTACACAGATTTTTTTTCCCTCTCTTCCTTATGCTAAGTATTCATGAAGCCCATTATTCTGTGCGCATGCTTTACAGATTCTTCCTTTCTGATCTTTCTCTTTTGGGCAACAACTGCCCTGCTCTTTCCTCTGTCTGCCCACACTGCAGGGCTTGGCTGCAGCCTGGGAGGGCCAAGTGGGCAGTGGGGTAGGAAGGTGGCTCAGAGGAACCCTCCAGCGGCCATCAGGTGTAGACTTTGTGAGCTTGGGTGGGGAGGGGGAGCCTTCTTCAAAGTTCACCCGCTGTCAGTGTGGGAGAACGGCTTCCATAGGCTGGTTTCTCATGACCAACTGAGCTGGACCCTGTCATGGGGGCAAGATCACCTGCCAAGCAAAAAGTTCCCCCAAGGAGCGGGCAGAGTCATAAGACAGACTGTGCATACCCTGCTGCAGAGTTTGGAGTTTATCCTATAGCAAAGCAAGTCAATCAAGTATTTTACAAAGAATCAGATTTGCATTTTGGACTCATCTGCACTCTCAGTGTGGAGAATAGGTTGAGGAGGGGTGCAGGTTAGAGGGAACAAGGAATCAGAAAATTTTGAAACTGTGTTGCAGTGATGTAGTGATACAAATGGTAAGGTGGTGGATTCAGAAACGAGGGTTTTTTAGGAGAGCTTAATAAAGCTCTACTCATCCTTTAATACTGATTTTCATGTTACTCTTTCTTTGAAATCATTTCCACCCTCTCCAGGTTGGCTCATGCATTCCTCTTGGCTCCTATAATACCTTTTCCTATTTCTCCTCTCTTCAGGCACTCATCACGTGTATCACTATTAGCCTGAGCTCCTTGAGGGCAGGGACCGTGCTACATGAATGGTTGTATCTTACCATCCAGTATGGTACATGGCACATAGAATTGCTCAGAGGTAGTTGTTTTAAATAAGTGTACTAACGAACAAATAAAAAGAAGAGAAAAGACAGAACTGTAGGTAGAAAGCTGAGGGATTTAGGTGCAGGTGAAAGAAGAGGAGCCACCCAAGGAGACTGAGAAGGCATGCTCAGAGCCAGGAAAGACCTGGGAGAGCCATGTGATGGGCCCATGGCAAGTGATGGGAAGAGAACTTTTTAAGAAGAAGGCAGTGATTTTTGATGCCAAACGCAAAAGTGAAATTAAATAAGACAAAGACAGAAAGGTGTCCATAGGATTTGGCAATTCAGAGGCTGTTACTGATCTCTGTGAAAGCAGTTTAATTGGAGTTGGTGAAGGCAGAAGCCAGACCAGCCAGTTCACTTTTCTGGGTGTAAGTGAGAAAGTATAGACTGGTCTTTTAAAAAATGTAGCCAAGAAGGGAATGAGAAAAATAGGGGCAGCTTCAGAGGGAAATACAGGGTCAAGGGAAGATATTTTCAGGAAAGAAAGTGGTTTAAAAAATGTTTACAAGCCCGGCCGGTGTGGCTCAGTGGTTGAGCATCGACCTATGAACCAGCAAGTCAGAGTTTAATTCCTGGTCAAGGCACATGCCTGGGTTGCGGGCTCAATCCCCAGTGGAGGGCATGCAGGAGGCATCCGATCAATGATTCTCTCTCATCATTGATGTTTCTATCTCTCTCTTCCTCTCCCTTCCTCTCTGAAAGCAATAAAAAATATTTTTTAAAAAGCCAAAAAAATGTTTACAAGGTAAACCAGCCAGAAAAGAGAGGGTGAAAGAGAAGACATAGGAAAGAGAAAAAGGTAGATCCAGAGCTGGCTGGATAATCATACCCAAAGAATATTGATCAGTGCTTGAAAAAGAGGTCTCCAGTGACATATGACAGGGTTTTGTCCTTTACCCTGTTCAGCATTTTTATCAACAACTTGAAGCCATAAACATTATGGCTAACAAATTTACAGTGAGACCAGACTAGGGACAGCCAACAAGATGGAATACAGAATCAGGATTCAAAAAGCACTTCCACAAGTTGGAATGCAGGTGAAATTTAACAGGAAAAAGTATTCTACATGTAGGCTAAAAAAATATGAATTCTGAAAGGAGGGGTTGCAGGAGTTATACCTTGAGAAGAATCCATGGGAAGGACACCTGGGTGTTCTGCATGAATGTACATTTGCCAAAAGACTTCCGAAGACTTTAGCCACATCTGCAGAAGTACAGTGTGTGGAACAAAGGAGGGCTGGTCACACTATAAGCACAGAAGGAACATTCTTCTTTGATCTTTGGGCTTCAGACTGTTTGGGGGACATTGACAACTAGGACAGATTTGATCAGAATAGAAAGATGTCCTGAAATCATGACTTGTGATCACTGATTGGGGAAGCTGAGGAAAGCATCATTTGAGAAATGTGATAGGAATTCTTAGATATTTGCCAGTTTATCATATAGCAAAGAGAAAAATTTCCTCTGAAGCGATTCAAAGGGCAGAGCTTTAATCCCAGGGTGAAAATTAAATAGCCCTAGGTGGTTTGGCTAAGTGGATAGAGCGTCAGCCAGCGGACTGAAGAGTTCCGGGTTCAATTCTGGTCAAGGGCACATGCCCCATTGCGGTTCGATCCTCAGTAGGGGGCGTGCAGGAGGCAGCCAATCAATGATTCTCATCACTGATGTTTCTTTCTCTCTCTCCCTCTCTCTTCCTCTGTGAAATCAATAAAAAATATTTTTTTTTTTTTAAAAAAGAAAGAAAATTAAATAAAGGCAACTTTTGATTCAATATGAGGCAAAAAGTCTATGGATTCCCCCTCCCTGCATGGGTTTTAGGATTCCTAAAACCAAATAGGAATGTTGTATATATGTGAATATGTATGGGGCTCATGACTTTCAACAAATTGTTAAAGAGCCTATCACACACACACACACACACTCACACACACACACACACACACTAACAACCACAGAAAAAGGAATGTTTTTCTCAATGATGGCAACTGGAATGGAGCTATGGAACCAGGAGGAGCAGGTTTCCCATTACTGAACATGTTCAAATGGAGGCAGAAAGACCCAGTTAAGCTTCTATTAAGTTTGAAGATCTGATTCAGGAAGAAGTTGGTTTTAGACCAAGCAAAGGAAGATGAGTGTGTGTGTGTGTGTGTGTGTGTGTGTGTGTGTGTGTGTGTATGCAGAGGGGGAGAGAAAGGGAGATAAAGGAGAAGGCAAGACAGAGGTAGTGAGATAAACACTGTCATGGGCCGTTTCCATCATGTACTCACAAGAGCATAATAAAGCCCTTGTAATATACTAGAACTTGTGTGGTCCCAGGGCCTAATTTGCATACTAATTACTGAGTGCAAATGGGACTGAGGGGTAGGGAGGAAGGGTGGGGGAGGCAGGCAGGGAGCGAGGGGCCTGGACTGTTTGCTCTGCCATTTCATATCATGCTAACAAGCTAATCCGGCGTGCAGTTAGCTCCTGATATATAACTGCTCATTAGTATTATAATAAAGTACATGAAACAACCATAAAACGTTATATACTGCACAAGTGTTGTTTTCTTGCCAATTATCTGCAGGCGGATTTATCACCACAGTTGTTTCGAATTCCCCTTGGTGAGGTTTGGGCGGAATAAAGAAAGGTGTTGGTGGCGGCAGCAGCAGAGGGGGGCCTTTTCGAGGGGCAGACCATGTGTTTTCTTAAGTAGCACTTACTGATGCGCCATTTCATGAGAGTGAAGCAACGAGATCCCATCCTTCCCCATCTCAGCAGCTCAGGAGGAAAGCAAGGAGGGTGAGAGCCGGGGAAGCCTGCAGGCCTACAGTTCTGGGACCTGAAGACACAGGTCCTTTGGACAGCTCACAACCTCAAGCGCAGAGGCCTACATCAATCCCACGGCTCCTTTTAGTGAGATCTTGTAAATCTGCATCACTTGCTCTCCAAACTTCTCAAGTAGCCACTCAAGTTACCCAGTTCAAAGCAACACTATACCCCCCACTGCCTTATCCTCAAAGTGCTTCTTGAATGAGTTCTGGGAAGATGTTCTGGAGGTCAGTGGTTCTTGCACAGAGTACCTTTCTGCCTTTGTGCCCTCAGGGTATTCTCACAACCCAGCCCCCCACTCAGTACCTTGGGAGAAGCTAAGAGTGAGGGATGCTCTGATTTTTCCAGCCAGTCTAATGGGCCTAAGCGACACCTCATAAGGTTACTCTACTCCATCATCACCAGCAAACACAGGATAGTGCTGGGATTGGGAAACAGAATGCCTCCTGCTTAGTTTTTCTAGGTTAGATTTTCAGAGCCTCCTCACTTAGTAATGAAGTAGGAAGAAGCGTCAGGGCCCTCTCACACTTCTTCACCTCTTCTCAGTCCCTCCCCAGGCTGAAGGAGAATCTGTCAAGTTCTAACTAAATTCTCCTACCAAGGTCTCCTGAACTTCCTACCCCAACAGCACTTGGCCCACTGGCTACAGCTCACTGTTAGGAACGGGCCACAGGGTCAAAGAAGCTGATTCTTAAAAGGCAGCTCTCTGACCAGAAGCCTGAACTGGCCCCCATATGTCCTCCCAGATCTGTAAGGAAACATCACCTTCCCCAGTTCCCCAGGACCTGTGGCAGGACAGTGAGTCAATTCCGCCTTGCTCTGTGCTGTACCAAAGGATGCATGTGGAAATGGTGTTAACGTCAAAGGCTGGGGATGTACCCCAAACGGCTACATTCCCTTCAGTGATGCACAGTGGATCTACTAATTCACAAATTAAGCTCAAACTCTGAACACATCTGTCCTGGACTCTGGGCTCCTTCCAAAGAACCCTAATGGTAAATAAGGCAAGGCAATACAGCTGGGAACTCCACAAATTTCTCAGGGGGCTCCAAAGGGAGAATATGCCAGAAGCCCGCTCCCACCTGGAAGAAAGGATATGTAGTGAAGGTGCTGCCTCTATACCCCCCACCCCCGGAAGCCAGCTCCACTCTCCTAATGAGAGGAGAGGCTGCAACTGCCCCACGCCAGGTACAATCTGGACAACTCAGTAGTTTACCTTTCCCCCCTCTGAAAAACATCTCCACCCGAAGAGCTTAATAATATGTCAATAACTTTCTGCTCTAGATATGTTCTTTGTTGTCTTAATTCTCTATACCAGTGGTCGGCAAACTGCAGCTCTCGAGCCACATGCGGCTCGTGAGCCGCGGTTTGCCGCTCTGTTGACTAATGAGTTTGCCTACCAGGGGCTTAATCACAAGGAACAACAACAGCCTGTAATTATTGGAATCGCGAGTCTAGGTCAGTTTGCCGACCACTGCTCTGTACCCTTTAAATGTCTGTCTGAGTCAGACCACAAATGGCCGGAGAAGTGACCACTGAACGGTTTTCTGCCAGCAGCATGCTTTGATGTAGGTTTGATGAAATGGAGGATCACATTGTCTCCCAGATGCAATTCCAAGTTTTATTATTTGGTTATTATGACAACCATGATGATGATGAGGGCTATGATAAGGAATGACCACCTTATTGTGATACTTGATTATCCCCAAATCTAAGGACAGAATGGTGGGCCAAAGGGTGATTCCTAGCTCTGAACTAAATACCAGTGCTCCCGCAGAGTCAACAGTGAATAACTGAAATGAATTTGACATTTACATGCAGTTGTTATGTGAGCTGACTAAAGCAGTGGTTGGCAAACTGCGGCTCGCGAGCCACATGCGGCTCGCAAGCCGCGGTTTGCCATTCTGACAACTAATGAGTTTGCCGACCACTGGACTAAAGAATCAAGTTCAAGCTCTTCAGCAGAGGCTACAAAGCCTCCTGTGAGCTGGAGCCCACTTCCCCCTCGTGCCTTATCTTCTGCACTCTGTCCTCACCCAAAGCCTTTGCAATACTGAATTGGGTCTAATCCCCCAAACAGAGAATGCTTTCTTGTTCCTCTCTGCTTTTGCTCACTCTGTTCCCCTGCCTGGAATGCCCATGCACTTTTTTCCACGGCTGACTCCTTATGATGAGGGTCAGGCATTATCTCCTACAGAATCCTTTTCTGACACTCCACCCTAGTGTGATCTAGGTGACCCTTAGTGTGCCTGTACTTACCTCTATCGCAGTGTCGGTCAATAGCTTTTGAACCTCTTTAGAGGAGGTGTCTTATTCAGCACCTAATATAGAGCCTGGCCCAGACCAAGCACTTAATACATGTTTTTATTTATTGCAGTTTGAGAGAATCAACTTGTAATAAACCTTTAAACTCACACTAACACACCAAACCAGAGCCTTCAGCAAACTTTTGGTTACTCTCCAGGCAACAACCACAAATTTAGCATGTGTTAGACACTCAGAGCCAGGCAGCCCCTTCCAAAACCAGAGACAAGGGCAAACCCCCAGTTCTGAGATATTGATATTCTACTTTATTGTCATCTACTTTCTCCTTCCTTTGACTCTAGTACTTAAAGGTGCAGATCCAGGGACAGCTCCTCCATGGCATAGTCCTATCAAGCCCTGCAGGCCACCACTCCCATCCCCCCGGGACTTTGGAGCTTTCCTCTTCCTCTCACATTGTGGTGGTTGGGTCTTCAGGGTTTGTTCAACAGAAAGCCCCAGTAGCCCCCTCTGCTTTGGGTTGTTCCCACTGGCAGGAGACTTAGGTGGATGGCAACTAGGCTACTGATGTGTTTCCCAGGATTGTTGTGGGAATTAACTGAGATAATTGTTTCAGTGATCCTAACACTGAGTCAGTCACAAAACAAACACTCAAATCATACTGTCCTATTCCTTCTGCCCCATTGAAAGGCACATTGTTATAATTAAAAACAAAACATGGGCTTTGAAGTCAACAAAATTCTGCCTCTAATAAACTCTGCAACCTTGGGAAAATTGCTTACCTTTCTGAGCTTCGGATTTTCCACCTGTTAAATAGAAATAATAATGCCCACCCATAATTTTAATAAGGAATAAAATATTTGATAAAAGATATCAATATATGCATATCTGAAGTGCATATCCTGGTATATAGTAGAAACTCAATACATAGTAGTAGATAATAATGATGACAACAAATGTAAAGGTCTGAATTTGGACCTAAAATTCCAACAGCATAAGAACAGGATGAAAGAGACATGACTCAGTAGTGAAAAGAATTGGGGGTCTTAGTTGGTAACAAACTCAATATGAGTCAGCAGCTAACGTGACATTCAGCTGCATTCACAAAGCAGTGACAGGCTCATCCTGCTCAGCCCTGGTTCAGTCCCCTTGGGCAGGACTGGGCACCACCCTTTGAGAGTCCAATCTACCTAATAAAAGAGCAACATGCTAATTGACCATACCTTCACTACGCCCACCAGCCAATCAGGAGTGAGTATGCAAATTAACCCAACAAAGATGGCAGGTTAATTTTGTATACGCAGGTGCCAAGCGGCAGGGGACAGGGTGGGATGCAGGCGTTCCGCAGCACCCCAGCCGCTCTGGGCCTCTGGGCAGAGTGGGAAGGCAGAAAGCCGGCTCTGGGCCAGAGCGGAAAGGCTGCTCCGGCCAGAGCGAAGGTGGTGCCGGCAGCCAGGGGAACGAAAGCCCATTCTTACATGAATCTTCATTTGTACATCGGGCCACTAGTATAACAATATATGTGAAGGCCTACTGTAAACTGTAGAGCTTTTACACATGTAAAGCATGATTATGAATCAGCATCAGCACAATAATAACTGAGATAGAGTTCATCTATACTGACTTCAGAAGGGAATAAACAACTGCCAGGGAGGGTGGAGACTCAACACCAGACAAAGAAAAGGAATCACCAGTTTGTAAAAAGGAGGCTTATAAAGGGCTGATAAAGGCAGAGGAGCTGAGTCCTGTGTGTCTCCCCATGAGGAAAACCAAGAGCTGTGGGTGAAAGTTAAAGTTAATTTAGGCTGATTATAAGATTGGGGCTCATTTTTAAGGAAAGTATTTTCTAACAAGCAAATATTTCCAAACAACCGCTGCTTGAAAAGCAATAAGCTCCTCCCACAAGAGGTGCCGCTATAAGGTCTGGTAAAGTGCTTTGGGCACATATCAGTGAGCATAACTAAGTGCTTGAAACAGGGAGAGTCCTGGAGCTCAGTTTTTAAGAAATATTCTTACTAGATGGAAAAGGGAAGTAGGAGTACAACAGGTAGAGGGGACAAGATGTGCAAATCCATGAAATCGTGCAAAGGCAGGGTATGTTTAGGGGAAGATGAGGAATATGGGAAATGGGATTGAGGATATAGGTCGAGGCTGGCTTGAGAAGCACTTAGTGAAATTTATTGAGGACATCGAATTTACCTTGAGGATTTCAGGAAGCCTGAGAGGAATCTAAGAAGAGTGACTTCTATGTTTTTAAAAGATCACTGGTAGACGTTGTAAGAAAGGATTGAAGTGGAAGGAGGCTATAGGAAGTAGTACAAGCATTGAAGGATAATTGGTGACTATATGATCAGAATATTTAAAAAGTAATATTTTTTCTGATTGTAAAAGTACATATACCTCTTGTAGATAATTTAGAAAATGAAGAAAACTCTAAAGTAGAAAACTAAGTGACATACAATCCCACTACCCATTATAATGTGTTGGCCTAACGCCTTTTATTTTGTTCTATGCATAGTTTTTATTTAACATTATTTTAGGATCTCTGCTGAAATATTCTTCAAAAACATGATTTTTAAAGACCACACAATAGTCCACGGTATGGTTGTACTATAATATATGCAACCATTTCCTTGTTGTTGAACATTTAGGTTGTTTTGCAGATTTTCCCTGCTATAAATAATACTGAAATGTTTAATCTTATGCATAAATCTTTGACCATGTTTCCAATTATTTCTTAGAATAGATTCCAAAAAGGGAATTACTAAAATAAAGAATGTAAATATCTTAAAGCTTTTGCTATGTATTACAAAATTGCTTCCAAAAAGATTATACAAATATATGCTTTTATTAATCTATAATACAAGCGTAATATGCTAATTAGACCGGACGTCCTTCCGGTTCTCCTTCTGGATGACCTTCCAGATGAAGCGGCTGTGAGGGCCAAGCCCCTTGCACGAATGTTGTGCATTGGGCTCTAGTAGTATATAAGAATGCCTGTCTAATGGCACCCTCATTAGCACTGAAGTTTATAATTTTAAAAGTTGCCAGTTTGTATAGGCAAAATGTTATCTCATTTATTTAGTTTACTAGAGGCCCGGTGCATAAAATTCGTGCATGGGGGGTAGGGTCCCTTCAGTCCAGCCTCCACCCTCTCCAATCCAGGACCCCTTGGGGGATGTCCAACTGCCAGTTTAGGCCTGATCCTGGGGATTGGGCCTAAACTGGCAGTCAGACATCCCTCTCACAATCCGGGACCACTGGCTCCTAACTGCTCACCTGCCTGCCTGCTTGATCACTCCCTAACTGCTCCCCCCTGCTGGCCTGGTTGCCCCCAACTGCCCCCCCCTCAGCTGGCCTGGTGGCCCCTAACTGTTCCCCCGCCATCCTGGTCACCCCTTACTTCCCCCCCTGCCGGCCTGGTTGCCCCAAGCAGCCTGTTTGGTCATCTGTTTGGTTGCGATGGTCGCTTAGGCTTTTATATATATAGATATTAGCTATAATAAGTTGAAGATTTTCATATTTATTTTTTGAACTTGTTCATGCTTTAATTCATTTTATATTGAATTATTAGGGCTTTTTATTGATTTGTAAGAGCTCTTTATATGTTAAAGATATCAAAAGTTTACTGCAAATTTTTGTTTCTCAGGTGGCATTTTGGCATCTGCCCTTTATTTTTGCTATGGTGGTCTTTTGTTGTTGTATAGAAATTTAAACTTTTTGGTGACTTCTTCCACTGTGTTTATGCTAAGAAGTCCTTTCCTAACCCGATACATACAGTAGTCCCTCCTTATCAGCAGTTTAGTTTTTTTGTAGTTTTAGTTACCTGTAGTCAATCACGGTCCAAAAATATTAAGTGAGAAATTCCAGAAATAAGCAGTGTATGAGTTTTGAATTGTGTGCCATTCTGAGTAGTATGATGAAATCTCATGCCATCCTGCTCTGTCCCTCCTATGACACGAATCATCCCTTTGTCCAGCATATCTACGCTATATATGCTACCTGCCTGTTAGTCACTTCCTAGCCATCTTGGTTATCAGATCGACTATTGTGGCACCACAGTCCTGGTGTTCCAGTAACCCTCATTTTATTTAATAATGGCTTCAAAACACAAGAGTAGTGATGCTGACAATTCAGATATGCCAACAAGAAACAGTAAAGTGTTTCCTTTAAGTGAAAAGATGACACTTCTCGACCTAAGACAAAAGAATCATACCTGAAGGCTGCTAAGATCTACGGTAACAACAAACCTCCTATTCATAAAATTGTGAAAAAGGAATTCATGCAAGTTTTGTTTTCGAACCTCAAACTGCAAAAGTTATGGTCACAGTGTGTGATAAAGGCTTAAAGAGGGAAAGGGTTAAAACAACTGCTTAGTTAAGATGGAAAAGCATGAAGTTTGTGGGTGGAAGACATGAGTAGAAAACAAGTCCCAGTTGATGATAACATGTTGCGCCAGAAAGCACTGAGCCTACATGACGACGTTAGCAAGAGAGCCCTTGAAATGAGTGACACCCAGCCATTTATTGCAAGTAAGAAATGATTTCACAGATTCAGGAATAGATTTGGGCTGAAGATTATAAAGATTACTGGAGAGATAGAAACCACATTCACATAACTTTTATTATAATAAATTGTTTTGTTGTTGTTAATGTCTTACTGTGCCTAATTTATAAATTAAACTTTATCATAGGTTTGTATGTGTAGGAATAAGCATAGTATATATATATAAGGTTTGGTGTTATCTGTGGTTTCAGGCATCTACTGGAACATATTCCCTGTGGATAAGGAGGGACTAATGTACTCATATCTGATACAGATCTACGTAGCTATGGCTCTATCCTTTGCATTTCACTTTTAAATTCATTTTGAATTAATTTTGATATGCAGTACAAGGCAAAAAAACTTACTCCCCTCTCACTCCTCGCGTCTCTCCCCCCCTACCCGCCCCCCCACACCTGCCTGGTTTATTTTCTTTTTAGGACAGATAAGATGAGGGAAAGCGGGCGGGTGCGGGGGGTGGGGGGTAGAATCTATGTTGAATTAGGTTTCTGCATCTGTGTTTGGCTGGATAGTGCTTAAGGATCGCTTAAGTTGCAAGCTTGAAAAAAATATAGTGATGTCAGTTTTGAATATATTGAACCCGAGGTGCTCTGGAAGATTCAAGGGGAGATATGAGTTGGCAGTTGAATATGGGCCTGAAGCTCAGGAGAGAGGTTGAGCCTGAAGTTATGGATGTGGGAATCATCAGTGTTTAGATGGCAAGTGGCACCACGGGCATGGATGTATAAAGTGAGAAGAGAGGAGGTGAAGCCTCGGACTCTGGGCAGCAACCATGTTGAAAGGAGGAGAAACGAGGGAATGTAAATGAGGAGTAGATAAGATCCCAAGAGATGAAAAGCTAAGGAAAAAGAGAATTTGAAGAAGGAAGAGGTGATTAAAATATCAGTACAGTAAAGATAGAACATAGCCTACAAAGGGCTGAGTGAATTGGAGATGGAGAAGTGGAGATGATAGGAGTAAAACTGCTTTTGAACTAGGTTATCAGTAAAGAGAAAGAGGAAGATGGGGCAGAAGCGCACTTGGAAGATAACATTAAAAGAAGGTTTAAAGGGGGAGATTTGAGGGTGTTTGAAGGCGGAGGGAAAGGATCTGGTAGGAAGAGCGACATTTAAAATACAAGAGAAGAGATGGCGGTGCCAGGTCTCGAGGAGCAGGAGTGATGAGCCCGAGAGGTGAAGGATTAGTACCGAGTGAGGATGTAAGGCGGTGAAGATGACAGCCAGGGTCAAGGGGAAGGTTAGGAGGGGAGAAAAGTTGAATCTGTTGGCCTCTACTTTCTCTGTAGAGCAGGAAATGAAGTCATTTATGAAGAAGGAGGTAAAAAGAGGCAAGGAAGGATGGACCTTTTTTTGAGGGAAAGGCTTAAACAACTGCTGTGGGAAATGCAAAAAGAGAACTGATTATGGGACAAGCCAAGGGACATCAAACCATGACATTCTTTTTTTTTCTTTTTTAAAAATATTTTTTTATTGATTTCAGAGAGGAAGGGAGAGAGAAAGAGATAGAAACATCAATAATGAGAGAGAATCGTTGATTGGCTGCCTCCTGCTCGCCTCCTACTGGGGATCAAGCCCATAACCTGGGTATGTGCCCTTGACCGGAATCTAACCCAGGACCCTTCAGTCTACAGGGCAATGCTCTATCCCCTGAGCCAAACCAGCTAGGGCCCAAGACGTTCTTTAGAGAGACTGATCAAAGGATCGAGGTTGGGGAAGAAGTAAGTGTAGCTAGGAGGGAATGATGGGCTTGTTAAATTAGAAATAGGCCAATAAGGTCACAAAACAGATTCAGTGGAAGTGAGGAAGTAGAACACCCTTTAGTAGAATGCCCTTAGATATAAGGAAAGAAGGTCTGGTTAGAAAGTGGGATTTCTGAGGTAAAGAAATTCTAGATGATCAGATGCGGGGGGCATGTTCCTAAGGACTTCTGCTGTAGGAGACTGGAGTCCAGAATCCCAGGATTTGGATGGTCCATGTGGGTGTGGAAATGCCCAGGATGGTGGCAGGAATAGGGGTGAGCAGGGAGATACTGAGCCAAGTGACAAAGGATACCATCAGCAGATGACAGCTTCAAGAAGGTAGAGAGGATGGCACAGCCTCAGAGCGGGGATGCCTCTGGGAGGGTGAAAGAACACGTGTGTGAACACAGGTGTCACTGCTTCCAATACTAGGGGGTCAACAAGTACGGGCACAGTTAGGCCAGCCAACGTGCAGCAGGAGCTTCAGGCTCCATTTATTTTGTTTGTTGGTTCATTCAATCATCATTCATTCAAAAAGGATCTGAGATGTGTCTGATGAGCCCTGAGGGCTGGCTCAGTGCTGCACGGAGGCTGCCTCTTTCAGCGGATGCACCAGAGCCAGCAGCCCTTTCCCCTTTTTGCCAAAGGTGGCCCCACTCTCTCTCTCAGCAAGCCCCCCACACCAAAGTCCTGCCACCAAAGCCAGGCAGGCCCTGACATGGCTGATGGCTGGTAGGGGATCTTCTTGTTATAGCTTTTCCCCCAGAGATAAATAGGCCACAGTAAAAAAGATTGCTACATCCTTTCAATAAAGATTTTTTTTTTTCTTTTCCAGACAGCTTGAGAAATGTTTTAAAAGCGTCTCACATTTCCAGTGGAACCCACAGAGAAGAATTTTGCTTGTTATCAGCCCTGAAAGCCTCTGATAGACGGGTGACATTTTTTTTCTTTTTCTTTTTCTCTTTTCCTTTTTTTCACCAGCTGAAGAGAGAGTCACAGTGTGTTTTATAACTGGCTCTCTGCATTTCAAAAGCTCAACGAGAGCTCTCTGCTAACCCCGATAAGCCTTGGGCTCTTAGCGTCTTAAATACCTCTGACAAGCTATACATTACAGCGCTAATAATTTGCCAAATTTGCGCCCATAATATGATATCTGTAAAACGTCAAGGGCAGTAATGCGATTAGCGGTCTCAAATGAAATATCGAACATTCAGCGTTTAGGTCCTGAATAGGGGGAGAAAGGAAAGGAAATCAATTTCAAAAGCAGGAGGGAAAAAGGCGATAAGCATGTAATAAAAATAGAGAGAGACAGAGGAGAGATGCCGAGGAAGAGAGACAGGCAGAGCAAGATACACTCGTCTCCTATTCATTTTTTAGGCAGGTAAGGGATGTAAAAAACTTTTACAAATTAGTTTGAATAGGAAGCTGAGAAATAACATTTGGTCACCACAGCAACGGGGTTTGGGTAGAGGAGGGAGGTGGGGGCTGGGAGCCGAGCAAAGGGTTGGCCAAGCCTAGGGAGGGCCTTTCACTCTCTGCCCCCAACAGCCTGCTTCCATAAAACACAGGAAGTTGAATTACAAGGAGTCTGAGGGTGGGCTCTCACCCTGCCCCCACCCACCCGAGGTGGGAGAGTCGTAATGGACTAATTATCTGGCAGCAGAGGCGGTGGCGGCAGCAGTCGGCAGTCGCAGGAGAGAGGGCCCGGGCTGTCACATACCAGGCTCTAGACTAAATAACAACATCTCACACCTGCAGCTTTACGAGCCCTTGCCGAGAGGAGCGAAGCCCTCCCCTTTCCTCTGTCCGCTGCCTTTTCCCGTGCGCTTGTGGGCCCCCACTTGAGCCAGGCTGCTGCGGGGACACCCAAGTGAGGGGGTCTCACTCTGGCTGAAGCCATGCCCATTACTCAAGCCTTGCAACCTGCAGGCGTCTCTATACTTGATGCTCCTTCTCTCGGCTCCTCCAGCTCATTCTCCAGGGCTGTCAGCAAAGCAAGGGGACCATGCCATTAAAATGCCCTTCCCCTGAGGTTACTGGTGCGCAGGTTTCTCTGCACCTGCATGTCTGCTGCAGGCTGAGGGACAGGGTCTAGGATGGGGGCTGCACTGGAGCACGCGGGCCGAAATGACTAGTGGTCCTCTTTGAGCTTGGGGGACAGCAGAGGCAGGAGCCCTCAGAGTCCCCTGAGCACATCTCTCTGCTTTGCCCCTTTCACAGCCCGCCCTAAAACCAGGTAACAGGGAGAAGCGGTTCTTTCGAAATGTGTGGTGCCTGCCCTTTCTGCACCACTTGGTCTTGGAGGTGACCCCATAACCCTGAACCTCCCTCTTTTTTCAAATATATGAGACAGAGCTGCATCAAAAGAAGACAGAAAACCATGATGGACATAGGACTAGAGCCTTATCAAGGGGATGGCAGTTGGGAAGAGTGGGACCAAGCCCTTTCCCCTCTCTGAATGTCCTCTAGTCCCCTTGGAGAATCGCCCCACAGGCAGTCCGAGGCTCCCAACCAGGATGCAGGCCAGCTCACCTAGGCCAAGATGACTGGGAGGCAGTGGATGGCCTGGGGTGGGAGAAAAGCAAACAGGGCTGCCCCGCACCCTTCCCCGGGACAGCCTGGAATGGCCATTACAGGGCCACTTCTTGCGGCACCACGAGCCATTAAAACAGGAGAGCTCGGGGAGCCATCAGCCCAGCACAGATGACTTCCCCAGATGTGGCAGTGGGGCAGGATGTGGAAGCCCCCAACCCCAACTCTACAGACAAAACATTCCCGCACTAACCATCCTCGGAAACCCCACAGCCCAGAGCCCCTCTTGCAGATGCTTTCTAGACCATTTAGCAGGAGGCAGTGTTTGTTTTTGAACATATGGTCTTTCCCATCTCTCGCCTCCCTTCTCCCTCACTAGCCCTTCCATTCCCAAAACTATGCTCTGGGTCGGGTGCTGCTGGTTGTTACCAAGGCCAGTGTGGGGAGCATGATTTGTTTTGGCTTTCCGGCATGTTTTAGCGCATGCACATGGGTAAACAACACACGCACACACGCACGCACGCACGCACGCACGCACACCCTTGGCTCAAATCTCCATCAGTGGAGTGCATGTATTGCACAAGCTCAGAGTGCAGGCTCTTAGAGGTTGCTTAAGTTTGCGAATCCTGAACCAGGCTGTAGGATCCCTACTTTCCAAAATGGGTACACTAGTCAGAGTTGATTCCTGGGCATTACATTCCTGTCGGGAAAGTGAGATGAGGGACAGAAGGTCCCTGCCCAGGATGAAAATTATTGGCCTGGAGCTTGGACTGGGCTCTGCTTTGTTTTCTGTCCATGTATAGAGCCCAGCACAGTGCTATGCTCAGTTATCGCCCTCAACTAGGATCTGTCTCTTTTCTTCAATATAATAGTATTGACCAGATCAAATTGTGCCCCATTCAAAAAGCCTTCCTTAACTCAAATAGCCCTGAGTTCTTGTACTTCTAATAGATGTGGGGGCTCACAGTGACTGGGTCCCTGTTGTGTGCCAGGTACCACGTTAGGCGTTTTACATGCTATTTTATTTAGCTTTCAGAACTCTGGATATTATTATTTCTATTTTATAGACAGGAAAACAGGCTGTGAGAAGTGAAGTGATTCGTCCAATTAAGCTAGCAAGTGGTAGAGCTGGAATTCAAACTCAGGTCTGAGTCAGAAATCCCATGTTCTTTCCATTATGTGATGGAGCTTCCCACATGGAAATGTTTTGCAAATATTTGTCATAGTCCTTTCTAAAGTGTGGCCCCCCGGGAAAGAAAAGAACACCTACGTGTAGTCTGGCCATGGCAGAGTAGAGAGCTTTCCCGTAAGGAAACCTAAGTTTGCAGCCCTCTGACTTTGTTGTTTCCTATGCCGCTGACAGTCAACCAAACCCTCAGATTTTCTCAGACACTTGGTCTCCCCCTCACTGTGTTCCCAGACACATTGGTCTTTGGTGCTTGCTCCTTTCTGTCTGGAATGCCCACCTTCTCCTTCATTCATTCGCTAATCCATTCATTTAGTAAACATCAATTGAGAGCCCATATATCCCAGGTATTAGCATTCACCAAGTAATGAGAGAAATAAATTTGAATCTGGAACAGAGATAAGTTCTGCAAAAGCGACCCCTATTGCTATAGGACAGTGGTTGGCAAACTGCGGCTCTGTTGACTAATGAGTTTGCCGACCATTGCTATAGGATATGTGATCTTGTCAGGAAAATCTTACCTAAGGAAGTAATAATAGGGCTGAGATCTGCTGAGGACCACATCTCCCACCCCAACCCCTCCCTACCCCACCAACCTTTCACTTTGCCTAGAAAACTCTGGCAGTCTTTCAGGTCAACTTATATATCACTTTCCCATGGAGTTTTCCTTGAGCCTTCATACTACTTTAGGTGTTCACTGCTCTCTCTATTCTTCTATATAGCATTTCACTTCATTTATTACTTGTTTAAAATCTGTCATCCTAGAAGACTGTAAACTGCAAGAGGGCAAAGAATGTGTCTCTTGCCCTCCCGGGTTTGGCTCAGTGAATAGAGCCTCAGCCTGCGGACTGAAGGGTCCCGGGTTCAATTCCAGTCAAGGGCACATGCCCAGGTTGCAGGGCTCGATATCCTGCAGGGGCGTGCAGGAGGCAGCCAATGAATGATTCTCTCTCATCATTGATGTTCCTAACTCTCTCTCCCTCTCCCTTCCTCTCTGAAATCAATAAAAACTATCTAAAAAAAAAATAATGTGTCTCTCTGGTTGCCTGCTTTATGCCTATTATCAAGCATAGTACCTGGCATGTGCTTGATATTCAATAGATACCCACTGAATGAATAATCTTGCTTTCCCATCCTGTACTGGTGCAGCTGAAGTTTTGGACCCAAGTGCAGGAATTTACATTGAGTAAATTTCACATGATTAGATCATCCAAGTTTATTAGTTTTACAATAAATTTCAACCCATCAATATTTATTGAGTACCTACTGTTTGCCATGAACCACACTCAGCTGATGTAGGGGGATACAAAGAAATTTGAACAGTCTTAGCCCTTAAGGAGCTTTTGGTCCAGTTTGGGAGACAGATGAGAAAAAGAGTTGTTAAGTTCAGAGTGATATGGTAGCCAGGAGAACGGAACTGTTGAATCTGCTGGGGGAAGAAGGGTAGGGAAGGCTTGAATTGAGACTTAGAGTTTTATTGAAAGATGGACAAGAGGCAGGGAGAACTTTTCAAGAAGAGGAGGCACAAATGTGCCTGGGCACAGAGGCAAATATAGGACACGGAGCAAATTGCAAGTGGTTCAGTAGGCTCATGAAGGTCAGAATCTGGACTCATGTAGTTATTTAAAAATATATATATATATTTTATTGATTTTTTTTTTTTTTTTTACAGAGAGGAAGGGAGAGGGAGAGAGAGTTAGAAACATTGATGATAGAAAAACATTGATGATAGAGGAACATCAATCAGGTGCCTCCTGTACATCCCCTACTGGGGATGTGCCCGAAACCAAGGTACATGCCCTTGACCAGAATTGAACCTGGGACCCTTGAGTCTGCAGGCCGACGCTCTATCCACTGAGCCAAACCGGTTAGGGCTCATGTAGGTAGTTTTTTACAATCACACACACACACACACACACACACACACACACACACAATCTTGGACTTCAGTATTTTTACCATTCTATTTTTTTCAATCTGAAGAATGTCTTCTTGATAGAAAATTGTGGTAGTTTCTGGTCATGTCCCCAATGGCCATGAGTTATCCTTCTAATATATGTATCTGATCATATCACCACTGCCACACTCCCCAATTAGTAGTTTTCAATGGTTACCATTTTCCCCTAGAAGTCATACTCTTTACTATGGTAAACAAAGCTCTTATCAATTTGGTCCAAGGTTATGATTCCCACCCCGTTTTCAATCTCCTCACTTTCCCTTCACACACATCACTGTGAGCCATGTGACTTACTAAGAACTGCACTTGTCTTTCAGCTCTATCTATTCTCTCTAAATGGAGAGATAGAGAGGTGGATGTTTAGAAGGTCCAGAACTTGTGTCTCTTACTATTTTCCATGGAGCACCCTGCTACGAACACCAGGATTCCCACCTACAGAACTAATAGTTCCTGGAATGCTTTTTTTCTTTTACTCTGGGCTTTTGCACATACTACTTCCTCTGCTTGGAACACCCTTTCTCTGGCTTCTAGACAGGCCGACACCTACTTCCTTTATTCTGCAGGATGCGGTTGAGATGTTACTTTCTCCCAGAAGTCTTTCTGCCTCCATTGCTGAAGTCTCACAGCACTATGTACTCACTTTTATAGGGCCACTAACCACTCTGCGTTTGAATATCTGTTTTCTTATCCATTTCCTTCATTTGACTTTGTCTGATTTATTGTCATATGTTCAACACCTAGCATAGTGCTTGACATATACTAAGCGTTTGATGGATATTTGTTGATTAAATGAATGATTAAGTGAATAAATGACTGAATGAATAAACTCCTCATTGTTCCTGAAACACATGCTTATTGATGACTGTGCCTTTCTCTGCATGTCATTCCAAAACTAAACTCTTTATTTCTCCCCATCCCTCCCCACCTGCTAATAAGTCTCTCCTTTCCCCTCTCCACCTTAGTAAGTGGTACCTCTGCCTATTGGCTCATATTAAAAACCTGAGAGTTTCTCATGGTTCATTTGTTCATTCATTCATCATTTATTGAGCACCTACCCTGTGTCAAGCACTTTGCTGAACAGTGAGGACACAGCCTCTAGCTTCACCAATCACTGTCTAATCAGGATTAGGTTTCTGATGACTCTCCATCATGCCTGTAAAATAAACTCTTAGGAAGACCCCACACCACCTCTGCCCGTGTTGGATCTCACCCGCAGGAAGGCAGTACGATGGACAGGAAAGCGCATGGGCTTTGGTGTCAGGAAGAGGTGGGTTTAAATCCAAGCTCTTCTTGATCCCAAAGCAGTTTCATTTAACATTCTTTTTGAACAGAAAACACAATATTTTAAAATATAACATATTGAATGCCTCCTCTATGCTTGGTGCTATGCAAAGTGTTGATGATTCAGTGGTGAACGAAACAGAGATAGTGCGACCCTCATAGAACTTATGCTGAGTGGAGGAGATAGACGTTATACAAAAACACACAAATAAGGATATCACTACAATTTGTCATAAACACTTAAAGGCAAAATTAATAAATGGAAAAATAGGGGAAATCTTTGCTAGATTGGGAAGAGTTTTCTGAGGAAACGGCATTTAAGCGAAGATCTGAAGGATGAGAAGGACCCAGCCATGTGAAGAGGTGGGTGAGATGCAAAGACCCCAAGGGGAGGGGAGGGTCAGGGAACAAATCTTGACTCTAGGGCCATGCGTCTTAAAAGATTCTTGGGTTGCCAGGTGGAGAAACTGGAATGGGAGGTGGCAGAATGAAAGAGAGAAATCAAATACGAAGACTACTAGTATTCTGGCAGTGACAGATGATAGTGGTGATGGCCTTATTGAGGGAGGTGCCAGGGAAGCTGGGCAGAGTAAATGCATTGACATATCTTTTAGAGGTGGAATGGTGGGGACTAGATGACGCATCAGATGTGGGACTAAGAAGAGGGAAAGGTCAAAGAGTGATTCTGGGTTTCCAGCTTTGAGCAAGTGGATAGAGAGTTGGAATGGGAAGAGAGGAGAAGAAGACGGTTTGGTGGGGGAAATTATAGCATTTTGGACAGTGAAGTTGGTGGTAAGCAGCAATCAGAAGCTTCAAAGAGAGGTCTCGAGGTGAAGTTACAGTGGGAATGGAGGGCGGGAGAGGACTAAAAAGTGAAGTGAGGGTGAAGGAATTCATTCATTTCTAGGAATCACATTTTCTTGATTTATAAAAGGGAACAGTAACATGAACTGAGACAATGTAAAACCACATGGCTCATAATAGGCACTCAATAACTATTGGTTTCCTTTCCTTTCTCTTTCTCTTTCTCCTTCCTTCTGTTTTATTCCCATCTTCATTTTTCTTGGTGGCTCTTCAAGCCCTTCCCCTTTATCACTATCCCTATACATTGCACAAAATTGTCACAAAAACGAGGAGTCAACTTCTTAGAAATTGTTAAGCAGAAACTGCTAAGGAACTAAGAGTCAGGATTAGTTGACTTAGAAGAAGTCATGTTTTCAACAATTATGCTCAGCCTTCTGCTTGGGACACCATTCCCTTTGCCCTTCCGCTGCTTAGCAAACTGCTGTTCTTCCCTAAAGAATCATTTTAAGCTTTGCCAACTTTGTGAAGCTTCCCCGGAGGTCGCTAGCTGATTCAAGTGCTTATTTCTTCCAGGTGGTACTACAACTTGCTCATAACATCCATCTTTGCACCTATCGGAGTATATTGAAATGATCTCTTTGGCAGGGCTGTCTCCTCAGTGGACTATGAATTCCTTAAAGCAGGAACTCTTTTTAAATCTCAGTATCTCCAGTATTTAGCTTAGACTAGGCAGTCTATTAAAAAAATGCGTTGCATGACTTCCAAGGCCCTGAGATTCCATAATTTCAAGTAAAAAGTTTAGGTGAGGGGAAAGCGAACACCACTCAGAGCTTCTTTGCTATCCTTTTAGGAGGGTGTGGGTAATAGCTATGATCACGTCCAAGGGAATCAGACTGGAAGGTTTTTAGCTTCTCATCTTTAGATCAACACACTGCATTGACTGGCAGCCAAGTCGTTATTCTAGATCCCATTGAAAGGACTGTATTTTAGGAAATGCATGCAATTTACAACTTTAATGTTCCCACACAGAGGTAATGTAGGAGGACAAGGTTACCATCTCTGTGCTAAATGCTGAGGGAAGAAAATTCTGTAAACTCTGCAGCTGTCTTTCTAGACTCTTGGAATGTCTACAGAGCTTGGAGAACCCTGAGGTTGCTAGGAGAGCCTTCTCATATTTTGTGATTTTTCTAAATGGAATGTCAGCCATTTTTTCTTTATTACAATCTTGATTCAGCATGTAAAGAGAAAATAATGAGGAAGTGCCTCAAATTAAATAGCAGGTCTGAAGGGCTTGGACCAAACATGATGATGCCTGGATGAGAGTAGGCATACCATAAATGCTGGTACAAATAAATGGTTCTAAAACCTCAAAAGCCTGTTTTTTTCTTAGGAACCTGTATTCTGACCATAAGGGATCACTTTCTACTCCTAGAGCATGTCAGTCCTGTGAACCATTTACAACATCACCTGCTATTGCTGTCCCTTACTCAGTACTGTGCACGTAGACCACACCCCGTGCTATTAAAAATTGTCCACTGTCCTATCTGGTGTGGCTCAGTGGATAGAGCATCGGCCTGGAGACTGAAGGGTCCCAAGTTCGATTACGGTCAAGGGCACATGCCTGGGTTGTGGGCTCAATCCCCAGTAGGAGGCATGCAAGAGGCAGCCGATCAATGATTCTCTCTCATCATTGATTATTCTCTCTCTCTCTCCCCCTCCTCTCTAAAATCAATAAAGAAAATATATTTTTAAAAGAGAAAAAAATTGCCCACTGAAAATATGGACGTGCCACCAGTTGATCTCAGTGACTTGTAGAGCTCTAGGAGCACCCTTTCCATTTGAGTCTAGACACTGCCCTTCTCCCAGCCCCAGAAACGTCCACCCTCTGTTCAGGATTCCCCTGGGGGTCTTGAAACCTCCTGGTTTTCCTGGCCGGAAATTTTCTTTAAACACTGAAAACACTGAGGTACACTGGAAAGGACAAAGAATGCTGCCTGGTCTCTGTTGCTGGCACTTATACATCCCCATTCTACACCAACCTCCTGGACTCTCACCTTCACAGCAGCTGCCTGCCACAGGCCTTGCCAGGTCTTCCCTTTCTGACTCTGCTTATTTCCCACAACTGGCCCATTCCCAGGGACAGGCTTTTGCCCAGCCCAGTTCCTAGCCCTTCCAGTTCTTGACTTTTGCCAGACATGCCAATCTCTAACTGGAGCATGAGAGTTGATTGTAGAGGTTACGCATGCAACTAGCAAAAGATGGACTTTAGAATCTCTAAGCCAAGTCCCAACCTGAGATTCTGTGATTCTGGTACTTCACCTTGCACCCACATGAATAAAACATTCCATTCCGTTTCATTTATGTGTCTTTTACTATGTTAGTCAAAGGGTATATGTTCTTTAAAAATCTAAAAAGCAGACTAGTTCTCAGCTTACCCCATACATTATGCTGCCATCCCAGGTAAAACAGGGCGCTGCAGCACATCTTGCAAGCCTGGGGGATTAGCCTTCGCTGGAGATAGTCATTAGCATCAGAGTTGATCGGGGTGTGACTGTAGAGCTTCTAGTACAGTTCATGATGGAGAAAGTCTTAACTGCTCTGAACAAGTCTTAACTGCTATGGCCGAAGTCTTCCTATCAGGCCACAATTCCAACAAGCAATGAAGAAGCAATTACCTGAATATTCTAGTACCCAAGACAAAAGTCTGACTTATCAGCATTTTATACTCAGGAAGGTATGGTACTGTCTCAACTTAGTTCTGTTATTCTGGCCACCCATGTAACAAATACTGAAAGCCTGCCATGTTCTGGGCACTGTGCTGGATGCTGGACTGATGGCACTGGACTAGATAAACAGAGCCCTGCCCTCAAAGGTGCTAGAGTGGGCGTCAGACTAAGCAAATAGAATTACCCATCTATTACTTGGTCATATTTAGGACTAAGTGCTGCAACGATAAATACAAGATGCTAATTTGATCATATATTGAGTCCAAACTAGCACTGCTATTGTGAGATTATGAAGGGTGGCCTAATATACAGTACTACCTGAATGGTTCGCTTTTTCTCTCTCCTTTTAGGCTCTTCCTACTTCTGAAGGAGAAATTTCCAAAGCTAACCAGTACTTCCACATAAGTAATGGAAAAGTAATAGAGGCATCGGTAGTGCAGGTATAAAGTGCACATATACCTGGAGTTACAGACACAAGGCCATGTGTTCAGATACATGCACACACACACACACACACACACACACACACACACCAAGCAGAGGAAGACCCATGAAATATGCCCTAGGGGGAAGAAGGAGGAAAAAAATGAAATCCAAACAGTCGTTTTCACCCCGAAAACATATAATTTTGTGTAAATTTTTACTTTAAACATCTCTCTTTTCCTGTGCTGTGATATGGGCCCTGTCAAAGCCAGGGCCAATTACTGCCATTAGGTTCCCATCATGTCACCGCTTCTCCCCCCGTCAGGAAGGCCCTCGCCTCACAGGCCTATAATCTGTCCTCACTTTCACTCCATCACTTTCAGAAGGAACAAAATTGTTTTGTGTTTTTTTTTTCCAAAAGGGCCTTTATTTGGCCCCTGTCAACTCTGAAAAGAAAAGAGAGGAAGAAATAGGGGGAGAGAGAAAAGAGAAGAAAGAAAGATTGTTTAAGTGTTTAACTGTGAGATTGCCAACAGAAAGCATGACAAGAGGCAGCCAGCTCTCCCCAAGGTCCCGCCTGGGGACCCCTGGGACTCCAGATCCTGGCCTTGCCACTTGCCCCCTTTTTGGAGAAGTTATTTCTGTTTTCCAGAGAGCCCTCCTCACAGATTCTGATCTCACAGCTCTGGAGAAGACTAGCTGAAGACACCAAAGAATAGCATGGCTTGGAATCACTAAACCAACTACTAAAAACATCACAGCCAAAAAATGGGATAACCTTTTTGAACTGCAAACTCCTTAAGGCACTGGCTGTGGTGGGGCCTTGGGCCAGAGAAGAGCCACAGGAAGGCAGAGGATGCTGCTAACAGAAGGCAAAGTGAAAGCTGGTCCATGGGGACAGCGCTGCTAAGAAGGTGGGGTTGGCTTGGTCCCTCCCTTAGCTCAGCCAGGAAGTTCCCAACTCTACACCCTCCTCCTCCTCACCCTCCTCCTCTTCCTCCTCCCAACTCTGCACACTCCTCCTCTTCCTCCCTCCTCCCAACTCTGCACTCTCCTCCTCCTCCCTCTTCCTCCTCCTCCTCCTCCCAACTCTGCACCCTCCTCCTCCTCCCTCCTCCTCCTCCTAACTCTGCACTCTCCTCCTCCTCCTCCCTCCTCCTCCTCCTCCCAACTCTGCACTCTCTTCCCTCCTCCTCCTCCTCCTCCTCCTCCTCCTCCTCCTCCTCCTCCTCCTCCTCCTCCTCCTCCTCCTCCTCCTCCTCTTCTTCCTCCTCTCAACTGCTGCGGAGCTCCAGCTCAAACACTTTCCCCTAGTTTCCTCCCACCAATGGCACCACCTGAGACAGCGCTCTTCCTGCACTGGAGTTACACCTTTCTGAAATCTGCAGACAGTTATCACACCCTCAGCTCGGCCAGGCAGGCCCAGCATGCCTCTCCACTCCCGCCGCCTCAGTCGTCACTTAGCCAAGCTAAACAGATTTAGCTCCTTTAATCTTTCCTCATTAGCTGGCAATCTGGAAAGGAAACAAATGCTCACCCCATACAGGTTCAAGCTGTTGCTTTAACCTTGTAAAAGTGTGCAGGGCGCTGAGGCTGCGGAGTCAGTTAGGATCATTACCATGAGAGGCCACTCCCTCTCAGCTAGCCCCCTTAGGGGGCTTCCCTACTCTTTTTGAAACCACTCCAGGGTGTCACCTCCCTTCTAGGCCCAGGAACTCCATACCCAAATCTTGTGCACACAGCCCTCAAGGCAAGGCAGCTTCCAGAGCCTTCCTATGGCTCTCTTGGAAGAGCAGGGGGAATTCCCCCCAAACATACTCATTTGTTCCAACCTGGCCCCCCTCCCGCCCCACACACATAATCAGGTGCTCACATCGATGACTTCTTCAGATTTGTCTTACTCCTCAGCCCCACCTACCTACCAGCTTCTTTAGTCACACAGTTTTCTCCCAGTCCCGAATGAGACCTTATTCAACAGGCTGGGCTCCTCTGTGCACTGGGAGGGTGTCCCTCTCCCTGAATGGATTCCCCGTCATTGATTTTTCCTTTCTGTACAGTTTCCATTTACATACCTACACCACGGGCGAAAACCTGAACCTGTTTAACAACAGCCACTTGTGGCACACCCATTACAACACATCTGTTTTTCTGTTTCCAATTTGATCACTTAGTGCTATTCTGTTTGGTGTGGTTTGGCCCTTAGGCGCGCGCACACACACACACACACACACACACACACACACACACACACACAGAGCTCTCAATTCCATTTTCCTCCTGAAGATGACAGATTCCCCTCCTTTCATTGTCTCTAGCTCCAAACGGACTGGACTGTTTTTAGGACTGTTGTACCATTTTTTAGAAGACAGGAGGCACATCTGTTTCACTCCCCCAGGCTCCTGATTGCCCCTTTTACTTTCTATGATTTTCCAGACATAATTATAAGTGGTTCAATCAGCTCCCTGCTTAGCATGTTCCCAGAACACTAGCCTTAATACCCTGTGATGGATGTCATCCTGGCTTGCTGATTTGTGAAACCTTTACATTTACTGAGTATTCTCCTACCTGCTTTCTATCAGTAACGATTTTTGCACAGTCTGCATTTACTTCCTAATTATCCAAATTCCTTTTTGTCATTTTTCTTCTTAAAGACGGATCTAAAAAATGAGCTGAGTATCTCTGCCCCGTAGGAGGTAAGATGAATCTCCAGTTCTTTTCATTTATTAGCAGTCTATAGGCTCACTGGTCTTCCCCCCACCGTTCCCTTCACCTCATCCTCAATATATTGCTACACATGTTTATTCCCTTTAACCCTTCACTAGTTCAAGTTTCTCTCCACTTCCTCTGGTTCCTCCTCTTGCCCACAGGCCCCAGGATCTATCCTCTGCTGCCTCCTGAAGACAATCCCTTTATTTTGCAGAAAACTAGGGTGAGCTCATCGAAAGCTATGCTAGCAGGCAAAGCCTTTTCTTTTCTTATTCTTCATCAGGATTGGCGGCAGTTCTTAGCGTTCTTCTTCTAGCCATCTCCTCATCAGGGTCCAAAAATGCACTGTTATCTTTGAAATATAGGGGAAAACGGCAGTTGGCTGCCCATTTTCCTTGCCTCACCTAAAAAATCTCAACCATCATCCCAGTTCTCTCTCACCCCCCCACCCCCCGTCCTAAAAGTGTTCTTTGCACACTTCAGGCCTACTGGCTTCCATTTGGGTTCTAAAGAAATTTTCTAGATCTCAAAGTAATAGTCAGTCCTCATCTTTACCTCTGGGAAAACTTGGGTTTTTATTTTGCTCATTTTTCTCTGAGTTGCTACCTTTCCCCTTTCTCCTTTCATTCACTCATTCATTCACTCATTCAACCTGCATTAAGTCCTACAGCGCCTACCCAAGGACTGGGAATAGAATGGTGCACAAAGTGTCAGGATACCAGTGTGTAAGGTCTAGTGGAGGAGAGACATTAAATACTCTCCAACTCAATGTATAACTACAAACCACAATATTGTATCAAGGAAGTACAGAGAGCTATGAGAAAACATAACTGGAGAACAAAATTTACATCGGATGGATGGGAACAGCTTCCTTGAGCAGCAAAATTCAGTGATCAGGAAAGATGGGTAAGAGTTGGGTGAAGTATGCATTAAGATGCCCAAAATGGAAGCTTGTGCATGTGATGAACCAAAGGAAAAGCAGTTTTACTGAACAAAGGCAGAGCAGGGGGAGTGCCCTGAGCTGAGTGTGGAGAGCAGTGTCCTTAACTGAGCAGGAAATACAAGACCAGGGACAGGCTTGGGAAGGAAGACCACGCTCCACTGTGCCCTAGAACAGCTGCCCTATTTTCCAATATCATCCTTCCCTGTTGCTTTGATGAAAACCAGGGCTGGTGAAAAAATCAAACGGAACCATTGGATGTATTCCCTCTACTGTCTTAGCTAGCTCGAGTGGTCTTCCCGATTTTCTCACCTACAACTGGGACTCTATTTAGCTACAGGAAAATGCAAAAGACACAATTTCATTAAACAATTGTACTCCGAGGTGAAGGCAGGGTTGGAGGGTTGAGAGTTTTGAAATCTCGTGTAGGGATGGGCAATGTGAAAGAGGCCCCTAGGTGATGCCGGTGTGCCATTTTCATGAGTCTCATTTTTCTAATCATGAAAAAGGAATTAATCCTTCCCGTCTATCCTCACAGATTAAGAGAAGACTCACATGAATCCTTTGAAAACGACAGAGGGTTCTTCAGGTATTAACAGTGATTACGGTGAGAAGTCTTCACCACCGGGGACCCAGGAAGGGGTGAAGGCCCTGCAGTTGCTACGTGGCCTGAAGTGAGGAAGAGGCCAGCGGAGCCTCGGGAAGATCTGCTCCCAGATCCCAGGGAAGATGGAGAAGGCCACAGGAAGCAGCTTTGATGGTGTGAGAATAGTCCAACCTGGACTCTTGGATTCTGATTTCTGGCCAAATTATATTCTAGTTATATTATTTTTATTGATTGATTGATTTTTAGAGAGAAAGGAAGGAAGAGAGAAAGAAACATCCATTTTGTTGTTCCATTTATTTATGCATCCATTGGTTGATTCTTGTATGCGTCCTGACCAGGGATCGAACCCACAAATCTTGATGCATCGGGACAATGCTCCAACCAATTGAACTCTGTGGCCTGGACTTCAAGTTATAATCTACATTGCCGATGGGACAGGGTTGGGCTTTTGAGCACATCTAGGTTAAACATGACCGGAAGCGAATCCCTTCCACAGGTGTTCTGTGTTTTGGGGCACTCAACCTAAGAGATAAAACTAAAGGCAAGACTTCTTGAGGCAAAGAAGGAAGATGTGTAGAGATACAGGGGAAGTTAAGAAATAATTAGGGGGTAAAAGGGGTTTTTACTGCTTCGTAGTGAGTCTTCATTCCACCTGCTGACCCCATGCAGCTAGCCCCATTTCTCCTTAGGGTGTGCACGATGGGGATTCCTGCACAAACCCAATTTACACAGGGGGGACCTGCGTCAAGGACACCAAGAGCTTCTCCGAATATTCACCAGGGGAGAGGGCCCCCTGCCTGGCCTGAGGAAACAGTCCCACCCTCCCCATCCCCACCCCCCCCCCCCCCCCCCCCGCCTCAGGAAGAAAGGTCATTCCCTCCTCCTTGTCTCCACAACAGCTTTTCAAAGGTTAAATTCAACCAGCCTGCTCTGCCACCCCCCTCACGCCCACCCCCAAACAAGGGAGGAAAAGTTAATTGAAAATGCTGTTTAATTTTTCAGCTCCAGTGGATCCTACCCCAGCACAGATGGCTCCCCCAGGACTGTCTGTCCTGAGCCCATCTCCACCACTCTATCGCCACCCCCCCCCACCCCCCAAGCATGGGGGCAGAGGCACAGCCCGCAGTGGCTCAAAGGGAGAAAAAAGAAGGGGGAGGGTGTGGGGGGGCCGCCTCCACACAAAAGAGCATTCTGAGCCCTTGGTTCCCTGGCCCGGAGAACAATGCTCCCGACTTGATCCTTTCAGAAAGAGAGTTTCTGGTGTCAGGAGACAGCCGCCCAGCGCCCAAGCCGCCCACACCGGCCACTTCACTGCCCACCACCAACTGCTGTGCTGGCTGGGCTTCATTCCGTACCCCCCTCTGCGTCCAGCTGGAAATGAGTGCGGTACCAACCCCCACCCCACTCCGAGCCTGCCCGCTACTTGTTGCCCCTTAAAGGCTCTGACAGGGCCCCAGAGAGGCCAGCCAGCTGAGATGAAAGGCTAGGACTCTAACTGGATTACCCCAACCAGCCCCAGGACTAAAGAGGCCAAGGAGCCCTAATTAAAGCCATCCCCCTGCCCCCTTCCCCTCCACCCCAATCACCACAGTATTTCTCCTTTCATCCCAGGTTCTCCACTTTGTTCAAATTTCCGCTATTGATGAGTTACTAGGCTCTGGAGAGGTGGGGTAAGTGGAGACAAGTACAAATCCCCTCAACCTCCTGTAGCTTTAAGCCACTGGCTGCCAAGGTGCTTGGACTCTGTTGTCCCCTCTGTTGTAGCCAAGAGGGAGAAATGCTAGAGGAGGAAGAAAAAGAGCGGGAGGCCAGAGCCAAAGGAGCAGGGACAGGGGCTGGAGGATGAGAGGAGATCCCCGCTGTAGTGGAATGGTGTCCCGCTTGGTCGCTAGGTGGGGGCACAGCCTGTGGTCGCCCTGATGACTGTCTACTAGTAAATGGAGAAGAGCAACAGTGATTCCTTCCTTCTCCAAGGAGGAGCTCTGCCTCTGGTACCACTCCAGCTCTCCCCCTCCCACCAACTCTCCTTCCCCAGCATTAACCACTTTGGCTAGAGAGCCACGAGGGGACATCGAGCCTTCCTGAGAAACCTCCTACACTTGGTTCTGGAGTGTGTATTCGCCCATGATCTCCATAATCATCCCTCAAGGCAGGTATTTTTGTCATCACTTTACAGATGAAATCAAGACGAAGAGATTCCAGGGAACTTCCATTTCTCTAAGTTTGCTACCACTTGGCAAGTCGGTGGGAAAACTAAAGACAAGAGTCCAGGCCTCCTGCCTTCAACGTCAGTGTTCTCCCCTCTGCCAAGCTCCCTGAATGTCAGCGAGGCCCACAGTAAGCAGGCGTGCCCTTTCTGGGTGATTCTGGGCAATTCTAGGCCTGCTCTCTGTGGTTTTAATTTTCTCGGACCATCCCAGTCAGAGGCTGAGAGGCGACACACGGGGCAAACAGATGAAGTACTCACCTCTGGGAAAACAAAAGCCTGATCCTAAGGGCCCCCCAGCACCCCGTCCTCCGCTGCATTCCCTGGCCTGTGGTGATAGCCTTCCTCCACAGACCAGGGAGATGTGGGTAGGACACACGGGAGGCAGTTCCGGCCTTGGTGTGAGGGCACACAGAGAGGAGGAGTCTTCATTCCACGCTGACCCCATGCAGCTAGCCCCTCTCTCCTTAGGGTGTGCACTCCGGGGATGCATACACAAAGCCAATTTACACAGCCGGGACCTGTGGCCACTGGAGACCATTTCCCTGTCCCACTACCAGGAGGTTGCTGGTAGGCCCAGTCCTCCCCCAGACCCAGGCCCCTCTGACACTGCAGTACGGGGTGGGACTGTCAAGTTAGAGAGATGGGCCCTAAGGGGGACAAATGGGTCCTGTCCTCGCTGATGCCAAGAATTATATAAAGTGGAGGGACATCTCTTGGTTGAGATGCCTGGACATTGCTTGGTACTGGGTCCAGGCAAAGGAAGGCTCCTTGTTTGTGTTTATTTTTTGTTTTGTTTTGTCTTGTTTACTATCCAGAGAAGAGGTAAGGAATAGGAGTCCTCTATTAATCTATTTTTCAAAATAAGGGAGTAAGAGGGGATACCTTGCTGAGGTGTCAAGGGTGGGGAGAGTGATTCTGCCCACCAGGGTAGGGCGGAGACTGGGCAGGGCATGGGGGGAGGGAAGCGGAGAGGATTGGAGGGAGGTCAAGGGAGAAACGAAGAAAGAGGAAAAAAGAAAAACCCAGCAGTGCGCCATGTCGCATTGTTCATGCTCAGCCCTTCAATTTGCTCTCTGCATTCTCCTGCCGTGGGGAGAATGTTACGCTGGCTTAAGGGACAAATCAGACACAAAATAAAGACCAACACTCAGCAGTAAAGCAATTATCGCAACATTTTATGCCAGGACTGTTCCTTTTGAAGGCAGCCTGGTGCTACCCGCATGTACCTTAACCCGTTCCTAATAACCATAAAGTTACCATTATTTACGGTACAAGACATTAAATAAATAATGCAAACTCAGGCAGGCGAGCAGTCTGTGCAGTCTAGGCAAGAGGGCTTCCCTGCTGCGGGCCAGCCGCAGGGGTTAACACTGGATGGAAGGCATCCTCACAGAACCTGTCTGGGCTTTACTGCGCCCTCTCCCCCGGGGAGCCATGCAGAGCCAAGAGGGCACAGAGCCCAGCTGGCCAGGAGAGGGAAGGATAGAAATTAGGTGAGACCTGAACCTGAGCCTAACCAAGTGGGAATCCAGCCAGAACTGACACAGCCTGTGGACTTGGCCAGAGTCCTGTTTCCTTGGCGTTGCCTGGGAGGGAGCCAGGACTTAGAGTAACTCTCCGGAGAAGGAGTGGTAATGTGCCCTCTGAAATCAGTTAGATCTGGATTCAAGTCCTGCTGTTACTTAAAAGCTATGTGGCACCACACAAATGGCAAACTCTCCAAATTCCAGTGTCCTTATTGATAAAATGGGGGTAAATCATATATAGTTTATGGGTGTCTATGAGGATAAACGAAATGAATTATGTAAAGCTGGGAGCACAATGCCTGGCACCTAATATCTTCTTAATGCTGATTTTTGTTTCCTTCTGAAAGGAATTGTTAGCCTCACTTGTATAGATCAAAACTAGTCATCTGATTACAGCAATCTGAAATGGTTCTGAGCACACCAAATGTTTCTAGCTCAAGGTGCAAGGGAAAACTGAGAGGGGGTAGAGAGAGAAACTTGAGAGAATAGATGCCAACTTCCTAAGACAGAAATGGCCACATGATTTTGGCCAAAGGATTTTCCCCCAAAGAAACTGTCCATTTATGCCAAGAAAGATACTGATACAAAGGAGACACAGGTGCTGGGCTCTCTTGAGGAATCACATGCTATCCAACATGGAAGAGGGACTTCGCTCTCCCCCTTCTTCCCCCTCCCAATTCTAACCAACCCTTCATAATCCATGCCCATCCAGACCCCCAGAGAATCAAATTGTGTTCTTATCAGCTGGGTTCCCGAAAGAACTCTCAAAGGGACCAGACACACTGGATTGTCACTTTGCACTTCCACCAGCCTCTTCTTCTGCCAGGTCCTACTCTCTGAGCACAGGTCAGTGGGGATCAGAAGGGTCTGGGCCCCAGGGGTCCAGGATAATGTGGTCCTTGAAGCTTCTGTGTGCCTGCCATTCATATCCACACCCTTGGGCAGATGAGCCCAAGAACTAACAGGTGCTGGGCTGGATCAGCTCAATGGCTTGGCTTCTATCCAGAGCAAGTAATTTTTGAGGAGCATCAGGATTATCTCACCAAGAGTAGCAATGTGATCAGCATGCCTAGACCTTTAGGGAGCGTCCGAATCAGCTGGAGAGCTTGTTAAAACACACATTGCTGGGTCCATGCCCAGGGTTTCTGGTTTAGTTGGTCTGGGGTGAGGCCTGAGGATTTACATTTCTAAATTCCCAAGTGCTGCTGATGCTACTGGTCCAGGGGCCAGGCTTTGAGAACACTGGCCTAGAGATCTCCCTCTGGTTAACTTCTCCAGTGCCCTCTCTTCACCTGGATTTGGTCCTGATAGATGAACTGAAAGATCTCCTAGTGGAGGTGGGGGTGGGGTTAAGGGGGCGGGGTCTGGGATTATTTTTGGCAGCAAACCGGAAGGAGAACAAAATTTAAAATATGTTTTCAGTGTGGTACTGGATGAAGGGGAGCACAGTTACAGACATCTTGCATATTCATTCGTGTTCACGCAAAAATGGACACACTCCCCCCCCCCCCCCCCGCCCCTGCCATTAGCCTGGATTTGGAGTTCAAGCCTTTTCTTGCTTGCTGAGGTAAGTTTTCACTTCAGCAATGCTTTTCCAGATGCATTAAAATGATAGACAAAAATGTGAATCAGCTGATTCCTGACCAACTGGCTGGGTGGCTCAATTGGTTGGAGCATCATACTGTACACCAAAAGGTTGTGGGTTCAATCTCCAGTGGGGACACCTGCAGGAGGCAACCAGTCTCTCTCACATCAGTGTTTTTCTCTCTCAAATCAATAAACATATCCTTGGGTGAGGATAAAAAAAAAAAAAGTGAATGTACCAGGTGTACTGGTTAATAATGCGGATTTTGTAATCAAAGGAAACACAATAATTTCAAGAGAAACATCAAAAGTGCTTTATTCAAAGTAATGTCCATCGCTAGCTACACATTTCCCCCATCTTTAGGTAATTTGTGGATACCGTCCCAGTAGAACTTTTCTTGTTTTGAGGCAAACCATTCAGAGACCCAATTTTTCATTTCTTCATACGTTTGGAAGTGCTGCTCAGAAAGTGCGTGTGCCATCGATCGGAACAAGTGGTAATCTGAAGGAGCAAGGTCTGGTGAATACAGTGGGTGGGTTAATACCTCCCAGGCAAGATCTCTTAACGTGTCTTTAACTGGTTTTGAAGTGTGTGATGGTGCGTTATCATGAAGCAAAATCGCTTTGCCGTGTCTTCTGGGACATTCTGATCGTTTCATGATGATCAAAGTGTGGTTCAAATTAATATTTGTTGTCAGTATCGATCAGTATTAACAGTTTCGCCTGGCTTCAGAAGCTCATAATACACCACACCTTCCTGATCCCACCAAACGCAGAGCATTGTCTTCTTTCCGAAGCGATTTGGCCTTGCAGTTGATGTTGATGGTTGATGTGGATCAACCCATGATTTTGTGCATTTGGGATTCTCAAAATAAATCCACTTTTCATCGCCAGTCACAATTCGATGCAAAAAAGACTTTCTTTTGTGCCATTGAAGTAACATTTTACTGATGACTTTTGGGTTTTCCATTTGTCTTTCGTTCAGTTGATGTGGCACCCATTTTCCTTCCTTTAAAATCTTTCCCATTGCTTGTAAATGATTGGAAATTGTTTGCTGAGCAACGTTTAATCTTTCTGCAAGTTGTTTTTGAGTTTGACACGCATCTTCATCCAATAATGCTTGTAATTGTTGGTCTTCAAACTTTTCCGGTTGACCTGGATGTTGTCTTTCACATCGAAATAATCACTTTTAAAGTGTTTAAACCAGTGTTCACAAGTATCTGGAGATGGAGCATATTCACCATAAGCTTCCTGAAGTATTCAGCAGCACTTTTCTTTAAAATAAAGTAATGAATTAAAACTTCCAGCAAATGCTCTTTTTTGGCACGAAATTTGACTTTTTTAAGTGTAAAAATACCTATAATGTTAACACCTTCAGAAAATTTGACATATGAAGTTTTGAAGCTTGTTGTCAATACAACAAAATAGCATACATATCAAATCACACATATATATCAATATATGTGTAACTCCATCTATTGAAAAAAATCTCCATTATTAACTGGTACACCTGGTAATCTTAAAAAAGAATTCACACATTTTCCCATATTATTCTCTAGCCCAATTAAGTTAGATGTGATTTATGTTACAGTATATTGCGTGGCATGGTGACATTCGTATCTTGTTGGATTATAATTATTTGTGCAAATTTTTTTTCCTATTCTAGATTGTGAGGCTCTTGAGAGCAAAGACAGTGCTTATTCCCTCTGTGTCTCTGAGGGCCTGGCACACTGTCTAACACCCTTGTTATGCTTAACAAGTATTTGATGAACTAATATGGCTCCATGAGGATGAGGCCTAACCTTGTGTGCAGATGTTTATCAAGTGTAAAGTAAGCATAACCCCACTTCACAATTCTCTTTCACTCTTCTTCAGACCCCTTCCCTTTCAAGTATGTCCAGGCTGGAGTTTAGGGATTAGTCTGGGGTATCCTTGGCAGGTCTGTATGCCTTGGTACTAAGAACACTAGAGATTCTACCTGGAAAGCTGACCACCCCAGATGTATCCACGAGAACTCCCAGAACACTGGATCATGCTTCAGCCTGAGCCTTATAAAGTGTGTGTAGGGTGTATGTGTCGGTCACAAATCCTGGGAAGAGAAAGACCAGAGGATCTGGGATATCTGTGATAGCAGTGGGAATGACAGTGGCACTGAGTTGGGGAATGCTGGGTCCCCACACCCTGACTTGGAATTGCTGATCTTAGTTGGTTTCCTGGCTCTAGCTCCCTCATCCTTTCTCTTTTTCTCCTGTTCCAAAGATGACAATAATAGCTTCACCTTGTTATGGTTTATTGTTGGAGGAATTAGGGTGCAGGGGAGGGTCAACAGAGGCAAGAGCAGGGAAATCAGCTGATTCCTGACCACCTGGAGGTCTTAAGCTACCCTCTCCTCCCCTCCCCTCCAAACCTAAGTCTGCAAAGTCAGTCCTGGCAAATTCGATACTGTAGTGATCGGATGGGGTGGGAAGGAAGGGGGAGAGGGAGAGTACTTCATTCTTTACTGGCTTAAAAAGTCAGAGGCTCTGTAAGGCTGGCCAAAGGAAGAAAGACGTTGCCCTGCGGTATCTGCAGCGCTTCCCTTCCCCACCGGTTCTTCTGCTCATTCCCAATAACCCTGATGCTTCCTTCTCTGACCTTCTGGTCTCAGCGAAGGGAGATAGGACCCCTGCTCCCTCTCTGCTCCCCCATCCCAGCCTTTATGCCAGCCTGGGTGTCCCGGAGCTGGCTGGACTGCAAACAGAACTGTATCTTCAGAATCTACCCCCTCCCCCTCAACTTTAGCATTAACCTTTCTCTCTCTTTCAACAAAAGCCAAACTCTTTCAAAGCCAATCTGATTGAAATTCAAAAACTTTCCTGGGCCTCTGCACTACTCTCTACTCCTCCCCATATTGACAGCCGCTCACCACCCCCCCTCCCAACCTCCCAACCCCTTACCCCCCCTAGCAATGCATAAAATAGGGAGACAAAGGGCTCTCCCACATCCCTTCCCCCAAGCACAAGACTCTCCCTTTGTATCATTGTATCACTTCAGGCTGGTGGAAAAGGAGCTGGCTCTGGGCTCTCCATTGTTTCCCAGCCACCCCCACCCCCACAGCCTTCTGCAGCTCGGAGGCCTAATGCTGAGCCCAGCATAGTTGGTCAAACCAAGAGAAGTTGGGGTCTCTTTTGAGGTTCAAGGCCCACCTTTTGACAGGAAAGGAAAAGAGCCAAAAGCAAGTCTAGGCCTTAAGAGCGCCTGGCCCCATGGCTCCCTAGCCCCACATGGAGGACTTGAGGGTGGACCAGGAACAACTGACCCACACTTGCTCCCTTATTTTCCTGGACACCAGATGGAGCTCCTCCCACCTCCTGCCTCTGTGGCAGGAGCAATTAGAATGGTCTGGCAGGCTCCCGGGAGGGGAGGGGCCCTGGTGGTGGCCAGGGGGCTATTACAGAATGGAGACAGGCAGCTTGGGGACACCTCCCTGAGCAAGGCTGCAATCACTGGGGAGGAAAGTCCTAGACAATTTTCAATTAATTAATTAATTCAACAAGTACTTATTGAGCATCTACCATAGGCTGATTGGGAAAACGGCAGTGAACATAATAAAGTCCTTCCTCACAGAGCTTACATTCTAGTAGACAAGATGATCCACAAATCGATGAATCAATACATATTTCAAGGATAAGTCCATATAGAAAAATAAAGCAAGGAAAGGGACTAGAGAGTGCCAGGCGGGGTTATATTATTAGCGAGTGATGATGGGCATGTCGTGAAGGCCTCCTGATACAGTCAACATTTAGGCAGAGACCTAAAGTGAGGGATTGCTAGAGAAAAGAGAATTCCAGCCTGAGGGAACACGAGCAAAGCCCCCAGCTGTTGACTGAGGAACAGAGAGGCTGAAGGAGAGAGCTTGAAGGGGAGGCCATAGAGCATGAGATCAGAGAGGAGCAGGGAGGCCAGACAATGGAAGGTCTCTTAAGCCTTGATAGCAGGTTTGGATTTACTCGGAATGACTGGGAAGCCAGAGGAGTCATAGAATGTGATTTTTGTTATAAAAGGTCCCAGAGCAAGGGAAGATGTGGGGAGACCTTAGGAGACTGTTGAGATTATCTAGGTGAGAGATGATGGTGGCTTGGACCAGGGTAATGTGGTAGAGATAGAGAGAAGTGGTCAGATTTTGGATATATCCAATGGTAGAGCCAACAGGATTTGGTGAGAGTTTGTACAGAAGATGTGAAAGAAGGAATCAAGGGTGACTTCAAGGTTAGGGCCTGATCTAAATGGAAGACTGAAGTAAGTAGCCATTTACTGATATGGCAGAGATAAGCGGGATAATTATTTGAACTTGTGCAGGTAAAAGAATCAGGAGTTCAGTTCTGGTTTATAAATTGGAGCTGCCTATTAGACATTCAACTGAAGATGTCCAGTAAGCATTTGGGTACATGAGTTTGAAGTTCAGGGCAGAGATCTGGGCTGGAGATATAAATCTTGGAGCCACCAGCATGCAGCTGGTATTAAAGCCACGAGACTGGATGAGATAATCTAGGAAAAGAGAAATTGCTGGACCAAGTCCAAGGGTACTCCAAAGTTTAGAGGTCAGAGGGAGGAATAGGAACCATCAAAAGAGGAGCAAGAGAACCAAGAGAGAGTGCTGCCCTAGAAGCTGAGTGAAGAAAGTCTAGGTGGAGGGAATGATATATCAAGTATAATGAGGGCCAAAGATTGGCACTGGATCTGGCAATAGGGAAGTTACTAGATGTCTTGACAAATGCCATTTCAGAGGAAGGATGGGGAAAAATTTGACTAGAGAGGGTTCAAGTGAGGATGAAAAGAGAAGAGGGTGACAACAAGTGTAGATATAAAGGGAAATGAAGAAATGGAGAAATAGTTGTAGGGACCAATGGAATATTTTTTTTCTTTAAAAGATGGTAAATATCATGTTTGTATGCTGACAGGAATGATCCATTGGAGAGAGAAAACTTGATGAGATGAGGATGAAGGGGATAGAACTGCTGAGACAATGTCCTTCAAGAAGTGAGAGGGACTTGGATCCAGAGCATAGGGAGATGGGATTCTCCTAGAGGAGAAGCATGACAAGCCATCCATAGTAACAGGAGAGAAAGCTGAATAATGGTACAAATGGCTTGATACATTAGATGGCAGGAGCAATTAGAAGTTATCTTCTGATTGTTCCATTTTTTAAATTAAATGAGAAGCCAGAATCAAGCAGAGAGAAGGCAAGAGACGGACTTAACTAGGGTTGAAGTTTTGCTAGGAGAGTATAATGAAAGAAAGAGGGGTAAGGAAATTGAGGGTATATGCAAGGGAACATACTAGTGGGCCATGGAGTCTCAGTTGGTTTAGGAGAGAAGTTAGGGATGAGGGACAGTGAAAAGCTGGTAGGATCAGTGGAGTATAGTCCCCTAAGGTTGGAACTGGTGCACTTACAAGGACTAAATTGGTGGCTGGAGGGCAGGATGATTAAAATAGATATACAAAGGGGTACAGTTATTGGTAATGACAAGATTTGGGGGATGACCCTGATTGAGGTAGAGTGGAAGATCACTGTAAGAGAGGAGGTCAAGGAACCAATAGAGCAGAATGTTAAAAATGGTTCTCAAAGTGGGGTTAGACTAGCAATATTGGCAATAATTGGCAACTTGTTAGAAATGCAACTTTTGGACTATACTCCAGACTTACAGACTAGGAAACTCTAGGAATAGGGCCTAGCAATCTGTGTTTTAACAAGCTATCCTGGATGATTTGATGGTGTTAAAGTTGAGAATTACTGGTACAGGGGACTTTGATGGATTGCGGGAGTTGAGGAGGGGTGAGAGTGGGTCAGGTTAGGGCAGTGATTCTCAACCAAGGCTGCACAACATTAGCATCACCAGGAGAGCTTTAAAAATCCCAGTGCTGAGGCTGTACTCAAGAATCAATGAAATCACAATCTGGCTGGGAGAGTTTGCCTGATGATTCCAATATGCAGGCAAGGTTGAAAACCGCTAAATTATGGGATATATAGAGCCTTAAGGAATGACAGTCCAGGTGATGGAGGCTTCCTGGGAATTGGATGCTTTTGTGGTGAGTGAAACAGAGAACTTGATGGCCTTGGTCTTGGTAGACTGTGGGGCAGAATTTGGTAGGGAGGCTGTGTATGCTAGAGCTGAAGGTGTGACACTATTATCAGAAGCATGTGGGCCTCTGGGGTTGCCACTTCACACGTGCCAATGAGTCCTTCTCTTCTGGGAACCCAGAAGAAATGAAGTTTGGGAGGACAGATCTATATAGGGATGTTCATTGCCCATCAAATACTCTCCACAGTAAATGTTGGCTTCCTTCTGATATGCCTTGGTTTAGGGGAGCAACCACTGTTAGAGCCAAGTTAGGGCCTGGCCACTGCTGATCCATTGCTTCCAGTCAGTGAGCTACTTGGCTAGGCCAGACTTCTCCCCAGCTGTTTTCTATTTCATGGAAGCACAAGTAGCTTTCCATGTATCCAACATCTTGGCCTGTAGGTCCAGTCCAGATGCCTTGAGAGTTCAGATAAGAGAAGGAACATCATTAGCTTTGGAGAAAAATTTATCCTAAGAATTTAGGAGGCAACTTCTAGCAGAAAGAGGGGAAACATGAGAAAGGAGTTCTTGGGAGCAGTATAATATGTGCTCAATAAATGCAAATAGTAAATGAACTCAGAATGAGGGGAACTGTTGAACTTGGGGGAATGCGGTAATTATCACGGGAGTCGGGGTGATCATATATTTATGAGCTTTGGCATTTATGCAAAAAGACTTGATTGAGGCAGATTATCCCATATAATTAAACAAAGAGAAGGGTTATCACATGGTGGTGTTGGGGCCATAACGGATTATCACATACAGGTGGATGAGAAGAGTCTGTTCACATTCTGATGAGAAGTTTTGTTCACTCAAGATTGTAGGCGATAATCCCAAACAGGTGGATAAGGGCCCAAGGGCATAAAAGGCAGATGATTTTATATAGGAGGGGCTTGGTTTCTAAGCATATGGTGGAATAGAGGTGTGTGTGTGTGTGGGGGGGGGGGAGTTGAAATTGACATATACATCTATGCCAAGAGCCAACAAGATCCTAAAGTATCTGGACTGTGGATAAGGTGGGCACAATAGGAAAGGATAAGACAGATACATCAAATATGTCTGTTGTGACAGCATTGCTTTAAAGGAACCTCCAGAGATGCCTAAGGAATTCTGGGCTCCAAGACCCAGAATTCATTTGAATGGTGACACTAGTGCAACCCCTTCTGCATCCCGGGAAAGGAAAGAACTGGCCTGAAGGAAAACAGTTGAGGGGGTCCTGCCCCCATCCTTAGGCCAGGGTCATGGAGGAGATGTTACTGGCCAGTACTCTTCACCTTTGAAGCAACAGACAGGTGGGCAGGAGGCAGGCACCCCCACTTCTCTGTCCATCAGGAGTTTTGGAGAGGGACCAAAAGAAAATGGAGGCACTTCTTATAGTTCTCACGCTGTAATTGTATGACCCAGCAGTTTCCTGTTCTCTGGGGCGGCCTGCAAAATTATTCAGCATCCCCAAGTGAACATGCTTGATTAAGTTTAATTTGATCAAGTTGCTAGGTGAACAGGGGTGACTGTTTCATTGTTGGGGGGAAGGGAAGAGCTAGAAAAAGAGCTGTGCTCTGGACCATTGGCCCGCATCACACAAATTTATTACACAGCAGCACCACGCTGCACTAGAAAGCCATGCTACCAGGGAGGTGGCAAAGGGCAGGGGTGAAAACTAGGAACTGCTGATGTGGCAAGTCACCCTTGCCTACTCCGGGGCACATCGCTTTCTCCGCTGACACCCAGCTCCTGGCGTGGGGCTGGGAGGGAGTACTGGTTCATTAATTTAGACCTTCCCTTCTTTCTATAGCAATCCTAATCCTGCAGGTTTCTACCCAAATCTATTCAGAGCAGCTTTTGCATTTCACTCATTAATTCACTCATTACTCCCACATATTTAGTTATCATATTCATATTAGTGACTCTAACTCTATCCCAGCCCAGACTCCTCTTCTGAGCTCCACCCTGGTAAAATTGCCTGCATCCCCAGCTTCACCAGAATTTCCCACAGGGACTTAAAATTCAATATATCAAAAGCGGAACTCATTCTCTTTCTCTTTTGCATTGATTTGTACTTCCATCTCAGTGGATGGTCCTCTGTTCACCCTGTCACCCAATCTATCTCAGAGTTACTCTTTATTGTCCACTCTACAGCCATACTGCTCTTCCTAAAATACAAATCTTTCATATTTCTGCTCCACTTACAACTCTTGAATGGCTTCCCATTATCTTTAGGATACAGCCCAAGCTCTTTGATAAGGCTTATGAGAGCCCCACATGACCAGCTCTTGCCTACCTCTCCAGTGTCACCTCTTGCCACTGTTTAATTTATTCATTCATTCAGTGAACATGAACTGAGTGTGTGCTCCGTGCTAGACACTATTACAAATGGGCTACAGCAGTGAACAAAATGGATCTCTCCTTTCCTGGAGTTCGAGCTATCCTGATCTATCCTCTGTTCCCCTTCACCTCTGGGCCAATATGTATGAAGTGTATTCTGCTTGGAAAGCTCATTGTCCTCATATCAAAATCTCTCCCTCTTCCAGTACTCCCTTGCCTAGCTAACTTCTATTCATCATTTAGGTCTTCCTTACTCTCCAGACTAGGTTAGGTTCCCCTATGGACTACATGATTCTAAAGCAACTTATACCAGCCCCATCGAAACACTCACCACACTCTATGTAATTACTTTTAAAATTGTCTGTATTCCCATTAGTCTATACATTCTTTGAAAGCAATCTTTGATATCATCTTGTTGTAACCTTAGTGCCTAGTACCGTTGAATTACTAGTAAGTAGATATTTAATTATCACCTGCTCTGTGCCATGCACTGTGGAAGTCTAAAAATAACTATCTTGCCACCCAAACCTACTTTTTAAACTTTCTATTTCCTGTTTCTGTTAATGGTGTTACCCATTACTCCCAGGCAACTAACTTAGAAATTTTATCATGAATTGATTTCTTCTCACTTGCCCCTATATCAAAATTTAAACTAAGTCCAGTAGATTCTCTAGCTCTTGTTTAATCCCCTCTTTTCCATCCTCACTATTACTGTTCCAGCTCAAGTCCTTATGATTTCTTTTCTTTTTTAAAGGCATCTTTATTGAGATATAATTTATATATCATACAATAGATCTATTTAAAATATAAAGTTAAATGGTTTTGACAAATTCAGAGAGTTGGGCAACCATCACCACAATCAACTTTAGAACTTTTCATCCACCCTTCCAGTCTATACCCTTAAGCTGTCACCCCAATCCTCCTATCCTCCTACAGCTCCAGGGAACTACTAATCTACTTTCTGTCTCGATAGATTTGCCTATTTGGGACATTTCATATAAATGGAATCAAATAACACATGGCCTCTTGTGTCTGGTTTCTTTTGCTTAGCATGATCTAGTCAAAGTTCTTCCATGTTTTAGCATATATCAGTACTTCATTCCCTTTTTTCCCCAGTGTTATTGAGCTACTATTGACATATAACATTGTGTAAGTTTAAGGTATACAACATGTATATGTATATATGTATACCACATTTTCTTTATCCATCCATCTGTTGATGAAGACTTAGGTTGTTTCCATGTTTTGGCTACTGTGAATAATGCTTTAATGAAAATGGGAGTGCAGGTATCTGTTCAAGATCCTGACTTGATTTCTTTTGGATAGATACCCAGAAATGGAATTGCTGAATCATATCGTAGTTACATTTTTAATTTTTTGAGGAATGTCCAAATTGTTTTCCATAGTGGCTGCATCAATTTACATTCCCACAAACAATGTACAAGAATTCCTTTTTCTCCATATCCTCATCTATACTTGTTATCTCTTGTCTTTTTGATGATAGTTATTCTAACAGGTGTACAATGGGCAACCATCACCACAATCAACTTTAGAACTTTTATCTCATTGTGGTTTTGATTTGAATTTCCCTGATGATTAGTGATGCTGAGCAACTTTTCACATACTCATGGGCCACTGTATGCCTTCATTGGAAAATGTTGATTTAGTTTCTCTAGTAATTTTTAAATCGGATTGTTTGGGGTTTATTTTGCTACTGAGTTGTAGGAGTTCCTTATATACTAGTATTTTGGATACTAACCCCTTACCTAGTATATGATTTGCAATTATTTTCTCCCGTTCAGTAGGCTGTCTTTTCATCTTGTTTCTTTTGCTGTGCAGAAACTTTTTAGTTCAATGTAGTTTCCCTTATTTATTTTTGCTTCTGTTGCTTGTGCTTTTGGTATCATATCCAAAAAAAGTGTTGCAAGATCTATGTCAAGGACATTTCCCCCTATGTTTTCTTCTGATAGCATTACAGTTTCAGATCTTACATTTAAGCTTTTAATGCATTTAGAGTTAATTTTTGTGAGTGGTGAAGATAGGGGTCCAATTTCATTCTTCCACAACAACAGTTTCCTCAACAACATTTATTGAAGAGACCATCTTTTCTCCAGTAAGTATTCTTGGATCCCTTGTCAAATACTAGTTGACTGCATATGTGAGGGTTTATTTCTGGGCTCTCAATTCTTTTTCATTACTCCGTGTATCTGTTTTGTATACCAGTACCCTACTGTTTTGATTACTATAGCTTTGTCATATAGTTTAAAATCAGGACGTGTGATGCCTCCAGATTTGTTCTTCTTTCTCAGGATTGCTTTGGCTATTTAGGGTGTTCAGTGGTTCCATACAAATTTTAGGATTTGTTTCTATTTCTGTGAAAAATGCCACTGTAATTTTGATATGGCTTGCACTGAATCTATAGATGGTTTTGAGTAGTACAGACATTTTAATAACAATTCTGATCCATGAATATGCAATAGCTTTCAATTTATTTGTGTCTTCTTCAGTTTCTTTTGTCAAAGTCTTATAGTTTTCAGTCTACAGATCTTTTACCCCTTGGTTACATTTTTTCCTAAATATTTTATTGTTTTTTGATGCTATTGTGAGTGGAATTTTCTTTAGTTCATTTTCAGAAATTTCATTGTTAGTGTATAGAAATACAACTGATTTCTGTATACTGATTTTTTACCCTGTAACTTTACTACATTTGTTGATTAGTTCTAACAGTTTTCTTGTGGAGTCTTTAGGATTAGCTATAAATAAGACCATATCATCTGCAAACAGACAATTTTACTTCTCCCTTTCTGATTGGGATGGTTGTTTTTTTTTCTTGCCTACTTGCTATGGCTAGAACTTCCAGTACTATGTAGAATAGGAATGATAAAAATGGGCACCCTTGTCTTATTCCTGATTTTAGAGAAAAAGCTTTTTTAAAAAATAAACATACATATTTTTATTGATTTCAGAGAGGAAGGAAGAGCAAGATAAATAGAAACATCAATGATGAGAGAGAATCATTGATGGGCTGCCTCCTGCATACCCCCTACTGGGGATCAAGCCTGAAACCTGGGCATGTGCCCTTGACTGGACCCAAACCCAGGACCTTTTAGTTGGCAGGCTGACACTCTATCCACTGAGCCAAACCAGCTAGGGCTAGAAAAAGCTTTCAACCTGTCACCATTTAGTGGGTTTGCCATATATTGACTTTATTATGTTGTGGTAAGATCCTTCTATATCCAATTTGTTGAGAGTTTTAAATCCTGAAAGGATGTTGTATTTTATCAAATGCCTTTTCTGCATCTATTGAGATAATTGTATGGTTTTTATCTTTTATTCTATTAATGTAGTGTATCACAGTTATTGATTTGCATTTGTTGGACCATCCCTGCATCCCAGGGATAAATCCCACTTTATCATCATGTATTATCCTTTTAATGTGCTGTTGAATTCAGTTTGCTAATGTTTTGCTGAGGATTTTGCATCTATATTCATTAGGGTTATTGGCCTATAGTTTCCTTTTCTTATAGTGTTATTATCTGTAGTGTTCCCTCCTCTTCAATGTTTTTGGAAGAGTTTGATAAGAATTGGCATTAATTCTGCTTTAAATGTTTGGTACTTCATTCCTTTTTATGGCCGAATAATATCCCACTGTATTGATAAGTCATAATTTGTTTATCTAATCATTAGTTGATGGACATTTGGATTGTTTCCATCTTTTGGCTATTATGACTAATGCTTCCATGAACACTAGATTTTGTGTGGACATATATTTTCAGTTCTCTTGGTATTTATCTAAGAGTAGGATTGCTGGGTCAAGTGGTAACTCTATGTTTAACTTTTTGGGGAACTGCCTAATTATTTTCCAAAATGGTTGCACCATTTTCACTCTCCACCAGAAGTGTATTAGTGTTCAAATTTGTTCTCACCAACACTTATTATCTGACTTTTTTATTATAGTCATCCTAGTGGGTGAGAGTGGAATTTCATTGTGGTTTTGATTTGCAATTCCTTGGTGACTAAAGATGTTGAGCATCTTTTCATGTGTTTACTAAACATTCATATATCTTCTTTAGGGAAATATCTATTCAAATCTTTGCCCATTTAATTTTTTTATTTATTACTAGAGGCCTGGTGCACAAAATTCGTGCATGGGGGGGTGGGCGTGGGCGTGTGTGTCCCTCAGCCCAGCTTGTACCCTCTCCAATCTAGGACCCCTCTCACAATCCAGGACTGCTGGCTCCCAACTGCTTGCCCACCTGCCTGCCTGATTGCCCCTAACCGCTTCTACCTGCCAGCCTGATCACCCCCTAACCACTCTGCTGCCAGCCTGATTGGTGCCTAACTGCTCCCCTGCCAGCCGGATTGCCCCCAACTGCCCTCCCCTGCAGGCCTGGTCACCCCTAACTGACCTCCCCTGCCAGCCTGGTTACCCCTAACTGTCCTCCCCTGCCAGCCTGGTCGCCCCCAACTGCCCTCCCCTGCAGGCCTGGTCCCCCCCAACTGCCCTCGCCTACAGGCCTGGTCCCCTCAACTGCCCTCCCCTGCAGGCCTTGTCCCTCCCAACTGCCCTCTTCTGCAGGCCTGCCCCCCCCTCCCCAACTGCCCTCCCCTAAAGGCCTGGTCGCTCCCAACTGCCCTCTCCTGCAGGCCTGGTTGCCCCTAACTGCCCTCCCCTGCTGGCCTGGTCATCCCTAACTGCCCTCCCCTGCTGGCCTGGTTGCCCCTAACTGCTCTCCCCTGCAGGCCTGGTCCCCCACAACTGCCTTCCCCTGCAGGCCTGGGTCACCCCCAACTGCCCTCCCCTGTAGGCCTGGTCACCCCCAATTACCCTCCTCTGCCAGCCTGGTCACCCCTAACTCCCCTCCCCTGCAGGCCTGATCTCCCCCAACTGCCCTCCCTTGCAGACCTGGTCCCTCCCAACTGCCCTCCCCTGCTGGCCTGATCGCCCACAACTGCCCTCCCCTGCTGGCCATCTTGTGGTGGCCATCTTGTGTCCACATGGGGGCAGCTATCTTTGACCACATGGGGGTGGCCATCTTGTGTGTTGGAGTGATGGTCAATTTGTATATCACCTCTTTATTATATAGGATTATTGAGTTTACTTCTTTCTTCTCAATCTGGATACCTTTTATTCCATTTTCTTGCCTGATGGTTCTGGCTACAACCTCGAGTTGAAGTGAAGAGAGTGGATTATCTTTTCTTGATCCTGATCTTAAGGGGAAAGCATCCAGTCTTTCACCATTGAGGAAGTTCCATTCTATTCCTAGCTTGTTGACTGTTTTTTATCATGAAGGGCTGTTGAATTTTGTCAAATGCTTTTTATATTTTTGCATCTATTGAGGTGATCATGTGGCCTTGTCTTATGTTCTATTGATATGACATATTTATTGATTTCATATGTTAAATTAACTTCGCATCCTTGGGGTAAATACCATTTGGTCATGGTGTATATTCCCTTTTAAATGTTGCTGAATTAGGTTTCCCAGAATTTTACTGAGGAGTTTGTACATATGTTCATAAGGGATCTGTAGTTTTATTTTCTTCTGATATAGTTTCCCAGTTTTGGTATCAGAGTAATATTAGCCTCACAGAACGATCTGGGAAGGATTCTCTCCCCTTCTATATTTGGAAGCATTTGTGAAGGATCGGTATTAATTATTCTTTAAAAGTTTGGTAGAATTCACCAGTGAAGCCATCTCGGCTTGGGCTTTTCTTTGTGGGAAGTTTTAAAATTATTAATTCAATTTTTTTACTTGTCATATGTCTATTAAGTTTTTCTTCTTTTTCCTTTTTACCTGAGGATATTTTCCCATTTATTTTTAGAGAGATTTTCTTTTTGAGTCACTTTTGGTAGTATGAATTTTTCTAAAAATCTGTTTATTTTCTCTAAGTTATCTATATACTTTTTTGCAGACAGTTATTTATAGTATTCTCTTACAATACTTTTTAATTTTTATATGGTTGGTAGTGATGTCTCCTCTTCCATTCCTGTTTTTGGTAATTTGAATCTTCTCTTTTTTTTCCACTTGTTCAGTCTAGCTAAAGGTTTGTCCATTTGTTGATCTTTCCAAGGAACCAACTTTTGGTTTTGCTGACTTTGTCCTTTTTTTTATATTTTATATTTCATTTACTTATTCTCTAATCCTTTGCTTGATTTGCTCTTCTTTTTTTTTTTTTTAATACATTTTATTGATTTTTTTACAGAGAGGAAGAGAGAGGGACAGAGAGTTAGAAACATCGATGAGAGAGAAACATCGATCAGCTGCCTCTTGCACACCCCCTTACTGGGGATGTGCCCGCAACCAAGGTACATGCCCTTGACCGGAATCGAACCTGGGACCCTTGAGTCCGCAGGCCAACGCTCTATCCACTGAGCCAAACCGGTTTCGGCTGATTTGCTCTTCTTTTCCTAGATTCTTAAGTTGGGAGTTTAGGTTATTGATTTAAAATATGTCTTCTTTTTTAAATGAAGGTGGTTATAGCTATAAATTTCTCTCTGAGTGCTGCTTTAGCTGCATACTTTAGGTTTTGGTATATTGTATTATCATTCATCTCAATTTTCATTTTCATTCATCTGAGTTTCTCATTTCCCTTTTGATTTCTTATTTGATCCCTCATTATTTATGTTTAACTGTTTCTAAGAAACATACCCAGTATTCCCCTTTCTAGCTGAGATTATATTTTGCTGCAACTAGTTAAATAAAGAAGAGTTTAGTTTAATGAACATTTGTTGAGTACCTATTATGCTCAAGCTGAGTGTTAGAATAGAAAAATGTTTAAGACAGTTCTTGCACTGAAGTAATTCATAGTATAGTAGAGAGATGACCCTGAAACAGACAATTATAATATTGGTTGATAAATTCAATGACAGATTTATGTGTAAAGACAAAAGAATATAGAAAAGAAAGTAATTAGTTCTGTCTAGCAGAGAAGATTTCACAATGGAGATAATTACTGAGCAGGGTTTCAAAGGACGAATAGTAACTCATTAGTTAGGCAAAATGATGAAAGACCATTGTCCAGGCAGAGGAAACAGTACATATAAAGATTTAGTCTGGCCAGCATGGCTCAGTGGTTGAGCATCAACCTATGAACCAGGAGGTTACGGTTCAATTCCTGGTTAGGGCACATGCCCGGGTTGTGGGCTTGATCCCCAATGTGGGGCATGCAGAAGGTAGCAAATCAATGAATCTCTCTCATCATTGATATTTCTATCTCTTTCTCCCTCTCCCTTTGTCTCTGAATCAATAAAAAAAATTATATATATATGTGTGTGTGTGTGTGTGTATGTATGTGTATATATATACACATACACACACACACAAATATATATATATATATATATATATATATATATATATATATATATATGCACATATACATACACACACACACACACACACACACACACACACACACACACTAAAAAAGCCTAGGTGGCCCTCGTGCTCTCACACCCTCACACAACGCCCTCACGTCATCACAAGATGGCCGCCCCCATGTCATCACAAGATGGCTGCTCCCACGTTGTCACAAGATGGCTGCCACAAAGATGGCTGCCACAAGATGGTTGGCAGGGGAGGGCAGTTGTGGGCAATCAGGCTGCCAGGGGAAGGCAGTTGGGGTGAACAGGCCAGCAGGGGAGGGCAGTTGGGGGAGATCAGGCCTGCAGGGGAGGGCAGTCAGGGGGGACCAGGCCTGCAGGGGAGGGCAATTAGGGGCAACCAGGCTGGCAGGGAGGGCAGTTGGGGGAGATTGGGCCTGCAGGAGAGGGCAGTTGGGGGCAATTGGGCTGGCAGGGAAGGGCAGTTGGGGGCGATCAGGCTGGCAGGGGAGGGCAGTTGGGGGCGATTGGGCCAGCAGGGGAGGGCAATTGGGGTGATCAGGCTGGCAGGCAGGAGAGTGTTTAAGAGCCAGCAGTCCTGGATTGTGAGAAGGATGTCTGACTGCCGGGATTGGGCCTAAACCGGCAGTTGAACATCTCCTGAGGGGTCCCAGATTGGAGATTGGGCCTAAACTGGCAGTCGAACATCCCCTGAGGGGTCCCAGATTGGAGAGGGTGCAGGCTGGGCTGAGGGACACCCCCCAGTGCACTAATTTTGTGCACCGTGCCTCTAGTGTGCATACACACACACACACACACACACACACACACACACACACTACAGGGAAATTCATGCCGGGGGGGGGGGGGGGCGGGATGTCCCTCAGCCCAGCCTGCACTCTCTCCAATCTGGGACCCCTCGAGGATGTCTGACTGCCTGTTTAGGCCTGATCCCTCTCACAATCCAGGACTGCTGGCTCTCAACTGCTCGCCTGCCTGCCTTTCTGATTGCCCCTAACAGCTTCTGCCTGCCAGCCTGATCACCCCCTAACCACTCCCCTGCCAGCCTGTTTGCCCCCAACTGCCCTTCCCTGCAGGCTCGGTCACTCCCAACTTCCCTCCTCTGCCAGCCTGGTCACCCCTAACTGCCCTCCCCGCAGCTTGGTCCCCCCCAACGGCCCTCCCTTGCAGGCCTGGTCCCTCCCCTGCTGGCCTGATCGCCCACAACTGCCCTTCCTTGCAGGCCTGTTTCCTCCCAACTGGCCATCTTGTGGTGGCCATCTTATGTCCACATGGAGGCAGGATCTTTGACCACATGGGGGCAGCCATCTTGTGTGTTGGAGTGATGGTCAATCTGCATATTACTCTTTTATTAGATAGGATATGTATATACATATAAAAGATTTAGAGTTGCAAAACAAAATGGGATATTCAAGAGCACCTTTTACCCCATCCTTAGTCTATGAGATTCTAGTGAAGCAGATTCTACTCCTCACTCTTGGGTAATGGATGTGACCCATCATGAGAAAATTTGAGTATTATGTTGCCTTGGCCATAGTGATTGGCTCATGAATGGGTACAAATCAAAGCCAAAAGGAAGCACTGGGACTTTAAGTGGGATTTTTGAGAAACAAGATATTTGCTTTTTCATGCCAGAAAATGCTTAATAGGCAGCTGAAAATCCAAGTCATCCTCATGTAGTTGAAACCAGGGAGATGGATGAGAGCCAAGGGAGAGTGCCTGGCACACAGTAGAAACTCAATATATATTCACTGAATAAATGAATGAATGAATAATGTCTAGAACAAAATCCTGAGGAATATCAGGAAATGCCTGTTGAAAACCATCTCATCTTCCTCCGAATTCCCATAACAACTACTTAGAATTGTCCTTATAGTGTTTACCGTCTTCTGTTTTATAGTATGGCATTCTATAAATCTATATTATCTCTTCCTTTAAGATCTAATGCTTTTCTGATCCTACTTGCTTGTATTATAGATAAGATTTTATATTATCTGGCCCCGTGCCTACCTCTTCAGCATCAGCTTTATTACTCTAGCAGTATTTAAAAACTTGCTCTAACCTGAACACTTGTCTCTGTCTTTTCCATATTCTACCCTCTCCTTTAGAATACTTCAATTCAATTCAACAAGCACTTATTAAGAACTCACCAAGTGCCCATCACTTCCAAAGTAAGATCCATTGGTAGAGGGTAATATCAACTTAAGAGTGATGGTCAGCACTTTTTAATGAAATACAATAGAATAGAGTAAAATAGAAAATGGCAGACTACAGCTCATAATGTACTGTTTTTGTGAAACTTTTGCTTTAGTTGGGAGTGGTGTACTGAGTCCCACTGTAAAACATACCCTGAGTGGTCAGATTATGACGACCACCCCATCAGTACTTCATTGGGCCACCTTTTGTCTTCAATACTGTGGCGATTCTTCTTGGCATTGACTCTACGAGATGTTGAAAGGTGATGCAAGGAATCTGACACCATGCCTGATGAATAGCACTGTCCAGTTCTGTGAGATTTGATGGTTGTGGAACCAGCTGCCTGATGGCTCTTTTAACTTCGTCCCACAAATGCTCAATTGGATTGAGATCTGGTGATTGTGGGGGCCACCTAAGCAAGGTACAGTCTCCCTCATGTTCTTAAAACCACTCCTGCACAATATGAGCACCGTGGCATGGCACATTGCCTTGTTGGAAGAAGCCATCTCCATTGGGATACGCCATCAACATGATAGGAGGAACTTGATCAGCAACGATACTTAGGTATGTTGTGCTATTCAGATGTTGTTCCACACGAATTAAAGGGCCCAAATCATGCCAGGAAAACATGCCCCAAACCATAACACTGCCCCCACCAGCTTGAAGGGTTGTACTCATGCATGTGGGGTGCATGCTTTCATGCTGTTTCCGCCAAATTCTCACTCTGCCATCTGCATGATGCAACTGGAAACGTGATTCATCGGACCACATGACTTTTTTCCAATGCTCGACTGTCCAATCCTTGTGTTCCTGTGCGAATTGGAGATGTTTTATTTTGGTAACTGCAGGCAGCAAAGGTGTTCGAACAGGCCTTCGGCTTCCATATCCCATATGATGCAGTGTACAGCTAATTTGCCTACAAACGTCAGGTGGTCATAATAATCTGGCCACTAAGTGTATATCTTACTGAAGATCACAGTGGGAAAAAGTATGAAGGCTATCCTCTAAGATACCCCTGTTACCAAGGTGAGTAGGTCCTTGGTTTATAACTCAAACAAATAAGAACCCCCATGGGCTTCCCTCCCTGTATATCTCCAACCTAAAATTTGAGACTTTGTTCCCAAGCTCAAACTCTAAAGATGGGTCACAAATTAGGGTATAGTCCTCACTTTTGTTGCAACCACCACAATTTTTTAAACTGTCTTTTCAAGTCTAACACATTGCCTGGCTCAATAGCAGTTTGCTGATGTTAACTTGTTCTTGTAATAATAGCACTTATTGAGCACTTGTTTGCCAGGCATTGTTCTAAGCTCTTTATATGGATTATCTCATGTATTCCTTATATCAACCTTATATAACATTACTAGAGGCTCGGTGCATGAAATTCATGCGGGGGGGGGGGGGGGCGTCCCCTCAGCACAGCCTGCACCCTCTCCAATCTGGGACCCCTTGGGGTATGTCCAACTGGCAGTCGGACATCCCTCTCACAATCCTGGACCGCTGGCTCCTAATCGCTTACCTGCCTGCTGGCCTGATCACCACTCACTGCCTCTGCGTGCTGGCCTGATTGCCCCTAACTGTCCCCCCTGCTGGCCTAGTCGCCCCTAACTGCCCCCCGATGCTAGCCAGGTTGCCCCCAACTGTCCCTTCCCTATCATCCTGGTCGCTAACTGCCCCCCCTGCCGCCTGGTCACCCCTTACTGCCCCCCCTGCCAGCATGGTTGCCCCCAACTGTCCCCCTCTGCCGGCCTGGTCGCTCCTAACTGCCTCCCACCCCTGCCGGCCTGGTCACTCTTTACTGCCCCCCGACGCCTGCCTGGTTGCCCCCAACTGCCCCCCTGCCAGCCTGGTTGCCCCATGCAGCCTGTTCAGTCATTTGGTCATCCCTCACTAACCCCACTGCCGGCCTGGTTATAGGCAGCCATCTTGTGAGGGCATGAGGGTTAATTTGCATATTACCTTTTTATTATACAGGATTACCAATTTCATTTTGTAGATTGGGGAGATTGGGACATGGAGATATTGACTCAACTTTCCTAAGGCCACCCAGTTAGGAGGTGGTGGACGTAAGATTTGAACCCATGCAATCTAGCTTCCTAGCTGATGCTCTTGACCACTAAGGTCTATGGCTTCCCAAGATGGCATTACTGTTGAACAGACAGATGTACAGTTCATGGAACAGCTCTTCTAGAATGGCCCTGAGTAGCTACTGTCTGAAGAATGTTGTCTATACTGTGGCTCTTTTCTTTCCTAAACATCCTTTTTAAAAAAATAATATGTTTTATTGATTTTTAGAGAAATAGGAAGGGAGAGGGATAGAGAGATAGAAACATCAATGAGAGAGAAACATCATCGATCAGCCATTTCCTGCATACCTCCTCCTGGGGATCAAGACTACAATCCCCGGCATGTTCCTTGACTGGGAATCGAACCAGTGTCCTCTTGGTTCATGGATCGACACTCAACCACTGAGCTATGCTGGCCAGGTTCCTAACCATCCATTTTGATAAAGAACAGCCTAATTTATTTGGCCGGGGGTCTAGTTCAACCTTAAACTGCAGGTTGGTTTAAGCTCTCACTAGTTCCTTGGAGAAAGAGAAAAGAAGGAGTAAAATGAGGCCAGAATTCATTTCGATTTTTAAAGTTATTTTTAAAAACAAGATGATGGGGGAAGACAGCATATGTCTGTCTCTTAAAATGAATGTGCCTCTATTTCTTGCCCATGATTTTCTCTGACTTTGAAGCTCTGCGCCCTGCTGGAGCCTCTGAACTCTGTCTGCTCCGGGCACTCTGTCAGCCCATGTGCTCCTGTTGAAGGTGAAGAGGACAAAATTGGGACAGGTTGTCAAAAAGACCCTTCTTCCTTTGTACTGAGTGAATGCTCTCTCTTTCTGAAAAATTTCAGCTTTATCTAAGAAGGGGAAAGGGCAGACGCTATTTCATAAAAAGAAAGGAAGAGGATCTGGGAATCTGTTCCTTCCTCAAGTATTCAGTGAGTTGCTGAATAACAGGGAGAAAAGAGTCAGGGAAAGGACAAAAAAATAAAATAAATAATAAATAAAATGACACAGCACAGCTCTGAGCCCCTCTCCTATCAGGTTTTACAGAGGGGCAATAGATTTTCTTCATTGCCAGCCCTGACTTATCACCGCCTTGTTTTTAATGAGGTATAATAAGGGGAACATTTTGTAACAACACGGTTCCCCTATTTTATCCTGCAAACAGCTGTGTCATGCTTGTGGCTGGAAGAATGAATCATATCTCTGCCTGCATATGCTAACTCCCATGTAATTACCCCAGCATCTTAAATAAAGCAGGTCCTAAACCTGTCGCTCACATTACAAGCAAACGGTACAGACCTCGTAACTGGGGCCTCTATCATTACAATTAATTTATCACAGAAGCAACTGAGATTAGAGGCTGGAATTAAAACCCAGAGCATGGAGAGTCACTGTAGTGACACTGAAAAACAGGCTCTTGAGAGATGGCTGGCTCCAACAGCTGCCTGACTAATGCCTTTCCTGGGGAAAAGCAGCCTTAGTTGGATTTTGTTTTCTTTACATTTTTCCCGCTCAACAGATTTTACTAAAGTGACTTCACTGCCTCTCTTGATTCAAAATGATGTTGGAAAAATTCTACCTGATACTTAACCAGAACTCTGAGCAGGAATCACCATTTTCTCATTCTTAACCGACCACTGTCCCTCCATGTGAATAATCCCCTGAGACCTCCCATTTGTTTTTGTTATTAGCAAGGAATGTCTCATGACATCAGTGTGTTTCCTTTGAGGGGGCAGGAGATTGGGGGAGGGGGAAGAGAATCCAGAGTATTTCCCTCGAATATAAAAAATGCTGTTTGCATCTCCTCAGGCAGTGTTTCTCAACCAGGGTTCCTTGACTGAACCACAGAGACAGAAAAATTACTTAAGTAACTATTTTTTTTTTTGGGGGGGGGTAACTATTTTCTTAGTTCTCTCAAGGATGGTACAACTAGTTCATGTAGATGGTACCTTCTAGATGCACAGAAGGGAAGCGAATCCATTCCACTGAAGGGGTGCCTGAGGGATTCATGTTTACCCTGGTTGGAAAAGGCAGAAGAGAGACAGACTGACTCAGCCACAGCATTATTCACCAGAAAACCCTCTTCCAGACCACGGTCAGTTCCCATCCTATTGAAAGCAGTTCTCACTCATTCTCCCACACATGGGCTCCTTTTAGAATATGCTGGGTCTCCAGACATGGCAGTTGGGGGAGACTGTTGCTGTTTTCATCGTCATCATCACCAGAGCTCAGTAGTCTACTCTTTCTATTGGTTCTCCACACCTGGAGTCTACTGTGTGCCCACCGAAACCTGTTTCTTCCTCTTCCCCGGCACACAGCCCGGCTACCGTTCCCAGCTTCCTTTGCAGTTAGATATGACTGAATTCTGGTCGTTGGACTGTAGGTGGAAGTAAAGTATGCCATTTCCTCTGGGCCAATAAAAATCGCCTACTTGATCCTTCATTCGGTCTTTCTTTTGTCATATGCCAGCTAGAACACCAGAGATAATTCTGCGCCCTAGGGGTTGACGAAACCGTATTCCAAAATCACCACTATGAAGCTGCCTTCTAAACAGGGTTTTGTTTGATGGAGTAATTACCTACCCTGACTAATAAAACCCGAAAATGGGATGACCAACCTCTTCCTCTGGAGGCTCTACAGCTTATGAAGAATAGGGAAGGGAGGAGAACCTGGAGTTCAAGGCTGTGAAAGCAGATTTTGAAGATATTTCAGTGCTTGGATTGGATAGGGGGGTCAGGCCAGCTGTGGGCCCAGACTCTTGACCTGGGAAAGGGAGCTCACAGCTTTGGGGGTTCCTTGGTCCCTCACATACTGGACAAGCCTCGTTTTGATAGCCCTTGGAAGGCTCAAGGGTGAAAAGGTAATAAGGGGAAAGTCTATGAAAATCAGATTCAAATAGAATAACAAACATGTATATGAGCAAACTATAAATCATATTCTCTCTAATCCGATCAAGTTGCACCACTGCTTAAACTTTGGCCCTCTGTGATCTGGTTCCTTGTCTACCCTGGCACTGCTTGTTCTTACAGCTCCTTGGATATATCTTCATTGAACACCTTTTCAGAGTAATCTGCTTGCACACTAGCTTGGGAGTTCTTCAAGGTCAGGAGAAGAGCCTCATTCATCTCTATTTCCCTTCAGCCAGCTCAGGGCCTGGAACCCAGTACTAGCTCAATGTCTGCTAAATGAATGGTCACAAAGCATTGTACAAGTTAATATGAAGAGGCTATTTTCTGACACAGGCATGGCACTCCTCCTGCTTGTTACTCTACATGTTGAGGTGCTTTCTAAAGTAGTGCTGTAAAGTAGAAACTGGAGATAGTTCTTCTCCATACTCCATTCAGCTTTCTTTCTGTTCAAGAGAGGAGGTGTTTGAAAGCTGGGCTTCTGGCATTGAGCAGGGTAGAGCAGAGCAAACTGGTCCACAAATTAATCTCCTTGAAAGGTTATATGTTAATACAATGCTTAAATTAGGCTATGCCAAAGGCTAGCAATGTGAAATGTGAAGAACCCCATTTATTTTTTTTAATGATTTTATTTATTTGAGAGAGAGAGAGAGAGAGAGAGAGAGAGAGAAACACCCATGGGCTGCCTCCTGCACGCCCCCTACTGGGAATTGAGTCTGCAAATCAGGGATGTGCCCTGACCGGGAGTCGAACCTGCGACCTCTCAGTGCATGGGATGACACTCAACCACTGAGCCACACTGGCTAGGGCAAAAACCCCATTTCTGGTCCCCTAATACTCAAGTACCTCATGGCTACCTGAAAATAGCTCATTTTCTTCCTACAGAAAGACTTCTAACTCCGTTTAAACTACTCATTACTCGCTTGGAGAAGGAATATAAAAATGCCTTGGCCCTAACCGGTTTGGCTCAGTGAATAGAGCGTCAGCCTTCGGACTGCAAGGTCCCAGGTTCAATTCCAGTCAAGGGCATGTACCTTGGTTGAGGGCACATCCCCAGTAGGGATGTGTGCAGGAGGCAGCTGATCGATGTTTCTCTCTCATCAATGTTTCTAACTCTCTATCCCTCTCCCTTCCTCTCTGTAAAAAATCAATAAAATATATTTTAAAAAAATGCCTTGAAAAACATGCAGTATGTAAAAGGAGAAAAGATTGTATTAGTATTAGTATGATCTCTCCCCTTCCTTCAAATGTCTTTAGTGCAGCACTCTCCCCACTCCTCCTGCCCACTTGAGAAGGGAGCCTACAGAGATCTAGACTAGATCAGTTCTGGTCCGACTTGCAGTGAATTCTTGTTTCATCTCATTTAAAAAATATTATTCCTCTATATAAAAATGAATCAAATCAGTGTGGAATAGAAGTTAAGAGTGTGGGTTCAGGGTCAGATTGACTGGGTTCAAATCCTAGCTCCAGTGCATACAAGTTGAGAAATTTTAGGAAAATTTTTTAACCTCTTTAAGCCTCTTTTTTCTCACCTATAAAATAAGGATGAAATAAAACCAGGTTTGCCGGACTGAAGTATTGCATACAAAACATTTGGCACAATGCCTGACAAATAACAGTCACTCAGGAAATGTTACCTGATATTGTTTTGGTTTCCTATCTCTGAATTAACACGCATCTTTCCTTGTTCCCTCCTGTAACAACTGAGACAATGACCCTCTTCCTATTAAAGTCTGGTCCTCCACAGGTGCTCTGGATCCCATCACTTCTTGCCTTTTAAAAACTGACTCATTAATCATTATCTCTCTTTCTTCCATTATCAGTCTTTTTCTTTGTCTGATCATTTCTATCAGCATACACATATGCACTAGTATCCTCTATTTAAATCCCCCATCTTTCCACCTGCCACCATATTTTTATGCTTTTCTTCATAGCCAAACATCTCCAAAGTGTTATCTATATCTGCTGTATACCATTTCTCACCTCCCATCAACTCTTCCATGAATGTCAATTTGAATTTGCCCAGTCAGTCCACTAAAATGGCTCTCAAGGTTACCAATCGCCCTCCACATTGCCAAGTCCCACAGACATGTCTCCTTTCCTGATCTCTCGGAAGCATTCAACATGACTCACCATTTGCTCTTTCTTAATCCACTCCCCCCTTCTACTCCTTTGTTATATCACCTCTCTGTCCTCTCCTTCTCAGCCTCCTTTCCTCTTTTCTTCTACTAGAGCTTTAAATTTTAGAGTTGTCCAGGGGTTCGTTCTGTGCTCTTTTATTTTCTTCTTTTTACATGACTTGCCTTGGTGATTTCATCTTTTCCAATCACTTTAAATAGTGTCATAGCCAGTGTGGCTTAGTTGGTTGAGAGTCATCCCATGCACCAAGAGGTCCCCGGTTTGATTCCTGATCAGGGCACATGCCCAGGTTTCAGACTTGATCCCCAGTGAGGGTGGTGCAGGAAGTAAATGATTTCTTTCTTTCTTTTCTTTCTTTCTTTCTTTCTTTTTCTTCCTTTCTTCCTTTCTTCCTTTCTTCCTTTCTTTCTTTCTTTCTTTCTCTCTCTCTCTCTCTCTCCTCTCTCTCTCTCTCTCTCTCTCCCTCCCTCTCTCTCCCTCCCTCTCCCTCTCTCTCTCTCCCTCTCCCTTCCTCTCTCTCTCTCTAAAATATCAATAAGAACATATTTTAAAAAACATCTAAAATATGTGACATTAGCTTTGCAACTAGATAGTAACCAGCATGGAAGTTGATATAAAAGGCTGGAATAAGAGCAACTTGTATTATGTAGTGGTAAACATTTGGCTAAACAATAATAATACAGAAGTCAGGAAATGTATCTAATGAATGAGTAGAGTTGGAGGAGCATATCTTATGGCAAATATTGAAAGCATAAGCTGGTTGCTTTTAGCTACATTTGATGAGCCACTAACAAGAAAGATATAAACTCAGAACAGAACTGGCTAGTTTGCACGTAGAATTCAGTGGGAATAAAGAGAACCCAGAATTAATAGGGTTAAAAAAAGAAACTTTCTTATCTCCAGCTTGTCCAGTAAAATATTTTCCAATTAAGATCCATTCTGGGGCTAAAGATCAAATCCAGGGTGCTATCAGAAGATATAGTTCCAAGGTGAAGTCAAAATCAAGGGTCTTTATTAAGATCCGAAGGGGAAAAGGTGGCATCTAGTAGATTCTTTCCATTGCAAAAGAGGCTCCTAGACAGCTTATGAACATGGTTGTACATCATTCTAACATGACCAGAGTACCAAAAATTAGAACTGGATAGATCATGTCTTGTAAAAATTGTGGGTATGGCTTGTGACACAGAGAGTTGACTCGTACCAAATATATAGAAAATCCACAAAATTTGTGAAAGAGTTGTACTGCACAAGCACTGCCAGCTCCGAATAAAAAAGACTGAGACTGTTCAAGATGTAAAAAGATCTAAGTCCCTACATTTTTACACACAAGCAGTTAGTTGAAACAGCTGCTCAGCCACCAAAGAGGCATATTATTCAATGCTCTCTTCAGAAGTGTCCAAGGATGATGGAAAAGGAAGGACTTTCAAAGGACAAAACAAAGAGCCATGGAGAACAATGGGTTGGACAACCACTCCCAGGAAGCAGAACCAGGGCCTAATAAGAGACATACCCAACTCCTAGGATGGTGGGACCTATTAACATTTACCCAGTAGAATTTCAGAACTGCTATGGACCAGCAATTTCTGTGTGGACAGTAGGTCCTCGGGTTACGTCGGAGATCCGTTCCTACAGTGCGACATAACACAATGTTCGCCGTAAGTCGGAACCCACCTACATAAGCACCTACGTCACTCACAGGGAGCACATACACAGCAGTAATGAAGTGAAACAGTAAAAAAAATAAATGTAAAAGAAAGATAACAATTCCTGACCTTTACTTGTGGTAAATAAATAATAAAAAACATAAAGCACATATGTACATACATCAAAATGATGGAACTTTTTTTTTTTTTAATAAATAAATGGGAGATGGTGACATAACCACGAAATGACATACATTGAGTCCCATGTAACCCAAGGACTGTCTGTATCTACCGTATTTTCCAGCGTATAAGATGACTTTTTAACCAAAGAAAATCTTCTATACATCCAGTCGTCTTATACGCTGGAAAATATGGTAGTTCTTCCCTTTTATAAATGCAATAATTTATTGCTGTTATCTTTACCCATTGTATATTAAATGTGTGTGGGGGGTGGTTTTTGTGTTTTTATTTATATACTAGAGGCCCAGTGCACAAATTCGTGCACGGGTGGGGTCCTTCAGGGTGGCCTGCAGAGATCAGGCCCCAGCTCGTGCTCCCAGCCTTGCAGCCCCACCTGGCACCCTGCCTTGGCCTGGTGTTGCCCCCTCACCTGCAGGGCCACCTATGGGGAGATCAATCAGGGCCAGGCCCCCCGCCCAGCTCCGTCAGTGCCTGGGAGCCAGGTGGCGGCCATGCCCCCCACCAACGCCACTGATCACCATCTGTGGGGCAATCGGGCCCTGCTTGCACCTGCCTTGGCCTGGCGCCACCCGCTCCACCATCCCGCTGCAGTCCCACTCTCGTTGGGGCCCATCAGGGCCAGCAGCGCCTCTACTGCCGCCCGCTGCCAGCACCATGTCGCCGATGCCTGCCATGTTCCACGCCACCTCCTCGTGGTCCAGTCCGCGCAAGTCATAGCAAGAGGTCGAACTCCTGGTCTCTCGGTCAAATGACTGCCCGAGGGGACAATTTGCATATTAGGCTTTTATTATATCAGATATTTTTTATTTCTAAGGTCTTTATATTGAGTGAGACCATATATAGGCCTGATATAGAGATTTAAAAAATCCTGGACTTTAGGCCAGGTGACATGATTTGGATAAAATTTGATTTAGTCTTGGGCTTGTGAGTGAGTGTAGTTTGCAGGTGAGGGGAATGTGAACATTCATGAACAAGAGGTAGATTGTGATAGATTATTGTCCTAATATATTTATCACCCTGCTACCTGTATGGAGGCATTTACTTCCTTGCTCCTTGACTTTTGGCTCATTTATATTATATGATTGCTTTGGCCAATGGTAATTTGGGTCAGATAAGACCCAAGAATGTGCTTAAATGTGCTTGTGTGGTTGGTCCTCCTGAGGAGAGCTCTCCTCAGGTAGTTTCTATCTCTTCAGCCCAATCTACAGAACGAACATTGATCAGACTAGAGCTCAACCTACTGCAAGGAGCAGAGATGCTTGGCCAAGTTGAAACTAGATCAGCCAACCTATGGATTCCTGAGAAATGAACGCTACTATTGTATACAATTGAGATTTTTGTTTTTTTGTTATGTAATGAGAGCTAACTGGTTCTTTCTCATTCTTCAAATGTAACAAGTAACATTCCTACCTCAGGACTGTTAAAATAATCCGTTCCTTCTTTTGCTCATTGCAGGTCTTAACTTCAAATCTTTATTTAAATGGATTTCTTCAGAAACCACCTTAGTTGATCACCTGATTATTTTATATTGTTGTGCCATTTATTTCATAGCACTCATTCCTATTTGTAACATTAAATATGTATGTTTACTTGTTTATTTCCCCCTCTGGATTATAAGCCTTATAAGGGAAGGGACCCAACCATTTATTCACTAATGCATCCTTACAGTCTAGAATTCAGGCTAGTGCATAATAGGTTATCAGTAAATATTTGTTGAATAAAGAAATTTTAAAGTGACTAAATGAATATAAATATATTGGGAAACACTTGGAACACTCTTTGGGCTTCTCAGAAAGCAGCTTTAGAAAATGTAATTCAATTTACTTCCACTCTTCTCATTTTAATAATAACTGTTTTGTTCAATTCTTTTTAAAAAAATATTTTTATTGATTTCAGAGAAGAAGGGAGAGAGAGAGAGAGATAGAGAGATAGAAATATCAATGATGAAAGAGAATCATTGATCGGCTGTCTCCTGCATACCCCCTATTGGGGATTGAGCCTGCCATCCGGGCATGTGCCCTTGACTGGAATGGAACCCAAGACCCTTCAGTCTGCAGGTTGATGCTCTATCCACTGAGCCAAACCAGCTAGGGCTGTTTTGTTCTATTCTTAATGAGCTGTGCTTCCCAAGGGAATAGGTTGCCTTCTTGGTAACCAAACCAACCAATCTAGCCAAAATATATAACTGATGGGCTCCTTGCTTACACTATGTCTGATTGCTTTTGCACAAATATTCTGACTCAGGGTCAAAGGTGCAGGTCAGGCCATCTGCTATTTCTACCAAGGCCAGGACAATTCCCCCCCCACACACACACAAATTTCGGTTGGTGTATTCTATCCCCTCCAAAAACATAAGCAAACCCACAAAAACACATGCAGACACACAGAGCTTGGTCAACCCTATAGCAGAAACCTGAAGCCAAGGATATCTTCCGTCTGATGGCTCCAAGCCTACAGCCTGACTACTCTAACATATACCTTTCCCAAGCTACCTCTAGCTTCCTCCCCGTAGCATTTGTTGCTCCTGCTGCAAGGTTCCAATGCCAGTCTCTGCAATGTTTCTGAAGCCCCAGACCACACATTATGGAAAAAAAGAGGGGTTCCAGAGCATGGACATCTTCCCATAGGGAGGAGAGGAAAGAAAAACCAGGGCTTGGATCCTGGTACAAGCTACCAAGCTCAGCAAATTATTTCTGGAGGCTTCCTGGCTTTTCTAACCCCAAGTTTCTCCAAGTCAAGATCTTTGACTTTAATCTCTACACTTTTCTACTTCTTTTTCTTTCTTTCTGACATTAAAATTTTATTAAATATTATATGAGTTTTGTGTGCGGCAGCCTGGGCGAGGGGCCTGTGGTGGTTTGCAAGCCGGCCACGCCCCCCGGTGACCCAAGTGGAGACCCTGGTATCTGGGGTTTATTTATCTTCTATATTTGAAACTTTGTAGCCTGGAGAGATACACTGAGTGGCCAGATTATTATGATCTCTGAACGCATAATCATCTGGCCACTCAGTGTATATCTTATATAATAAAAGGCTAATATGCAAATTGTCCCCTCGACCAGGAGTTTGACCAGCAGGCAGGCCGGCCAACCACCCATGTCCCCTCCCCGTGGCCAGGCTGGCCGGACCCTACCCATGCACAAATTCATGCACCGGGTCTCTAATATATATATATATATATATATATATATATATATATATATATACACACACACACACACACACACACACACACACACACACACACATACATACTAGAGGCCCGGTGCACGAAATTCGTGCAAGGGGGTGGGGGTGTCCTTCAGCCCAGCCTGCACCCTCTCCAATCTGGGACCCCTCAGGGGATGTCTGACTGCCCGGTGGGATCGGGCCTAAACGGGCAGTCAGACATCCCTCTCACAATCCAGAACTGCTGGCTCCCAACTGCTCGCCTGTCTGCCTTCCTGATTGCCCCTAATTGCTTCTGCCTGCCAGCCTGATCACACCCTAACCACTCCCCTGCCAGCCTGATTGATGCCTAACTGCTCCCCTGCTAGCCTGTTTGCCCCTAACTGCCCTCCCCTGCAGGCCTGGTCACCCCTAACTATCCTCCCCTATAGACCATATCCCCCCAACTGCTCTCCCCTGCAGGCCTGGGTCACCCCGCAACTGCCCTTCCCTGCAGGCCTGGTCGCCCCCAACTTCCCTCCTCTGCCAGCCTGGTCACCCCTAACTGCCATCCCCTGCTGGCCATCTTGTGGTGGCCATATTGTGTCCACATAGGGGCAGCCATCTTGTGTGTTGGAGTGATGGTCAATCTGCATATTACTCTTTTATTAGATAGCATAGAGGCCTGGTGCATGGGTGGGGGCCAGCTGGTTTGCCCTGAAGGGTGTCCCGGATCAGGGTGGGGGTTCCCATGGGGTGTGCGGCAGCCTGGGCGAGGGGCCTGTGGTGGTTTGCAGGTCAGCCACGCCCCCCGGTGACCCAAGTGGAGACCCTGGTATCTGGGGTTTATTTATCTTCTATATTTGAAACTTTGTAGCCTGGAGTGGAGCCAAGCCTCCTGCTAGCTCCGTGGCTGCCGCCATTTCTGTTGGAATTTATTTATCTTCTATAATTGAAACTTTGTACCCTTGAGTGGAGGCCTGGGCCCGCCAGCGTGTGTGGAAAGCTTGGCTTCTTCCATCGCCTGGGAAACCCAAGCCTCCTTCTTGCTCGCTCTGTGGCCGCAGCCATCTTGGTTGTGGTTAATTTGCATACTCGCTCTGATTGGCTGGTAGGCATGGCTTGTGGGTGTAGCGGAGTGATGGTTAATTTGCATATTACTCTTTTATTAGATAGGATATACTGAGTGGCCAGATTATTATGCATTCAGAAATCATAATAATCTGACCACTCAGTGTATGGAGATATGAAGCGTAATAGAACATTTGTGAATCACCATCCAACTTAAGAAACAGAACATAATGACTAAGTTACATGCTCCCTCTGGATCCTAGCTTCCTACCCCATCCCCACCCCTCCCATATAACTACCATCCCAGACTTTTCCCCCTCAGTACTTACTTTTCTCTATAGTTTATCAAATATGTATGTCCTTAGCAATATATTGCTTGTTTTAGAACTTTAAGAGTATATATATTTTTCTGAAACTGTTCTTTCTATATTTCTAAAAGTTCCCTGCATTGATTCATATGGTTATAGTGTTTTCATTTTCACTACTTTATAGTATTCAATTATATGAATACTAGAGGCCCTTTGCACGAAGAATTGTGCAATAGACCTTCCTTCACCTGGCTACTGGCACCAGTTTTCCTTCCGCCTTCTTTCAGGGTGGGGGCTTAGACCCCAGCGGCGGTGGCAGCGTGGAGCGGGAGCTGCCAGGCCCCACGCTGCTATCCGCGATTGGGGCGCCGCCACCGCCCAGGTCCCTCAGTGATAGGAGGGACCCGGGCGCCGCCGCTGCTCTGACCGCGATCACTGAGGGGTGGGACCCGGGCGCCGCCGCCGCTCCCACCACCATCGCTGAGGGGCGGGACCGGGCGCCGCCACCGCTCCCACCGTGACTCTCGCCTGCCCAATCGGCCACCCGAGTCCCACCGCCCATGCCTCCCGCTGGCCCCATCAGTCCCCCCTCAGCAGCCGCCTATCTGGCCGTTGAGAGGCGCGGGGGGCGGGACTTGCGAGTCCCGCCCCCCGTGCCTCTCAACAGCTGGATAGGCCACCCCGAGTCCCGCCCCCCAGCCTCCCCCCGGCCCAATTGTGGGCGTAGCGGAGTGATGGTTATTTGCATATTACCCTTTTATTAGGTAGGATATCACAATCTGTTAATCCATTCTCCTGTTAATGGACATATGGGTTATTTACAGGCTTTGTTTTATTGTTATTATGAAAAATTCTGCCATGAATATTCTTGTATAAACATCTCTTGGAGTATATGAGCAAGAGTTCCTCTAGGGACTATACCAAGGTATGGAACTGTTAAGGCATAGGATATGTACATATTCATCTCTACAAGAATGTAAGCTACAATGCATGAGGACAGAGGTTTTTGTCTATTTTGTTCCTTGTCATATCCCCAAAATCTAGAACAGTGCTTGGCACAGAGTAGGTGACTCAATAGTTATTAATTGAATAAATGAAGATAATCCTATGTTTTTTGAAAGCAATAATACCGATTTATATTCCTAGTAGTCTATCAGGCCCTACTTATTATTACTTTTTAATAAAATGCAAACACCTCTTCCTCATTCCATTTGCTCATGTATTCCACATTAGACTTTTCATTTTCTTCATGGTCCTATAGTTAACACACCTGGAATAGTCACTGTTTCTGTTTGTGTGAACTAGGACAAGTTTAACTACTCTCAGCCTCAGTCTCCTCACTTATCAAATGGGGATAGCAATGCTTTCCTCCGTAAAGGTTTAACACACTCAATAACGACACCAATAAATGATAAATCCTATTACAGAGAAACCCTCTTATCCAACGCACTGGTTGATGATCCCAAAAGCCCTATAAAGCACAATATCATTTTTAAAAGATATAAATTTACCTTGAATATTGTATTTTAACTTAAAAGATATAAATGTAGATTCATTCTCCAGTTTTTTTATGTTAGGCCAAGGAATGTGTCTGTTGACTGGCTTTCCAGATCTTTCCTGCATAAATCACACTCATAATACATTGTCTATAATTCTTGGTTTCAGTTACTTTTTTTTTTTTTTTATAGTGGAACAAGAACTTAAAGAGATTATAGTACAGATTCCTAGATTGTTGTGATGTTTTCCCTCCATTAATCTTACCCATACCTCTTTCAACAGCAATTATTTTAAAAACTCACTTTAGTTTTCAATGTGGTTTTCATAAAACAACAACAACAAACATCATGCTTTCTAATTTTATATGTTGAGTTTACAAAATATTTAATGAAATTAAGTAATTACAATAACCACCACCACTGGCATAAACAGGCATAGGAACAAATATATCCAAGTCTTGGTAAGCATGCAAGTCAGCTGTGGGAGTAGCAGTGGAGTGACCGTACTGTATAACAGCAAAATCAGAAGTAACCATCACCCGAGTGTACGTTGTAGGATCAGTGCGTTTTTACACAGGGCATAGAGTGTCGGTTAACCCAGTGGTCGGCAAACTCATTAGTCAACAGAGCGACTACTGGGTTAACCTGACAAGTAAGTTAAGTGGAAACTGGTAAAGAGAGCTACTATATTATTATTGTCTTTGTTTCTACCATTGACCTAGTTGCAGGGCCCACCTGTCTTCTTAGCTGATACCCCCTGAAGGAAATCATCTTCTAGTTAGGCTTGGTTCATTGGACAAAGAAAGACATGGACTCCCCAAGGAACAAAGCCTGACAGGTTGAAGGAGATTTTAACATATTCAGTTACTGAAAGGTTACTCTGGATTTGTAAGATTTCCTTGTCCCTGATAAACTGAGATAGAAACAGAGACAGGGAGAAAAGTTCCGCCTTTCTACGCTGTCCCTCTAACAGGCACAGCACTGTGGCGAGGAGGAAGGTCTGACTTTAATTAGTCAGACCATCACCCTACTAAACTCCACTGAAACCAAAACAAACCAGGCAGTCCCATATGTCATAAGAATTAAAGGCATAGTTCCCACTTCCTAACGATGCTTTTACAGAAACCGTTCCACTGTAAAACTTTATGATTTGAATCTTTATAGCTGCCAGAAGAGCACATGTTCACTGCCTTAAATTATAACTTAATCACGATAGAAGCTGACTTTCCAGCCCTTTGCAGTCAAGACAAGAGAGGGAAGGGGCCTACAGAACAAATTGCCTGCTACTTTTCACCCGCCTGCCTCTTCCTGGGGTGTAGAGTCCCAGCAAAGTGGAGGGGCATGAGGAAACGCACACCGCGCAGCCCAGGAAGAATTAAACGTTAGAACCGTCCAGTAAGGTCTAGAGACATGAGCATAGTCCTGGCTTCATCAGGGCAAAGTGAATGCTGCCAAGAAGGGTAAGAGTGAGAAAGGAAAAACCAGCAGGGATTTGCAGTTATCCCGATCCCACCTCCTCACTCCACTGGTCAGATGACTCTTTTCCTTAACTTAGGTTGAGCATCCTCTATTGTTGGAGACTGGGTTAAAAAAAAAAAAAAGGAGACAGAAGTAAAATCCCTCCTACCTCTCTCTCCTCAGCTCCATATGGCTAACCCATGAAGTGTGAGGAGGAGAAGATGTTGGACAGACAGGCTGAGGCCAGATCCTGAAGGGCCCTGCATGCCACACTAAGAAATTTTAATTTTATTATTTAGGCAGGAGGTAATGATTAAAGAATTTGAAGACTAAAGTACCATGATGAGATTGCAAAAAGACTCTGTATCCCAAGGAGATACACACAAATGACCTCAAAATGAAAAGATGGTCCATATCATTAGTCATTAGAGAAATGCACATCAAAACCACAGACAGATGCCACCTCACACCCACTAGGATGGCCATTAAACACAAGCAAACCAACAAACTAGGAAATAGTGAGTGTTGGCCAGGAGGAGGAGAAACTGGAATCCTCATACTCAGCTGATGGAAACGGTGGCTGTAAAAAGTGCAGCCACTATGGAAAATTGTGTGGCAGTTCCTTAAAATGTTAAACACAGAGTTATCACACGACCCAGCACTTCCACTCCTAGGAATATATCCAGGAGAAATGAAAAAATATGTTTACACAAAAACCGATACACTAATGTTCATAGCAGCATTATTCATAATGCCCAAGAGGTAGAAACAAACCAAATGTCCATCATAGATGAATGGATAAACAAAACGTACTATATCCATATGATGGAATATTATTCAGCCATAAACAGGAATGAAGTATGCCACAATGTGGATGGACCTCAGAAACATTATGCTACGTGAAAGAAGCCAGACACAAAAGGCTACATGTTGTATGATTCCATTTATGTGCAATGTCCAGAATCAACAAATCCATAAAGACAGAAAGTAGATTAGTGGTTGGCAAGAGATGGGAGGTAGGGAGGAGTTGGAAAGCACAGGGTTTCTTGTTGGGGTGATGGGAAGTTCTGGAATTAAATAGTGGTGATAGTTGGATATCATTGTGATTATACTAAAAACCACTGAGTTGTACACTTCAAAATGATTAAAATGATGAATTTCACGTGATGTGAATTTTATTTTAATTTATAAAAAAAAGACTGGAGAGGAGTAAAATAAAGACCAGGGAGACTAGTTTAGAGACCTGTTGGAATAATCTGTGTGAGTTATGATAAAAGTGAGACAGGGAAAGCCAGCAGGAATCTGACCAGAGCCTGAACTAGGACAGGAGTGGAGACAGAGTGGAGGATACAGATTTAAACATAATTAGGAGGAAAAATAATCAGGTCTTGGTGTTTAATGTGAGGAGTTCGGATGACTCAATGGGTAATGTTATCATTCATCAGAATATGGAACATAAAAAGAGGAGGCGTGTGTTGGGAGGAAAAGATGGACATGATAACTGTGAGGTGCTTACAGGGGCTTCATTCATTTAGGCAATATTTAATGAATACCCATTAGGTGCCTGGTGAGACTGTCCAATTAGCAGCTGGAGACACCTTTTTGGAATTTGATACAGAGTTCTAAACTCGGTAGATATTTTGGGATTAACAACATAAAGAGACGCTGGAATTGTTAAGGGAAAAATGTGTAAATGAGAGTGAAGAAAGCTGAAGACAATCTTTGAGGGTTAGGATTCCTTAAAAGAGACCAAGATAAAGTAGTAAGAGGCAGAAAATGCAGAATTCAAAGAAATATAGTTTGAAAAGGAAGGCAATAATGTCAGCAACACCAAAGTGAGGTCTGGTAAAATAAAGGCTGAAAGTATCCATTGGATTTAGTAGTTAGGAAGCCTTATTGGCTAAAGGTGCAGTGATGAAAATCGACACTGGACTACAAAGGTTTGGAAATGAATGGGATCTAAGGAAGCGGAGACAATCATTCTCTCCACAAATATTTATTGAATGTCTGCTATGTGTCAGGCCATGATAGGGAGGAAATCCTTCTTGGAGACTTGGAAATAATGGGAAGAAAAGAAATAGGACAGTACACAAAGGAGAACATGGACATAGAGGAAAAATGGGAAAGCTGGGTGGGTATAGTTAGATAGTAAGAGAAGTTTAAGGTGGTCACGAGCTCTGAGTGATAAGGTTCATGGTTTGGCCATGGGACTAGATAGGGAAGTGAAATGGTGATCAAGGTCTTTAGAAACTAATAAGCCACGAAACTTTAAATGTAAGATATTGGAATATTCCATTCAATAAATGAGCAGTGAAGAGTCAGAATATAGACAAATGACAGAAGAAAGAAGGAAAAGACATTAGAATAGTAAAACAGCAAAGGCCTCAAAGAAGGGAGAATTGTGTTTATCCTTTTTTCCCCCTTTATTACAAATAAAAAAACCTGTATATCCCACTGCCAGCTGCATAGAGGACACTCCATAATTAAATGTTGCCAACTGATTTGTCCTCTTAAAAGCATCTCATATTTGGCATGTTCTAAACTGAACTCCAATTTCCTCCTAAACTTAGTTCTCTTCCACTGTTTTCTGTTTCAATGAATGATACCATCATTTATCCAGTTAGTAAATACCACTGACATATTCCTTCCTCTCTGTCACTCTTCAGATCTAATTCATCATTAGGTCTTGTCCATTTTACTCCTAAACCTCTGTCACATTTGGTCATATTGTTCCACCTCCAACACTCTAATTTAAGCAACCATCCTCTCTTGTCTATGGTACCTGCTTCCTAACTCACCTGTGCACATCTGCTCTTGCCTCCTTCCATTCCACTCTCCACTTGGTAGCCAGAAGGATAGTTTCAAAATGTGAATCTGATCGAAGTACTGGTCCTCTTCCTCTCCATCCCCAAACCCTCAGAAGGCTTTCCATTGCGCTTAGGGTTATGACTAAACTCCTTGAGGTCAGACTCCTTTCTCCTCAGCCTGGCCTCATATCACACATTCATCCCATCTCCGATCTTTTCCATCGCAGGCCTTGTCATGAGCCCTCCTGAAAGGGCCTTTGCACCTGCTGTTTAGCACAGGCCCAGTATGCTTCCTTCTTGTCTAGTTAAGCTCCTATTCACCCTAATCAGCTCTATTTTTCATATCATACCCTTAGGCTTTCCTAGTCTACCACAGTTGCAATTTTACATTTGTTTGAATAAATATTTGATTAATCTCTCTCTCCATGACAGGGGCTGTGCCAGATACATAGAAGGAACTCTGTAAATATTTATTGAATGAATGAATGATACAGTAATAAACTTGTTCAGTGTTATTAAGTGGCAAATCTGGGACTGTGTCCCAAGAGACGATGTAATAGGTGGGAAGTTTGAAAGATGAGCTAGCTCCAAGATCCCTGCCATTTCTGAGATTCCGTGCTTCCTAAGCGAACTTTCCTTATTTTCCTTGCCCTTCTCTCCCAGGTCTTGCCAACACCCCTCCATCTGGTACCATAGGAATTAAAGACCCTAAAGATTGGAAAAAATTAGTTCTTTCAGATGGTAGAAATCTTTCCTTTGTTAGATGCTTGAAAGAAACCCCTTAACAAAAATCCCTTAATAATCGGTCACTTCGTCTCTTCTTAAACAATTCTAATAATAGAGCACAATTTTTTTTCTGATTTTTCTTTTCTTTAGTAATGTATGACTTAAGCCCATTTTTCATATACTTATCGGCCATTTGTACTTCTTTCTAAACTAGTGCTTATATCACTGACCTACTACTTCTCCATCTGTCATAATTTAACTGATTTATAAACTCCGTAGATTAAGGAAAGTAGCCCTTTGCCATATTATGTTGCAAATAGTTTGTTGATCCTCTGATATTGTTTCTGTCATCTAAGCAATTCTATATGGAACAAAACTTAAGAGATACAAAGAATACACAATGAAAAACAAATCTTCCTATCATCCTCGTGCTCCAGCTCAATTTCCCTCCCAAAGACAAGTGCTATTAACAGTTTCTTGTATATCTTTCCAGAGCCAGCCTGAGCGGTGACACCATATATGTATATCTGCTTTTCTTTGCCCAGCACACACGAAAGGTATCAGTGTATTCTATGTTCTGCATCTTGCCTTTCACTTACAAGATATTCTGGAAACCTCCCCATGTCAGTATATAAAGAGAGGATAGATGGTGCCAAATTGCCCTCCACTGAGGGTGAACTAAATGACACCATCAGCAAAACATATGAACGTTTCTTTCCACATCCTTCACAAGTACAATGTTAAAAACCTCTCTTATCTCTGCCAACCCAATAGGTAAAAAACTGTCTATGCATTTCTCTAAGAGTAAAGTCGAGCATCTTTTTACCTGTTTAAAGTGCTTATGGTCATTTAAAAAGTTGTATGGCTTCTAGACCTTCCACTTTAAAAGAATTAGGATTAGGAAGGATTATTGTGATTATGAGAGAAAGATCTTTAGTTAATCTAGATCTGGCAGCCTGCTTTTCCACTGGTACTGCAGTGGGAAGGTTTCAGCTTTGTCCTTCTTTTTATCAGCAACACATCTGTGACTAAGGCTGAATTGTGAAGTAGAAAGAGCTTAGGCGTTAGGGTCATACACACTTAAATTGGAATCCCATCTTCCTTCTTTCCATATTTACTTATTGAAGTTTTACTCTGTGTCAGGCCCAGTGCAGGATGCTGGAGATTCAGAGATAAATAAAACACAGTTCTTGCCATCCAGAAGCTCTCAGAAAAATGAAGGAGTGAGGCACATAAACCAGTAAGTATAATGCAAAATACATAACAATAATGTTAATGCTGATGAGATACTAATAATAGCTGCTGGCTCGGTGGATGATGAATTGGGAAAGGTCCAGACCAGAGACAAGGAGAGCAGTCAGCTGGCTGTAGCAGCAATCTAGGCAAGGAATTCACTGAGAATGAGGAAGAATCAGATTCTAGATACAATGAGGCAACATTAGTAAGACAGGGATTTTGGTAAAAGCGAGGAATGAGGATAGACTGTCGTGACTGAGGCGAGGAAATCTCTTTCTTTGACTCGGCAGCTCTTGTGGCGTATCAGATGATTGTTCATCAAACGTCCCTCCATGTCTACCTCCACCTTCCTTGCTCAACTGATGTTACCATGCCCATATTACTTGATTTGTCTTCAAAGCAGGGCAGAATGCTTTTCCTGCCCTGCGCTGGCCACTGACATACTTCATCCAATGGAGTGTTAGCAGACATAATGCAAGCAGAGGCTCCACATGTTTGCAAAGTTGTCCTTGGCTTCTTGGGCTCTGCCATTCACCATGAGAAGAACAGGGCTTTGGTAGCTGCAGATTCAAGGAGGGTAAAGGACACAGGGAGCAGCCCTGGACCTAACCCACAGCTTGGAGCCAAGCCTGGCTGAACTCAGCCTAGGTCAGCTGCTCCACATACCTGTGCACTCAAGAAATAAATACTTACCACCTTATGGCACTGAGCTTTGGGTAGGTTTGTTATGCAATATTGTTGTGTTAAGAGCTGCTAACAAAAGTCTCCAACAGAGATAATTCTTCTTTAGGCTAAATATCCCCACTTTTTTCAACTAATCATCACATGCCTTTTCCTTTTTCATTTCTGCCGTTTCTTAGTGAGATATACCAACTGGGGCCATGTAGGAGGCACTCCCCAAAAGAATCATCAAATTAGAATTCAGCATGCACCTGGCCTTCTTCCCCATCTTCCATTCAACTCTGCCTCCATGCTCGAGCTAGCCAAATGGCAAAGGAAGAGAAATCTGAGGCTCAGTAAAAGACTCAAACTCCATCAAAAGGGGGTGGTCCTCAGCTCCTGGTTAATTCTAAAAACACATCTTATTCTATAAACCAGAAAAGGAGGCCATCTAAAATGTCTACATAGAAACGATTTATACACTAATCATCTATAGTTGAGACTCTAAAGGTATTGTTTTATATGCAAAACCAACCTAAAACTAGGAAGAAAAAAGAATATAGGGCCAGATCCAGGTTTTGTGGCATCTGAAGCACAGCATACACAACTTTGAGGACCCTCTTAAACAAACAAAATTACAAATATAAAGTTAGTTTCAAAAGTGAGTATTTATTTAGAATAACAAATGATAGCACAACAAATCACAACATTTTAAAAGTCAAGGAAGACCACAACCATTGCAAACATTTTTAATAACACAATTTAAAATTTAATTCTGTGATATACCCATAAGTGCTTATTTCCTGTAATTTCTGAGCTGCAGGCTCTTTGATTGCCTCTTTATATGAACAACCATTTCTAAGTATCATTTTCTATAAAGAAAATAGAAATATAATTGTCTTTTCCTATCATTGTTTATCAAACTTTTATTTATAATGGATGATTTAGAAAAGTTTTTCAGCTTCAAAACTCCCTATTAGTTGTTATATAATTTTTTGAGGATTATTGTGACATTTGGGGAAGCATCCATCAAGTTTCTTTCATATGAAGTTGTAAGATTTCAGGGCATTTCAAATTTTCCTGAATAGTTCTGGACTTTATTGACACTCTTTTACCATTTTATTATTGATGTCCTAGTTATGGTGGCACATTAAGATTTTTATGTTACCTTTGGCAATGTCAATATTTTGGGGTTGTATAAAATATATAGCTTCACATAAGAATGCACTCATTATTAGTAGCATTGTTACAGGTTTATGCCCTATAAACAGAAATTTTAATAAACTCTCTCATGTGATTCCAATTAAAAAAAGAGAAAATATACGATACATTTATCATTGTATTCAGTGCATTAAGAAGTATATTACTGATAGATGAGAGGTTCTGTTTTGACCAGGCATTAATAAGAACCAAAATTTCCACTTATAATTTTTACATATGTGATGATTATCTTCTGGACCATACATTTTAAGCCTTGTTTCTCCCCATTGCAGGATGTCAAAAGGCACATTCACGTCTCCTACAAGCTCTGGCCACTCACCTTCTTATCTGAGACCCAGTGAGTTAGCACAGTGGGCAGAAGCAGTATTCCTAACAGCCAGTAGTAAGCTAATTCTGCACAGAATAGGCTGTGAACTACACAAAGAGATCCCATTAAACCCAAATAAACTCAATATATTCCCAACTCAACTTCCCTTATCCAGGTCCCCAAAGCACCCACAGCCACTCCAAAGCCACTCCACAGGAGAAGTACAAAGTCAGAGTGGAAACAGTGGTCTTATTCAACTCTGATTAAGGTATTTTAATTCTGCAAATTTTGAAAATGTGACCATGTAAAAATATTGCTAAGGAAATATGTCAAGGTCTTGAAAGGAGGCCATGCAAGTAAGGGGTCCTCAAGTTTAAATTTCATTAGCTTCACAGAAAATTCACTTCCAGGGGGATAAAAATCTTGGTTTAGGCACCATCAATGGACAGCATTATTAGTCCCCCCCTTCCCCCACTAAGCAAATATTGATTGAATAGTGACTATGTGCCAGGCCCTAGGAACACAACAGTGCTAAAATGAATGCAGTCCTGTCCTCATGAGCTTATGCTTTAGTTAAGAGATAGACATTGATCAATTAAGAGCCATCCTTTAGATGAATGTCACAGGAATGTTTCTTTTGAGGGTATGCTTGTTATGCCCCAATCAAACAGATTATTGCGATTTGCTGACATGAAGTCCTGGAAAGCAAGGAGCCACTTAGTGGAAGGGTCTTCAGAAGCAGCTCTTCTCTGACCTTGTGGTTCCTCAGGGGCTCAGAGTCCGGCCACTAGGCTCTATGCCTGCCCTGACTGTTCAGCACTTACAGTGAGTCTAGTCCTCTGGCTCTAGGACCTTAGAATTGCTGGGACCTTGAGGCTAGAAAAGGCTAGCTCAGCAGGGCTTGCTCAGCAGGGAACCCAGGTCCTGAAGCCCAGCAGATGCTGGTCCAAGGGAACTGAAGAAGGACCCTGAAGTGCGACTTCTCACCCTCACTAAAAATGTGAAAATGTTGTGAGTTTCCTCAATGAACATCACTGGGAGATCCTAATCTCCCATTCATCCTGCCCTTCTTTCCTGCCCTCCACTGAGGTAACCTATTGACTTAGCTTTTATCTTCTTTTTGGTTACACATCTTGAAATACACTCATCATCTCTACTTCTCACCTCCATATTACTACCAACCCACAAAAGTCTAGCTTCTGCCACTGAAACTGCAGATACCAAGAGTTACAGGTGCTGTTACTGCCCTGTCCGTATTCTTGGCCTTAGCACTTGAGTGCACACCAGTCTTCCAACTGCCAATACCTGCATTCATTTGCTTCCTTGTATAACCAGAGTCTGCTTTGCTGCCCAAGCAGCAGGCTGGAAGTGCCAGTGAATTGATGCCCCCTAAGAGCAACCAACAACCTGCAGCAGTAGGTATATATGTACCTCAGCTCCCTCACCCCTTGAGAGTGGTAACTATGAGCTGAGTGTTCTGCACCCACTTCCAGAGCTTTCCGAATGAGATTAAGCTTTAATTGCCCACAGTGGTTGCTGGCTTGATAACTTATCATTTATTGGCTGTTCCCCAGCCCTGTTTCACTACCTCCCAGTGTTCCTTTATCTTTCAAATAAACTAATTCTTTTTTTTTTTTTCTTTAGGGGAGAGCGCGAACGCAGTCCCCCACTACCACAAATTATGCAGTCGAGTTTCCCACATTTGGGGAAATCGCAGGGGTCAGCACATCCGGAGTGCAATGGATAAGCCTCGCCCTGGGAAAACCACCTTCGTGATCATGGTATCTCCCCTGCCAGGGAATCCCAAGCTAGTACCAAGATCACCAATGGCAAACTAATTATTTCAGTCCTAATTAATTAGTCAATCAAATGTGCACTGAGTACCTACTAGGTGCAAGGCACTGTCTAATCTTAAATTCACCTCTAATTTATGTGACACTGGTAACCACTCCTTGAAGCCCTCTTTCCTTAGATCCAGGCTTCCCTGCATGTGGAGATTCCTTACTTAATTGGCAGCTCCTGCCCCACCCACTCCTTACACAGTGGTGTCCCCCAGGGTTCTCAGCTCAGCCTTGCTCTTTCTATTCAACATGCCCTTTTTTTGGTGATGTGACCCCCTAGCATGGGGTCAAATCCCACTTATTTGTCGAAGATTTCCAAAACTCTTTATTTACTTGTACTCTCTTTCTTGGGTTCCAGCTTTCTATGCTCAATTGCCTACTGGACAGTGCTATCTGGAAGAGAAAAATTCAATATATCCAATATTTTTTGTGGGGGCATTGAATAGGTTCTGTGTATGGACAATTATATAAGGAAATGGAGTAGAAGACATTGACAAGAGAGCATTTAAAAATGATGGATCAGCCCTAACTGGTTTGGCTCAGTGGACAGAGTGTCGGCCTGCAGATTCAAGGGTCCCAAGTTCGATTCTGTTCAAGGGCATGTACCTTGGTTGCAGGCACATCCCAGTAGGGGGTGTGCAGGAGGCAGCTGATTGATGTTTCTCTCTCATCGATGTTTCTAACTCTTTCTCCCTCTCCCTTCCTCTCTGTAAAAAATAAATAAAATATATATTTTTTAAAAATGATGATCAGGGGATCTAGGCTCTATAGGGAGGGAAGTGATTCTAGGAGGAGGTTGAGAAATTGGAGAAAAAAATGAAGAGTCGAAGACAGTACTAGATTATCCAATAAATAAACACATTCTCAGAACACCAGCAAAGCAAAGGGAACCCCTACAACATTTTTAGGGAAAGAATTTTAAATTTAAAAAAAATCACTGAAATCATTGCCAGGGGAAAAGTCAGAACTTTATTGGACTTCCTTACACTTAATTTTACAAGTTAGTATTGTTTGTATTTTAAATTCCATAGGGGAGCATTTTCCTTTTTGGTGCTTAAAGATTAAAGGTCTGGCCTGGGTCTAGGAAGTTGGTGAGATGAAAACATAGCTATAGTAGGAGAAGTCCCTGGAAGGATGAAGGTTGTCATCTAAGAGTAGATGCTCTCTTAACTGACCTCTTTACTGACCTCCTGGGTTCACACACTAATGGCCATAGCACCCTGAATGTTCCTGGCTAGTAGGCTACTCTCTCCCACGTCCACATTTACTTCCACCAGTTGAGTGCGAGTCATTGTGATTATTCCAAAATTTGTATATGCCAAATTATGTTACTATATTAACATAATTTAATTAATTATTATGTAAACCCATGATATAAAAAGAAAGAAAATTGTTATTTCTAAGAACACTAAACCAAGTGCTTTGGAAAGTCTCAATGAAGGTAAATTTCTTTATGAAACGCTGTTGAACTGGGTGAGACAACTAGAAAATAGTTAACATACACTGGATTTTTATTGTATATCAGGAACTATATTAAGCCTTTATATAAAATACCTATTTGATCCTCACAATAATCTCTGAAGTGAGTATTGAGGAAAGTGATGCACAAAGAAGCTAAGCAACTCGCCCAGGTTAGGAAGTGGTACATCCAGGAGATAAACCCAGGTGGTCTGTTGAGAGATTGTGCTGCTAACCACTATGCTATCATATGAAGAAAAACCTTAAAAAAATCACAATAATGGAATCTGTGCTGGGTTTATTTAACAATAAATATTTATGCTTCTTGTTTTACTTTAAAGAAGCTGAAGCTGAAATCCATGGACAATTCAATATGGATGTGGTCTTTCAAGAATCAAGGACTCCACACTTAAGGAAAGACCTTGGTCCTCTGTCTACCTGAAGATTAGCAAGTGGTAGTGTACTTATATGTTGTAAGTTAGAATAAAATATTGAAAATATATATGTAATACTGTTTATGATTTCCCATTTTAACTGACTTTGATTAATCAACCTAGCAGCAATGCTCTGAATTTTCTGTGCTTTAAAATCTAAAATTTCAGAGATAGAATAGCAACAGATGAAGAATACGTTATCTATCTAAAACACAGATCTGAATGTAACAATCTCTTGCTTAAAAACCTTTAATTTCCAAAAGGATGGTGGGGGAGGTAGGAGAGGGTAAAGAGGGGATAAAAGGTGGTGGAAGGAAACTTAACTTGGGGTGGTGAACACATAGATACAATATATATGATTTATTATAGAATTGTACCCCTGAAACCTATATAATTTTATTAACCAATGTCACCCCAAGAAATTCAATTAAAAAGAAAACACCTTTGATTTCTACCACCTGCCCACTCCCAACTAGAAAAAAATCCAAAGTTACAAACAGGATCCTGCTTACCTTTATGATCTTATCTTCAGCCAGTTCATTTACCCATACTTCTAGTCATTTACCAATTACTGCATGCCCATCCACGTTTCTGTGTCTTTGCAGTCATTTTCTTTGCCTGGAATTCTCTTTATTACCTCCTCTGATTAGAGAAACCTTACTTACAATTATTCTTCATCCATTTATTCAGCAAATAATTCTGGACATCTATTTGTGTGATAATAAATTTGTATATACAATACATAAATATATGTCCTTATTGAACTGCTAGAAGTTCTTTTCCTTCAAAGCATTTATTGCAACTCACTATTTGCTATTTATTTTTGCATTCGTTTGTTTAACGTTTGAGAGAAGGAAGAGAGAAGAGGAAGTGGGGAGGGGAGGGTAGGCACAGGTTGTTGTAAGAGTACATGTGGCTTGCAGGAAAAGGGAAATGGTCCGAAAAAAAAATTGAGGAATTAACTTTTGAAGCTCAGATGTGAAGGATAAGTGGGATTAACTGGGCAAAATGGGTTAGAGGCAGGAGTGTGTAGGGGCAAGGGGACAGCAGCTGCCAAGACCCTGAGTCAGGAGGAGGGTGTCATGTTTGAGACACCAAAAGAAGGCCAGGGTGGCAGGACTGCAGAGCCTGAGAGAGATCGCAGGGGGATGAGCCAGATTCCTGGGGCCCTAAGGCCACACTAATGCAGATGGGATCTTTATCAGAAAAACAGAGGAGCCACTGGGGAGACAAAGCAAGGGAATAATGGTTTGCAGGTTTGTGATTTAAAAAAATCTTTTTGGCTGTCCTGTAGCGAACAGAAGGGAGTGTGGTAAGTGTCGCTCCTCTCCTAAACCTTCCTTGGTCCCAGGCAGAGTTAATGCTTCCTCCCATGCACTCCCAGCAAAACCTAAAAACTCTGTGAGGGCAGGATTTGGTTGGTTTCATTCACTGCTGTATCCCCAATGCCTAAAGCAGCACCCAGCACTTGGCAGGTTCCTAATAAATATTACGTAAATAATGCATCTTGGTGATGTCATTTCTCACACTACACCGTAATTATTTTCTTACATAGGATCTCAACTCCATGGGCTCGTCCAGTGCTCTGAGAGGTAAAGGACCTTTCTTGTAAGGGGGACTAAAGGCCTACTTAATGCACTGTTAAAGCGGGGAATAAAAATCATCCAATCTGAGGGGAAAAGACATTTGTCCTGCCACCTGTTTTTTCCCCTTTTCCTATGACATGTAGTAACCACACTCATTACAGGAGTGTTGGACAAGAAATTCCATAAATTCTGCAGTGGAAAGGAACTCTTCTCTCCTAAATGAAACAGCTCCAGAGATTCATCATAATTGTATTGGCTTGAACTACCCAATAGCCTTCACTTGTTCTTTCCCACTGAAGGTCTCAGGGCCCTGCTCCCAGTCAAGAGAGTCCTTATTCTCATTCTTGAGCAATATTTTCACTAGACACCCAAGATCCCAAGGCTGAAAAGGGCTTCAGAGTCATTTCATCTACCCCTCACCCGCTCCCCAAAAACTTAACCCCCTTCATAATACTCCTTTCTCAGAACTGGCTGTCCTCAGGGTGTCCCTAGATAAGCTCAGGTGTCAACCAGGAACAGATGGCCGGTGCTAGAGCTGGAGAACTCAGAAAGTCATCCTTGATCTTCACAAGGTTTCCTTGTTTATTCCAAGAAGTTGGTGTTATATGCGTAGCTCTCTGACTAGTTGACTCCTGTCTCTGTTGCCAACTTCTTTCCTTACCCCAGTCCATGTCATTAGTTTCCAGGATTCTTTTCCCTTCTCAACTCACTCACCTTTCCATATGTGTTTCAATCTCTCCAGTTCATTCATTTGCAGTTCTAACAAACGTCTATTTCTTGCAACCAACTTAAAATAAGAGCATTCTTAACGAATTAAACAAGTATCTATCGAATCCCTATCACATTTTCCATCCCACAAATTTCTCTTTCCTTTGATAGCACTGTGAGCTCCCAAGACGTTTATAGCAGCCTCACTGCCGGCCCCATTATCTCCAGCTTCTCTCCTTTTCCAAACCCATCTCATCCCAACAATAACTGCGATCAGAACATTCCGCTTTCCAAAGCCTGCAATGGCTAACCTCTCTACTCAAATTGAACCTGGAACCACAGGCTTTCAGGATCTGGATTAGCGGTTCCTGGACCACCCCTCTAACCACAGGGCCCTCAAAGGCTTGCTGTCCGCATGCCACCAGGACATCATGACCTTAGCACTCACCATTCCCCTTTTATGTATCACTCTGCTTTCATTTCCTTTCTTCCCCTTCTTTTGCTCTCCTTTTTGTCTTTCCCATTTTCCTCCTCTCCCTTCTATGACCACCATGGGTGTCTCACTTGGGAAAACTAAATATCATGTGAGTCAACCACTTTCCAAGCCTTGTCCCTGAGGTGTCCTTCCTGGCATTTTATGATTGAGGCATGTGGTGCACCCCGTGCCCTTGCTAAGGTGAATCGGTGTGAGGAGACCAAACTCACATTCTAAAGAGACTTGACAAAAGCAAAGGAAAGAATAAAACAAACAGAAATTCAGCAAATAGAAAATGATAGGAAAACAATTTGGCAATTTCTTATAAAGTCAAACATATATTTACCACATGATCGAAAAATTCCACCCCTAGGTATATACTCAAGAAAAGCAAAAATTTATGTTCGCACAAAAAACTATTCACTAATGTTTTTAGTGGTTTTATTTATAATTGCCCCAAACTGGAAGCAACTCAAATATCCTTCAATTGGTGAATGGATAAACAAACTGATACATCCATATGATGGAATACTAGTCAGGAAAAAAGAAGGAATAAAAGAGTTTTTGAGGGTGGTAGACTCTTCTATATCCTGACTATGCTAGTGGTTATGTGATTGTATATATTTGCCAAAACTCATAGGACTGTATACTATAAGGGATGAATTTTACTTCAGTTAAATAATACCTCAATAAATACAACTTAAAAAACCCCCACCTCAAATCAAAGAAAGGAATTACTAAAGACAGATGAAGAAACAAAGAAAATATAGAAAACATGACTAGTCATACAAAAAAATGGTTCTTTAAAACACACGGTAATAAAATAGATACACCTTTAGCAAACCCAAATGAGAATAAAAGAGAAAGCAGGCAAACAATACTTGAAATTAAAAGAGGATTTAATTTTTGACATAAAGAAAATCTAACAACTGTAATATAAGCTCAGCTTTATAATTAAAAACTAAAAACTTACATAAAATTGTATGATTGTTCTAGGTAAATATAAATGCACAAATTAAGAAGAGATATAGAACCTGAGCAGGCCAATAACCATAGGGAAATAGAAATGGTAAGCAAAGATACACCATTCCCCAAAACATCAGTTCCAAATAATTTACAGATGAGTTCTACCTTCAAGCCATAAATAATTTCTGTTATTTTATTAGTACAGAGTGAAAATGGAAAACTTACAACTCACTCTGCTAGACTGAAAGTTCTCAAAGTTGGTCTAGGGATCGCTGAAGTTCCCTGAGGTTCTTTCTGGGAGTCCATAAAGTCAAAACTGTTTTGATAACAGTATTAAGAAGTTTTGACATTTTTATTCTCATCCTTTTACACAGTGTACAGAGGCGTTCCAGAGCCTACTGAAATGCCATGTGATAGTGTCATTGCTCTGGCAATTAATGAAAGGTGTGCTCACACACGCTTGGGTTTTAAACTTTTCTCCATTTTAATTTCTAATAGGAAATTTACATAAAAGTTCTTTGAAAATCTTCAATAATTTTGAAGGGTGCAAATTGGTCCTGAGACCAAAACGTTAGAGAACCATTGTACTAAACTAATATTACTCCAACATGAAAAACTGACAAAGATAGAACACCAATGTGAATATCTTAAGCTTAATTGCTCTTAAACAATTTTCATGACTAGGTAAGATTCATCCAGAAATGTAAGAGATAATTTTATGTCAGGAAATCTAATAATATAATCTATTATATTAAAAAAGGAGAAAAACTTCATAATCACCACACAAAGAGATATTTTAAAAAGTAATATACTTTGCCCGGCCGGAGTGGCTCAGCGGTTGAGCATCGACCTAGGAACCAGGAGGTCAGGGTTCAATTCCTGGTCAAGGGCACATGCCCGGGTTGCGGGCTCCATCCCCAGTAGGGGCGTGCAGGAGGCAGCTGAACCATGCTTCTCTCTCATCATGGATGTTTCTATCTCTCTCTCCCTCTCCCTTCCTCTCTGAAATCAAGAAAAGTATATATATATATATATATATATATATATATATATATATATATATATATATATACACTTTTTTAAAGTCTATATATATATATATATAGACTTAAAAAAAGTAATATACTTTAATGTCCATTCCAGATTTTAAGAAGCAGGTTAGGTAAACAAACAAAAATGCAAAAACTCTTAGTAATCCTGTATAGAAGAAAAATCCTTTAATTTGATAGCATTCACTATTCCCTTTAAAGTCAGAAACAAGGCAAAGATAACTGCTTTCATTGCCATTATTACAACTATGAAACATGGCTCTGGAGCTCCTAGCAGTGCAACAAGAGAAATAATAGGAATATTACAAAGGCAAGCATAAAACGGTCACTATTTATAAGTAACTTAATTTTCAACTTAGCAAATCTAAGAATTAACTGTAAAACTTCAAAATATTAGATTTTAGTAGAAGCTTGATAAAAAGAACACCAAAAGAATCACTCTTTTTGCTATACACCAACTATAACCAAATAGAAATATGTAATGGAAAATATTTATAATAGCAAGTAAATTGTAAAATACATGCGACTAAACTCACCAATGTGTCCAAGATTTATATGAAGAAACTGTAAACTTTATTGAAAGATATGAGAAGACAAAAAATAAATGAATAGATCATGTTCTTGGATGAGAGTCAAATTAAACTATAAATTTAATGAAATTCCAATCAAAATACTTATAGGATCTTTTATGGGACTGGGAAAATTTATTCTAAAGTTCACCTGGAAGAGGAAATGTACAAAAGCAGTCAAAAAACTTATAAGAAAGAAAAACAATGTGACAAAGAAGAAAGAAAGTAATAAAAAGGTAGAATATGTATTTTGAGGTCCCATCTGATATAAAATCAACCTATAATGCTACAATAATTGAAACAGCATGGTGTTGGCACAAAATGGACCTCAAAAATAAAGAGAGCAGGATGGAATTCAGAAGTAGACCCATGTACAACTTGGCATTTCAAAGCAGTGGGAAAAGGCAGACTATTTTATTAATTGTGTTGGGACAACTAGAAATTCTCTCAGAAATAAACTAAATTTATAACCTAATTTACATTATTGATAAAAATTCATTTAAATTGTATTAAAGATCCAACTTGGACCATAAAACTATGGAAGTATTGAAAGGAAAACGATTATATAAAATCTTCTGGGAGTAGGAATACTGTTTCAAGCCAAAACAAACCTGAGGTCCTAACAGAAAAGACTGACAGATTTTACTATATAAGAAAACCTTTTGTATGATGTAGGACAATGTAAATAAAGACAAGCAATAGACTTGAAAAAATATTTGTAACATATATAACAGAGAAAGAATTAATATCATAATGCAATGATGCAAGCCTTCAAATCAATAAGAAAAAGACAACAACCTAGTAGAGAAATAGGCAAATAATGTAGACAGGCAATTCACAGAAGAAATACAAATGATCAATACATGTATGAAAGCGTGCTCAGAGTCACTAGTAGTAACCACAGAAATACAAATCTATAAAAGATTAATATAGCTTTTTTTTTACTCATTAGATTTGCAAAAATTGAAGACTGATAATATCCGGTGTTGGGGAGATGTGGGGAAGTGAGGATTCTTGTTCACTGTTAAATGGGAGTGTAACAGATAAGTCTTTTTGGAGGGTAACTGAGCACACTCTAACAATTTAAATTCTCACATCTTTTGAACCAGCACTTCCACACCCAGAAACTTGCTTGCAGAAATAATTGCCTATGTCCATAAAAACATGCGCAAAAAATTCACTGCAGCATTGCTTGTAAAGTGAAAAACTGGAAGCAACTAAAAGGCTTCTAATAGGGAAATAACTAAATAAATTACGGTAGTTACAAAATATAGAATAGCTTTTAGGGATTAAAAGAATAAGGTAATTCTATTATGTATTGACATGGAAACATTGTAAAGATACATTATTTAAAAGTTATAAAGATATATTGTTAAGTGAAAAAAAGCAAGAAGTATGTTTATGGTATGATCAGATTTGTATAAAAAAAAAACCTGTATTTTAACCTACATAGATGTACACATGTATAAAAAGGAAAAGGTCTGGAAGGGTATATCCCAACTATAAACAGTATTCACCTTTGTGGAGGGGATAGGATTAAAGAAGTGGAGTAAAAAAAGACTCTTACTTTGTAATTAAATTCTGTAATTTTTTTTAAACAACTAGCATGTATTTCTGTTTTAGCTGTACATTTTTCAAAATCAATAAAAAAGAAAAACTCCTCCAACAGCTACAGCAAGAGATGATACAGGCTTAAGTGAGAGCACTGATTTCGAAAGGAGGAAGGGATAGCTCTTCCAGGCTCTTTGGAAAACACTTCGTGCATTTCCATTATGTGGACCATCTGAAGGCTACAAGGATGCATGTACCTGCCTCTACAAACACAGAGAGTGGGAAATATTCATCTCTGTGTTGTCCGTGCCTAGCAATGTGTTTGGCATTCAGCAGATGTTGAATAAGTGTATGTTGAATGACTCATAATCTGAAAGATAATAAAAGGTACAACATGCGGTTTCTGGCAACTAATTAGATGAGATGGGGTGAAGGAGAGGGTTGGAAAGAATAAGAATACCATTACCAAATAAGGAAAATAGGAAGTGTGGGGGAAATTATGACAACAGCTCAGTAAACATTTAATGATTACTGACTATGTGCAGGTACTGTGTTAAATGGTTTGTGTCCATTATCTCATTAAATCCTAAGCACCTTATGTTCCCTCACACAAGGAAAGAGGAGTTAGAGACTTTCCCAAGGTCGTTCAGCCATTAAGTATGGGAGCTGCAATTCAGGCTAATATCCCAGACTCCATGCTCTTAACCTCGAGGTTATGTTGCCTCTCCAAAAAGGGAAAGTTAATAAAATCAATTTTGATATGTTGTGATTGAGATGCTGGTGGGATAGTCATTGGGATGTAGCTGTCCAGTGTGTAGCTAGATATCGCGTCTGCAGCTCCTTAGGGAGGTCAGAGTAGAGACAAGGAGTGGAAACTGTCTATGAAAGAGTGATATCTGGGAGGTCAACATTCAATAATCATTCAACAAGTATTTACTGAGCTTCCACATAAGCCCCAGTCACACATTATATCAGTCACTTAAACCCATTTGATTCATAGAATGCTTATTATGTGAAAGTACTGTGACCCGGTACTTTTAATTGTTGGTCATTTCTTTTTTTTTTTTTTTTAATGAATCTTTATTGTTCAGATTACAATTGTTTCTCCTTTTTCCCCACATATCTCCCCACCACCCAGTTCCCACCCCCCTCTGCCCTTATCTCCCCCCTCTCCCCCCCACTGTCCTTATCCATAGGTGTATGATTTTTGTCCAGTCTCTTCCCATACTCCCCACACAGACACCCCTTTCCCCCTGAGAATTATCAATCCACTCCCATTCTATGCCTCTGATTCTATTAAGTTCACCAGTTTATTCTGTTCTTCAGATTTTTAATTCACTTGACTTTTAGATTCACTTGTTGATAGATATGTATTTGTTGTTCATAATTTTTATCTTTCTTCTTCTTTTTGCCTCTTTTTAAAGAATACCTTTCAGCATTTCATATAATGCTGGTTTGGTGGTGATGAACTCCTTTAGCTTTTTCTTATCTGTGAAGCTCTTTATCTGCCCTTCAATTCTGAATAACTTTGCTGGGTAGAGTAGTCTTGGTTGTAGGTTCCTGCTATTCATCACTTTGAATATTTCTTGCCACTCCCGTCTGGCCTGCATGGTTTCTGTTGAGAAATTAGCTGATAATCGTATGGGAGCTCCCTTGTAGGTAACTAACTGTTTTTCTCTTGCAGCTCGTAAGATTCTCTTTGTCTTTTGCTCTTGGCATTTTAATTATGATGTGTCTTGGTGTGGTCCTCTTTGGATTCCTTTTGTTTGGGGTTCTGTGCGCTTCCTGGACTCGTAAGTCTATTTCTTTCCTCAGGTGGGGGAAGTGTTCGTTCATTATTTCTTCAAATAAGTTTTCAGCATCTTGCTCTCTCTCTTCTTCTGGCACCCCCATAATTCTGATGTTGGTACGCTTGAAGTTGTCCTAGAGGCTTCTTACACTATCTTCAACTTTCTGAATTCTCTTCTCTTCATGCTTCTCTGGAGGAGTGTCCTTGGCCTCTTTGTATTCCAAATCTTTGAGTTGATTCTTGCAATCCTCTAGTCTGCTTTTGGGTCTCTGTATAATATTTTTTATCTCAGTCAGTGTATGTTTAATTTCTAGTTGGTCCTTTTTCATATCCTCAAGGGTCTCATTGAATTTATCGGCCTTTTCCATGAAATTCTTGAAAAACCTTATAACCGTGGTTTTGAACTCTATGTCCAGTCGCTTGTTCTCCTCCATTTCTTTGGTTTGTGATCTGTTTCCTTGCTTCCTCATTTTCACTGCTTCCCTGAATTGGTAGGGTAGCTTTGTGTACTAGGTGTCCTATTGGTTCAACGGGTCAGCCTCCCAGTTACTTGAGGTGGACACTCTGGGTGTACCCGTGTGTACTGTGTGTCCCCCAGCAGGAGCTACAGCAAGGGCTAGTTTTCTTCTCCTTTGCTTGGGCGGATTTGGAGCAGTCTGACTGGAGCTGCAATTTATTTGGTTAAGCTGTCACAGAACAGGCCATTTATATGCAAAAGCCGCTGTGTGGAGCCTGGGAGGGTTTGTAGAATGTGCGGGGCGGGGCCTCAGGGCGGGGCCTCAGGGCGGGGCGGGGTCTCAGGGCGTCACTAGGCTGGGGCGTGGCCAACGGCGATGGCTGCCGTCAGCCGTCTCTGCCTTTCCACGTTTCCAAGTCCCTGCGCCCCGCGCTCCAGCGCAGTAAACAATGATTGCTGGGCGCACCTCTGCAAAAAAGTCACTCTCACTTTCCGACCCGATGGCCGAGAGTCCAGCCTCTCCCCGTAGGTGCCTGGGTCCCCCGCGTGTCCCCAGAAACTGGATTTCCGAGTGATTGGGAGCTTGTCTCCCTGCGGGTTGAAGAAAAACCGTGCACCCAGCCGCCCGCCGCCAGCCCGATTCACGTGCCTCCGTACCTCAGCTTTTCAGCGTTTGTGCTCCTTTCTCTTCTTAGGTATAAATCTTCCACTCAGCCAGCTTTCCCGTGGTTCTGGGTGGTAGATGTTTTGTCTTTTAGTTGTACCCTTGAAATTGTTGTGCGAGGCAGCAGACCAGCCGTTTAACTATGCCGCCATCTTGGTTCCTCCCCCTGGTCATTTCTTTTTACATGTTTAATGCTCTCAATTACACCATAAAAATCTTAAAAATACTACATTTCTTTGTATTCCCCCTTGTTACAGAGCTCAAAGCATGTTTGCTGATTGAATGCTTGAGAAAACATTGAGCAGCCGTTCACAAAGTCTAGCCAAAGTCTCAGGAAACCCAGTGTAGAGAGTCTTCATCTCTTATTATTATCTAAAAGTCTATAAGAGCAGTCAAGTTTCAATCCATATAAAAGATTTTTCATCATTGTCATCAAGGTTAATTGTAGGCATCAGAAAGTTGTAGCTTGGAGCAGCAGGCTGGCTGCCAGAAAACTCACACCAGGTGGTATTGCCCTTGGCAAATTTATCAAAGTCCAGAATCTGGCTCTCAGCCTTGCTGATCCTGAAACTCTACCCTCTCAGAATTGAGGAAACCGAGGGAGGCTCATGTCCTCTATGTTATAAAAACTGAAGCATAAAACTAGAGTGCCTGTTTATTAACATGACCAGATATTTGCATCTGCCATCATCTCCCTGTAGCCAAGTGACATGCAAAGTCAAATGCCTAGGAGACTGTCTGGTAAGCCCAGAATTAGCACAGGAAGAGTTGATGATAGGATTAGGATGTTTAACTGCACCAGGATCCAATAACCGGTGCAGAGGCAGTCTGAAACAGGAACAGAGCATCGTCTTTGGAACCACATCAACCTGGACACAGCACGTTCCATGATCCTAGAACAGTGACCATGGCCAGTCACTCAAACTCTCTCCAAACTCCAGTTTTTAAAAGGTAAATGATACCCACGCCACAGGCTCATTGTGAGGATTAAATGAGATAATGCATCAAATGCTAGACCAGCCCGTCATATGATAGGCACTCATAAATGGTAGCTACATATCTGTCTCCATACCAGGGACATACCTGTTAAGGGTTCAAGTCAACCTTTCAGAATATCCTTTGTTCTGAACAAAGCAGGGCGAGTAAGACTAGGAGCAAAAGACTAGTTAGAAGGCTGCTGCTGTAATCCAGAACATAGATACTAGTGGCTTAAAACAGGGATGCAGCTGGGGTGAGAAGGGGGGTGGGGGGAGAAATATGTATACAGATTTGAAAGATATTTAGAAGAGCCCAGCCAGCAAGGCTGTGGTTGAGCATCGACCTATGAACAAGGAGGTCATGGTTCAATTCTGGTCAGGGTACATGCCCAGGCTGTGGGCTCGATCCCCAGTGGGGGGCGTGCGGGAAGCAGCCCATCAATGATTCTCTCATTATTGATGTTTCTATCTTTCTCCCTCTGAAAAAAAAATACACACACACACACATACACACACACACACACACACACATTTAAAGGTATTTAGGAGATAGGTACTTTGCTGGGCATTTTCCATAATTAATTACAGTTCTGACAGCAACTTATAAAGTAGCCCACTTTTCAGATTAAAGTTAGAGATATTAAGCAACTAGCTCAGGATCACATGGCAGTGACTAAACTGCATATGAATCACTACTGGTGCGATTCCAAAATATCTCTTCTTCCTACAAATAAAATATACGACTGTACACATCTTGGTTCTCGATCAAGATGTCAATTGTGAGGAATATAGTAATTTCTTACCACTAATAATTAAAGTTTTGAAGTTTAGAGAATTGATTGACTTTTTAGAAAATATAACTAGGAGCAGATCCAGGTTATCACTATAATAAAGTCACCATTGCTCACTTTCATTATGATATGCTTTATTGGAGGGAGGGGAGAAAGAGATGGAGGCAGAGCTCCTGGACCAGAAAGGACATCACTGCAGGTTCCTCTATGACAGAAGACCATGCATCTGAACTTCATCCATGTGTCATGTTGAAAACAGTTTAAAGTGCTTACTCCAAGGAACAGGTATTCTTTTTGAGCAAAGAAAGTCTTGGCTGAGCTGTCTACAAGATTTCACTGTAACAGGGACAAGCTCTTCGGACAGCAGCATCGCTGTTAACCAGAGGACAATTTCCTAGCACCGAGTTCCTTAAATTCCCATCTTTCCAGTCACACTCACGTACAAATTATAATCCACTGCAAAAATTTAATATTTTTTAGATGCAGGACAATCCTATGTAATAAAGAGGAAATATGCTAATTGACCCTGACACCGTTGCAAAGATGGCAGCGCCCAAGCCAATAAGGAGGGAATATGCTAATTTACTATCCCGCCCTCAAAGATGGCGGCACCCACAGCCAATAAGAAGGGAATATGCTAATTTACTATCCCGCCCTCAAAGATGGCGGCACCCACAGCCAATAAGGAGGGAATATGCTAATTGACTTCCACACCCTCAAAGATGGTGGTGCCCACAGCCACAAGATGGCAGTGCCCAGTCCCCTCAGCCCCGCTGACACCTGCCTCCGGAGTCCCCAAGTCCCCTCAGACCCCCAGCTGCCCAGGGCCAGCCCAAGGTGCAGGCAAGCCTTGGATGGTGGCTGTCCAGCTTCCCAGGGCCGGCCAAGGCTCTGGTAACCAGGGCTGGCTGAGGCTTGTACTGCCAGCAGTGGCAGCAGCAGAGGTGTGATGGGGCTGTCGCCTTCCCCTGATCGCCGGGTCACCTCCTGCCCCTTAGGGCTCCCGGACTGTGAGAGGGGCAGGCTGGGCTGAGGGACCCCCCTCTAGTGCATGAATTTTCATGCACCAGGCCTCTAGTATCATATAACAGGTTTGAGCTCCTTTTCCATATAAACTGGCAAATTAGGCTTTTCCCACTTTTATTCATACAGCTTATTGTTTTTTAAAATTCTTTATTGTTTAACTAGAGGTCCAGTGCATGAAATTCATACATTGGTAGGGTCCTAGTGGCTGTTGGCTGCTGTCATTGCATGCCACCCACATGCCAGGTCCTTAGGAAATTCACAATCTAATAAGGAAAACAGACATCTATCACAATAATAGTAATAATATTAACAACAATTTTTATTATTTACCACTGCCTGCTGTGTCACACACTGTGCTAGGCCCTGAGAATTAAAAAACAAAAAACAAAACAAAACATGAATAAGAAATTTCCCTGCCTTCAAGGGGCTGCCCAGGCCTTTGGAGGGTTTATGTGCAGTCTGATGGGAAAGGCAGATATATTAACCTATACAAGCAATAGGGTACTAAACAGGTGCCCTATTAGATATAGTAATATCATAATTATATATATATATATATCATGTATTCAGTAGAAGGACAAAAGATAGAGAGGTCAATGAGGGATGAGAAGGAGTTGGCAAGGTTTTATAGAGGAAGCGACCTTTGAATTGAGTTTAAAAAGAGATCAGTAGGTATTCTCTAAAGGCAAAGGGAAGAAAAGGGGCAACTCTAGCAAAGGCAGGCGTAAAACAGTTCTGTGTGTTTAAGGAACTGCACGCAGTTCGGGAGAGATGGAGCTTACAGTAGAGAGGGAGGAGGGGTTGAGGAGACCTAGCAGGAGCAGAGGCTTGTTAGGCAGAGGGCAGATGATGGAGGGCCTTACACACCGTGGTGTCCTGGAGGCCGTGGGAGTCACTGAAGGGCTTCAGGCATAAGAATGCTAAGAACAGGGTTTGTCTTAGGAACAGAACAGGTTATCACTATAATAAAAGAGTCGGAATTTAGAAATAAGGAGATCAGTTAGAATATATAGGAGATATTTATAGGAGATATTTATTCATAAGGAACAATGGTTGAATGGAGGAGAAATACTAAGCCTATCTAAAGAAATCAGGGAATAGATAACCCAGTAGAAAAAAATGAGCAAAACCCTGAACAGGTACTTCACAAAAAAGAAAATTTACATGGTCAAGAAGCATATGGAAAGGTGTCCTACCTTATCAGTAACTAGGGAAATGCAAATAAGAACCACACTGAGAAATCATTATATATCCATAAAGCTGGCAAAAATCAAAAGGTCTCATAATACCAAGTACTGGTGAGAATGTGAAGCAGTAGAACAAATCGGCAGAAGCTCTTTGGAAAACAGATGTTAGCCAGTAAAGTTGAAGAGGCACTTACCCTAAGACCTGGCAATTCTACTCCCGAATCTCTACCCTAAAGAAATGTGTGCCCTGTGCAGAAGGATACATATAAAAAATGTTTATGGTAGCATTTTTCTTAAGAACAAAAAATTAGAAATAACCCAAATATGTATCACCGCTAGAATGGATATATGAATCAGGGTATATTCATACAATGGACTATTACCCAGCAATAAAAATGAATGAACACTAGCTACAAGCAATAATATAGATGAATCCCACAAACTTAGTAATGAACACAAGAAACAACACAATTTCACCCACATAAGTATCAAAAAATGCTATACCAAACTATATTGTTTGGGGATGCTACATAAGTAATAAAATTATAAAGAAAAGCAGGAAAATAATCATCATAAAAGTCAAGACAGTGCTTATCCAAGTAAGGGAGGGATGGGTGTGATCAGGGAGAAGCATACAGGGACTTCTAGGATGCTGGAAATGTTTAGTTTTTAAGCTGGGTGTGATTCCATGAGTGTTCACCATGTACTTATTTGTTTAACTGTATAATGTGTTTTGTGTACCTTTCTTTGTGTGTTATATTTCATATTATAAAAAATTTAATGTAATTGTGTTGGGGGGAGAAAGCCCACATAACAGCTGTGTATTGCTAGGTGTGTTTATAAATGAAAAGCTATTTTTTGTTGAAAATAAAAAGAAATCAGAAAAGGCTCAATAGTAGACATATGTGAATTGAAATATAAAAGACTGGTTGGGCTCAGCTGGTGTGGCTCAGTAGTTGAGCATCGACCTATGAACCCGGAAAGCATGGTTCGATTCCCGCTCAGAGCACATGCCCGGGTTTCAGGTTCAATCCCCAGTGTGGGGGGATGCAGGAGGCAGCCAGTCAATGATTCTTTCTCATCATTGATATTTCTATCTCTCTCTCCCTCGCCCTCTCTGAAATCAATAAAAATATATATTTTTTAAAAAAGACTGGTTGGAATTTGCCCAGCCAATAAAAGAAATGTCAAAAAAACCCCCAAATAGTAGGTTCAAAATTCATAGAAGTATGAGAGAACACTCAAGGAAATGGCAGTTAATTCAGTATGATTAAAATAGATGTTAAGAGAAGGAGAATGGTGATAAAAGAGAGGCTGGAAAGGGAGGCTGAAGAGTCTTGGATATTTGCGATAAGAATGAGAGGTATTAGGCAGGAGAAAGACATGAACAAGCTTGCTTGTTAGAGAGATCCTTATCAGCAGTATGTGGGATGAATTTAAAGAAAGATAACAACAACAACAACAAAATACACAGAGAATGTTGAGAACCTATTAATATAGTTTGATGAGATATCCTGAGAGCAAGAACCAGGGAGAAGGAAGAAGGGATAGATCGAGGTATTTAGTAAGTAGAATTGTTAGCCCACAGACATTGATTAGATATAGGGAGTGAGGTAATGGAGGGAACCTAAGTTGCTCGTTTGAATAACTGTTGGTGTGATACGTCAAAATAGGCAATGGGGGGGAGGGGGAAGGGAGTAGATTTGGTGGGAGAGGATAATAAGTTCCATTCTGGTCTTACGGCATTGGAAGTGCCTCTATGACACCCAAGAGCAAATGTATAGAAGGCAGCTAGATAAACATACTAGTATATGAAGCTCAGCAACAGAGATATTTGATCTGAATCCTGATAATTTCAAATCTAGGCCTCAAAATTGTGAAGTTGTTCAGTGTGATTTGAACCAAGGCACAATCTGACATGCTTTGCTCCCCCTGGGTGTGAGAGTAGAGTAAGGGTGTAAGGGTAAGAGAGGAAACAGGACGATTCCTAGCTTTTTGGCCAGAGCAACCTGATAAATGGTGATGCCATTATCTGAGATGGGAAAAACTAGTGAAGAAGCAAGAGTATTCTTAATTGTGTTGTATTTTAAAGAGGAAAGTAATATCAAGAGTTCTCCTTTAGACTCTTTGTGGGTTTTTTTTTTTAGACATTATGCTTGAAATGACATTTATTTATTTTATTTTTAGTATATTTTTATTGATTTCAGAGAGGAAGGGAGAAGGAGAAAGAGAAACATCAATGATGAGAGAATCATTGATCAGCTGCCTCCTGCAGCCCCCCTACTGGGGATCGAGCCCACAACTCGGGCATGTACCCTTAACCGGCATCGAACCTGGGACCCTTCAGTCAGCAGGCCGACGGTCTTGCCACTGAGCCAAACCAGCTAGGGCTGAAATGTCTTTTAGGTGTCCAACTGAAGGCATCAGGTGGGCAATTGTGCATACCAGTGTGGAGCTTAGAGGACAAGGTTATCGTTGGTTGGAGTTATAATTTTGGGTTCCAGTGTTATAGAGACAGTATTTAAAGATTCCCTGCCTTCCAACCTGGATCTGGCAGAATGGCTCCCCAAAGAAGGGAGGCAAGCCCTAGCTGGTTTGGCTCAGTGGATAGAGCATTGGACTGCGGACCAGAGGGTTCTGGGTTCGATTCTGGTCAAGGGCATGTACCTTGGTTGCAGGCTCCTCCCCAGCCCGGGCCCTGGTCTGAGGGTGTGTGGGCGGCAGCCAATGGATGTGTTTATCTCACATCGATATTTCTCTCTGTCTCTCCCTCTCTCTTTCACTCTCTCTAAAAATCAATGGAAAAATATCCTTAGATGAGGATTAAAAAAAAAAGAAGGGCACCAAGAAGAAGGGTTGTTCTGCCATCAGTGAGATAATGACCAGAGAATACACTGTCAACATTCACAAGTGCATCCATGGAGTGAACTTCAAAAAGCTTGCTTCTTAGGCACTCAGAGAGATCTGGAAATTTGCCATAAAGGACACAGGAATTCCAGATGTGAGCATTGTCACCAGACTCAACAAAGCTGCCTGGGCCAAATGTTCATACAGTATCTGTGTGGTTGTCCAGAAAACAAAATAAGGATGAAGATTCACCAAACCAGCTCTATGCACTGGTTATCTTTGTATCTCTCACCACTTTCAAAATGTGCAGACAGTCAATATGAACGAGAACTGACCACTGATTTTCAAATATAGTTATAAAACTGAAAATAAAAGTAGTCCCTGACCTAATTCTAGGTTGGGTGCTATTCCTGTAAACTATACCACGTACTTATCCCCCTTAAAATACTTACCTCAATATGTAATGTATTTGGCTATCTACATATCTACGTTCCCTTAAAAACCTGTAAGCTGCTTGCAGATAGAAGTTGGGTCTTATTTACATTGAATTCTGATTACCTAATGGTTCATAGCATATAGTAGGCACTCAATAAATTTGTGGGATGAATGAATGATGAAATGCTGCTAACTCCTATTATCATGTCTAATTCTACTCTGCACTACATTCAAAAGAGATTTTTAATTGTGTTTGAGATCACAAACCTTCCCATACTAAGTTTCCAACTGCTAATGCATCCTTCCCTCCACAGTTCTCCACAAAGTATCTTGCTTCCTACATTAAGATAAAGGCCAATAGCATCTTTCTCCCCATCCATTTAAAATGTTCTCTTCTTCCACCTTTCTTAGGTTTACTGCTCATCTCCAAAGCTAATCCTTTTATTTATCACCTGGAAGGTATCTCTTGTATATCCTCAGATCTGCATCCTTCATTATTCTCGATCTGTATGACCATACATTTTATCTTCCCTTTCATTCATTCATACAAGTTCAAGAGATTGTAAAGGTGCTATATTCATCCTAGAAAACACTAGATATTGGACTTAGGAAACAGACCAGCCCAAAGTTCACGTTCTGATCGTAATATTCTCTTTAATATCCTGCCAGGCATGACTTTCCCTGGTTCAGAAAATGCCTGGAGCTGTGACACCAAATTTAAAAGCCTCATTTTCTATGGCTGCTTAGGGCTGAGTCCAGCATGGCCTCACACACTCTTCTCTCAACTATTGGACAAGATGAGATGGCACTAAAGCAAGGACTTCCATCTTTAATTGGGCATCGGCAATTTCTCTTTCCAAAGATAATACCTTGGAAGTGGCCACCACAATAGGTTCTAGGTCAGGGGATGAATCAAGTCATATATTCTGACAACCACGAATGCCCGACAGGTTTCAGATGGGGTTCTTCAAGCCGGCTGCTCTTCTTGGCAACGCAGTCCCAGTTCTGAGGGTCAGCCCCTCGGCAGAGCTCTCCCTTGAATTTGACTAAATAAGGTCTCTAGGGCAGCTGCAGGAGTTCTCTTTGAGACTCAGGAAACAGGAAGCCTGGGGCTCCAGAGAAAGTTCTGCCTCTAAGCTCTCTCTTGCCCTTCCAGGCTGGGTCCCAAGCTTACCCATGATTAAAACTCCCTCAACACAGAAGTACCAAGTTGAGAAGGAGTCTAAGTCAGAATCCCTTCCATCCTGATCTAACAGATCACTCAGTAGAGCTTTCTGTAGTTTACTGAAGTGATACAGGGAAGGAGCACAGGTTTTTGGCATCAGACAGGTCTGGCTTTGAATCCCAGCTCTGTCACTAACTAGCTGTGTATTGGTCAAATGTGTTAAGTTCTCAAAGTCTCAGCTGCATTGTATGTAAAATAGAGACAATATCTACCTGTAGGGTTGTTGTATAATAAAACTTAAATTTCCCTGTTTCTCTTCCACTTCCTCTATAATAGGCTAGGAGCATCAGCCCCAAAACCAAGGTCCCTCTTTGCTATATCCTCATCTTTTCCCACTCCCCTCCTTTGCACAGTATGTACCTGCTAGAGTGAACCCTTTTCAGTTTCCTGAATACATCAAGCTCTTTCTCCATAGCACTGACCACTAGAACTTTCTGTCATAATAAAAAAGTTCTATGCCTGAGCTTCACTATAATAGCCACTGTCACATGTGGGGAAATTCGTATTTGAATTGTAGCTAGTAGAACTGAGGAAATAACATTTTAATCTTATTTAATTTTAATTAACCTAAATTTAAATAGCTCCCTATGGGTAGTGGCTACTATAACTTACAGTTTTAGACTGTAGGTCTTTGCATTTATGATTGCCCTACAGGAAAATGAATTTTCCCACTCTTCACTTTAGCTAACTTCTCCTCAGTCTTAAACTCTCAACTTGAAAATCTATTCTTCTAGAATGCATATCCTAATGATACTGTTGTAATTAACCTAGTTATTAATAACAGAAAGGGAAGGCCAAATATTATAGGCATGTCAATTGGACAACTTCACCAGGACAACTTTACACTCCCCAGGGAGCCATCAAAGGTAAGACAGATGCATGCCCAGTAAAGTTGGGGTGACGTTGGAAAGGTACTTGTCTGTCAATCACACCTGGGAACAGATCATTGGCCAAAATGGGGGTGGCATGAAATTTGGGATATTTAATCCCCTAAATAAAGAAGTTGAAGCTCTTGTGCTCTTGGTTCCTCAGCTTTCTCAGAACTCTTGTTGCAGGGGGCTTACTCTCTTGGCTCCCCTGCATTTGCCCATATGGTCCATGGCCATGTGAACCCCACACACAATGAATTCATGGACTGCAACTAGCCTGATGTTGAACCCAGCTACAACAGGGAAGAGAAACTCTGGATACTGGCTTTGCTTTTAGCTCTACTGGAACCCCAGCTACATTTCTTCCAGGACTGAATTAGGGAAATGAAACTTTGGAAATGCAGGGATGTAATCCCATGCAAATAAAAATCACTTATCCTCCTGTGCAAGTCTCAGAAAATTCTTTTTCTTGAAATATCATAAGGACTCAACCCCCAGCACTCAGTGGGGAAAGGGATACCCCGATAACACTAAGACCTTGGATTCAGTTAGGTTTCCCCTTTGTTATCTTTTATAGTATCTTCCACATTTCTCCTATTTTATCTCTCTTCACATTTTATTTTAATTACTATCTGTATTTTCCATTAGGTTCTAAACTTCATCAGTTACCATGGGGCCCTATGGACTTCCTTTCTCAGATCTCATTGCCTCTTATCTTCCCTTTGAGTGGATATCCAATAGGAGTTTAGGATTTAGACTTTTTCCAAGTTGGGGACTGCTATATTTTAGGTAACTACTGCAAACAGGGCGGGGCAAAAGTAGGTTTACAATTGTACTTACACAAACACAGTTTATTCTTATATTATTATTCATTAGTTACTGTATTATCTTCTATACAAATAACTGTAGACCTACTTTTGCCCAACCCTATATTTAAATAGCTTTAGGTATTGATTAGGAGTGGCCTTATAAGGATAGGCTGAAAGTTGGAAACTAAAAAGGAAAGGAGTAATAACCTACCTCATTAAAAATGAAAAATTTACACCTTGGCTGGTGTAGCTCAGTTGGTTGAGCATCACCCCATGCACCAAGAGGTTACCAGTTTGATAGCCTGTCAGGGCACATGCCTGATTGCCAGCTTGATCCCCAGTAGGGGGTGTGCAGGAGGCAGCCAATTGATGTTGCCCTCTCTCTCTCTCTCTCTCTCTCTCTCCCCTTCCTCTCTCTCTCAAATCAATAAAAATATAATTTTAAAATAAATAAATAAAAATGAAAAATTTACATATGCAAAATAAGGGACAACAACAAAACCCCACCATCATAATATATCAACATAAATGATAAACTGGGGGAAAAATCTATAACATATAATATAGATAACAAAGGATGAATATCCCTCTTATAAAAAGAGCTCTTAAAATCAACAAGAGAAAGATGAAAATTCCAAGGACAAAGGACCTGAACAGGCAATTAAAAAAAGAAGGTAAACTAATCTCAATAAACATTTTTAAAATGCTTAACTTCACCAGGAACTACAGAAATGCAGTTTAAATAAACAAAATACCATTTTTTGCCTATTAAACTGACAAGAATTAAAAAGTTTTATTATATTGTGTTGATAAGAGCATACAGAAATAGTTAATTGCTTAAAATTTAAATATGTGTACTGTTTATTCAACAATTCTTCTTTTAGGAATATATCCATAGAAAATGATCAGACACTTGACAAAGGTGAACTTACAAAGATGTTCTCTGTAGTGTTGTTTATAATACTGGAAAGCTGAAAACAATTAAACAATCAGAGACTGGGTAAATAAAATGTGATGCATCCCTGCAATGGAATACTAAGTATCTATTAAGAGTGATATAGATCTATATTTATTGACATGAAGCGTTATCTAAAATAAATGAGTGAAAAAGAAAGTCATAAGCTAACATGTTCGTATGATCCTACTTACATAAAAATATTTGTCAACTTACCTATCTACCCACAAAAAGGAATCTGAAGTAAATGTGTCGACACATTAATAGTTCTCTCTGTATAATTCACTCTTGCCACTTAAAATCAGGCAGACAGCCAGTGAAAGGTCCTCCCCAGGATTCTCCGGTGTGGGATTTGGTGTTCCCTCTAATGGTCACAGGAAACCTGAGAAATATCCAATACTAGGTTTTCCTGGTTGATGTAGCTGTAAATTCACTGGGAGTCAGGCCCTACCTATCTTATTCATTGCTTGGCACATAGTAGGCATTCAATTAATATGTGTTGAATTAATGGATCATATCAGAATACCAATTTTACTTAATAATGAGCATATTTAAACATTATTTTGATAAATTAAACCCGGATTGCAAAATTCACAAAAATTTAAGGTAATACAAGACTCCCAAATATGTTATACTTTCTCTACACCTTGACAATGCTGGGGACAGAAGTTTATTTTCTATCATTTGTGTACTTTTCCAGGAGAGTTTGAGAAGCAGTGAATAATGTCTTTGTGCAAAGCCTTTCCCACCCCCTTATGAGGCTAACTGTGACAATCTCTAACTCACAGATGAGAAAATGAAGGCTCAGCAACTGCTCAAGGTCACACAGTTAAAAAGCAGGGGAATCAAAACCCAAATATATGTCTGTTTTCTCCCAAACTCATCTGTGGCTTTGAGAGGTGCAAAGTAAGACGATGAAAAGGACATTGCAGGTCTGTGACAGCTAATGTCTGTGCTTCCTAACAAGTCATCGCCACTTAGCCCTGAGCTCCCATGTCTAAGAGGTGCTTTTTCTTAACCCTTGGAGAATCCAGAGGACGATTTGTCACCAGGGTTATTAGCATTTCTCCCTGGATATCGACAGCTTGTCTCTCCTCCCTCCAACCAGTGACTGATTTCTTCAAATGCTAGCCAAATACAGCCCAAGTCACCATGGTAAACGTATTGACAGAATCATATTAACAGCTACTGAGCATTTACAGGGTTGTAAGTTATGCAGGGAGGGAAAAGATAAGAAAAAACAAAGGGAAATAAAACAAGTTCCATCAGCAGTGACAATTATTTATTTAGAAGCTGCTGGTTGGAACAGTTGTTTTAAAAATGTATTTTAATTGCTAATTATGGTTCCTTCAGGAGAGTGGCCTCAGTCAGAATTGCTCCACCTTAAAGTAATCATTAATATTTCAGCTGCTCAGGTCAGAAACTGTTTCACAGACAGCTGTGTCCACACAGTCGACTTCAGCTTTAGCTGCTCTCGGTAACAGAAATTCTACTGCACTGGTTGGTTTGCTACACCAAAATCAAAGTGTGCTAGTCCGTTTACCATAAGGTAACAGAGGTTTACGTTCTTCTTTCTCTAAAGATTGGGGCTGGTTCAATAAGCAAAATTCTGCTCTAAGCCACCAAGACAACTGACGATTTTTCAAAGGAATGACCTATCTTTTCTAAGTTAATTTGCACCTTTTATTGGGGAACATAAGTGTTGCCTCAGGCAAGATAGAGAATACAGAAGAGTTTGTTTTCAGTTTCTAATTCCCTGGGTACTCCTGTGTGAACCTTATAACAAATAAGGTCAGCCTCCAGGCCCAGGAGGGAAGTGGGTAAACAGGCACAAGGGCACTCTGCGTCCCCGTGTGTGCGTATGTTTTGGCATGGCTGTGTCTCCCGTGTTTCCAACTTCACATGCTTCTTAAGGAGAATCTAATCCTCACAGGAGAATTTAATCTGTTCATTTGCACGCATCTCATCAGCACCCTGCTTTGTTGAGGACTGTTTGATGTCCCATGGAAAAGACTTGGAAGTTTTTAAAAGCCTTTTTGATGTGAACCAGAAAATCACGTTTTGTCAAGAGTGCACTCAACTTGAACCTCAAAAGGTTCAGGACTCAGAAACCACACAGTTCAAGTGGGATTTAAACTGGGCAAAATCACTTCCTTGTCTTCCCCCTGCAAGTCCCTCCCTGGGCCTTTGTGCTAACAGTTTCTGCACACTGTTGGGCCTTTCCCCCTCTTTCTTTTTATTCGTGCACTTTCACTCTCTCACACACATATCTTGGCAAGAAAACCTTAAGAAAAATGTATCACCCCCCAAGAAGTAGCTATCTTCCACACCAAGCATAAAAGCTGTCTCTAGCTCCACCCTCACGGATTCAGAATGGTCAATGCTGGGTCACAGAGGGCTGGGCGGCTCTAGGTGAGGGTCAAATGATCTACAGAGCCAAGCAGCAATGATTGCATCCTTAATCGAGGCATTTAACTAGGTACAAGACTAGCACTCCCTATGCTCCAGGGAGCTTTTGCAGAGAAAACTAAAAACTTGCTTCAAGGAGTAGCTACTCTGTGTGTGAAGGAAGCACACACCTCAGGTCTTCACTGTCCAAACTGGAAATGAAGGAACGTGAGACCTGACTCGCCCTAAAGTCAGGGGGAAGAACTGAGCTGAGAGAGAATACTCTAGCCCTAACTTTCTCGTTCCAAAACTCTCTTCTATTTTTTCCTCTTTAGATTAAAAAATCCAGTTACTCAAAGGTCAACAAAAGTTTAGATTCAGGAGATAGAATCTCAAGTGTGAAAAAGTCCAAAGTGTTCCTGATAGCCCAGGAACACCGGGTCCCCTGCTCCCCGTGGCTGTCACCACCTCAAAGCTTCACTGACCACTATCTCATGTTCTGCTAACCAAAACAGTCTCCATTTATTGAGCAGCTACTGTGGAGCAGGCACCATGCTACAAATACATTCTCTCATTTAATTTGTCCAATAAAACAAAAAGGCGAGTCAGCTCATTCCCATTTTGCAGACAAGGAAACCGGGGTTCAAAGAGCTTAAATTACATGCCTCAAAGCAGCACAGTTACTAGGTGCGAGAACTTCAACGGAAGCCCAATCTGTTGAACTCCAAAGTCAGTGTTCTTGGCTTACCATCATGTTGTTCAGCACCTGCTCTGCTGCAGTTTTCAAATTTTGTGTGCGGGGTTGTTTTTTTAGGCATTTAGTGTTTTATACACTTATTTATTTCGTATTTATTGAGTACCCACTATGGGAAAGGCATTATAGATATTTCAAAAAGTCTAAGACACTATTCCTTCCCCTTCTCTCACTCTGGCCCCTGCAGTGGCCTTTTTTACAACAGTCTTCTTTTACTAACACTTACCCTACTGCAACCTGTTATTCACATAGCAGCCTGAGTAATCTTTTTAAATGGTAAATCACAACATGGTACAGATTCCTGTTTAAAACATCCTATGGCTTCCTGAATGCTGCACCTAGAATAATATCCAAACTCTCTGTGACTGTCTGGCCCCTTCCAGTGTACCCATTGCCACATTCCCTAAGTCCATTCCATCTCAGCCCTCAGACCTTCTCTCTGCAGCTCCAATGCACCAAGACGCCCTTCTCTCAAGCCCTTGTGTGGTTATCACCTGCTCATCACTCATAATTCAATTCAAACATCACCTTCAGGGCGCAGTGGGCATATCCGACAGAGTGGATCAATTTTTATGACAAATAAATAATCATGTTATAAATTAGTCATAATAATTATTTTCTTGATTAATTCTTTAGCTTTAACACAAGCAATTAATTTTAAAAGTATGTTTTGCTTTGAAAGATATTCTAATTTAACAAACTACTAGATGAATTAAAATTGTACATACCAAACAAAAATGTCAGACCCCGCAGTTCAGTTTGTTTCAGTGTTTCAAAATTTAAACATAAATAAGAGCTCCAGGGGTCACAAAGAATGGCTGAATTGAAATAACTCAATTTATGTTTCTTTACCTTTACAATCATTGTGCATTCTGAATCTACCATTTACATGCAGAAATGTGCAGTTTTACAGGAGTTGGAGACAGCAACTATGCCCTAAGTGAGCTCAACTGCTTCTGAACTATTTGGCACTTATTCTTGAAGCAAACGGAGTCTGCAGATGTCAGGGCCCACAGTATAACTGGAAGTTCTCCCGATTCTTCTTTATAGAATACCATGTTTGTTAAAGAATAAAAAAATGTGCTAATTTGAAACTTACATATGTATTATTAAAACTCAAAAGTAACCACAGCAATTTTTTAGAACTTAGACCAACAAAAGATATATTTGGGGAGAAATATTTTATAACTGACATTGTTTAAAATTACCAGCACATGATGGTATTAAAAAGCAGACCCACTTTTAGTTGTTTTAAAATTCCTCTACAGGCTAACATAGCTCCCCACTCCCCTCACCAAGGCATACTTCATTCTCTATCACAGTAAAAAGAACTGTAAGTGCCCTAGCTGGTTTGGCTCAGTGGATAGAGCACCAGCCTACAGACTGAAAGATCGCAGGTTCGATTCCGGTCAAGGGCACATGCCCAGGTTGCAGGCTGGTTCCCCGGTGGGGGGCATGCAGGAGGCAGCCCATCGATGATTCTCTCTCATCATTGATGTTTCTATCTCTCACTCCCTCTCCCTTCCTCTCTGAAATCAATAAAAAATAAAATAAAATAAAGCTTAAGACCTCTAATATATATATTTAAAAAAGAATTGTAAGTTCTGCAATATGGGGAAACACAGGATGTGATGGGAACAAAAACAGGGTGCAAGAGTAAGAGCAGAACAATAGGAGTATAAGATCCCAGAAGTCACAGGAGGGAAATTCCATACTAGAGAGGACCCTCCTCTGAATTGGGTGCAGGGCCAACTGAAAGCAGGGCCCAGAGACCTCCCTCTACTATATGGGGAGGTAAAACCAAGTCTGCCTTTCTCTGGCTGGCATATAAATGCATGCAAGGATTAAATAACTAACACTTGGTCTTAACCATTTATTACTACCAGAGGCAGATAGACAAATGGGCACAAACCATATTGAGCCAATGGTGTTCTCCAGACCCTAATCTTGCAAAGATCTCAACAAATGGCCACCAAGAGCTCTGACAGTGCACGAGGAGGGAAGAGACCCGACTTAGGAGATGACCAGGGATGGCGTGTCTGGCCTGTTCCTACTTGGCTGTAGTGCTAACTTGAAGAAAAATATCTCACAGGAACGGCTACAAACTGAGCTGGTAAAATGGGATTCTACTGACCCCTCACATCTGCTCTCCGCACCCCATCTTGCTCTCTTGAAGAAAACAGCAAGTGTTTAACCACCTTTAAGTCTTTTTTCATTTTTAAACTCCTGTCACTATATAGCTCTCAGACCAGGGCCAGTCTGTACTTCTTAGAGGGTAAATCTGAAGTAACCATCAGTTAACCTTTTTACAAACTAATTCAGAAAAGAAAATTAATTTTGTAATCAACAAAAATCAGACATTTTTCCAGCAACTGTGATTATACATCTTATCTGACCTGACCATTTAGAAGAAATGGAACCACTTAGTAATATGGCCCTAACTCATTTTTAAAACCTATTGCTTAGTATTCTATTATATATGTGTCATAATTTACTTTTCCAATGATCTATCAATGCACACTGTGTTGCTTCTGTGTGTTTTTTTAAATTATGATACAAACAATACTATCAAGTACATACATCTTTATGTCCTTGACCAAATATATATATAGGGTAAGTTCCTATAGCTGCATCCTATCAAAGGATATTTGAATTTAAAATTTTCATGGATATTGCCAAATTGCCCTCCAAAGAGAGTATACCACTTTACACTCCTACCAACTATGTGTCCAGGGCCCCGTTTCCCCACACCTTTGTCAACAATGAATATGTTATCAAACAAATTATTCATAATTCCTTAAAATGCTTCAAATTTTCTGTCATCTTCCTGCCTCCATCTTTGTTTTCTTTCCTTCATTTTTGTTGTTTTGTTAATCCTCACCTGAGAATATTTTTTCCATTGAATTTTTTAACAGAGTGGAAAGGAGGGAGGGAGGGAAGGCAAGCGAAAGAGAGAGAAACATGGATGTGAGAGAGACACATTGATTGGTTGCATCCCGCATGTGTCCCAACTGGGGTCGGGGATGGAATTTGCAACCCAGGTATATGCCCTTGACCATGAATCAAACCCTCAACCCTTAGATATGAGGGCCCATGCTCTAACCACTTAGCACACCAGGCAGGGTTCCTTCTTTTAAAAATCCTCACCCAAAGATATGTTTTATTGAGAGAGAGATCTGTTGCCTCCCATAAAAACCAGACTGGGGATTGAACCTACAACTTAGATATATGAATTGAATCCGCAACTTTTTGGTGGACAGGACGACGCTCCAACCACCTGAGCCACCCAACAAGGGCTCTTTTCTTCCTAAGCTTTCTAGTCCCTTTTGGTTTTCTTCCTGCCTCCTCTGTGAAGACTGTCCTATACTTTTTTCCTACATTATACTCCTGATTCCTTTCCCTCACTTCTTCAACCACCTCATCTTTCCTCCTCGCAAATCTCCCTTACAGTTTCTCTGCGGCTCAACATGATTCAAAAACAATACTCTTCCCCTGTTCTCCCAACCTCTGGCCCTCCCGAGCCAAGAAGGAATGTTAATAGGGAAACCTGAAAATCTTTAATCTGGGTCAAAATATCAGAAAAAAATCAATTCAGCTTGGTGTAACTGAGGGGGGGGGGGGAATGAGGAAAAATCTGCATTACTGAGATCTGTTTTATTTCCTGTGTTAGAACTGAATTAGTTATTTTATATTTTACATTCCACACCTGGATTTCTTACCTTTGAATCAAGGAGGGGTGGAAGAAAAAAAAAAAAAGAAAAATCCAAAAATGGCTGATTGAAAAGCAGCAAGGAATGGGGAGGAAGAGTAGAGGTGAGGGGGAAAATCACAGTTTAGGAAAAAGCCAACTTCTTAAGTCCTCTAAGGAAAGTTCTTTACTTTAGCTCCATCACCACTCCCTTCATTCCAGAGCTCTAAAAACAGAATCATAGGGCAGGAATGGGTTGGAGGGTGGGGCAGAGTGGCAGAGGGAGTGAAAGTATCCTATTCCTCTTCATGCAACGCCCCCACCCCTGCCCCCAACTTCTTATCCAGCAAAGCTCTATCCACCACCAAGAATCAGCTTAATAGAATAAACCACTTAGGGCCGAGGCTCAGAGAAAGTCAAAGACCCCACAATCTCCTTGCCTATTAAGCTTCTTAGAAGTTAGAATGCTGCTAAAGAAAGTGATATTATGGCCAAGCTACTTAGAAAAAACACAAGGATGCTAAATTGGAAAGAGGGAGGCCAGTTTGGGGGTTTATGAGCATCTATCTTTAACTAAAGATGATTCAGCAGGGGGTGGATACTGGAGTGGGAGCAAAAGTAGCCAGCTGTGAGAACAGCTGCTCTAGTAGGTCTTCAAGTTGAGATGGAAAAGAAGGGTATTTGTAGAATGTACAAGAATCTGGATAGGAAAAAGTAAATTTTTCCCCCTTAGGATAAAGGGAAAACACACTCTTTATGTAAGTAACTAGAGGCCCGGTGCATGAAATTCGTACACTGGGGACTGGGGGGGTGTCCCTCAGCCCAGCCTGCACCCTCTCCAATCTGGAACCCCTCAGGGGATGTCTGACTGCCGGTTTAGGCCCGATCCCACAGGGCCTCTCACAATCTGGGACTGCTGGCTCCCAACCGCTTGCCTGCCTGCCTGCCTGATCACCCCCTAACCACTCCCCTGCCAGCCTGATTGACGCCTAACTGCTCCCCTGCTGGCCCGATTGCCCCCAACTGCCCTCCCCTGCCGGTCTGGTTGTCCCTAACTGCCCTCCCCTGCTGGCCTGGTCACCCCCAACTGCCCTCCCCTGCTGGCCTGGTCACCCCTAACTGCCCTCCCCTGCAGGCCCAGTTGCCCCCAACTGCCCTCCCCTGCCAGCCATCTTGTGGCAGCCATCTTTGTAGGATTAGAAAACATGCAAAATAAAGCAACCTGCAATAGTTCCTCCCTACTCAAATGTCCCAATGATTCTAAACATTCTGCTACTTCCTTATCCTCGCCCTAATAAAGTTGGCAAAGTAAATGGCCCACAGGCTTGCTATCTCAGTAGCTGGCAAGGCCAAGGCAAAGAACAGGACAAAGCAAGCCCTTCATGTTAAAATGAAGTCCTGATGGCTCACTGTCCTTAACCTGTTAAGAGGTCAGTGTAGAATTCTGGTTATTTCCACCCTATTTCTTTTAGGGTAGTTAAAAAGGGGGATCATCAGGTGAGCTCTAGTCATTTTTTGCTCTAGCCCCCATTTAACTGAAGCCAAGAACAGACAACATTGTAGGTACCATGTTCTTAACATCAATTGGTAAAAAAAATTTTTTTTTTGGGGGGGGGGGGTAAGGGGCTATAGGAAGACCTGTCACACACTGCACAAACCCCATCAGAGACCAGGGCTCCCTAGAGCTGTTGTCCCAGTAATGTAATCCAGAGTAGAGGCAGGGGGTCAGATCCTGGTTCAGGAGACTTCAAATCTGTGCCTAAGCCCTAATATTAGTGATGACTGCTAACATTTATTAAAGGCTCACTTTGTGCCAGGCACTGTTCTTAGGACTTCACTTGTATTTCATATTAACTCATTTAATCCTTATAACCCTAAGAGATTGGTACTAGTGCTAGTCCCAGCTGATCCTGAGGAAACTGAGGTGTGTCTCACAGACTTAGCTCTTCTTGAACTGCTACATCGTAAAGTGCTGACTCTCTCAGACAGGCACGGTACCACATGGAGCATTAGGAGATAGCAGATGCTAAACCATCTTCCCCCTCCCATCAAGGGCTGTGTTTGACAAACGTGCTGAGATCATAACTAGTAAGTTGTAGGCAATCCATTAGGAACTGGGAATAGAGATGAATAAGATACAGTCCCACCTCAAGGCACTCAGTGTAGGTGAGGAAGGCTTGTGAGTGGGCCCAAACAGGTGATGCCTAAGGGCTGCTGCACTACAAGAGGCTCTCACAATTTCTTCAAGGATGGACACAACCTACACACATATGTGAAGTGCTGAGAACAGTGCCTGGTACACAATGAGCAGATACAAGTATTAGTCTTATTACCTTGAGAATCTGCCCCATAGGCCTCCCTCTCCTGGGGTTTTCCTCCTTCCCCTTGACTCTGCAGCCAGATTGCCTGGGTCTGAATCACATCTCTGCTATTTCTTGCTTTCGTGGCAATGGGCACATTGCTTAAACATTCAGTGCCTCGGTTTCCTCATCTGTAAAACGGAGATAATAACGATACCTATCTCATAGGGACTTCATGAGGATTAAATAAATAATTACCTGTAAAGCACTGAGAATAGTGCCTGACACATAGAAAGTGTTCGGAAGGTGTTAGGGGTTCTTATTAGAAGTAGTGCTATGTTCCTGCCTTTGCCTGCAGTCATTTCACTTGCAATAAAAAGACTGAATTTAAATGCATCTGGTATGGTTAGTTTAAGGATAGGAAGTCTCTGGGACTAAATAGGAGGAGAACAGTTCCCCTGGGAAGTTGGAGGAATAACCCTGGAACTTGTTAATTAAGATCTTGTTAATGAATCTGCTTGTTAATGGTCTATTAAATAATCACACAGTGAAGTTTACCGCACAAGCAAAGCCTTCTTCAAACGCTCGCTCTTTCCAGTCCTCCTGGCTCAGCTCTGACTTCTAAAGCTCTCTCCTGAGGGCAAGCCCTTCCAAATCGTTCCAAATCTGACCCGGCCCTCTTCATCTTGTCATACTGGCCTGTGAGCATGGCTACTGTCGCAGCCTAAGAAAGGTCTGGGGCAGAAAGCCCTCTTCATCTGGATTCTGCCTATCTTTCTTTAGGCTGAGGCATTACACCTCTGAGCCAAAACATTTCCGTACACCAAGTAGGAATAGATTCACTGGCCCTGGAAACGAAAAAATAAAGGTGCCCTGAACCTTGCTGAGAAGAAAGGCAGAGGCTAAATTACTTTCAGTGGTAACCTGGTCCTATAACATTTCAGCTGCGAAGCCACAGATCTGCATAGGAAGTGGCCTGCCAATCTACATTCACAAAAGAAGTCTACAAAAAACTTTCGTCCCAGACCACGGAGGAGAGTAACCCTACAGCTAGTGTCAGGGAATGCAGACTCTTCTGGAGCCCACTTCAAGGATGAAACAGCATGTAAGAGGGCTCCCTCTAGGTTGAATACTCAGGTATTTCATAAACTACTTTAGTCTCCTAAGACCATTCTACTGTTTAGACAGAAGTTCTTGGAAGGAACAGAAGTTTTTGTGGTGTGTGTGTGTGTGTGTGCAGAGGGGTGGGGGCATTTATATGGTCACTTTTACATGACAAAACACATCTGTGTTACCTTTTCTGAGTCAACGGCCCTGTAAGTAGAGCAAGGCTTATTCGCCAGCTCCCATTTTAGACATGAGTTGCTGGGACTCAGAGGAACAAAGCAACTTACCCAAAGTTACATAGCTAGTACATGACACGCCAGAGCTCCTGACTCTGTGCTCTTGTCCTATCACTGAACTGTTCTCAATGCCTCTATTTCTAGTCATCACTTCCCACTTGTAAAGATGCCAGGAGGTGCCCAGCCCTGGGTGGTCCTTCAGACTATGTGGAAGTGGGAGAGCCAGCGTAGCTCAGCCAAGGAAACAGTGGTTTGGGTTCACTATTCCCACCAGTATTTTTGAGCTAGGTGCTACATGAGGAGAAACACTAGATTATCGTATGTACAAGGAAACAGACATGGGCCCATGGAGGAGGGACAATTCAGCAATTCATGCAAGACAACGTCATGAGTGTTTAAAAGGGGGAAAGTGTGTTGGGAAAAGGACACCAGCCCCAAGTCCACTACCAAGATTGACGAGAACATCCACTAGCGTACAGGTGTCTGAAGCCACCTGAACTTAGCACCAGGTTCACTTCTACCCTCTGGCAGCTGCCCCCAGAAGGGTTAAAGTTTCAATTAGATTGACAATCTGCAGGTGTTGGTGAGTAACTCTGCCACTGAGAGATTCCTCTAATCCTCCAACCCTTATTTCTTTACAAATGAGCATTTTAGCATAAGAAGAAAGCTTAAGGGCTGGGGAAGAGGAGAGAATAAGCTGGCAAAAACCCTCTCCCAGCCCCTTCTGGGCAGTATAACAGCAGTGAGAAGACAAGCTGGCTGGAGCCCCAAGGAGCACCAAAGCATGACTGGCCTCCCTCACATCTGGCTAAGCACTGTGAACCCCTCCCTGGGCTGTCTCATAATTACAATACTGCACCAAGAAAGGGGCTGTCTGAGCATATACAACCAGCTGATCAGCAATCAGGGAGGAAATGGAAGGAACCCGAGGAGGAGCAGAGGCAAAGGGGGGAACTAGAGGCAGCTGGACAGATCCAACTGCGGAAGGGGGGCTGGAGAAGAAGGGCACTGTCATGAGCAGACCGTGTCTTTATTCGATCATTCCTGGGCTCCTCGGTGGAATCCCAGACTTTTCCTCTCAGATTGTCTAGTCGTAACTCCCCTTCCTCCAAGGCCATACTCCTCTCTGGAAGTTTGTCTTTGAAACTCTCACCCCACCCAAGGTGAGTAATTCATAAACTTTAAGGAGCATAAGAATCCCCTGCTTACTAAACCTACAGTTTCCCAGGCCACTTTCCCTGAGATCTGGTGTGGGCCCTGAGAATCTGAATTATAAATAGCATTCTCCACCCTAACCCTCCTCCACCACTACCACAAGTGATCCGGAAGCAGATGGTCCTTAGATCACATTCTAAGAATCCCAGCCTTGGGGGATTACTCCTTCTTCTGAAATCCTAGAGCCCTGATTGTCTGTTGTTTTTTTAAATATATTATCATTTCTTTTTCATATATATATATATATCTTAACTACTCACCTTAACCATAAGGCCCTCAAGAGGAGGAAGTCTCATCTCCTACACCTCTGATGCCCCTGCAACAGCACTGAGCACGGCTCTCTACACACAGGAGCTCAGGAAATGCTGTGGATGTAGAGAGATGACGACGATAAAGAGGCCAGGGGGAGGAAAACCACAAGAGGAATGGCAGAGTACGGAGGCAGTGGCTGGAAGGAACTGTTTTCAGTATGCCTACGTCTCCCGGCCTGGAACAACAGTGTGTGTCTCTTTTTTTCCTTCTTCAATCGTCTTGGCACTGCATGCCTACCCTCCCTCATGAAAGCCAAGCCTGAGCAATGCACCTCCCATCGGAAACTTTGCCAAGAAATCGTGCCAAGAATCCCTGGTGCTATGTGGCCTAGTTTAACGGCTAAGGGAGGACTCGAGGTCCTGAGACCTATCAGGTCTCTGTGCGAGGCAAAGTATGGAGCTGAGATGAGGGCCCTTGATCTACCTCACTAAACATCCACAGGGTAATGACTTTCCTTCAGGCCAACAAACATTCCCTGTGTGTCTTCTCCACACCAAGCATGGTTCTGGGTGCTCGTAAGATACCCTATGTCGTCAGAAAGTATTTCATAGTGATTTAACTTTAGAAAGTTACCTTATTTTTTAAAAAATTTATCTTTATTGTTGAAAGTATTACAGAGGTCCCCTTTTTCCTCCATTGACCCCCCCTCCCCCAGTTATGCATATATGCATATAAGTTCTTTGGTTAATCTCTTCTCATCCTCCTTCCCCCCCTTCCCTCTAAGATTCGTCAGTCTGTTCTATGAAAGAATATATGCACCCCTATGTTCATAGCAGTGCTATTTACAATAGCTATGATCTGGAAATAGCCCAAGTGCCCATCAGTAGCTGAGTGGATAAAAGTGCTGTGGTACATTTATATCATGGAATACTGTAAAAAAGAAGGATCTTGTGCTCTTTAAGACAGCATGGAGGGACGTGGAGAGTATGATGCTAAGTGAAGTAAGCCTGTCAGAGAAAGACAAGTATCACATAATCTCACTCATAGGTGGAATCTAATGAACAAAATAGATCCAGACATAGAAGCATGGAATAGAAAGTTACTTTACAGGGCCCTCGGCGGTCCTGGATCTGTCTCTTGCTTCAACAGTGTTTGGATGGAAGAGACCCAGGGACGCTCCTTCTTTCAGCCTCCAACCACCCTCCACCGTCTTTTCCAGTCACTACCTTCGGAACCACCTCTGCGATCAGCCAACACAGTTTTTTTTCTACCTTAACTCCCTATTGCCCAACAACCACGAGCTCCCAAATTCATCAGAACAGTTCCACCCAGGTGGAGGCTGCGGTCAACCGCCTGGCCAACCTGCATCCGCGGGCCTCCCACACCTACCTGTCCCTGGGCTTCTGTTTTGATTGCGACGATGTGGCTCTGGAGGGCATGGGCCACTTCTTCAGGGAGTTGGTGGAGAAGCAGCGAGAGGGCTCCGAGTATCTCTTAAAGATGCAAAACCAGCGCGGTGGCAGCATTCTCTTCCAGGACATGCTGAAGCCTTCCCAAGATGAATGGGGCAAAAGTCAGGATGCCATGGAAGCCGCCCTGGCCTTGGGAGAACTTGAACCAGGCCCGTTTGGAGCTACACGTCCTGGATTCTACCCGCACAGACCCTCAGCTCTGTGGCTTCCTGGAGAACCACTTCCAGGGAGAGGAGGTGAAACTCATCAAGAAGATGGGCAACACCTGACTAACCTCCGCAGGCTGGCCCCAGGCTGAGATGGGTAAGTATCTCTTCCAAAGGCTCACCCTCAAGCATGACTAGGAGTCTTTGGAGCTCAGAAGCCTTTGAGGGGCCCCTCCGCATTCCCCTGGTGTCTGGCTTTTGCCTGAGCCTCCCCCCAAAACTACTAGCCATTCTTTTAACCACCTGAAGCCCTCTCCCATGCATTGAATTAAATGGAAACAATAAAGCTTTTTGCAGCAAAAAGAAAGTTACTTTAAAAGTAAAAACCTATATGATACTGGGCCTCTAAACACATAAGCATCAAATGGACTTTCTCAAGAATGCCTGAATATAGGATGAAGTACTATAGAGATGTGAGGTCAGGCCTCAGGTCTTGGTGGAGAGAAATTCTATTCTTTATCATGTGAGCAATTCTTGGAAGCTCTGCAGTTCTTTCTTCCATTCTTAGATGCCATACTTTGTCCAGAAAAGCAAACGGCCACACCTAGCCCTCTTTGAGTAAGCAACTCCTTCTTGATTTTCAGATATCAACTCAGAGCTATCCCTGACTCCTAGACAAGACTAGGTGCTCCTGCTCTTAACCCCAGGGCATTTTATACTTCCCCTATTATAGCACTTTCACAATATCCTGCAGTTGCTTACTAAATATTAAACTCCAGTAAGGCAGGGGACTATAATCTGTCTTGCTTATCATCATATCCCCAGCACCTAACATGATGTCTAAAACAATGCAGGTAGTCAGTAAATACTGGATAAATGGCTAAATGTATTAATGACTGCATCATACTCTCTACCAAGAGAGTATGGAAACTTAATCATGCCTCATGTACTCTGCCACAATTTTATCCACAATGCCACCAATAAACACCTAAGATATGCCTTCTGCAATACCAGTATTATATAGAGGTAGAACTGAGGCTCACAGGACCACCCCAATACAGACTTCAGGGGGCACTTCCTATGATCAAAGATGGACGCAATGCTCCAAAGTCAATATAATGCCAATAAGAGCCCGAGAGTTATACCAGCCATAAGGCACAATGCCAGCTCTGTCACAGACTTGCTGGTAAGATCTCTTACAAGTCACTCAGCTTCTCATCGACGCATGAAGAGGCATTAGGTGCTTCAGCAGCAGGTACTCTCCTTCAATAAAGAACAAATGACAAAAAGCTACAGACATCATGATGGGAGGTTGGGAGAAGTGGACAGCATTTGCAGTGAGATATCTCTGTGGTTAGGAAAGGGTTAAGCCCACCCGTCTGTCTGGGATCTCCTACCATAAATCAGCCTTGACTGCTGCTCAGTCTGAATGAAGCCCCACCAGGTTGGCCTGTCAGGAAGGAAGCCCATGCGTCCAGACTTTTGTTGTTCTAAGGATTTTTTAAAAAAAATTTTACTGCTCAGGAAGGAAGCCGAAGCCTAGGCCCTAACTGCAATCCTGCTGATTACTTACCCTAGCATGTGCTGCTGCCTTACCTCTATCTTTTAGACCCAACTCTTTCCTTTTCTAGAATTCTTTCATAACTATGATTTTGGCATTTGGGCCTACATCCCAGACTTTCCCCTCTTCTTTAAAAATTAAACATGAAAATAGCATTTCCCTTCCTACCTCCCATACACCTTTGTGTCTACATGTGGCAAGGACTGGGGATAGGGAGAGAGGAAAAACGGGTGCTCTGTGATCTAGAGACACTTTGTCCCCAGCACCGACCTGAACCTCTTCTTTTACAGGAAGGCATAAAGGAACTGATAGGGATTGAGGTATCGAACAACTGGCTTCCAATGGCTATTTCAGCTACACAAACATGTGAACAGAAGACTTTTCAAACATGAGCTACTATATTTAAATAACAGACTCAAATCTAAGGTCCTCGGGCAGAGGGGCAGTCTTTCTCACTCCTATCCTCTCCCACTGACATGCAGAGTCATTTTTTAGTGTTCCTAAGCCCCATAGGGCTCTCTCTCTACAAAGAGAAAAAACACTGAGTTTATTTGTGCGCTCAGGGTAATGGACAGCCCTCTTTTACTCCTAAGAGAATGCACACAGACACTATGGAAGAGGCCCATCCCCGCCCTCCCTTCCCCTGCTAATCCCTCCCCACCCCCCCACCCCAGCTCAGTCCTGCTGCTGTATTTCTCTCCTGACCTACAAGGCCCCTTCCAGCCCCATCCTAAGCCTCCCCCAAGCAGAGACAATCCATCATGCTGTGGGACTGTGACACACACAGATGGGGGAAGGTTCACAGATTTCTCTCACATAGGCAAGAGGGTAAAAGTGCCTGTATAACTTAAAATCTAAGGACATACTTGAAACTCTGGGACTTTGAATTCTAACACTAGTCAAATACCATTATAGCAAATCTGATTACATGTCGTCCAAATCTCTATCACACACAAATTCTAATGGTCCATTTATTTCAAATAATATCTGATAATACAAAATTCATAATAAGGAAATATGATGAGATTCAGATTTTCTAACCTAAGTCACTGCCTAGATATCTAACTTTAGTCACTGCCTAGACATCTAACCTTAGTCAAGTCCTTCTAAATAAATAAATCCCTATAAGTCCTTCCTTCTAAATAAAATGAAGAGAGAAGCAGGTCAGAGGGACACCAGGGCTAATCCTGGTGGATGGATAACAATGAAGGGAGGAAAAGCAGCTGGTTATCACAGAAAAGGGTTCTGAGCCTTTCTCCCTCCCTCTTTGCCATAAGGCACACGTGCGAAAGGATCCTACATACATGCTAGTTGTTAATGACCCTGTGTTGGGCCATATTAGTGCTTTTAACAATGAAGATTATACCACCAGACTGTCTTTGAAATAATAATAGTCATTATGTATTAGTATGTGTGAGTAACTGCTCTAAGCATTATCTGTGTAATCTCATTCAGTCCTTCACAACAACCCTTTAAGGTTGTATAATTCCCACTTTACAGGTGAGAATACTGAGGCCCAGAGAGGTTAGGTAATCTGCCCAGGGTCACAGAGAAAGTAAGCTAAAGGGTCAGGATTTTATTCCAGAGGCTGAACTCATAATTATGTTATATTGCCTCCCCACCTTTGATCTGAAACACCTTCAAGTTGTGGCTCAAAGGGGGCAAATACAGCGTTTATTCTTTTAACAGGTATTTAGTATGCTAGATCACTCTTGACTTGGTTTAAGTCAAACCCCCAAAAGGAAGGTCAAATGAGAGCAGTATAGGATTAGCTGGCACCTAAACGGGAATCATACACCTGAAGATAAAGCAAAGGTCTCTCCAGGGCTGGCCCTTTCCCCCTCCCTACGTCTTCCTGACTGTCCGCTGTTCTAAGATAGATGCAAAGCCATACATCTCAGCCTGCAAATGAATTTCAGTGGAAAAAGACCTCGTCTGGTGAGTCACACTCAGGCTTACTGGGCTTGATTTCTCATGAGACTGTACCAAAAGGTTCCTTCTCCACACACACAGCTCTAGACTTCCCTAAAGCTTGTGTCTGCTAAACAGAATGGACTCACCTAAAAACCTAACTTCCATTTCCTCCAGGTCGTCTTCAATGAGAACACATTCTACTGAGAACATGGACGGTTAAATGTCTGAATTGCCAAATGGTTATATGTGTCTACAAAGCCCTCATATCACTTGTATATTTCTAGCTTCAACCAGGATGTAGGTATGAACTCCCTCCCCCGCTCCTCCCCCCCCCCCCCCCCCACCTAAAATACACACCAAAAGCAGATCCGTATTTGTGGACTCCAAGAAAGGGAATGTAATTGCTGTGGGAAAACATTTGGGAAGGGAAAATACTCCAACTTTAGGTTTCTAGAGTGTTAGGAAAGAAAAGCAAGTTTTAGATTATTTTTAAAGTTATGATTGTTTTAGTAGCCAACATAATTAACAAAATAAGTCTATATTTGAGACAGAAAATTTCACTTATGTCTTAAAAATCTCTCTACCGACCTTTGTTATTATCAACCTCAAGGCATAAATTCTTCCTTTCTTTCCATAAACCTCTATACCTTTGGGAGAGCAGTCTTATAGATACTATGCAGTACAATGCTGAAGAGTGACAAATTGATAAAAACTTAAAGTAAAAATTAGATTATAGTCATCACCACCAATTTATTCAATACTAAACTCTTACTGAAACCTTCAATGTGATTGGCACAAACGCAAAAAAAAATTGTAATACTAAAACTAAAATGTGATTAAGATAATAGAAATATCTGATCTACTGGGTAAGGCTGGGAGGGAATAAATTATTGCTGTTTACTTAGCATCTACCAGGTTTACTGATTCATACCACAGCCTATCATTCCTCCAGGCCTAACCCCATAGTCTCAATTCAGGATCTTTCCCTCAAAAAGGCATAAGAGAGAAAGTAAGTGAAAGTTCTTTTGTAGAAAATTCTCCCCCTTGCCTCAAAAATAGAGATATTCACAAATTCCCACCCTGTAGCATACACTTTGAACCACTCTATTCAACTACAAATGTCACAATGTAAATGGTATTAAAAATTTTTTCAAGGCAGTTTAGCTGATATATAGCAATAAGTTATTCTTAAGTCTGTAGTTCATCTCTCTTTAAGAGGGTAAAATAGCACAGAGAAATGCTGTTAAACTGTTGGAAGAGCATATTAATATCCAAAAATTATTATTATTTTGGTGTTAAAATCATGTGGATTTTACCAAAAAAAGTATCATCACTCTAAATCCCACACATTTGTAAAACGTACATTCCAACAGATGTGGTTAATAATAGTTAAAATATAAAAATAAGAAAAAAAATTATAAAAATATAACTATTAAATGTATTGTCACTCCAAATCCTGAGTATTTACAAAGAATGCATTTCAAAGTATGCTAATATTTATTAACCAGGTGGGAGTAGCTAATAAGGGTTAAAAGTAAGAAAAACCAATATAAAATATAATTCTATTTTTCAGTTTCCTTTTCCTTGCCTAATGAGGAAAGGGGGTGGGGAGGGAGAGCAACTTTTGTTATTTGGATACAATGTGTGTTTTTTGTTTTCAAACAAAAAAAGGCCACCAAATAATCAACCTGGGGCCGCTGGCCGGAAGACAGCCCCGGAAAACTTCCCGTGGGAAGAGTTCCAGAGATTGCCCAGACTTGAACGAGCCCCGCTGTGCTGGCTGCGAGCCTCTGACGGCCACAGGCGACCGCGACTCGCCTCGCCCCGAACACCAGCCATCCTCCCGACTCACGAAGCCCCGGACTTGGGGAACGTGCCCGGAACGCTTTACAGACGTGAACTGCAAGACGGGAAAGCACTTCCAATCTGCGGCGCCGAGGGAACAGCTTGCTCCAGATGCGCGGGTGCACGTCCATCCTCCCGCAGCAGCGCGCCCCGGGCCCTCCCCAATTCCTCCTCCCACTCCTGCACCCCCACGCCTCGCCCCCACGTCCCCTCCCTGCACAGTGGTCACCCCCTCGCCTCCTCACTACACCACCCGCCCACCTGCACCTCCCGCCGGAGCCTCATCACCCCGACATCCGCGTGGGCGTGCCCCCTCCAGGGTCGCCCTCCTCCTGTCCCCACTGTCTTTGTGGCTCAGAGTACAGGAAACCAACCGGGAGCTCGGTTCGGAGTGCGACCAGGGGGCGAGGGACGTGGAGGGCGGGGCGGGACTGGGGTGGGGGACAAGGCCCGCCCTCGGGCCGGGACCGCGGGCGGCGGCGGCGGCGGCGCGGGGCCCGCCTGGGGCAGCGCCGGGACTTCTCCCGCAGCCTCCAAGTCCGGCCGCGGGACAGCGAAGTCCCCATGTCTGGAACCACTTGAAAGCCATCTCAGTGGCGGAGGCTGGGGGGTCCTTTTCCAGTGAGCCAAGGGGGCCCACTCAGTGGTCCTCACTCCCCTGGCCCGGCGTCGCGTCTCTCCGCGCCCCCTCCCCCAAACGATCAATTACCAGCCACCCTGTGGCCGGGAGCGCGAGGGGCTGGCCGGCGGCCGCCCGCGAGGAAAAGGCAGCCCGGATCACTTCTGCATGACAATTGACGGGAGGGCGGGCGCAGGCGAGGAGGGAGGACGGCTGCGGTGTCCGTTTTCTCACCATGGTGATTAGGCATTCTGGCCGTGCGAGGAGGCAGCCGCCGACCAGAGCGGCGCGGCGTGCAGCGAGGACCGGGAGAGCGAGAGCCGGAGCGGGAGCGAGCCCAGCCGCGGGCGGGCAAGCAGCGCGCCGAGCCAAGCCAGGCCAGCTGCTCTGCAGCCATCAGGGACCGCTCCCGTCCAGCCCGGCCCCACTTTAGCTGTGCAAACATTTCTTTATCCCAACAAGACAATTAAACCCAGCAGCATGAAAAGGAGTCTCCACGACTGTGTTGGGAGTGAACAACCAACCACACACATCACAGGAGTTCTTAAAGGGACTCCGGGAGAACCCGGGGAGCAGCTGAGCGACAATCAGGCGAGGTCTGCGCAGTCAGCGGAGGGGAAACCATCTGACCCATCTCGCTCTGGTGATTTGCTGACCCTTTCACAGTGGTCATCTGCTCCAGCTACCATCCAGGAGTTCAGCCTGGTGACCTGAGAACTGCCCCCCAACATTCTTTCCAGCAAGAACAATTCTCCTAAAAGCCCAAATTAGGGTCCCTGTCCAACCCCGTCCCAGACCCTTGGGAAGTATCCCCCCTAACAACACCCCTATGATGTAGCTGACCCTCCTCAGTCTGGGCTGCTTGGGGCCTATGTACCCTCAGGTATTTGGGTCTTAGAACACAGGGTCTTAAATGCCACATGCCTTTATAAGGCACATTTCAAAGTACAAAATACCATTTTCTACTCAGGGCTTTTAGTATCTGAGAACAAAAGTAGAACATTCTGCAGTTGCTGTGAGCTACCAGTTTCCTACCTACCTGTGAATCTGCCTAACCGTAGGAAAGGCCAAGGTAAGAGGGTCACATGCGGTCAGTGCCCATCCCTGAGGTGAGCCAGAAGGCAGGGCCAGTCATCGCTCCACACGGACAGTTCTGGTCCCTCTCAGCCCTCAAATAAGCATGCACACAAGCCAAGTCCAATAGGGGCTGAGTGGGTAGACTCAGGCGGGCCAAAGACTGTGTCACTCAGACAGAAATCTAGGCACAGGGGTGGTCCAAAGGAAATAAGGAAATGAACATGGTAAGAGCCAGAGTACTAAGGGGGTAATAAATATACAGATTCTAGCACAAGGCAGCAGACAATACGTATCTTCCCTTTGTTGTAAAGTTTCCTTAATGAGGAAATGTTTATTTTAAAAGCCCTGGGAAACATATCTGTAGACACTTCATATGTAAGACACACGTGGACTATTTGTAATTGGTCCATAAATTTTAGCATCATTTCCCTGGACTAGGAGCCCTGGGAGACTGGTTCAGGGAGTGACAATAAACAGGAGTTACCTCAGTCCCCTTCCTGGGGAATTATGCATCCTCCACGAACCGGCTTCTCACAAAATACTTCTCCCTTTTTCCAGGGCAAATAAGTCAGTCCTGTAGAGTAGAGGCTTCTTTTTTTCCCATAGAGCCCAACACCTACCTTGGGAATCACCTGTGATGCCAGGTAGATGAACAGGCAAGCAAACAGGAATCATGTACTAGGAGACACAATACCTTACCCAAATAGCTACATTTTTTTTCCTACAAAAAAAAAAATGGATATTTAATCACAAAAGAAATCCTGCCTACCAGCACTCAGATTGAAGGAAAGAACATGTGTACATTATACCATGTCTGCAGGCCCCTCTCTCAAATGCTCTCACACGTGGACATATCTGCATATGGATATAGTGTGTGAGCAGAGGGCGGCTGCAACAGTAAAAACTGTCAGTGTTTCCATTGTAAAACTGATTTTTCATTGACCTAAAACTCAGTCATAAAACTTCTCTATGTAAGGGACACACACACCCAGTACCACCACCACCACCACCCCTGCTAAATGCTTATTTAGGAGTTTTACTTGTATTTAATAAAACATTTTTTACACTTTATGAAAAAAATTGTTTATATGAAGGGAACTGAAAAATGAGTCAACCATATCAGAAATTAACTCTAAATTTTAAGAATAAAAACTAAAATATATATGGTTTCTATTTTATTATATTGGCAGTCTGGGCAAAAGGCACTTAACCTATTACTTTACTCTTTTGAACACTTTCTATTCTCTCTCCTCTTGCCTTCCCATCCCCCTCCCTGCCCCATCTGCCCCTCAAGCTCTCCCTTTGGAAGCAGTCTTGTATACTGTCACTCGATTATCTGAGAAATATTACTTATTTCAAAACGGTTCTGTAGGGAGGACCTGAAAGGCATCTAGTGGGAATAATCAGGCCTTCTAACGGCCCTTAAATATGTATTTACATAAAACAGACCATAAATATTCTGACACACATCAACATATGACAAGAGCCAAGAAAGCTGCTATAGACTTTGTCACGGGGCCTCTTCAACCCTTCCCGACAGAAAACTGTTTCTCCTGCCTTCCAAACACTCAAAATCAAAAGCACAGATGCTACGCAGTACCACCCTGTGACGGCGGCCACACTGTCCAAGGAAAGGGAAGAAAGAGGAGCACAGATCCAGGGTTATCACTGGCAGTCCCCTCTTCACTTGGCACCTTTGTTTTTTGCTAAGGATTAGTCCCAAATGCAACTCTAGATACTAATGTGGGTATACAAACATCCCACACTCACACGCACACCCATAGGTTGAATATTTGTGTAGGAGGGAAAAAAAGAACACAAACTACTCTCTAAAAGAAGAATATTTTAAACAAATAGAGGGAGAATGGGCTCCAATTTATGTAACAGTACAATTTGAAATAAAGAAGTTTCCCCACCCTTCTGATCAGAATCTCATTAATTTCAAGGTCAGAATTCCATTTCACTTTGGGAGACAGACTCATTTAATTTTTCTCCACCCAGGCGTATTCCTGTGTGAGGGATCCATCTCCATGGGGGATGGCACCACCACACAATGCAAACCAGGCAAACAGAAGAGTTATGGCTTTGACACTCGGAGGGGAATGGATATCCACATCTATGAGTTCTGACTTGACTAACAAGCTTCCTCCTGGCTCTGGGGGTCTGATACAGATTTGGGCTAAAAAGATAGATGGAGACAAGCTGGATATGTTAGGAGAGAAGAAAGGAATCTCGATCTGCAGATGTTACTTTGTGGCACATTATTTTTGAAGAGGGTTTCATTTTCAACTTGTATTTGCAGAAAAAAAAAAGGGGGCAGAATCTGTCACACCCTAATCCAGGGCAGTTTTAGCCAGAGGTCAGATTACAGCTAGCCTTGAGCACTTGCACATTGACAAATGAAAACTAAACTGAAATAAAATTAAACAGACCAACACAAAGCCAACCTAGGTTCAGCAGGTATATCCAAAAAGCAGGATCATAACACACACATCAGCGGCACAGAAAGGGAAAAGGTGGAAGAGGAACTAAAGCAAAAGTGAGAGAGCACACGGGCAGTTGTGCTGTCACACAGCAGCCTTCTCCCTTTAGTGGGGAGGTCTCGGGCTTACAGAGGCTGACATAAAAGACACACTTGCAACATATTTCAAAACCAAAGAGCGATGGATTTACAAGGCAGGTTGATTTTATGATGACTTTTATTGAAAAGGTACGCTGGGTTTAGGCAGATGCCTTTTAGCGCAGGAAAGTTAACACAGTGCCTAATTCAAGGAGACAGCCTGAGGAAGCAGTGCCGACAGGGGAGAGAGCTGCAATGTCTCTATTACTCTCCTCGGCATCATAAAGAGAAGAGAAAAAAAAAATGGTATTCGTGTTGGTAGTTACAGAGAGGACGGGAGCACAAGAAATAGAGAAGCGGGGAAAGCAAACCTCAGATGTAGTTTTCTAAAGAAAACAAAATGAAGCAAAGCTTAGAACAAAGGGTTGGGTGGGAAAACACCCTCAGTTCATAAATTTTCACCAGACTTGAAGAGAACTGCTCTGTCTACCCACAGCCCAAAAGCTTTAAAACACAATTATTTTCTGATTAGATTCTGTTATATTAGATGAGAAGATTGCAGGGTTCAGCAGTCGTAGTCTACAAGTTCCAAATCAAGGTGTAGTTCCAACTATTAGTGAGTGTAGCCAGAGCCCAAAAAGGCACTTGGAGAACATGAGAAAGCTGTTCCTTAAGCAGAAATTAATAATAATTGTGAACATCAAATATGGAGCAGTCACATGGGTCAACCATGTCTAGTCCTAAAAGTGGGCCCCATAATAAGCATCCAGCAAACCTGTTAAATCCCAAGAGAAGTCAGCTTTCTAGCCTTGCGATTGCAAGGAAAATACAGCTGTTTGAAATGTTTTATGGTGATTGACGACACCTCTGTCCTGCTCTGAAAAATAGCCTGATATGGACAAGGGCTGAGAGTTGTGACAATAAAATCACATGGAGTCCACTGGATGTGATACAATGGAAAAGCTAAAATATAATACTGAGATCAGAGAAACATAATGAGGACAGCAAAGAGAGGAGGGATGGATGAGTTTCTTCAGCGCCCCCCCCCCCCAATTCCCTTGGAACCTACACTTTCCAATGAAATGACATTCACTCCGGTACCTATAAGGCACCCCTCTTCACTCCCGAGTCCCCAGGGAATAAGCTAATCATGCCCTGGAGAGAAAGGTATTGTGGAGGTCAACTTGCCTCTGGCTACCTTCAGGAAAACATTTCCTACAGAACTCTCAATGCTTACTGACAGAGACAAGTAAAGGTTAGTACTCCAAAGCTATGGAATGGGAAGGAACTGGCCCTTCCCACTACTAGGAACAGGAAAAAGGCCACGACCTGTTGAACACTACTGTAAGGCAGGGCTTACTGGGGGTAGGGAAGGCTCACACCAAAGTACTTACATCTGTCATTCCGGTCCTCTGGGCTAGACGAGGCTTCTCGATCCGAAATGAGGCCGGAGACAGCAAAAATCTTCTTCCCAGTGTCATCAACCTTAAGTGAACCGGGGGAACTAGATGGCAGCTGTGTCCCAAAGTCATATTCCTTGCCATCTGCATCTGAGAAGCGCAAGTGGGGAGACTCTGTGTCATGGCAGTTCTTCAGTCTCTTGGCCGGCGTAAAGGCTGACTGATAACTCTCCCTGTCCTCAGTGGAAGCGAAGGGACGGAAAGCCCCAACACCACTGTGATTCAGCATACTGATTGGAGTGCAATCTAGATTTGGGGGAGCAAACTGGGGGTGCAGATGTAGTAAAGAAGGGGGGAAATCTCGATTGGCAAAAGTGCCCGGCACCCCACCCTGCCGATGGTACATCGAGGCAAAGGTGTAGGAACCGTTGGTGAATGGAATATGCACGTCCTTGTCTACTGAGACAGGTACACCAAAGGGTCGTGGCTGCTGACAAGGGATGGAAGCATCGCGGCTGGCCTCAGCCGTGGACGCCAGGACCATCAGTGCTGGGGATGCCAGCGGGTTGGGGAGGTAGGATGAGTTCTCCATCTTGAAGGCTGCCCGGTGTAAGTCCATTGGAGTTTCTTTCTATGGCCCGCGTCACACAAGAAGCAGTCTTCCCTGGGAGGGAGGCTGAGGGGCACCTTGGATCAGGGCAGGGAATGTTACTGGGGAATCATCCCCTTCCAAGACCTGCAGAAACAGCAAAGAGAAAAAAAGAGGGGGGAGAAAGGTTAGGGGGAGGGAAAAAGAGGAAACCCCAAGTGATTGAAACACCATCCTTCTGGCTTATAGATGCTCGGGCAAGAGACACCGCAGGCTTTAGGAGCCGGTGGGCAGCAGCATCAGACCATTTTCATTCAGGAAAATCAATAGACAACTTACTGTGATGTACGCGTAGCTGACTTTGGTCCCTACACGTTCCGGGTGAAATGCGCCTGAGCCCAGCAAAGGAAAAAAAATCATAAAACCTCCACATACACTATTCCCCGAGCAAATGAGCTTTGGAAGACCAAGTCACCCAGTAGATTAGGTGGGGTCTATATTTTAAAGGGCTTCCACCTGCATACCCCACTCATGGCAGGCCTGGTGTTCAAACAGAGACCAGGATCCACCTCTATGACCCTCCCCGCCCCCCATGTATGAGTCCTCTCTTCATCTCCCCTAACAACGCCCTGATAATGAAAAATCCCTAAATCAAGCACATCCAGACCATGAACATCTGTACATGTTAGGTGGTACAAATTGTACGTGTGGATAAATCACACACATTGGCACATGCATAAACACGTATCTTCATGTATCATCTAAGACTGTTTCTAGAAAGAAGTGCTGTGTGAACCAATAACAGCAACATTATTGTTGCTGCATACCCCTCTCTGATCACACAGGCTTTCTCTTTTCTGAGAAGGAACAAAACCTTCATCAATAAAATGCCTGGCGTCTCTGACAATATTTAAAAACATAATGGGTGCCTTTGGCATATGTTTTCCAGCAGCGTCTGTCTTCCAGGGGCAGCAAAGAACGGATCGGTAATTTTAGTTACTAATGCACTCATTCTTAAGTAGGTCTGTAAACTGCTTTGAATTTGCCATTAACATTTAAAGGAAAATGTTAACAAAATTTCTGACTTATTTTGCTCTGCTAGTTGGCCTAGTCAGAGTTGATGTCCAATGAAGGCCTCTGGAACAAATTGGAGTTCGAGGAGACTTCTTTCAATTTCTCTTTTAAATTTAGGTTGGACATTTTCACAGCCACTGACTGCATTTCAAAATTTATCTTTAGTGGGAAGTGGGAGAAGGATTATATATCAAAAGTCTGGGTAACACAAGATGAATAGTAGGACTTATTCAAATATATACACGAAATAGAAACTTAAGTGAAACTCAAAGTGTAACCAAAAATAATCATCTGCTACAAGTTATAACCTTTAAATTGAGTCATGTCTCAAATAAAATTTACCCCCTCCCTTAAAAAAAAAAAACCCACCTAGATAATGGAGTATCTATCGTTGGTACTCCCTCAAATAGAGAAACCTCAGTTAAACTGTAGATGAATCCTCCTGGCTTAATGCAGTGCAAAGAGAGTATTTCCTTCTCCCATCCTGTAGTAGACATGTCAATGACTGTTATTAATTGGGAAGATGAGTGCACACCATCAGACTGCTTCCTCATTTGGCATCTTTCCTTATAGACATCATTGCTAAATTACCAGATTATGTATCTCACATTAACGGATTTTTCTCTCTTCCAAATTTTAAATAACTTTCCTGTCAAGTTACAGCAGTGCAGGGAATGATCTGCCAAGGACAGCCAGTTAGCCTGACAAGTCTGGGAATCCTGTTCTTGGCTGTTTTCAAGTCCGACTAATAGCCATGCAACATGGATGCTCTGAAAGTGGGTCTAGGGCTGTTCCAAGGGTTCTAACCAGCTTTTCATAACAGATATAACTACTTGTCCATCAACAAGCAATATTATATGAGGCAAGCTGGAGAAAAGGGCAAACTTAATACACTGGGGGTGAGGGGGTGAATGTTTCTCCCCAAAAATAGCCAATCACCCAGAGGATTTGCTTTCTATTTTTACTTCCTGGATCACCTCATTATGTTAAATGAGTTTCATAAATTAGTAATCTGGCGACAGCACCGGACACTCCAACAGAACACGGTGAATCACTCAAACCTGGTTATTCATTTGAAACTTCATTATGCTGAAAATAAATCAACAATATTTGTTCAGGCCACATCTCCTTTACTCCACTGTGTGGGTGCTGGTCTCTGTGGGGGGGGGGGGGAGTGTTTTTCTTTTCCTTTTTTTTCTTACCCCCTCCTCACATTAGCAACTTGTACAGATGAGCCTTCAGCAGACCACAGTCATTATGAAAATCTATAGTTAATACACTCCCAATGTCAAAATGTCATGGGTTTAAACACAGAACCCAAAATAAGAAAACTAACTGACCCTCTTAATTAAAAAAATATGGATTGTAAGATAATCAGCTTGATGGAGCATTTGGGTGACTGTGAAGAACCGGGCAAAGGGAAAGTAAGTAACTGTTACTTTTCTGCCTCTATGCTGATTTTTTTTAATTTAGCACTTCGTGCAAATCCAGATTAAAATAACTCCAGCTATTGATCCGAGCAGTGGAATTGACATTAATTTTAGTTCACTTCTCACTTTGCAAAGGGATCAATAGGAAGTAATAACAGCTGACATCCCTGCTGAAAGGAGGAGAAAGAAGGGCTGAAGACAGAAATCGAAAAGCAACCAAATAAATCATCAGCTACTTTTCCACGGCATCAGACAAACTCCAAACAGATTGCAAAAAGTCTTTGTTGAATTAACTAAACAAGGAGGAGGGATCAATCCACGAAGCTAAATGAATTGTCTGGCAGGCAGTGAGGATGGACGGAGGGACCAACAAATATTGAGTTTTAAAAATTTCAAATCCTTGACGTGATGGGTTTAGTTCAGGTCTGTATGAGTGTGGGGAGTTCGTTTGTTTGTTAAATCACACACCCGACCCTGGTTTAAAGTGATTACAAAACGCCAACTAACTGAATAATTAGTGAGATCACTAATTGCGTGGTTCAACATGCCAGAACCAAGACAAACGAAACGAAGAAGCGGGCGTTCAGAACGTGAAAATGTCTGTGTCTGGGCTGATGCGCAGGGCTCCCCGCTCGCCTGAGCGAGCTAGTCACTTTCGCACAGAAAAACCGAAAGCCAGAGACAGCATCTCCGAGTGGGCAGTTTCCCACCCCAGCCTCTGCCCATCCCTGTCCAGGATCTGGGCTTCTTGACCGGAGCTGGTTGTGGGTGTAGAGAAGCCACGCTGCTGCTGCTGCTGCTGCCGGGAGCCAAACCCACTTGCAAATGACTGCCACAAAGAAAGCTGCAAAGCCGCTCCGGAGCCGAGCTCTGAATGCCCACCAAACCATGATTCTGCTGGCAATCACAATGCACACACAACACTCCTCTGCTTACTACAACAGGTGACATTTCTGTGGTCTCTGAACCGGTTCCAAAAGCCAGGAATGAAAATAATAGAACAAATTAAACGATATTTTTCCTTTGCATAAATAAACTTTTAAAAAATTAACAGGCAACTTAAAAAGCAAAGAACAATGGGAAATGGGGCCAGGGTAGTGGGGGGTTGTGAAGAACTCAGAAAAGAATTTTTTTTTTAAGTTCACAGACTTCTTCCCTAGAAGAGAATTCCCGCACACCAAATGCCCACGGGGTATCTGGAAACACCGCTCTTTAACAGAAATTTTACCACCACATGCAAGGAAGCATAAGGCTAGCACGGTTCCAGAGCTGGGGCCAAAGCCTGCGAATCAGACGTGGCCAGGTGTCGGTCCCAGATTTGGACCCCGACCCAGATCTGACTTGGCTAACGAGTGCGAATCCGAGACAGCCCAGCCTGTCTGCCTGTCTAGAGCGCGGGGCTGCGGGGCTGCGGGGCTGCGGGCTCAGCGAGCTGTGCAGAATTCAGCCAGTAAGAGCCTGAACCGGGAAAAAGCAACTCATTTAGGAAAAACGGAGGAAGAAGAGGTGAAGGCGAAACCTGCATCAACTTCGGGCCAACGCAGAGCCCAGGCCGCCACTCCTTGGCCAGACCTCTCCTACCAGCTCTCGGTTGCCTTTCTTTGCACAAAGAATACTTTGGGTCCCAACAAGCTCCTCCCGAAACAATCTGCTTGTAACTTTGGGGCACGAGGGCGCCGGCCGGCGAAGAACGGATAAGCGCGAGGGGCCCGGGGCCGCGGCCGGACAGGGCTCACGGGGCAGAGGCTCGTAGGAAGCTGCCCGCGACCAAAGTCCAAGCACCTTGTGCCTCAGACCAGCCCCGCCCCGCGGGTCACCCGGGTCCCGTCGCGGCGCGCCTCCGCTTCGCCGGGCAGCCGCAGGGCTCCTGGAAACGGGTCTCCCGAAAAGCGGGCCAGCGCGGGGAAGCCGGGCCTCCCGTTCCGGGACTGCGGGCCTGGAGCGCGGGAGGGAGGGCTCTGCCTCTCGCTAAACAGGTGTGACTCCCCGCTCGCTCGGTGCCCGGCCGCGGCCCCGTCGGTCACTGGAGGCGCGGCGCCGCCCTGCCCCCGGCCTTCCCTACCTCGCCCCGGAGCGCAGCCTGCGAACTCAGCCACTTTTGCAGGGTGCCCGCGGGCCGGGAGGGAAGGGAACGGAAGGCGGCCGCTTCGCTTTTCCTCGACGCTCTTTCTGCCTTTCCCCCCCTCGGCTCATTTTCCATTCGCAGGAAGAACCCCCGAGGCAGGCGGAGGGAGGCCGGACACCCCGGGCCGGCCCGCTCCCTCCATTCCGACCTGCCGCTTCCTCCCCGCCCGTCCTTGTTTTCCTTTATTCTCCCTTCTTACTCCTCTGCCCCTCTCAAGACAAGTCCGGAACCGAGGCGAGAGGCGAGGTGTGGCCGGTGGGCATCGAGGGCGGAGAGCGCCCGAGTCTTCCCTCCCAGCGGCTGCCGGGGCAGGGAGGCGACCCAGGCCAGAGCCCCGGGCCGGCCGGGCCTGGCGGGGCAAAGCCCCACACCCAGCGCCCCCGGCCCCAAGCCTCCTCCCGGTTCGACGCGCGTCCAGCTCCGGGCCTGGGCCCTGGTGCTCCCCGGGAGCCGCGAGCCGCGGCCGGGGCCCGAGAAAGCCCCGCGCTCTCAACGGGAAGCGAGGGCTCTTTCTCTGCCTCCCAGCAGCCCGAGCCCCCACCACTTCGGGGCTCCTGCGCGCCCTCGCCGGCCGGGGTCCACTCGGGCCTCGAGCTCTGGGAGCGGAGGGCAGAGCGGGCTTCCCCTCGGATGGCCGGCCTCACCGCCGTGGGCGGCCTCGCCCGGGGGGCCACACGGAAGCTCCCCGCCCAAGTTTGTGTGCCCTGGAAGAAAAGGCTTTCCCTCACAATGCACAAAGGCGAAAGGCTCAGGCCGAGCCCTGAAAAGCCCGGGTTGGGGAGGGGGGTGGCTGGAGGCTCGGGAGCGCGGTGGCGGGGCGGCTCCGGGCGGAGAGGGTCGCTCGGCCAGGCTGACGAGCGGGGCGCGGACGGCCGCAGTACCGCAGCGACCGACGTGTTCGCTGAAAAGTTTTGTTCTCAAGTCGGAGGAAGAGAAATTGTTACTCAGTTTAAGGCAGGTAGACCTATGCTAAAAATAAAACGACAAAAAGAGCAACGTGCCGCTGTCTCTGCGGTGGTCCTCCCACCCCGCTCCGCAGCATCGCCGGGAGAGGAGTCCCAGCCCCGAAAATCCCGGGAGACCCCCTACGGGTCGGGCCGCTCTCCGGCCAGGCGGGTCCAGCCGAGCGGAGCGGGGAGTTGACCGGTGGCGTTAGAAGGGTCCACCTCGGTGCCAGCACCTGCCTCCTTCCAGCCCGCGGCGGCTCCCCATCCCACTCCCCGCCCTCCACGCCCCCGCTGGGAAAGTAAGCCCAGCACCCGGAGGCCCGAGGCTCCCCGTTTCTCCTCGGGTACCCCACCGGGCCAGCAGTGCGTTGTGCGGGGGCGGTCGGGGTCCTTTCTCATTCGGATCGCCCCTTCCCCAGCCCGCGGCTTCGGGCTCCCCACCGAGTACCACCCGGTCCCGGCCCCGCCGGAAATCACCGCGGGATAGACCGGAGAGCCCGGTGAGAGGGCATTCTCGAGACGGACCCAAACAAAGTGGGGATGGGGCTTATTAAAAGAGGGAGGAAAAAAAAGTCCTGCTCCCCTCCCTAGCTGCCCCCTCACCCTCCCTACTTGTCCAATTCCCGCGTCCGGTCCCTCCCCCTCGCGCCCCCCAAATAAAACACATTAAGGAAAACTCAAGACGGAAAGTTTGAGCGAGGCAGCGCACGGAGCGCGCAGGGCACAGATGCCGGGAGGCTCCGCGGCGAAGATCTAAGACGCACCAGTCCAGGTCCCAGCCCCTGCCCCTGTCGCGGGGGAGCCGCCCGAATCCCTAGGAAACGGACCCGGAAAGTTAGGCAGGTTCCTGAGCAGCCCGGCGGCCCTCGCACCCACCCCTCTGGGGTGTGCACACACACCCACACACCCCTTTCTGTTTCTCCATACTTGCCGTGTAAATTCCTTGAGAGAATGGTCGCACTTTTCAGGGCACGGAGGGAAGGAGGCGGTGAGTGTGGTGCATGAAAAGTCCCGGGTGCGCAGGGCCGGCGGAGGCAGCGGCGGCGGCGGCGGCGGCAGCGGCAGCAGCAGCAGGCGGCTGGCCCCGGGTCTGTGTTCGCGAGCTGCCTGGGATTGCATGTACAGATTAAGAGACTCGGTTGGTGTGAGAGAAGGAGCAGTGCTGCCTCTCAGCGCTGGCTCTAATCAGTGAATGAGCCTCCACTCTCCCAGGGACTCGGAGACACACACACACTCACGGGCGCACGCACACATTCTCTCACACTCACACACATACAGGCACTCTGAGCACTGAATACATTAGGGCACTAAGGGACTCTGGGAAATGGAGTCCAGACCCAGGGCACTCCTGAAGAACAAACCTGCTGGCCCTCACCGAAGAGGTCCAAAGTCTCGGAGTGGAGAGAGACTGTAAACTGAAGAGAGCTCTTGCTTTTGTTCACAGCCCCTACTGTCCCCACCCCCCACCCCAATAAAGATCTACAGTAAATGAATGGTATCTTGATCTTCTTGCTTTCTTGATCCAAATGTGACCAAGAGTAGATGGGTTAATCTTTAAGACTGACACCCACTGCAGCTAAATGACCCTCAAATCCTGGCTCCCTCATAAACTATGCCTTTCCCCCCCGAAAAATCTTACTTCCTGATTGGCTTCTGAATGCTTCTCTGGGTCTTTGCCTATAGTAATAAGGTAATAAATGAATATAAATACAACTAATACTTTTAGAAGGAATAGAGAGGACCTAGTTGAGCACTCAGGTTTGAGCATTAACATTTTTATTAGTGTTTATATTTATAGTTCGTTCTTTTCAAATCATTTTATGTCATCATTTAATTCACTACATACAGAAGACAAATAGGGGAAATGGATGGAGAACTAACATCCCCCCAGTGCCTCCTAAGAGCTGGGTTTCAGGACTAAATGCCCTTACATAATCTCATTTAATCTTCAGATTAATTCTGGAGATAATATTATCACTATTTTATATATAGAAGAGGAAACTGAGGTTGAAAAGGTTTTGTAATTTGCCCATGGGAACCTGATTAAAAAGTCTAGAATAGCAGGTAGTTCTAGCTCTGAAAGCAAAGCCCAACCAAAATCTAATCCTGGTTTTTAAAAATCATTCCCTTCTTCTGTGGTTCAGATTCTGTAATTACAGATTTCTCATCTAGAAAAAAAACAGGGGTAGGGAGTGGGGAGGGTAGTATATACTGATAATCCACCCTGAAAAGAACCACATGGGATTACAAATTGTCGGTCTGAAAACACAGAGCCCTTGAACTCTTATTCTTGCTATTATTTCATGGTCCTCTTTTCTTATGTTTAGCATTAGGTAGCATCTAATTATTATGTATGGTTATGTTTACATGTGTTGTTTGTATTTTAAAATTTTAGTTACCAACTCTTGTAAGTAAATGGTTAATTTGACCAACCTAGAGGTTTTTGTCATTTCTGTCTCTGTAATTCATTGGATCAGGGTTGTCTGTTCAGAAACCTCTAAGTCTTTAACCATGTTTAGTCACTCATTCATACAGTAGCTTTTCTTGGTTGAAGCACTACTCCTCTCACTAGATTATTCTTTCCTGCTGGATTGTAAACTTCATGAGGGCAAGAACCACGTTTGCTTTATTCATCATTATACCTCAACATCTAACAGTGTCGATCTTAGTTGAATAAATAAATGAGGATATAAAAGTAAAATGAACAGCCCAACCGGCATGGCTCAGTGATTAAGCGTCAACCTGTAAACCAGAAGGTCACAGTTTGATTCAGGGCACAAGCCTGGGCTTCAGGCTCGATCCCCAGTGGGGGACAAGCAGGAGGTGGCCAATCAATGATTCTCTCTCATCATTGATGCTTCTATCTCTCTCTCTCTCTGCCTCTCCCTTCCTCTCTGAAATCAATTTTTAAAAAAAGTATATTTTAAAAAGTAAAATGAACAAATAAAATTTCTGCCCCCAAAGAGCTCACCATCTGGTAGAAAAGACTCGAGTTAGAAAACAATTTGATGACTGCTATAATTTAGCGTGACCATGTTGTTCATTGGTCTGAGACAAGCTTGACAGTGAAAAGAAGCACTATTAATAATTACGCTGGAGTGGCAGGTGTGAAGAAGGAACATCCTGAGCAAAGAAGGTTGACTAGCCACTCTAGCTACGTAATGTGTTTCACTCATTCATTTAACAAGAATTTATTGATAACTCTCTTGTGTGGTGTGTTAAAGGAACTAATAAGCCACTTGATTCCCCTAGAAATGAAAGTATAAGGCACTGAGTAGCAAGACATAGTTAGAATGGGGCAAATCACAAAAGGCTATGTATACTAAGCTAAGGAAAGTGGACTTTAGCCTATAGATGATGAGAAATCCGTTGAGGGTTTCTCAGGGGTGTGACATGGTAGGATTTCTGTTTTAAAAATAGCACTAGTTACTGGGTAAGCAGGGTGGAGTTTAGGCAGGAGGCAAGGAGAAAAGTTAAGAAGTCTAGTATATGTAATTCAGTTGTGATATGGTAGAGCCTAATCCAAGGTACTGGGGCTTGAAAAAGAGGGAACACATTACAGTGAGATCTAAAATGTGGAATCAACAGGAATTAGCTCCTTATTATCGCAGATGAAGGCAGAAGGAAGACTCTATGTAAATCCTAAATAGGATTTATTATTTATAGGGACAAGATGCTGTCAGTACTTTAATGTTCATTCGTAGTAAAAGGCTTCCTCAGACCAGCTTACAGAGTTCCCATAAATCCAGTGGACACCTCACAGGTAGACGATATGGTAAGAAGCCCTATGTCAATCATCAAGCCAAATATTTTTAACTGTTACTATATGCAACAGTCTGCATTATGATGCAAGCACTTAGGAATTAGAAAAAAATAATCACTGTCTATAAAAACAATCTAAATGAAAAATTAAGTGCAACCCCCTATAAAACCATAGCAAAAATTATATAATGCAAAATTGAATATGTAATACCTCACTAATTCATAGGTCATGTGTCCAGCAACAACCTCAGCTATCCAAAACACAGTGAACCAGGAAATAAGCAAAAAGAGTCCCAGAATAGCCAAAATAAACATTACAAAGTCCATGAACTAAAGTTAACACATTTTACTCCTAGGAGAATTCTTCAAACCTTCACTCAGAGCCGATTTACTCTTTCTTAGGTACAATTCTAATAAGCTTGATTATTTGGCTTTCCCATTCACAGCTGATTAAGATTGTCAAATTAAAAGGGGGCAGCCATTAAAAAGAATGACATAGACTTGGATGTACTTACATGCAAGGATACCTATAGGATATCGTCGAGTGGGAAGAAAGCAAGTCATATAATAGTATGCATAGCATGATTTGATATTAGTATACCCACAAGTAGACACACACATTGACATAAAATGACCTGAAGGAATATATACTAAACTGATAACAATGGCTATGCCTAGAGAGTGAGAGTGTGGATGTGGGTGAGTGTTGGGGTAGGAAGCCAGGAATGAAGGGAGGACTTGGATTTTTCACTTCAAATGCTTCTGTGTGTGTTTCAATGAACATATATTAGTTTTGTAGTTTTTATATCCATTTAAAAGCATATAAAAGGAGCAAAGGACAGTGTCTTAGAGCGAACACATGGACAGCAAGATGTAGTGATCAAAATACAAGAAGTGAGCACAAGAACTCAAAACCAGGTCACAGAGTTACTTTGTGTGGAGTTAAAAAGCCCGATTCCATCAGTGGTGACAGAGGGTGTCACAAATTCCAAACCCAATGCTTTCAGGGGTAAGTCATCAAGTAACACATTATGTTTAGTATAGTTGACTTATGAGAGCAAGCAAGTGTGTATAAACATGGAAAAATAGATTCCCACCAAAAGCAGATTTTGATACCTTAGGAAGTAAACTTCAGTTGTCTGGAAAATATGCTTTTGTGGAACACATCATTCCCTGAAGATGCCAAGTAAAGGCTATAGTACGTTCTGTAAGAACAGAGGTCATGCAGGGGAAGGAATGACCCATAAATTCAACATTCAACAAACATCTATTGAGTGTCTATCAAGTGCTAGCCACTAAGGACACAGAGATAAGTTTTAAAATAGTCCCTGCCCTAAAGAAGCTTACAGTCCAGCAGCAGAGACAGGCAAGGAAACGGCGAGCAGGGCTGTACAATGCGAGCAGTGCTGCAGTGGAAATTCCGAGTAAAGGGTGGTGGAAACACAAAATGGGGAGGTGCCCTCAAAGCTATTGGGAAAGGAGGCAGAGACATGAGTGGTGTTCAAAAGTTAACTACTATTAAACTGTGTAAAAATGACTGTTATGGGCTGACACTTAGGTTGGGCTTTGAAGAGTAAGTAGGGTTTACCTCGGGAGGAAGGTGGGAAGAGCACTCCAGGGTGAGGAAATGCCACATGCTAAGGCACAGAGACGTCAATGTTCTTGGCACATTCAGATTGTGCATTTCAAACTTTTCCACAAGAAAGAGGTGGTGGCAGATGATGCTAAGGGCGAGCCTGAAATGACTTGCCACTAGCTTGGAATTTATCCACTTTTATCTTGGAAAAAACAAATCAATGGAAATTTTGCCTTCAACTCCACAAGTACTGTATATTATACTTTAATATAAAATGTTTTGAATTATTTTTCATCTGGTAAAACTGATGCTCCAGAAAGATGTGCCATATTTATCCAGTACTTTCTCATATCCCATGTGTAAAGTTAAAAAAAATCCAGGGGTTCTTGTTTCTAATTTGAAAAACAGAGGTATAGGAGATATCAGGGTGCACTGGAAAAGTAGACCAAGGGGCTGTGAAGGGTGTTGTTTGTTACAGTAAAAAACTAGAAATTCCATTGTCTAGCTAACTCCTCTTCATACTTTAAGACTCTTCCAGAAAGCTGTGCTGCCCACCTGTCTCATCTCCTCTTCTCCGCAGCCTTGTTATCCTATGCATTTACTATCCACATTATGCTAGACTTACTGCAGTAAGCTTTCTGGCTCCTCCAATAGACTTTGACCTAGCACAATAGACACTGGTATCTGTTGGACTTAATAGATTTAAATTTACGGATAAGACTCAAGAAGGATTACCAGACTTCCCAAGACAGGACAAGGTGCTCCTGTGTATACTCCTACAGAATCACATGCTTACCTGTCAAAGCTAGTATTAAACTACACTGAAACAGTCTGCTTACTTGTCTGTCTGTGGGTCTTCGGGGTGTAGACTTTAGGTTTCTTTTTTTCTAATTAGCAATCATCGCGCTTTGGATGAATCTCATGGGCTAGGATACTGCCACTGCGCAAAGCTAGACTCTAGGCTTCTTGAAGGGAGGAACTGTCTCCTCAGCATTGCATCCCAAACACTTAACACTAGCCTGAAACCCTTCAGTAGGTGATGGATGAATTTGTAGAACAAATGAACGAGTAGCCATTAAAAATTCTTAAGACAGGAATGACATGATCCGATCAGTGTTTAGAAATAAATTTGGAGGCAATTTTAAATGTAGACTGGAGAGGGATAAGACTGGAGATAAATAAATTACGGGGGGAAACTGCAAAAGAAACATTACGACATATTGGTAAATGACTGTCTTTTCTTAATAAATGTCTTTTTAGTTGGCTAATTTGGTTAGATGTTTATATTTCTTTTACAAGGCTTATCTCTTCATTCTTGCAGAATTCCTTAACGGAGGATATTCAGTTACCTCGTTCAGGAAGCCTTCCCTGACCCCAACCCCCATCAAGCTGGTGCCTTCATGTACATCTGGAGGTCATTGAGGGCAGCGACTACGTCTTATTCATCTTAGTATCTCCAATGCCTAGGACATGCCTGCTCAATAAATGTTTGCTGAATGAATGAACACATAAATTGATCTATTAGTATACTGTACTCAGGCTCCGACCAAGACACAGAGGACCTAATGATCCCCAGCGTGCAGGTTTCTGGATACAGGAAACAGAACAAATAAAGCAAGACTGGATACGGAGGTACACCTATTCCACAGGTAACACAGGGTAAATTTCTCTCTCTGACCCCTCCATCCTCATTCTGAAGAATAACTCTCATTGAGTGAAAATCAATAAAAGTCATTTTAAGGGAAGTAGGTTTAGAAAAAGGCTCTGAAGGAAGAGAAAGGAGGAGGGGAACTTCAAGTTCAACCAATTTGGACTTTTTTTTTTTTATGAGAACTTGTATGCTTCAAAAACCTTTACAAAATAAAGTCTGCTTTCCCACACTCCCTTTCAAAAGGAATCCCACTGCACACATATATAAACCAATAGTTTTTTTGTGATTCTGTTTTATAATAAAAAAAAAATCTGCAGCAGAAATAATAACGCCTCCATTTCTCAAACTAACATCAACAAGAAACTTTCTGAAGTAATTGCAGACAGCTCTCAGAAACATTCAACCAATATGGATGATAAGAATGATCCAGCAATTTATCGGCAAATATTTATTCACTGCATACTATGGACAAGGCATTAGGAAAAAGTTTTAAAAGGTGTTAGAAAAAAAGACATAAGATGCACTTTCTACGAAGCTTGTGGATTTGTGGTGTTAAGTCATAATCAAAAGAAAAGTAAAGAATATCCAACTAAATTATAATGCAGGTAAAATGTATCAAATGAGTAACACAGACAAACTGTTGTGGGATTTTAAAGGCCAGAGAGCATCAGGGTTTGAGGTGTCCTGAAGTGTTTTGGGAGAAGGTAGGATTCAAATAGAGCATTGAAGGTGATAAAATTTGAACAATGAAGAATGGAATAATGCCCATAGCATGTCAGGGTACAATTTACTCATGATTACACCATTAAGAGTATTTTCAATAGCAGGAGTTATTAAATTTGAGATGGAGCCCAGCTGGTGTGGCTCAGTGGTTGAGCGTCGACCTATGAACCAGGAGGTTATGGTTCGATTCCAGGTCAGGGCTCAATCCCCAGTGTGGGGCATGCAGGAGGCTGATCAATAATTTTCTCTCATCATTGATGTTTCTAGCTCTCTCTAAAGGGCTGGGGATCAAGCCTGTAGGGGCTTGTGTGGGAAGCAATCAGTCAATATGTCTCTCTCACATCAACGTTTCTCTCTCTGTCTCTCCCCTTCCCTTCCACTCTCTCTAAAAACCAATGGGGAAAAGTATCCTCGGGTGAGGATTAACAAAAAAAAAGAAGTCACAAGGAGCTGAAGGTGGTGAGGGAAGTGCCCCATGTATGATACTGGCCTAGTTCTGCTAATGTATTTTCTATTGATTCTATAAGGCACTGGCAAGAAAAGAACAAATTAAAAATGAAGCTTTATATTTTTCCTCCTTAAATGTGACAACTTTAAGTTTTGTTAGGACTTCTGAATTCTATCATTATACGAATCCAAAGCCATAATTTCTCTTGTGTTGGACTTTAACTTAACAAAAAACAATTATGAAAATTAAAAATTAAGCAAATATATGATACACCAAAATTAGAATGAAATTTGGGGGAAATGGTTGAAACTATTTAAAAACTGAGCCTGAAAAAGCAATATTTTGAAATAATAGTTTAGGCATCATTTCTATGCTTGGGGAGTGGAAATAAAAACTGTGCCCCAATGGAAGTTTTAAAGTATATTTGCACCTCTAGATCTAGGGTCCAGCCCTAGGCCAACTTCCTTACACCTGACCTCAAGCTACAAGCACCAAGACCTCCAATCCCTGATTAAATAGGACACCAGTGGATGCGGAGCCTAAGAATCTAATGCCTCGGACCACTGTTCATCCTTCCCCTCAAAGAACCTTAAACTTCAAGTTTCTTTGCTCCCACTACTGTCCTCTGTTGTATATACTGTGACTAATCATACTTCTGTATGAAAAGAAACACTTTCAGTACCTTCCAGTTGACTTTTATTAGCCCCTGTCCACTGTTCTCCAAGGGTCAGTTGGAACTAAACCTTTCCAGTTTCATTCCTATTTTCATAGGTTAAAGTTCCAAATATAAATACCTGCTCCCTTCCCACATTTGTCCTCTAGGAACTATCATTCCTAAACTCCCCCAAATTCCTTAGACTTAATCTAATCCCCTTCTTCTCTCCCTGCCAAAACTGTCCATGTCCTCAGTCACTTCTCTGAGAGTTCCTTCCACTTCTTGTCTTAATCAAGCCTGGCTCTCTATGCTATTTCCCTGCAGCTCTCTCCCGTGAAGTCTGCTCAAGTTCTCACACCTATGCAGTGTAGGAGATAAGGCTGCTCCTCAGTGCTACTCAGAGTCCTCTGCTCCCCTCCCCCTTTATAAAAACTCCTGCCACTCCCACCCTGATTGGTCATTGTAATCTAACTACCTCCTTTGTGCTCACGGTTCACAGAAGACCCTGGAATGTGGCTTCCTGTTTCTCTGGTACCACAAGTCCTGCCTTCATCCTAAGTGACTTCAGAGAAAGACCCATCCAATCTTCAATGTCCTCTTCCAATGCTAATGCTACCTGGCTACTGAAATACTCCTGAAAGTATTTGTTTTCATGCAGAAGTATGATTAGTCACAGTATATACAACAGCCACTCCCTGAACCTTGTTATCATCACCTGAAACCCCTCCAATTTCTCTACTTTTAAAATCACTAATTCTGTCCAGCTAGCATGGCTCAGTGTTTGAGTGTTGACCTATGAACCAGAAGGTCACGGTTCAATTCCTGGTCAGGGCATATGCCTAGTTTGTGGGCTCGATCCCCAGTGGGAGGGGTGCAGGAGGCAGCCCATCAATGATTTTCTCTCATCATTGATGTTTCTATTTCTCTCTCCCTCTCCCTTCCTCTCTGAAATCAATAAAAATATATATATTTTTAAAAATCACTAATTCCAATAGTCCACTCTCTGACCACAATCACCTATCCTTTGAACTTGCTTATTAAACTTGCCCAATTGCAATTGTTATTCCCTTTCATTTGAATATCAGAATATTGATCCTTTCACCTTGTTTCTATTACTCCCTTCCTGTCTTCACTTCCCTTTTCTCTAGCTTAGCATTTATGTTCCATCATTTCATTCACTCTCTCAGGATTACCTTGAACTCTCTCCTTGAATACACTCTTTCCTTGTCTTCTAAGACACCACATTCTCCCAGTTTCTCTCACTTTTTCGGCAGCCCTTTCACAGACATTTTTTACTGGCTCCTACCTCTCTGCTACTAAACTTTTAAATATCAGAGTGTTTCAAGGATCTGCCCTAGGAGCTCTTGTTATTCAATACTTTCCTTAAGTAATTTCAACTCTTCTATGGCTTTAATTACTATCAGTATACATTTACTCCTCAAATTCATACTTTAAATTAGAATTATTTGAGCTCCAGAAGGATGTATCTACCTGCTTACCTGACATCTTCAAATGAATATCTCCAAGGTACCTCCAACTCAGCACGTTTAAAAGTAAACTCATCACTTTCCCATTAAATCTGTTCCTTCCGGAAATCTGAGTCATCTCTGACATCTCCCTCTCTATCTTCCCTCTCCCGTATCATCCTATATAACAAAAGGCTAATATGCAAATAGACTGAACTGCGGAACAACCAAACAATTGGTTGCTATGATGTGCGCTGAACATGGCGGGCGTTGGCCGTGGTGGGATGGTGGAGCAGGTGAGTGGGGGCACCAGACCAAGGTGGGGCGCTGATCACTGTCATCAGGGCAAGCCTCTGGTGGTTACTGAAAATTCTTTGCTCCAGCGTGCGCCACGGTCCCACCCCACACGCACCGCAGCCAGCGCCAGAGTCGCTGCTTGCACCTGCTGCTGGTGCCAGGTGCTGGTCCCAATCACTCGGCGCCATCAGCAGGTGTGAGCGGCGGCTGCCAGCGTTATTGCCCCTGAGGGCTTCTCCACCTCCCCCTGCTCGTGAGGGGCGATTGAGGCAGCAGCCGCCACTTGCACCCACTGCTGGCACCAGCCCCAATCACTCTGTGCTGTCCGTGGGTGCGAGGCAGTGGCAGTGGGAGCGGGGCTGCTGGCAGACAGAGGACAGGGGGCCGCAGCAGGAGGGGCCAGGCGGGGTCATGGAGGATGGGCCGAGACCCGCCCCTGTGCCTACCGCAGCCTCGTGGCCCACAGTTCCTTTCAAGGTGCACAAATTTGTGCACTGGGCCCCTAGTATTTAAATAATCACTAAAACCTGTTAATTTTATTTCCAAACTATTTATCAAAAATGGCCTACTTTTCTCTACCTCTACTGCCACCTCTCTGGTCCAAGTCACTATCAGTTTTCATTTAACAAGTTTTATTCACTATCTACCATGTGTAATAACCTGTAAGTACTAGAATATAGACCTTTGAAGGAACCTCTTGCCTGTGTCACCTAAATAACTGATCGTCTTGCAATCATTCTTTCCCCCCTCCAATCTATTTTCCACATTGAAGACAGACTGTGAGGGGTTTTTTTTGTAAATGCAAATCTAATTATGCTACCTCTGATGTAAGGATTAAACTCAATTATGTATGTAAGAGATATAGTAAGTGTCGGGCACATGATACATAGTCAATACATGCTAATCAGTGCAAATATGTTGAATAATTCAGTAAATTATTTGAAATAACGGGCCAGCTATTTAGAAAAAAAAAAATAATGCTTCACCCCTACCTCACTCCTTAGACTCAAAGGGGGGAAATGAAACCATAAAAATACTTGATGAAAACATGGGGAAATATTTGTATAATCTTGGAGGTGAAGAAAGCCTTTCAAGACATTTCCCAGCCCTAGTTGGTTTTGCTCAGTGGATAGAGCATGGGCCTTCGAACTGAAGGATCCTGGGCTCTATTCGGGTCAAGGGAATATGCCCGGGTTGCGGGCTCGATCCCCATTAGGGGGCATGCAGGAGGCAGCTAATCAATGGTTCTCTCTCATCATTGATATTTCTATCTCTCTCTCCCTCTCCCTTCCTCTCTGGAATCAATCTATCTATATATAAATATAAAAGCCTAAGCAACCTTTACCACTGGCTGGTAGCTATGATGCGCACTGATCACCAGGGGGCAGATGCTCAACACAGGAGCTGCCCCCTGGTGATTAGTGTGCTCCCACAGCCAACCACCTGCGGCTGGCCAACCTCCCGTGATCCCTCCCCCCCTGGCCAGCTGGCCCTGATCATCCTGATCAGGACTGGGTGAGATGGCCCCGATAAGCCCGATTGCCGGCCAGGCCGAGGGACCCCACCCGTGCACAAATTTGTGCACCAGGCCACTAGTAAAAATCTTATATAAAAAAAGGGTAATATGCAAATTGACCCTAACTGCGGAACAACCAGAACGACTGGTCTATGATGTGCACTGACCACCAGGGGGCAGACGCTCAATGCAGGAGCTGACACCTGGTGGTCAGTGCGCTTCCACAGGGGGAGTGCCCTCAGCCAGAAGCCGGCTCATGGCTGGACAGCGCAGGGGACCAGGCCTAAGCTGTTAGTTGGACATCCCTCAAGGGCTCCTGGGCTGCCAGAGGGATGTCTGACTGCCAGCTTAGGCTCGATCCCCTGGGAAGTGAGCCTAAGCCGGCAGGTAGACATCCCCTTAGGGCTCCCAGACTGCAAGAGGGTGCAGGCCGGGCTGAGGGCCCCCCCCCCCCCAGTGCACAAATTTTTGTGCACCGGGCCTCTAGTATATTATAAAAAAACACACAAACATTTCCCAAAAGCCAGAAGCCATAAAGAAAAAACACAAAACATTAACCACATACAAATGTAAAGATTTTACATAACAAGAAAGGCTGAAAAATATATAACAAGAAGACTGAAAGATAAATAACAATAGAGAAAAATGTATACTTCATTAAAAAGAGCTAATAACAAATATCTAACTAGCTCTTATAAATCAACAAGAAAATATTAGCAACCCAATAGAAAAAGGTCAAACTGCATGATTAGACAATTTACAAAGTAAAAAATACAAATGGCTAAAAGAAAATGTGAATAAAACAATGAGCTAGTACAGTGGTCGGCAAACTCATTAGTCAACAGAGCCAAATATCAACAGTACAACGATTGAAATTTCTTTTGAGAGCCAAATTTTTTAAACTTAAACTATATAGGTAGGTACATTATTATTAACTTAACTAGAGGCCCAGTGCATGATTGAATCATGCACGTGTAGGGTCCCCTACACGCTTTAGCTTTCGATCGCGGGGGAGCTGGGTGCCTGTCCGCTGGTGCACCAGGCCTTTCAGAAAGGCCTGGTGCTGGAGCAGACAGGCACCCCGCTCCCCCGCTTTTGATGGTCCGCGGCGGGACGTGAGCTCGCTGCCCCAGAGGCCCCTTCTGTTCCGCAGCACAGCCATGGCACAGAAGCTGAGCTCGCGTCACCAGTGGCGACGTGAGCTCAGCATCCTGCTGGCCCAATTGGCTACCCCGGCCACCCTGAGTCCCGCCCCCTACGCCTCCCGCTGGCCCAATCATGGGCATAGCGGAGTGATGGTAATTTACATATTACCATTTTATTAGGTAGGATTAGGGTACTCCTAAGCTGGCCTTTGCTAAAAACTCAAGGAGCCAAAGAGCCACATGTGGCTCACGAGCCGCAGTTTGCCGACCACTGAGCTAGTATGTTTTACCTATAGGTTGGCAAAGATTAGGAAGATTGACTAAACTCATGGAAGGTAAGGAAAATGGGCACACACCTGCACTTTTGTCAGGAGTATAAATTTGAATGACCTTTCTGGAAACAACTTGTCAATGGCTAACATAATATTATGTATTGTGTATACCCCCTGATATAGTAATCCTCAAAGAATTAAAAAGAAAAGGTGTTTAAAAATATAACAGAAGAAATTCTTATGGAAATGGTGTATCACTGCTATTTTAATTTAATTTCCTTATTTAAAAGTGAACTTGAGCCCTCGCTGGTGTTGCTCAGTTGTTGGAGCATTGGCCTGCGCACTGAAGGGTCACAGGTTCGATTCCCCGACAGGGGTGCGTGCCTGGGTTGCAGGTTCCATCCAGATCCCCGGCCCACTTGGGGTCACCTGCGGGAGGCAACCAATTGATGCATCTCCTTCAGATGGATGTTTCTCTCTCTCTGTGTTTCTCTCTCCCCGCTTTTCCCTTCCACTCTCTCTAAAAAGCAATGAAAAAAAAAATCCTTTGTTGAGGATTAACAACAACAAAAAAGTGAACTTGAAACATTTTTCAAATGTTTATTAGACATTAATATTGGACACATTTTCTGTGACTTTCCTAATTCATATCCTTTGCTCATTTTTCTATTGGGTTGTCCTTTCCTTATCATTATTAGGTTCTCTTAATACCTTGAGGATATTAATACTTTATTATATATGTTTACAAATATGGGATCCAAGTCTGTGATGTCTTTCAAATTTGTTTATAGTGTTTTTCATTATATAGAAGTTTAAAATTTTTACTTTGTTAATTTTTTGCCTCTACAGCTTCTAGATTACATGCTTTACTTAAAAGAAATATTTTAAACACAAGATTTTAAAAAGATTCTGCTACATTTTCTCCTGATTTGTAAGTTCCATCTTTTTCACTTAATCTTTACTTATCAGATTTACATAAACAAATATTACCTGACTTTGACTATTAGACTCACATAAAAGAGGTGTAACTTTCCATTGACTAGTATGCTTGGAACTCTAGCAGAGACACCCCATCTCAATCTGTAGGTACCTGGGAAGCAGAATTAGTAAACCAGTAGTACCCTGATGGTATTTCCAGAACTAGTCATTAAAGGAGGGGAATATTTCATCCAGGAGATCAAAATGAGAAGAATGCTGGCTATTTTAACTAGAGATGTATAATGTACAATGGAGCAGGACCTCCCCTGGCCAGAGGAAATAAATAGCCCTGAGACTAATATTTGGCATGCTCAGATTCTCTTGTTTCCAGTATCGTTCTCTCATAGAAAGTGCTGGGTACATTGAGCTAAAGTTTCTCTCTCTGGCTTTCCTCTATTTCGAGCTATTGCAGACCACACTGGCTTTCTTTCCTTAGATGTGTTAATGCCACTGATTAGTAGTTAAGTAACTGGGTCCCAAGGGCCTGGGAGACATTGGGTTCCTTTCATCACCTGCTGATTAAGTTAAATTCTCTCTAGGGCAACCTTATTTTCCTTATTTGTAAGTTCTAAGTACTAACTACAATAGTTTATCTGGAAAGAGAAGTCTAAATTGAAGAAAAATTACTGAACAATACAAGGCAGTATATAACAGAATCGTATAGTCCAAGACAGTTACTAAAGGTTTTTAGGCATGGAAATGAGTGATGAAAGTGATGAGGAAGACTGCTTTATCAGTCACATGAAGGTGGAAGTTGGAGCTAGAGAACAGAGGGACCATGAAGGTAGAGAGACTAGTCGGGAAGCTGTTGTGGTAATGTAGACAAGGCCAGCTCCAAATTCTAGACTGTGGGATCTATACCAAATTCATCTTTGTATATTCGTCCCTTACCCCAAAGTGAATTGGAACTTTTAGGTACTTTAAAAGATGCTGTGCCAAGATATTGTTTATCTGGTTAATTTACTCATAATTTGGCTCAGCAATACCTTTCTTTGTAATATCAACCATTGATCAAGGACCCAAATGTAGCAAACATGTAAACATTTTTATATAATCCTTATAACTCTATAACAATCCTATCTAATAAAGAGGGACTATGCTAATTGACAGTCATGCCCTCACAAAGATGGCAGCACCCACAGCCAATAAGGAGGGAATATGCTAATTGACTGCCACGGCCTCAAAGATGACAGCGCCCAGTCCCCTCAGCCCCGCCAGTGTGGCAGGTGCACGGCACGGCCAAACCCGCCCCCAGATGGGTCCGGCCGCTCTGTGCGCCTGCCTCCGGAGACCCCCCTCAGCCTCCCAGCCGCCCAGTACTGGCCCAAGGCGCAGGCAAGCCTTGGATGGCGGCTGCCCAGCTGTCCAGGGCTGCCCAAGGCTCAGGTAACCAGGGCCGGCCAAGGCTTGCGCTGCTGGCAATGGCAGCAGCAGAGGTGTGATGGGGCATTGCCTTCCCCTGATCGCTGGGTCGCTTCCCGCCCCTGAGGCTCCCGGACTGTGAGAGGGGGCAGGCTGGGCTGAAGGACCACCCCCTCCCATGCATGAATTTTCATGCACTGGGCCTCTAGTTTACAGATAAGCCAGACAACGTTCAGAGAGTTATAAGACATGTGACTAAGAGTTCCTATTAGGAGTAGTGGGTGACTGCATTTTTATGTGTATTATTTAAAAGTCATGTTTTCTTTGCAGAAATCTTTTTAAACCATCTGTCTATTCTATGAAGATGTTTAGCTCAAACTTGTTAATATAATCAGTAAGTTCCTTAATTAGGCACATATTAGTTACAATATGTCATAAACACCACTGTCAACCCCCGTGTTGTTGAATCCCTTGTCTCACCTCAGCATGCATTATGTCCCCTATATGACAGGTGACCAAATGACTTACCAAGTGAGGGTATCTGTCTCAATATGTATGTCAAATAAACCAAATTTCTTTCTTTTTTATATTAAAAAGTGCTTATAAATTATAGTTCAATTATTATCTTCCTGACCTAAGGAATCATCTCTGAAGACCCCTAGACTAGATTGCTTCAAGTAACAAGGTCAGAACTTTTCTAGTTGGCTTTCTAATTTTTAATCTAGAGTCTCCCTGAAAATACTATTCCAAGGAAGAAGCATGCACATCTTTTTGTTCACTTGCATAGTGGGTGAGCCTATTCTGCCCCTGAAGCATGGGGAGGAGCTAGGGCTTGGCTCCATTTCAATTTTAATGATCCAGGGCGTAGAAGAGTCACAGCAAAACTCTAGAACTCAGCTCTGATCCTTCATATTCATGGTGGCAATCATAAGAAGAGAGAGAATCTCAAATAGGCTTGTTGATTAAAAAGGCTGTAGGAAAACCCTGTCAAGGTTCCTTGTTTCACTGAAGAAGGAGATGTGGGGCGAGGTGCCCCAGGCCCTCCCAAGTCTCTTCCAGGTAAGTAATAGTAGCTAACCCTTAATGAGCACTTACTATATTCTGAACATTTATATGGATTAACTCAATCCTCACAGCAAGTCTGTTGTACATAGTTATCCACATTTTACAGGTGAGGAAACTGAATCACAGAGAAGCTAAAGTCCTTGCCTGAGGTCACCTAGCTGATTAATGGTGAAGATGGAATTTGCACCCAAGCAATCCAGCTCTGGAGTTCTGCTTCTAACCACTATACTATGCATTAAGATAAACTTTATACAGAAAATTGATGTTTCCTCAACTTTTGTAAAGTATGACTAAAACATGCTAAAAAATGTTATTGTTCAGTATTATACAAGCTCCACAAATGCAACTTTAAGGTAAGTCCCCCCAGCTACCTTCTACTCAAACTGCCTCTGCCTTAAAGACCTTCCTCATAGAAATTCTGGAACTGTTGCTACCAACACCCTTCATTTTGCTCCTCCTTGAGACCCTTGAGATCCCCATGGACACCTTCTTTGGTGGTCTTGTCTGCTCTCAATGATATTTCTTTCTACTCCTCAAGGGAACACCTGCAGTGCTCACTAGCTGAATGTTTACTCCTCTTTCTGGAAGGAAGATGAAAGCAAGCAAGAAGAGCTGGGTACACAGACATCCATCAATTGGGCTTTTGATCTCTCTGTCTGGGAAGCAGATTTCACACCCAAGCCAACTGCAACAAGTTTTACTAGTAAAGTTTCCTGTGATATCCCATCCAGTCTGGATTGAATCTTTGCAGTGGTGAGTTCCCTCAATGCCATGCCATCCCAAGAGGTATGCAGTCAATTCCTGTGGAGTTTGAACAACATCAGGCCCCAAACTCAGAGTTTCTAATATGGACAGAGCTCATCGTGTATCCACAGTTACTGCCACAGCCAGCAGAAAAGGTGAGAGACTTGTTGGACACCATGGCCACCTCTGCCCAGGGCTGCTGCCCTTGACCCCTTTAATTCTTAGGCAGGATCAGGTAGATAACCTGGGCACAATAAAGAAACTGTCTTATGGCTCTGAAGTAAAGGGGACTTGGTGAGCAGATGAGGGCGATGCCAGGAGGAGATGCCAGGTGGTAGCTGGAGAAGAAGAAAAGCAGTCAGTGAAGGCAAGAAGGGCAGGCGACCAGCTGTGGCAGAGGCCAGACAGCTGGCTGGCCAGAAGAAACCTTTTAGGATGTCGTTCAGGGACCGAAATACACCCTCAGCAGGGTAAGTTATTGCAACGCCCTTGCAAATATAAAGTGCTGTACAAACACTAAATCTAGAATGGCTAATAATTTTGTTATGTTAAAGCATTCATGTCAGGTAATTAATGTACTCATTGTGATCATTTAATTTTATGGCAGGTAGTGTAAGGCTGGACAGAAATAGGGCTCTTTGGCCCAGTCCTCTCATTTCTCTTTAGAGAAACCAGCATCACATTCTCCCTGATCTGCTGCGCGCCAAGCTCCTGCTGGAGGGAGCTGCTACAAGGAGCTCAGCACCTGGATCTGGGCCCTCCACGCTTGGGGATTTCATTTCCTTGACCCCTGGTGCCTAGAGGCCCTGGTGCCCCCTGGTGGTGTCTGGGGCACCACCATTTCCTCAAAGGAAATTCATAGCTGAATTAGTGGGGAAATGAGAAATGGGAACTTCTCCCTTGACAAGTACTCCTCAAAGCCACCAGGTGTTTGCACGGTAAAGGGGCAGTTGGCATTGCTGTGTGGAGCTCCTTGGGGGATCAGCACAGCAAAGGCTTTGTAGCAGCTGGAACAGTTGGAGGGAGAGGCCCAGCTATATTGCCCCAGAAAGCCCTGAAGGGAGGCTGTTCAGACTCCTGTCCAGAGCACAGGCCACTATGATGCTCTTGTGGAGAAAGGAGTTCTCTGTGTTCCTTGCCCAGTCTACTGATGGTCTAGCTTGCAGCAGTCACTCCATCTTCCCTCTGTGTTCTCTCTTTTTTTCTCCCTGCCCATCACCCCTTTGCCACCTCAACATATCGCAAGCCAAGGCAACTACTTCCATCCCTTTTCCAAAACCTTTGCCTAATCCTTTCCATGGGAGCCCTTCCTGGTTAAGTAGGTCCCAGAGAAGAACCTCACTTTCTATTAGCTCTCAGGCCCAGTCTGTATGCCAGCCTGGAGCAGGGCTTAATAGGGTGCAAGGCTAGGCAGGCCCTGCCATGCCTTGAATGAGCCTCCAATCTCAAACATGTCTATATTCACATAAATGTAGAGACAGCTACCTTCATATTGACCTTCTTATTTATCCCTGTGTGGCTAGAGGTGGTGGCCAAAAGGCTTCTTCATGCTAGATATATTAAGATTAGCTTGGCTAAAGGGTTAAAGACAGAAAATCTTAAAAGCAGCAAGAAAAAAGCAGTTAGTTACCTACAGAGCTCCCATAAGACTGTCAGCTGATTTCTCAACAGAAACTTTGCATGCCAGAAAGGATTGGCATGAAATAGTCAAAGTGATGAAAAGCAAGTACCTAAAACCAAGATTACTCTACCCAGCAAGGCTATTATTTAAAATAGGACACACAAAGAGTTTCCCAGACAAGAATAAGCTAAAATAGTTCATTACCACCAAACCAGTATTACAAGAAATGTTAAAGGGTCTTCTTTAAGAAGAAGAGCATGGCCAGTGTGGTTCAGTGGTTGAGCATTGACCTAAGAACCAGGAGTTTATGGTTTGATTCCCAGTCAGGGCACATACCTGGTTTGTGGGCTCAATCCCCACTAGGGGACATGCAGTAGACCACCAATCAATGATTCTCTCTCATCATTGATATTTCCATCTCCCTTTTCCTCCCTCTCTGAAATCAATAAAAATATTTTAAAAGAAGAATAAATATTAAAAATATTAATAATAAAATAGCAATAAATACATATCTATAAACATTATTTTAAATGCAAATGAATTAAATGCTTCAATCAAAAGACATAGTGTAGCTGAGTGGATAAGAAAACAAGATCCTTACATATGCTATCTACAAAATGCTTCATTTAGAAAGACACAAAACCTGAAAGTAAAGGAATGGTAAAAGATATTTCATTAAAGTGGAAATAACATTAAAAAGCTAGGATAGCAATACTTATACCAGAAAAAAAAAGACTTTTAAACAAAACCTATAACAATAGATAAAGAAGCAATTCCACTTCTGGGTATTTACCTAAAGAAACTCAAAACACTACTAAATGGAAAAGACATATGCATCCATATGTTCATCACAGCATTATTAAAAATAGCCAAGATATGGAAGTAACCTAAGTGTCCATCAATAGATGAATGGATAAAGAAGTAGTGCATATATTCAGTGGAATATGACTCAGCCATAAAAGAGAATGAAATCTTGCCATCTGCAGCAACATGAATGGACCTAGAGGGTATTATGCTGAGTGAAATAAGTGAGACAGAGAAAGACAAATACCATATGAGTTTACTTACATGTGGAATCTAAAAAAGAAAACAGAAACAGACTCATAGATACAGGGAACAATTTTGACAGTTGCCAGATGGGCGTAGAGTTGAGGAGATGGGTGAAAAAGGTGGAGAGATTAAGAAGTACAAATTGGTAGTTACAGACTAGTCATGGGGGTGTAAAGTACAGCATAGGGAAGATAGTCAATAATATTGTAGTAACTATGAATGGTGTCAGTGCGTACTAGATTTATTGGGGTGATCACTTTGTAAGTTACATAATCACTATGTTGTACACCAAAAAATATGGGGGTGGGGGAAGATTAGCTTAGCTAGATATTGAGTTATAAAATATAGAATCCTTGACTATGGTCATTGTTCTCTTACTCTTTTCTTCTCCCCATCCATTTTCTGTTGGACTTCCTCAAGCCAGGAAATTGAGGGTATAGCAGCCTGCTTGCCCCAGTAACTAATTTATTATTGACCCAGAAGGGTTTTGGGGGGCACACCCTTTATAGTGGCTTTCTTTGCTAAAGTTAGCAACAGCTGCCTGGATGACCCATAAACTCCAGTTTACTTGTAACCTGGTGGGTGGGGGCACAGGGAAGGTAGTGGGGTTCAGTCTGTTGACCAGGGCCCTGCCAGTCTCAAAAATCAGTGTGTGTTTAGGAAGCTCTCTGCATGGTAGAACCCTACCTTACTCAGTTGAGGGCAGGACATGACTACTGCCTTCCAGATCAGTATTTAGCCTAGAGCTACATGCTCACTGGTATGACTCTCACAAAGGAAAATAACGATACTACTAGTTATTAGACATCACCTTATGTCAGGGACTATAGAAAAGTACTTTATGTATATTGTCTCATTTAATGTACCCAGTAATCATATTAGGGCCATCTGTGGCCTCATTTTCCAGATGCAAAAACTACGTCTCAAGAGGTTAGTTTGCTTAAGGACACATAGTTGCTGGATGACAGAGCAAGGATTTTAACTCAAGCAGTCTATGGCAAGAATTCATGACAGTTGAATTCTTGTGCTATGTGGATATACTGGCCTTCCATTTCAAAATAATTATTCTTGTCTATATTGTGCCACGCACTGTGCCAGGCCCTTGGGAAGGGTAGGCTTTATACAAGATGGATTGACTTACTGATATTTCCCATTTGCCAGTCACTGTTTTAAGCTGGAAAGGAATCTGCACTGGAGAGTTAATAACTGCCACACCCACAGCTCCTTGTCATGAGAAGGGTCTCTGGGTGCTTCCTTATGCATAAATGACCATACTTTGTATCAAGCAACTTTAGTACTCTGCCTACAGCTAACTGGGTCAGGGATGAACACTTGACCCAAAGGCAGACATCGTATTGGCTGGCCAGGAGTCCATGAAGCTCTGCTCAACAGTTATTGGCTGGGGTGTGGCCAAACCAATTAGGTCTTTTTTTTTCTTGGGAAATATAAACTCATGTTAGTTGGAAGTGTTAGGTGCTGTAGAAGCAAGGACAGAGTACTACGTGACTATAATGGTAACTACAAGAGTGGAGATCAATGACTACACATTAAGAAGCAATGAAAACACCTGATTTTTAGAACTGTGCTGTAGCCTGAATAACCGTCCAGTTCTCACAGTTTCTATGGCCTCTGTGAAGTCTCACTGTATTTATCTATATATCTTGACTTCCTTATTTCCATCCATAGCCTCACAATGATCCCCTTGACCAATGCAATCTCAATGTGTCCTCATTGAGTTCACGATTAAGTGGGTAACACAGACAGACAATGAGGCAATTATAATAAAGTGTAATAAATGCAACCATGGTGGAAATCTAGGAGGCTGTGAGCACAAAGGAGGCACCAGAGAGAGTGCATCTAGCTAGAGAGCATCAGAGAGGGCTTGCTGAAGGAAGATGGATAAGACTCAGTCCCCGCCAAAACCGGTTTGGCTCAGTGGATAGAGCGTCGGTCTGCGGATTGAAGGGTCCCAGGTTCGATTCCGGTCAAGGGCATGTACATTGGTTGCGGGCACATCCCCAGTGGGGTGTGTGCAGGAGGCAGCTGGTGGATGTATCTCTCTCATCGATGTTTCTAGCTCTCTGTCCCTCTCCCTTTCTCTCTGTGAAAAATCAATAAAATATATTAAAAAAAAAAAGACTCAGTCCCCATTTTCCTCAATGCAAAGCCATCATCTTTAAAATGGCCCTAAATAATCTAACTCTCTATCCCCACATTACTTCTCCAATTTCTACCTTGCTCACCCTACTCTACCTGAAACACATTGGCTCCTGCCTTAAGATCTTTGCTCTTGCTATTCTCTTTACTTGGAAGGTCTCCAGATAGCCACTTGTTCAACTCTCACCTCCTTTAAATTTTTCTCAAATCTCATCTTCTTGATAAGGCCTACTTTAATATTTGACTTAATATTGCATCCTGTCTGCCAGCTCCTGCATCCAGGACCTATTGATCACCCCAGTGTGCTCTACTTTTTCTTTATTCCTTAGAACTTATTGTACTTACCATACTCCAACATACTTAATGATTTACTTACGTTTATTGGTTTTTGCCTGCTTCCCCCACTAGAATGTAATGTCAACATGAATAGAGATCTTATTTTGTTTATTGACTGTCATAGGTCGTATTCCCCAGAAAGCAGATCTGAGACAAAGATTAGCATGCAGGATGTTTATTAGAGAGTGATCTTGGGATCAACATCAGTGGAGGGAAGCAGATTAGGCAGAGGGGGAAGGTGAATTATAATGCACTCCCAACAAAGGCCTCAGCCAGTCCTATAGGAGCTCTGGAGCTGAGGTGGTCTTTCAAAATTTTTGGAGTTGGGACAAATGGGCTGTGTCTTTATGCCCCAGTGTTGATCAGTCATTGATGCGAATTGTCCCTGAAAGAGATAGGACCTTGGACAAAGAAGTTTTCTTCAGCTGCAGCAACCCCCAACAAGGCAAATAGTTAGGGCTATCAGCTCTCCTAGCAAATGAGTCCTTCACTCCTGAAGGAAGATCTAGGCAACAGATGACAGCACCCACTGCTATCTACCCTGGTAGCACCTGGGTTCACTTTCCATATAGATTCTGACAGCATCTACTCCAGGATTTCAGTGGTCCTCTCTTCCTAGGGGAAACTTAGGAGGAAGGTTTGCAAATGAACTACAGACCCCACTGTTGCAGGTGGTCTTGGGGACACAACTTATATCCACTATATTCCTTTTCTACTCACAATTCTAGATTCCTTTTCCCTCAGCTAGTAGATCTGCTAGTCTTGGTAGCTGATCTGGTGTCATGATTCAGACTCTTATCCCTGAGGGTTGTTGCTCTTGTCCGTATACCATTAAATTAGGGGAAGGGAGTGCCAATAAGTGCCCAAATATCAAGTGGATCAGCTGGCTTCTCCCACTATGTAACAGCAGCCCTACTGTCTCCTGGTGATCAGAGTCAACTATCTCTGCCAAAATATGTGACTTTCTTCTTGTCTGTTGCTCCCTTGGCATGAAGAACCTGAAGCAGCAGCAGCCATATAATAAAGTTCAATGGGACTCTTGCTGTCTCCTAACAGAAGTGTTTCCCCTTTGGAATCAGCTCCTCTAAGTTTGCAAAGCACAGAGTGGCACATATTCCACAAGTGGATCACTAGGAGTAATCATAAGTGGAGGCTTGGTTTCTGGACCCAGCTGGGTACATGTTTCATATGAGGGTCTTTGAATAAAAATGTATACTGTGGCTCTGGTCGGGATGGCTCAGTTAGTTGGAATGTTATCCTTTACACCAAAAAAAACAACCAATCAATGTTTCTCACTCACATTCATGTTTCTCTCGCTCTCTCTCTCTCTCTCTCTTTCTCGCTCTCTCAGTTTAAAAATAAATTAAAATAAATAAAATGTATACTGTGTCCTAGAACAAAGTTTTTCAACCCTGGCACTATTGACATTTTTGATTGAATAATTTATTATTTGGGTATGTGTGTGTGTGTGTGTGTGGGGGGGTGCTGTCCTGTGCATTGCAGGATGCACACCCAGCTTCCACCTACTAAATGCCAGCAGCAGTACCTCTTCTTCCCCCTCCCCAGATGTGAAATGTCTCCAGACATTACCAAATGTCCATTATGGGGCAAAACTGTCCCCCTACTGAGAGACAGTATCCAAGAAATGTGCTCCATTCTCATAAAATATCACCTCTTAACTGGTGTTCCAGCTGTGCCTTCAAAAGGCCATTGCATTGCTCAATTAGGCTGACAGCTTCTGTGTGTTACAGCATGTGATACAACCAATGGGTCCCATGTTATGGGTTTATACTCTTGTACCCCCTTTGCTGTAAAGTGGGTCCCTTGGTTTGACATGGTGAGTATCACCTGGGATCCGATGCTGGTGGATCAAGCACCCTGTAAGACTTCAATTGGTGATGCTGCCTAAAGACCAGTAGGCAGGAAAGGCAAATTCATACCAGAATATGTGTCTATTCTGTCAAAGTGAATTTCTGTTCCTTCCAGAATGGAAAGGGGCCAAAAAGTCAACTTGCCATCAACTGGCCGATTGATCTCCTCAATGGATGGTGCCATACTGGAGACTTAGCATTTAAAGGCAGTATATAGCCCTCGCCGGTTTGGCTCAGAGGACAGAGCATCGGCCTGCAGACTGGAGGGTCCTGGGTTTGATTCAAGTCAAAGGGCACATGCCTGGGTTGCTGGCTCGATCCCCAGTAGGGGGCGTGCAGGAGGCAATCAATGATTCTCTCTCATCATTGATGTTTCAATCTCTCTCTCCCTCTCCTTTTCTCTCTGAAATCAATATATATATATATATATATATATATATATATATTAAAGGCAGTATATAGATTAGCCTTGGTAAGTAGGAACCCATGGTAAGTGGGGCCTGTGCATAACTTCCATCCACCTCTGCCATCATAACTGCTTCATTCGTGCATTCACTGTGCTGATATTGGAATAGCCAATGATGTAGGCTGGCTAATGGCAATGGGCTGAGTCATTTTGTTTACTTGATGGTTTGGTGCCCCTTCCATGATGGCACTCTCTGGTGGGCATTAACATGTGATACAAAGATCTTTACACTTCGTGCCCATTCTCATGTGTCCAATAACCAGTCTCCTTATCTGTGATCTTCAAATATTGCTCTTTCTGGGTCCATGACCAGTTGGCCCAGTCATTAACCACTGCTCATGAGTTTATATATATTCTATCTTTGAGTCATTTTTCTTTCTACAGAAAGTGGATGACCGGTGCTCTGCCCATTGGGAGAATTTTCCTCACTATGTCTTTCAGTGCATCCACTGTCCATTTTTCAGCTTGTACCCACATATGTTAACTCATCCATGAACCAAAGTAGGGCTTTCCCTCCTATTCCCTGGTCATAAGGAATTCTTCCATGCAAACTAGGTGTGAGCAGAGGAGAGGCACTAGTGCACCAGTGGTAGATGACATGGGAGTCTGGGATACCTGCTCTGCAGCTTGCTTCTGCTCTCCAGTCCTGCTCATGCTCAGCCTCACATGTATCTCTTCCATTTTAGAATGGATTGTTACTGGGCTTGCCTAACCTTATGACTTGGGTCTCAGAATCCAGTTTATATTAAAGAATAAAGTTACAGACCTTGCCTAAAAACCATGCAACAGTAGTAAAGGCCCACAGACAAGGTTTGAAGGGATACAGAGTAGAAGTGAAGGGAGAATTAAGATGTTTTCTCTAATACTGTGTTTTTTTTCCTCTACTGTTTTAATTTTACTCCATCTGTATAAGTTACTTTCTATGTGCCAGGCACTGCACTAAGCTTTTTACATGAACTATTATGAATTATTAATCCATACAACCTATGAAGTAGGTGGTATCATTATTATTATTCCCATTTTACAGAGGAGGAAACTGTGACTGGGCGAGATTAAGTAACTTTCTTTTTTTTTTTACATTATTATTTATTAATATAATATATTTTATTATTATTATTTTACAGAGGAGGAAACTGTGACTGGGGGAGATTAAGTAACTTTCTAAGGAGCACAGAGTTGGTGAGTAGTATAGCAAAGTGGGAATCACAGGACTATCTTAATCCAAAGACTATTCTTTAAATAGCCATACTATTAGCCATTTTCTTCACGCTAGTGTCCATGAGGCAGAATGAGGAAAAAGGTGTGTGTGTGTTCGCGCACAGGTGGGGAGGGGAGACTTTTCTATCTATGGCTATGCTATGCTATGCTGAAGAACTTTATGATTTTTGCTAGTTCATTCAGTCCTTTGTTCAACAAACATCCTCTGAATACCTAGTTAATATAAAAAGTAGTGAAACAGATGTCTTGCCACCATACCCTTGGCACTTCCCCTAGGGAAGGCTCTCTAATACGGGAAGGATTGCTGTCAGGACAGGAGGAGAGAAGGCAGGGCCCACTAGTATACAGGGAAAGGCTGTACTCATCTGCCCAGGACCACTCTAAGGGTTGGAGGAAGGATAAGATGGCTTGACTATTTGGCCCTAAGATGCAAAATGCTCTCCTCTGCTCCCAAGAGCTGCCCCTGTGGAGTCTGGGTAGAGGTGTTGACAGTCTGTTCTGCAAAGTTCCTTTTGATATAGCCTATGTGTCAGTCTTCCCCTTCTCAGGGATCTCCCTGATGTCTCAGTAAGCACCCTGTTCCACTTCATCATTAGAGCGATTGATTACTTTCTACCTCATGGGCCCAAGTTTCTACTTACCAAGTGGCCATTTCCCTACTGGTTCCTGGGTGCATTTTGGAGCTGCAGGACCCTATGACTGGCCCATTTTTTATTTTATTTTTTTTAGTTCAGCCTGGAAATGTTAACAATCATAATAATAATAACATATTTAGTTAACACTTACTGTGTGCCAGCCCTTGTGCCAAAAGCTCAACGGATGATTGCACTTAATCCTGTGTCAATCCTGTGATAGAGGTCCAAGTACTGTTACAATTGGCATGCATAAACCGCTCTCTTGGCCAGGGTTCTGCTGCCCCGTGCCTGCCCTGCACATTCAGACCACTCTAGGACCCTGGCCTGCCACTCCGGCCTCACATGGCACAGACCACCCCACTGCTGAGCTCAGTAGCAGCCAGGGAGGGCATTGGTCAGTTTCCCCTTGCCCATTCTTTTCCCTGAACAGGCAGGCATCTCTGCCAGGTCAGCTCCCTTCTCCTCAGCTTCCCTTGTGTTTTTCCTGGCCTTGGCTCATGCTGTTCCTTCTGCCCAGAATTCCTCTTTTCCCTCTTCTGTCTGGTAAAATGCTTATATTTCAAGCCTTGCTTTAATGTCATCCTGACCTGCCTGCCCTCCCCTGTCAGAATTAATTGCTCCCTTCTTTGTGTTGCTCAGCAGCACTTATCACTGTGAACTGTAGTTACTTGTTTCTCCGCTCAGCCCGAGGGAAGAGCCAGCAGAGGCCCCATCTGATTCACCTCCTTGTCTAGGGGCTCAAGGGCCGCCCAGTAAGCGGTTGCTGAAGCCCTTTGGGATTGGGGCAGGAGGCTGTGAAGCTTGACTGGGGACGTGCCTGGGATAGGACCTGAGTTCTCCCTGCATCCCTGCTATCTGTCCAATCTCTTCCTCCCTGACTGGCCAAAACCGGATTTCAGGGACTATGACAGGATTCCCCTCAGCAGGAATATGTCCATCTTCTCTCCCCTCTAGATGAATCTCTTTCAGTGCCTGCCTCCCTCCTAGTATCCTCTCTAGCACAGTGCTACCAGCTCTCCCCATTTAGCAGCATCTGCGGATTTCATTAACTTGCTACTTAACCCCTTTCACTCAGATCAGCTCTGAAGATGATAAATCAGGCCTGGGGCTCATCCCTGCAGCAGCCATTCTCTCCACACCCGCCTCTAACGAGGCTCTGGTTGCCCCTATTCATCACTGGCTGCCCTCTCTTTCTCCTGCAGTTTCATTGCCAGTACCCCCACACCATCACACACACAGTGTCAGTGTTGTTATAGCCCAGACACTCTGGGTTGAATCCTGGATCCAGATTTCAGGACAGATCCTGGAGCTGGTGGGCTTCCTAACCCAGAACCTCTGCCCCAGGGGACTATGGGCCTTGGCTTCCCTGGGCAGTGGGGTTAGGCCAAAGGCAGCAGGGGAGGGTGGATCCTGGCCTGGGAAAGGATGGAGAGAAGTAAGGAAGCACGGGGCTCTGTTCTACCCATAAGACTATGTTCATTTGTGTATAAGAGGGGTGTGGGAGGAATTATAGTAATCTGTATTCTTTTTGTTTTTTTAATCCTCACCCAAGGATATTTTTTCATTGATTTTTCAGAGAGAGTGAAAGGGAGGGAAGGAGGGAAAGGAGGGAGAGAGAAAAACATCAATGTGAGAGAGACACATCAACCAGCTGCCTCCCGCATGCACCCCAACAGGGCTGGGGAGTGAACTCACAACCCAGGTATGTGCCCTTGACTGGGAATCAAACTGGCGACCCTTTGGTCCTTGGGGCCATGCTCTAACCACTTAGAAACACTGGCCAGGGCTGGAGCTATATTCTTACTCCCTTCCTTTCTTCCTCCAGATCTCCACCCCCAACTCAGATCTTCCCAAGAGCCAGCTTTTAAATCTCTGTGACCTTGATAGTCCCACAGGCACCCACCGTGTCCCCAACTCCTCAGAGAGAGTGGGTGGGATGATATTGCTGTCCCAGTGACCCTGGGTAGGGGGTATGCAGAATAGCATCCAGATTCCCCTTCCATTACCCTGCTCTCCCTGCGGAGGCCAGGTTGCTTCTTCTCTGGGACTTCTTTCCCACCCTCATCTTTCTAGCTCACCCTTTTATTTCTCAAAGCTTCCCTGCTACAGTCAACCTGAGACCCCCCTCTTTCCTATTGCCCCTGTCACTATGGCTGCCATTCTGCTCACAGGGTGGGTCACCTGGGCCTCAGTGTAGTGTTAGAGCTGGCAAACAGTGTGGTTTCCCCCCAACTTAGCAGAATGGCCCTTTTCCCTCCCACTCTCCTTGCTGGCTCCTTCCTTAAGCCCTTCCCAAATACCATCGCTACTTCTCCTTCCTCCATGTAAGTACCTTGCCCTCTCTCCTTTAGGCCCCAGATCTCTCCTCTTGACTTCTTTCTCCTTCCCTCCCATGCCTCCTCTTCTGTTACCTTCTCCTATTTACAGACATAGACACCCTCAAAGGGACCACCCCAATGTTAGGGGCCCAGCCTTTTTGTAGTTCTAATCAGGGTCCTTCTGCTTTTTCTCTGCCCTTAGCAATCTTTTCTCTTGGGCTCTCTTCTCTCACCTCCATCTGCCCTCATTCTGTCTCTCCCTTTACCCCCACCCAATTCTCACCTTCATTCCATCATTCTAGTCAGCTCTTGAAAAGTATCAATTAGGCTGAAATTGGAGTCTCCCCATTCTAGTTCTTTTCCTACCCTTCTCAGGCCCTGTATGATTCCCTGTTCTCCTCTCCGTTGGCACCCTTCCTCTGGGGCAGGGATAGAGAAAGGGTTGAGGCCATTGGTATTCACTCAGTGCCTCCCCCCACCACCAATGTGTGTTTTTGTCAGACGCTATTTCTACAATGTCTTCATTACCTCCTAATTGGCCAAATCTCTTTTCTTTATTTTTTCTTGTTAAAGACAGATTTAAAGAACGAGTTCAGTAGCTCAGCCATTTTCAGACCGTCATTAATTTCCCGCCTTCTTATTTATTAATGGGGCAACTTCCTTGCTGGTATTTCTTGCTCCCTGAATATCTCTGTAAAAGCCTGCCTGGCTCATGCAGCCCCTGGGACCAGCGCTAACTCACTCTGACTTTGTGCTGCCCTCAGCTGCTCTGGCATACCCTCCACAGCCCCCCCTGCTCTCGCAGCCTTCCCTGGTCAAGGCCCCTCCACCCAAGACCTACAGGGAGGAGAGGAGGGTACACCTCCTGCATTCTAGGCACAGAGGACTGAGGTCCCCACTTTTCTCTTCCATCCCATCTCTCCTTCCACTGTATTCCAGGTCCTACACTAAGCTGGACACATGCTGTCACACTGACGCCTCAAGACCTTTAGGAACAAAAGAGGAAACTGAAGTGTAGGGAGCAGCAATGACTTGCCCAGGACCACTTTGCTTAGAAGGGGCCAGGTTGTGGCTCTAGTTCTATCAGGTCCATAGCTTGAGCTTTTTCCTTTATGCCAGCCAGCCTGAGGGAAGCCTATGCAGAAAGGTCATGTTTAGGATAAGTCTTGATTCAGAGGGAGAAACCAGGACCAGAGAGAAGGCAGCAGCACAGTGGAAAACAGAAGTCAGAGGCCTGAGGGTTAACAGGACTGTGATTAGCAAACTGTGTTGGGAGACCCGTCTCTCCTTTCCAAATCTTGACCTCTTTGTGTTCCATGTTCTTATCCTCCCAAGCCGGTGAGCTAAAGGACTCATGTCCTAATGGTGGCCTTACTAATATGTGGGAAGTTAGTTATCTGAGGACCCTTTCCATGCCTCTGAAGGGTGCTCCCTTTAAGGCCTTCTGAATGTGTTCTGTGTTGATGTCTTTTGACACTGGTTCTTTAGAAGCCCTAGCCTTTCTTTCCAGGTAAAGGGTTTGGCCCTGTTGCTGCCCCAAATTGCCGGCCCATGAACGGGTATAGGTAAGAGTTAGTAAGCTTTGGGCTACTTGAACCAACAGCTATTGCCCCATACATAGCCCAGGCCTGGGTCTAAGCATATGCTCATTCCACTGATGACTCCCAAACCTCTGAGCGATGGGGACTTGTGGTATGGTCCTGTTAGGATCCTCCTTGAGCTTTCCATAATCAGGAATACTGTTATGCCCTAGGCTTTAGGGTCTGAGCCCAGACTCCAGGTAAGGCTTAATCTTGCCCAGGGTCCAGTGGCTAAGGCTGTAACTGTCTCCACATGCTAGTGAGTGATGAGATGGTGATGAGGTTAGTGATCCCAAGTCAAGGGTGCAGGTCTAACACAGATAGCCTTGAAGACCCTGTGACTGCCCCCAAAGGCCAAATCATTGCTCTTCTCTTTGGAAATGAAAGCTCTGGACAGGCCTTTAGAAGGATCAAGGGAAGGAAGGAGAAAGAACTCAGGACAGAATCTTCCTTCCTGCCCAGGCTGGAGCCTCGGCTGCCCTCCGGCAGCAGTAGCTGGGAGCAGCAGCGGCGTGCAAAAAGGAGTCCCTTGGGGCCAAGCCCTGGGAGCTGTGTTTTTACACTAAAAGACCTTGTTTCGTGTCTCGTCCTGGTCATAACCCTGCTTAATAGAGACATTAAGATGAATGATTGAAGCTGCCTCTTTCCCTGCAGCCGGAAGGAGGGGCAGCCTGGGTGACCCTGGATAGAGGGGACACTGTGGGGATGGGTTGAGGTAGGAAGGAATCCACAAAGCATCCCCCTCCAACACGGAGCCTCAGCTTTGGTTGGCTGGAACCTCCTGCCCCAAAGGCTGCCTCATCCAGCTGAGCTTGTCTATGTTGACCAGCATTAGGGAGGCAGGGGTAATGTAGGCAGGAAAAGCTATCATAGGTGGACAAAGGATGACAGGGACTTTTACTTATACAGGCTTTCAAAGGGCTTTGATAAGCTTCTATGCACACAGGTTTTCATATTTATAAAAACAATAGCTAACAATTATTGGGTGCTCATGTGTGTGTCATGGGCTGTGCTTTATATGTATTGTCACATCTGATTCTCACAACAGCCTCATGATATAGGAAGAATTATTATTCCCAGTTTACAGATGATAAAGCTGACATTTAGAGAAGTTACGCCACTTGTCCAAGGTCACCCAGCTAATAAGTAGTGGAGCTGGACTATGAACCCAGGCAGTCTGACTTCAGAGCCTGTGCTGGTAACTCATCATCATATGCTGCCTCCAGTTTTACAAACTGACATAGCCTGGGATTGGGAGGACGGTTGGGGAGGACTATGGTTTTTGTATCAGAATGGGAATTGATTTAGAGATCAGAGACAACCATTAGGGATAAACAGGCTCATCTCTGGATGGGGCTGCAGAAGCGGTGGGGCCCCAGGGAACACCACTGACACAGGTCTCATTTACCATGTTTATGACAGGTCTGGCAGAGGGCAGCTCAGGGAAAGCTGCCCCTTCATAGATGACGTGAACACTTAGGGCAGGAAAATGTCTTGTTTTTTGTCTTTCCCCAAATCATCCCACCCCCTGCACCTGGCACTTTGCTGGGCATGGAGCAAATATCCAATAAACAGTTTCTAAAATATAGATGCTACAGCAGCCTTGAACCATTTTCAGCAGAAAGCACAATGCTCCGTGCCTGCAGATGTGAGTGGACACAACTGGGGAAGGTGGGCCGAGATTGCACTATCTAAAACCTTGCTACTCCAGGTGCAGTTTGAGGACCACCAGGGAACTTGTTAGAAATGCAGGATTTGAGGCCTTTCCCAGACCCACAGAATCACAATTTGCATTTTAACGAGGTCCCCATGTGTTTGGAAGGCACATGAAAGTTGGAGTAGCACTGTTGTGTAACAGAACTAACCTAGTCACTGCCCTGTTTAAACCCTCCGGTGGTTCTTTACTGCCCTTAAATCAAGACCAAACATATTATGAAATCTTGCTTATAAGACTATGCATGATTTAGCTCTTGCCTACTTCTTCAAACTGCTCTCTCACCATTTGCTTTGCTGTACTTTTCGGCTATAATAGTACTCAGTTGCTTCCCATCTACACCTGGGCCATTTCTTTACTTTGTACCTTTGCTCATGTTATTCCCTTTGCCTGAAATGCCCTTTCCTCTTAACTCTTTTCTTCCACTCTTAGACGTGAGAAATTCCTACTCAACCTTTAAGATGACTTAAATGTCACCTGTTTTGGGGAAACCTTTCCAGCTATGATCAATGCCTCATCTTCAATCCTTCATTGCAAGTGGTCTCTATGGCCACAGTTATCCCTCTCAGTGACACTTAGTTCTTTACCAGTTTGTCTCCCTCATTAGACTGTACGTTTTGTGAGGGCAGGGGCTGTGTCTATTTTTCATGTTCCTGTCTAGTACTTTTAAGGACTCAGCAGAAAGTAGGTATTCAAAGAATGTTTAAGTCTTTAAAAAGTAACAGTTGGAGAAGGATGGGGTGGAGCTCTTAAAACCAGGAAAAGTGAGTGCTGGAAGAGATCCCCTGAAGGTTTTGGATGCCCTCCTAAAAGCCCTACAGCATTCTGAGGCCCGAGGGCTGTGGTCAGGCACTGCCTGGAGATTAGGAATGTTGAGCAAGCACCTGCCCCGTGCACTAGTGAGTGCTGCAGTGCAGGGCTTGGCGGCTCAGAGGAGAAAAAGGAACAGGAAATGCTTCCTGGAGGAGGGCACATTGCTCCAGGAGTTCCGCAGGTGGAGAGGGGAACTGGAAAGGCATCCCAGTTGAAAGACCACCACCAGCAAAGGCATGGAGGCAGGAAAGTGCAAAGCACTGTGATAAGTAACAATTAGTCTCTTTGGCCTGGAAGAGAGGGGGAGTTAAAGAACTACTAGGAAATAAAGCTGGAAGCGTAGGTTGGAGCCTGAGTATAGAGGACTTGAATGTCAAGTCAAGACCAGGAAGGAATCCAGTGTAAGGAAAAGGCCCTACTAATCTGAAAAAGCAGTAAAAGGAGTTTATTTAATAAATCCTGTGGGGGTGGGGAGGGAAGGTAGTGTAAAGGAGGCCCCAGTGGGTTTGGAACTGACACTTGGCTACATCCAGTGTGGGGCTTTAGGCAACATCCCCTGACCCAAATATCTATTCAATCCGCTGTTTTATACGGGCTGAAAAGCCTCTTAGAGAAAAACAAGTAAATTTGAACAAAGCCCATAACTGGATCAGGAATATACCACGATGACTAGAGTAGAGGTATATGGACAACCCAAAGGATACCATATTGCTGGAAGGGCCAGCAGATTCAGAAAGAGACCTAATGATAGAGGAGGGAAGAGTCTGGCAGGTGTCGGCCAGATTCCATAACAGGACTAAGGACTGAAGAGGGATCATGGCTCTGGTTGAGTATGACAGTTCTCATATACTAGTAAACTCACGTCTGATGGTATTAGGTGTGCACAACGAGAATAAAATGGACTGGTTGAATAAGTGGAAAGAGCTGTCTCTGAAACACTTAAGAGCTGAAACAACCCTGCTGAGGAGCTCTATGTCCCCCTAGCTGAATGTGATATGGAGAGAGTCTTCTTACTTTTGAGAGAATGCCATGCTCTCGCACTGGCATCATGAGAATTGAGCACATCAAACAGAGACATTTAAGGCCAGTATCCACAGTGTACTTAGTGACACAAGCTCTTGGAACATGGTAGCTTGCATTGATCCATGGGCAAAACCGAGGCTTTTTTTTTTTTTTTTTTTAAGGAATATTGTTAGAAACTGGTATTTCTCTAGGAGCAGGCGAGGGCCTAGAATTAGCAAGACTAGTACAGTAACTAATGTTAATGTAAACTCACTGGTACCACCAGCTGGTACAGATGGCAGGGAACATCTGCATTGCTACAGACTACAAGGCAGTCCAGGGAATACAGAACCAGAAGCTTGTGAGTGGATTTGAAAAAATTGAGGGAGTCTGGCTTTGAAGAGAGAAGTTGGCACCATTCCAAAGGGGCAAAGGTGAATGCCGGCATCTGATCAGTGATGGGAAAGCTCCAGTAGACAACAGGAGAGAACTGAACTTGAAGTTGAGATGGGAACAGGCAAAAGGTGGGAGTGCTGGTGGCTGGTGACCAACCTCAAGAGAAAAAGAACAAAGGAAACTTCACTCACTGAGCACCTACTTTACATGGGTGGGCACTGTGGTAGATGCCTTCTTCACTTGATTGGTTATGCAGGAATTATCTCCATTTGATAGTGGAGGAAACAAGCCCAGAGAAGGTGACTTTCCTTATTCATCAAATATATGTACTTAGAATATAAAGATGATTAAGACACAGTCCTCTTCTGTAAGGATCTCAGATTATTTCAGAAGAGATATAGAGGCAAGTCATTTTATTTTATTTTTAAAAATATTTTTATTAATTTCAGAGAGGAAGGGAGAGAGAGAGAGAGATAGAAACATCAATGATGAGAGAGAATCATTGATTGGCTATCTCCTGCATGCCCCCCACTGGGGATTGAGCCCCAAACCTGGGCATGTGCCCTGACTGAGAATTGAACCATGACCTCCCGGTTCATAGATTGACTCTCAACCACTGAGTCACGCCAGCTGGGCTAGAGGCAAATCATTTGATTACAGAGTAGTCCTTAGACAAGAGAAGATGTAAGCACAAGGTGCAATGAAAGAACCACAAAGAGGTTCGTTCCCCAAGCCACAGGATCAGTAAGCCAGGATACAAATCCTGGACTATGGGAATCTAAAGCTCAGCTCCTTCCACCACTCTTGCTGCACAGCTACAGCTTTCAGGACCCTTAGTTATAGTCTGAGTTCTGAGGAGGGGCAGTAGTTCTTGCTACTGGCAGGGAATTTTTAAAAACAAGGAGAGGAAACTGGGAATTAAGATGCAACACGTACAGGTGACCCAGTAGCCCCTCAGGCCCAGAAGACGAGATGATGGCGCCCTGATAGTTACCAGGAGACCCTCCCTGGGACAGGATTGATTCCAGGGCCTACAGGTGGCAATGAGTGGTTCTATCTATGGGAGCTATTGGAGGCAGGAAACCAGGCTGGTTCTTAGAGAGGCAGATTGGGACCAGAGAATGAAGGGTCTCAAAAATCAAATTAGGTTTGAGAGGAGAGGCACTGAGAATATGAGAATGAAATCAGACAATTTTTGGGTTGGAAGAACTTGCCCAATCTCTAGGATCATCAACTCCTTTTTGCTTCTGTTGCATTCAATAAATCCTGACAGGATTGTCTACCTTTTTGAAAAAACTCTTTTTCTTAAAAAACATCCCCTTCTTAGGACCAGATCTGAAGAGTCCTGGGCCCCCAATCTTTTCTGAGGATGCTTTCCTCTGACTAGTGGTTGGACAGCCCAAGCCAACCTTCCACAGTTGGGAAAGGGCTGTGAGCTGGGGCATGTGAATGACAACTCTCTCTGGAACAGTGGGTGAGGCAGGGTGAAGTCAGAGGATCAGAGTTGGGAGGTGAGAACTAGAGAGGGGACAGAGAAGGCAGAGAGTGAAGCAGCTTGGGGAAGAAAGCCTCCCTGGCAGGTGGCTCCATTTGATTTCTGATTTAAAGGGGGAGGCTTAGATAGCCAAGAAGAAAAAGGCTAATAAGAAAAATATTAAACTGCAGTGTGTGTTTCCCCAGGGACTTCCTGTTGCCATGACTGACCTCCTGGAGAGCGCCATTCGTTCCCGAGCATGGCAGCTTTATAGGCACTTGTAGGCCTGCAAAGAACACCAATTTGCTGCTGCAGTTTGTTTTGATAACTGAAACTTTCAATAAATCTATATTAAAATCAAAGGGAAAATTAACTAGGCCCTAGTGAGGGGCACAGAGATAAGGGAGCACATTACCACCCTGGCCTCAGCCACCCCACATCCGTCTCTTAGTTCAGATTCAGGTCACTAGGGAGATGAATGGCTCAGGCTCATGGGGAACAGCCCTGGGGAGAGCAGGGCGAAGAAGGCATGGCCAGGTCCAGCCCTCACTGCTCCTGGAGAAGCAGAGAAGTCTGTAGGAATAGGATGGGGGGTGAGGAGGTGGGGTGATGGTGGGAAGAATTGGAGAGAGGGATGGGAGAGGGGCAAAAATAACAGAAATAGCCAATATTTACTGAACTCCAAATACTGTGCTAAGCACCTTTGTATTTAATTCTAACTATAAGTAGGTACCAGTATTATCTCCACTCTATAGATGAAGACACTGAGCCTCAGAGAGGCATGTGACTCACCTAAGGTCACATAATGAGCCAGGACTCTAACCTGAACAGGCTCTCTCCGAGCTCACTATGCAGTCTTTTGTAGCTTACAAGAGACTGTGAATGGCAGAAGCAGTTTTTCTAGTTCTCAGGTAAAAATGGTTCAGAACCAGTCTGGGTTCTCTCGGCTGTGTCAAGTTTGGGGGCTGCCATGTACTGTCGTTGGGTCCTGGGTTCTCTGCCCTTTGATTGCTGATTAAGGTCCCAGCTTTGATGGTCATCTTGCTGTTCTTCCTGGTGGTTTGACAGGGCAGTAGAAGAACCAACTTGGTCCTCTTTTTGGTCCCTGTTCTCAGTGTTCACTTTAGCTCGGTCACTTAAATCATCAGCCAGGAGGCTGCCCAGGGTATATCTATGTCTGGGTATTGGGTTCAGCTCATCTGCCTCCAAAAATTCACTTGCCCTGTCTCCACCCGCAACCTTGGGTCTTGGCCACTTACTCTTTGGATAGCCCAGCTGCCACTATTGTCACTCATTTACTAACACATTTGGTTGTCTTAGCTTCCTCTGGGAGGAGGATTAGGTTTTGATAGAGCCTCCAATGTACCCACTGTGGTAGGACTACAATGAAGCTCATTGACCAGAGGCTGTGTATGACTCCTCTCACCATTTCTAGGGTGTGGGATCTGGCGCCCCCTGCGGCTACCTGAGTGGTGGGATAATACAACCCTCTCTGAGAAGTGATGGTTCTACTTGGCCTGAATGACAAGGCAACTACCTGTGTTTTCTTTGAAGCTCTGGTCAACTTTATACTACCTATATTTTCTTTCCCTCCTTCCCTGCCTTACTTCCCTTCTCCCTCTTACTCTTGCTGCCCTGAGATTATACTTCCTAATGAAGTCTTATCACATAAAATTCGCTTCAGGCTCTGCTTTCTAGAAAACCAGAAAACAGAGAAAATCACAACAGTGTCAAAGGCTTGATGAAGCCCAATGCTGGGTTAGCAGCAATATAAGGCACCAAGTGTAGAGTGAGCTTTTACACTGTTCTATTATTTGAATGTATTTCGCCTGGTCTTTATCTAAAAAGAGCTTACAGTCTGCTGAAGTCCTAGAAGGTATACAATTGAGCTCTAGAGCACAAAGGAGGAAAAAGCACATTCTGGGGGAAATCAAGGTGGTCATGGAAAGTTCCATGGAGAATACTGGGGCTGGGCTTTAAAGAGAGTCTCCAACCCAGATAGTGCAGGTTTACTACTTCATTCTTAGACAAGAAGGTTGGCTGTGCCCTATTCTCTGGCCAGACTCAGGATAGAATAAAGCCAGAGACAGGAAAGGCTATCTCAGGGCCTTTTATTTGTCTACTTTTATTTATCTACTTATTTATTGTCTGTTTTTCCTCATCCTTCTCCTCTCCAATATAAAAGCTCCAAGAGGATACAGGTTTTATATGTATTATTCACCAATTAATCCTCAGCAACAGAAACAGTGCCTGAAACTTAGGAGAGGCCCTATAAATATATGTTGACTCACCGAGCAACTGGGATTAATATTTAGATGGCATTATGGAGGAGGAAGACCCAATTCCAGCTCCAAGAATCAGGGGATATAGGCAGATGTGCTTCCACTTTACTGACCTAGAGTTAAGTGACATCTATCCCTGCTGATGTTTATTCACCTCATTTGTCCACAAACATTTATTGAGTGCCTGCTTTTGCCTGGCACTGTGCTGGACATTACTGATACAGCATGAACAATATTGAAATAATGCTTACCTTATGGAAGTTTACAGTCCTGGGGGAGAGACAAAAAGGAAATAGACAATTATAAAACAATGTGATGAACTGAATAGGTGCAGAGCCAAATAACCTAAGCCATTATGTGGGATTAAGAAAGGTATTCCCAGCTCAAGTGGGAACCATTATGTTAAGGTCAGATCTCAGAGGTGGCAGAGCCCAGAAATGACATGATTTCTTTTAAGTGAAAACATGCAGACAGCAGAGGGCTTGGTGACTGCAGCTAGACCCAGGAGATGACTCCTGCCTGTTTGGGAGGCTGTCAAAGCCATCACTGGCTTGGTCCAGGCTGGGGTTTCCCAGCTCAGAACCGGTACCCTTGACTTCCCAGAGAGCCATAATCTAGATGAAAAAACACATCAGAGTATTCTCCTGCTGACGGAAGAGACTGGCCGAGGCTGTCCAGGGAAATTCTTCACTGTTGAGGCCGGAATCCTTTTAACCTGTAAGTTCCCTCTGGAGCCGACCTGAACGAGTTATTTCCCTCTTCCTTAGAAAGGGCCCTTGAGAAATCTTAGGAAAAAAAAACTAAGCATTTTCTTCTTAGCCTAAACACCCCTCTTCTCGGTTCTCCCTCCACCCCCAGCCCACCACAGAGAGTGAATACTAAGGACCTGTTGAATGAACAAATCATGAGAAGTTGTCATCTAAATATAACGTCACCTTATGAGCCTATACTCACCTTATAGAATATATTTTAAGTTGGGAAAACGAAAGTGGACCTTGAGTCGCTCTAGGCCTTGGAAAGTTTTCGTGTGTGTGTTTTTAAATTTCTTTCACAGTCGAAAATGAGCCCCCACTTCACTCTCTTATGAGTACTTGCCACCTCAAAACTACAAGTCCCATAAAGCCGGCCTCAGGGAATCACCATCTTGACATACCTTAGTGCGCATGTCGGCGGGAGAGTTAACATTTGGGGAGAAGAAGCCCCGCCCACCTGCATCCCATTGGTTGAAGGAGCCGGTGGCGGGATCAGCGATTGGCCACTGCGCCCGTCCGTCCACCGCGTCGGTCGGGGTCAGAGTGCGCGGAGGTGAGTCGGTGTGTTGTGGACTCGTGGTGCTGGCTGCTGCTTTTGAGGCGGCCGGGATCGGGCGGTGGGGAGCAAGCGGAGCTGGCCCTGCCTCTGTCCGGCCGGCGCCACAGTCGGCGCGGGCCGCGCCCGCTGCCGTAAACTGCCCTGAGCGCCTGCTGAGGCCGAGGGAGACGTCGGGGCCTGCATCTGGAGGGAGCCTGCCGCGCTGGCCCCAAGGAGCGGGCGTTGCCATGGCGACAGCCTCTCCTGCTGCTGACGGGGGGCGGGGGCGGCCCTGGGAAGGAGGACTGGTCTCCTGGCCCCCTGCCCCTCCCCTTACTCTCCCCTGGACTTGGATGGGCCCGAGTTGGGGGCAACACCCTGGGGTGGGTGATGCGGAGAGGCTCCCCAGTGGGCCCTGGTTGATGCATGCGGGATGAGAGGGTCGCGGCGCGCACAGTTTGTGCAGCTTGGGTGCTGGCCCATGTGCTCACCCTGGATGCGTGATCTACTGAGTAATGGTCAGGCGGAGAGGGCGTGGGGCAGGGCTCTGCCAGACAGACTGTGTGAGGTGACTAAGGGTACTGACTTCTTACATGGGATTACCAGGGAGGAGGAAGAGAGGTTTGATCAGAGAGGATAGAAATCCAGCAAGGAGATAGTAGATAGAACATCCCTTTTCCCCCTCCCCAACACCCACACAGACACATAAGGTTAGTTTACCTCTTTGTAAATCTGTAGCGGTGGTAGTAGTGATGGTGGAAGGAGTGAATAAGGGGCCTAACTGGGCTAGCTTTCTGTTTGTTTTTCCTGCAAATGTTACAGCAACAGGTGCTTTCTTAAAACAAAAAAGCGTGAACTAGGATTGGGGCTTGACTTCGAGTTCTTGCAAAATATAACTGCTCCTGTTGATTTGGAAGATGCTGAATGTGGCCCCTCATTGGGGGGTTTGGATTCTGTCCTTTGGGCTGGATTTTGCAAATTGATGGTGTCTATCATTGCCTCTATAGTTGTCTGGCATTAGCTCTTGTCAGACATTTTACCAGTCTCCCAGCTGAAGGGCAAAAAAACACGAATCCCATTGGCCAAAGACTATGCACTATTTGAACTATAGTAGGTTGTGATTGGCTGAATGATTTTTGATTGTAGAGTTTCTACTAGAAATTGGCTTCATCAAATTCTGCTTTATTCTGACTTTATCATACACAGCAGGCCTTGTTTTAGTGGGTTCGAGCCTGGAGCTTAAGTATATTATACCTGAATCCCCTACCATTTAAAAGCCAATTTATAAACAGGGACTTGAAGTGTGACTCCACTAATGTGTGTGTCTGTGATCTTGGTTAGAAACCCACTTGGCTGCCTTTCCTCAGAGAGGTGGGGGGTGGGGGAAGGGAGCTGCCGGGAAGTGATTGATAAGGTTTCCTTTATGGATTCTGTGGTGCTTCACTGGAGCTCAGAGCACTTTGGCAACTTAAGCACTCCAAATTAAAAGCTCATTAACAATTCCCGCCCAAAGATCCTGTAAATAATCGGCTAGCTAGGTCATAGAGCTTGACTGAGAGCTCTCCTTCCAACTTCCAACTCCAAATAAAAGTGCTTTTTTATTCCTTTTCATCTTGAAAAGTGTTTTGTTTGTGGTGCGCTAAGTTGATGAGTGACATTTTCTCAGCGAATCTGAGTAGAATAAAGTCTTAAATGTGTATAGAGTGGTAGACAGGAATAGATGGATTCCAAACCTAGGTGTTTCTTTGTGCAAAGGGCGTTTTGCTAGCTTATAAGGGCACCTCTGCAACTTCTAGTCCTTTGGAAGATCTGAATTAGGTGATAAATAATGATAGGTGTCCATTGATTTGATTTGGGATTTGGTTACCTTGACTTTCGATGAACTTGAGACAGACCTGGAAGCATCCTGCAAGTGTTTCCTAGTTTATGTGGCCATTTGCAATGTGGCTTGTGTGTTTGTGGCAACCCCTCCTCTAATCCTGGCCTCAGTTCCTGAGTTCGGAATATTGCCATCCTTACTAGTGTCCTCTCCTTGACTAGACTAGGATTCTGGGATTATCCAGAAAGCATACAACTTTATGGCCTCTTTCTCAGTCTAAGCTTAGATATTGTAAATGTTTAGTGTTCCTAGGAGGTAAGTCTCTTAGTAAGAAAAATATGCTACTAGAGAACATAAAATTCCTCATTCCAAAAATATATACTGTCAGTAGCTTCTGAAACCTCTATATAGGCACCGTCCTTCCACATAGATGGCTGTTATCCCAAAGTAGTTTGAGTTTAGGAGTTTGAAGTAGACTGTTGGTCCTTAAATTTTTTCACATAGCAGCCCCATGAGGATTTGATCCTTTGTATTGAAATAGATTTGTTGCAGAGATGTGTATTTATCCACAGCATTGGGGCTTTCCAGCTTTCACAGAACCTTCAGCATCCCCAGCTACCAGCCTTGGCATCTTCGAAGTACGGAGAGGTGAGAATTCTGCTGCCTGGTCAAGTTTGGCTTGACTTCTTCCTTATGAGCATTTGAGCTTGGAGGGTGAGGGGTCGGGGCAGGTGCAGATTGTATTTGTGTGTAGCTTTTTCTAATAAGACACCATATGCTCAAAAACCACTGAAACTTACCCAAAGTCTGTAAGTGTGAGAGTTGGAGGTAGGGTATTCAGAATCTCAAGTTCTGTCATGATTTCTTTGTGGGCATTTCATGAACACCTACTTTAGGTTCAGAAAGGTTTAATAAGCTGGAATAGTTCTTTATTCTGAGAAATAAACATCTTTAGATGGCAGGAAGGAACACTTTCATTTGACTTTGGTTAATACATTTGACCGAGGCCTTGGGATCGTGGTTTAATTTGGGTTGCGAGTTACCTTTGGGTGGATGATTAATCCCAGCCTATCTCCATTTTACACGGATTGAGGCTAGCTAAAAAGGTAGACTCCGATGATTGATATCCAGGATTTCAGAGGCTATTTCTTTCATAACTAAGGGCCAGGCACTTTGCTAGGCCCTGGGATTGTGGTGCTAAATAAGATAGCTACTTCCCCTGACCAGAGAGCTTACAAATTCATGGGCAAGACAGATAGTAAAGTAGCAATTATGATACACTCTGAGAGTGCTATAATAAGGTAAGTGTAGGTGCTTTGGGAGTACTCAGAAGGGTCCCTCACCCAGACCAATGGGCGTAGGGAAGGCTACTCAGAGGAAGTAACTTCCTCATCTCGAATTAGATGAAAACATGAGGGACCAAGCGTGAAGGTCAGAGCTTTGTTGAATTTGAGAAACTGAAGTTTAATGTGATTGAAAGAGTACTCTGTGGGCAAGGGGTAGGAAAATATGGTGAGAAATGAAACAGGAAAGGTAAACAGAGGCCAGGACCTTAAAGATCAGAAGCAGATGATGGGTAGGGGAAAAATTAGAAACTTTTTCTGTAAAGGACCAGTACATATTAAGGCTTTGTGGGTCTCTGTCACAATCATTCGACTCTACTCAACTCTACATGAAAGCAGACATAGTACGAAAATGAATGACATGGCTGTGTTCCAGTAAAATGTATAAAAACAGTGGCAGCTGGATTTAGCCTGTGGGCCACAGTTTGCCAGCCTCAGAGCAGACTCTCATAAGAGCAGTAAGAATTCATGAAAAGGTATTAAGCAGTGGATTGATAATATATGTTTTGGAAAGTTTGCTCTGATTTCAGTGTTAAGAATGGGTCGAAGGAGACAATACTGGAGCAGAAAGACCAGTAAGGAGACTGTGGCAGTTACATGGGTAGCATTTTATATTTCCCTCTTTGAGGCAGTATTTCGACACTTAAAGATTGAGTATAACTGAATCTTTGCATATATGTATACAGTATACTTGTTCTCTTTACGGATTTCCAGGCCATCTACTGGAGCTTAAAAGATGTCTACCAAAGAATTCGTTGGTGATACCAGCTCCTATTTCACAGACTAGAAAAGATGTAGGAAGGGAAAGTTGGTGTCAAATGATTGAAAAGACTTTGGGAACTCTTTCCTATTTAAAGAAGTAGGAAATACATGGAGCCCTGGTAGAGATCTTGGTCTAAGGGCCTATAGCTCAGTGATAATTGCTTTGAACTTCTTGAACTGTACACACAGAGAACCACCCCTTTTCCTAAGCTTTCCAGGAATTGCCCTCATTATTGTCCTACTCAGTCTCTCCTTGCTTGTGGCAAAATGATGACTTTTTTTCTGGGTTTGGGAATGTTGCTTAGGCACAGGGACCAAATGAAAGTTGAGTGTTTGATGAATTGTTTCCTCCTCCTACAAGCCCCAGTGTACTTGCATTGCTGAAGGGAAGCCTGTAGGTTTCTGATACAGTGTTATATGACCTTGGTTAAGTGACTTACCTCGCTGAGTTTAGCTTTCCTACCTGTAAAATGGATAATGGAACTTAATAGGGCTGGTTAAAGGATTTAATGAGATACTATGTGTAAAGCTCTTAGTTCAGTGTATTTAACTTGTTAAATAGTTGCAGAGAAGTGTATTTAGTGTATAGTATTTTACACAATAATTTTTACAAAGCAGCCAGTAATTGGGTGAGTTGGCCTGTGACTTAGTATGTTTTGGGTCCTTACAATTGTATTTGTGGCCATATGATAGAAACATAGACCCTGGCGGAGGCGAGGCCGTCAGCAGACAAGAGGAAGTTACAACTAAAGCAAGACACTGCTCTTCATAATGGAACATTTTCAGAGAGCAGGAATCCCATTTAGAATCCCAGAACTTTGTTCAGTGTGGACCTTAGTCCCCATACCATCAGTGAAGCGAATTGAGAGAGCAGCTACCCAAAGAAATTCACCGAAGTGTGACTAGTCATCTCTCCCAGTCCGTCTGGGTCGTTTATTAGTATTGCCACCCTGTGGCTTCACATCTTTGTAGTGCCTCTTGGATGTCTTTTATTACTTTTCACAACTCTAGGAAGTGGGTCAGGTGGTCAGCATTATTATCCCTGCTACCCATTGAGGAAACTGAGGCCCAGTAAGGTTAAGTGTGTTGCCCAAGGTCATGCTGTGAGGTATCGTGAGAGCTAGTGCAGATTTGCCTCCAGATGAAATTGTTAGTTTATTGCTGTGATTTCTCTTTTTTTGAGTCAGAGATGTGTAGTCACTGCAGAAATGTGTTCTGATGCATGCCTTATCCAGATATGCTAGGCTTAATTTGGGTCCCACTTTATCCTCTTGGTCCTGTTGGATTTTAATTGATGGCTGCTAGGAACAGGCCTGTTGAGAAGCAGATTCCCTTTGGGTCATTGTTTTTAGTCCGTCCTCCTTTGGGGACATTCTTGGGGGAGCCTTGGGTTACAAGAGATTGCTTTGATATGTTCAAAATTGTGCCTTGTGCCCCACAGCTACAGGTAAAATCAAAAGGCGGATAATTTATGGGAGTGTCAGAGCTGGCCGCTGGCACCTCAGGAGGCCATTAGTATGCCTGTTCAGACCCTCTGTGTCCTTGCAATTGATTCCTCTTTGCATGAGCTTGATTTGGGAAGCTGTAGATCTGTGGTAGTGATTGGATGTGACAGTCCAAACACTGGTCCCTAAATTAATCCTTTTAATAGTATTCTGGCACCAAGGCAATGTTTCTCCCCTCTCTCTTTAACTGAGAGGACAGAATGGGGTGGCTTAGGAGGAAGGAGGGAGGAGGGGAGAGAGAGAGGAAAAGAAGCTTTGATTGGTACTTAGACCCTGCTCTGCTCTAACATGTTCTGATTCCAGCCCAGTTGACATTATGACTTTGGGCATATACATTCATTCAGCAAACAGTGACTCACACTTACTTGTGCCTGGCTCTGGACTGGGAATACAGAAATGAATAAGATGTGGTCCTTGCCCTTAAGGATCTATGTCTAGCTCAGTGTTTCTCATACTTTTTAAACTCATGCACTATTTAGATGGAGAAAACTAATTTTATGCTTTTCTTTAATGCTGCTTGAAATTTTTAAATGCAACAAAGAGTCTGACCAAAGACAAGTCAAAGAAATTATCATGTCAGATATTATTTTTAAACACACATGCGCGCGCGCGCGCACACACACACACACACACACAACTATACCTACTATCTTCTATCCTCACCTTCTTCCTGAAAATGGCTGGTAGGAGGAGAAACAGATAACTAAAATCTTACAATCTAGTGAGATAAAAGTTATCAAATAAGGATAAACTGTGCTATTGGATCAATTAACTTTATGATGGTGTCAGAGAAAGCTCCCCAAAAGGGGAGCTTTGAGTTGGATTTTGAGGAAGGAGCAGTAATTTGCCTGGTGAAAATAGAAGTACATTTTAAAACAGAGGAAGGAGCATTTGCCAAGGCACAGATTTGTAAAAGAAAACATCTAATTTGGGGACTGAGCAAGAGCTGATTGTCACCTTGCCTCCTGCCAGTTCCTCGGCTCTGTGAGATTGGGAGGATTTGCTCCTCTGGAATTGTTGTAGAAGAGGCTTTGTGTTCCTTGTGCTGCGGTTGTTTTAATCCAGGGTACCCCTTCCTGTTTCTGCTTTTTGTACCCAGGCTGCAATATGTTTTTCTTGTTAGAATATATTTAAAAATTGTTACGAAAACAAATTTGGATGACTTGGACAAACTTAATTATTGCTTGTGGTTGAATTATTTTGAGTGAAAGTCACACCTTATCTCAAAAAAAACAAACAAACAAAACAAAACACACTGAAGTGGATATGCATTGCTAGCCTTATGGCTGGCTGATGGGGGAATCAGTCCAGTGGGGAAAATGGGCCGTCAAGCATGGGAGAGGAGAACAGGACCCGAAGTGCCTCTGAGCCTTAGTTTTCTCATCTGTAAAGTGGTAATACTGTTACCCATTTTGCTGGATAGTTGAAAGGATTAAATGGGATGAAATTTGTAAATTCCTAATAATGAGCCTGTCTTACAGTAGATTTTCAGAAAATGTTGTTTTCCTTTCCTCTTTATCATGTTAACAGCAATGGCTCCCTTTTACTGAGCACTTACTGTTGTGCAAAGCACTTTATATACGTTGTGTGTCTACATCAAACCCCTAAGAGATAAGTATTTTTATAGGTGTCATTACAAAGAATATGTATTAGAGTTAGGATTAAAACCTAAGCAGAGCTAATATCAGCCTTTTGACAACTAGCTATATGACTCCTTGTTTCTGTATCAGTTCTCCATCTCATAAGTAGAAGGTTTTGGGGTCAGATGCTTTCTATGAGTGTAGGAGGTGCTTAACAGGGTGAGAGTAGCATACCCTGCCCTTCATCCATTTCTATCTTATTTATGGTGTGTTAGGAAATAAGCCCTTGCCCCTACTTGTATGCAGTGGGGTCAGAACTGACCTGTAGGGTTTTGCAAAGAGATGTTTCTCAGCTTTGGCCCCTCTACGGAATTTGCCAAACTACTGGATGTGGCTGATGGATTAGCAGACAGCAGGCAAATCACAGTCACTTCTTTTTAGTTTTATTTTTGTTTATTTTATTTTTAATACATTTTTATTTATTTCAGAGAGGAAGGGAGAGGGAGAGAGAGATAGAAACATCAATGATGAGAGAGAATCATTGATAGGCTGCCTCCTGCACAGCCCACACTGGGGATTGAGCCTGCAACCTGGCCATATTCCCTGACCAGGAATGGAACCTGTGACCTCCTGGTTCGTAGGTTGACGCTCAACCACTGAGCCACTTCTTTTTTTGTGCTGCCTTGACCTACTGAGACAGGCATGGGGAGAGTGAACCTCCAATGGCCTGTGATGTTGCCACCAGAATTTGAAGTTCCTGGAGGTTTTTAGTGACTTTCGCTCTGCTGATAGCTTGGGATTAGCAGCTGTTTCTGACATTGGGTGAGCTTTCCCTGGCCCTGTGTTGGAGCAGAAGCAGCTGTAGCTACAGGCCAAGAAGTGACAGGTTCTAGAGAGGAGAATGTTTTATTGAATTGAGAACCCAGCTTTGGAGTTCCTTCTTCATTCCATTTTGGGGCCATCAGGAAGTTGTGTAGAGGTTCCAGGGCATGCCAAGCTTTGTTGTCTCAGCTTCTAACTTTCAGCACATTAGACCTAGCTCTCAGGCCCTTGGCCTCCACTTGGGGAACAGGTGATGAGGCCTTGTGTTGGGGCAGTGGCCCAAGTCCCTGAACTGGGAGTTGGGAGCTCTGGGTTCTCTTCTTACTCCTCCTTGCTTTGTGAACCTTGTGCAATCGTTTCTTTTTCTGGAGCTCATTTTCACTGGCTGGCTGGACTGTGTCACCTCTTAAGTTTTCTTTCACCTTTGATAGTCTAATTTTCATAGAAAGTGCTCTGGCAGTAAGGATGCATTCATTAGATTGAAGATGATTACTTTTTAAGGCATACAGTTTGTTTATATTTTTCCCAGGCTATTTTTAGCTGCCTAAGATAGAGCCTGTGACCAAGTTCCAGACAGGTATTACTGTATTGTCTGTTGATGCTTCTGTGACTCGGTTGCCTGAGCAGTTGTGGTACTACTGATCAGATTGGGATAGAGACTTGCCCCAGGACTGGGAACTGGGGAAGCTGCAGCTGACCCAGGTGCTTCGTCAGCTGGACTCAGAACCTGCCTTTGGTGCCTTGGAGTTTCTCTGGAATCTTCTGGCTTTTAATGGAATGGATTGAATCCAGGGGTGTACAAACCTTCCCACCCCCCTCCACCCCACCTCCCCATTTCAAGTATATATGGTTGGGGAGATAGGGTGGGAGTAGATCTCGTGTTTCATGATGGGCTTTTCTTCTTTTCCATCCCCCAGACTCCCCTGGCCTGTGCATGTGGATGTTAAAGGATGGCCCCCCTCCCTTTGCCCTCCCTTCCCCCCTCTAGTAATGGAAGGCTATAAAATGTCTATTTACCCAAGACACCAGAATGACTCCTCTGTGGTTCCACTAATCTGGTGATTTGGTGCTTCTCTGGTCTCTCAGGTAAATACAGATTGAGGCTTTTTATAAAGGCATATTATTTCCCTCATTAAATGTGTGTTTTGGCACATGCGTTATTTACCTGACCGACAGTAATGGCTGCAGAGGAGCCATTGGTGTCTGTTGTGTAAATACTCTGCACAGAGACCATCCTCCTGGGGCTGTGGCTCAGGCCTGTTTCTCCAAATCTGACTAGCCCTGTGGCAGTCCTGTTTACCCCTCCCCTGCCCCTAGAGGGCTGGTCCCTTCATTTTGAGAAGGGAATCATTCATTTTCCTCCTTGCCATAAGGTACTTACTACTGTTAATTTACTAGGAGAAATAAAAGGATATCTAAGAATAAATGGTATAAATCTTGGTCTCTGATCAAAGATTGTGTGCAGAAAAACACAGAATCATAAATTGTTTCTTTTGTGTTTTGCCCCTCAACTAGATACTCAAATCCCAGCTGATAATATAAGTTCTAGACTTATATTCTGCAAACTTATGACTAAAGTATAAAGACATCAATAGAAAAGAGAAACCCCTAGAAGCCAGAGAAAACGAGGGCAGGTGAAGCTCCACTGCACTTAGGGCAGGGATGTTTCCTAAGAAGGCTCTACTGGGGGCAGGAGTGCCCAGTGAGGGGGCACCAGTTGGGGCTCTGATGGAGACTCGCCAGCCTCCCTGCTAGAGGAGAGCATGCAACCTACGTTCTGTGGACAGTGTGGGGCGATTGCTACCTTACGTACTGTCTGTTCTCGGTTTCTTTTTTAAAACAACATTGTGTATGGATTAAAAGATAAATTTTAAAAAGTTTGAAATAGACCAAATTTACATAAAAGTTGGAAATTTAATACAAATAAAATTTTTTGAACCATTTGAGAGTTATGTTGCTGATCTAACGCCCCATCACCCTGAATACTTTGCATGTATTTCCTAATGCAAGGACATTTTCCTACCTAAACAAAATGCAACCATGAAAATTAGGAAATTGACATTGATAACATTACCTCCATCTAATCCTCAAACCTCATTCAAGTTTTGCGTGTTGTCCCAGTAATGTTCTTTGTAGCAAAATGATCCAGTTCATAATTGTGCATTGCCTTTAGTTATTAAGTCTCTTTAATCTCCTTTAACTTACCTAAGTAACTATACCTTGACCTTCATGACCTTGATATACATGTATATTTATTTTAAAATATATATTTTTATTGATTTCAGAGAGGGAAGGAGAGGGAGAGAGAGATAGAAACATCAGTGATAAGAGAGAATCATCTATTGGCTGCCTCCTACACACCCCACACTGGGGATTGGGCCCGAAACCTGGGCATGTGCCCTGACTGGGAATTGAACCGTGACCTTCTAGTTCATAGGTCGATGCTCAACCACTGAGCCACACCAACCGGTCCATGACCTTGATACTTTTGAACATTATGGGCTGTCCTTCAATTAGGGTTTGTCCGATATTTTCTGATGATTATATTTTGGTTATACATCTTTGAATATCACAGAATGATGCTTTGTTCTTCTCATTGCATCTTATATCTTGTGGTACATGATTTTGACTTATTCCATTATTAATAATGTTCATTTTGTTCAGTGGATTAAGGTGATGTCTGCTATGCTTCCCCATTGTAAGCTTACTTCCTGTTATAATAAACATTCTATGGGGAGGTACTTTCAAACTATGTGGATATCCCTTATCAGACTTAAATTTTATTTATTTACTTATATCTTTATGAAGTCATGAGTTTCCTTTTTATTTAGCTCATTATAATCTATTAATATCATTATTTATTTTGCCAGATCCCCTTGAAACTGACTTCTGCATCTTTTTGATATGTTCCTATCATTGAGAATTTCCTTGCTTTCTGGCATAAGATGTTCCAGGTTCATCTTGTCCCTTTCTCTACCATAGCCCTGAAATCAGCCATTTCTCAAAGAGCTCTGGAGAATATTATTTAGAAGGCAACTGGGTTCTATGTGTACTCATTGTTATTGGAGTGTTGCTGCTCCTTGGCCCTTCAGCAAACAGAGCTAGAAAATATATTTGCATGTGTTTATATATTTGTATATGTACCTGTGTGTGTATATTCATACTCACATTTGTATCTAGCTTTATTTTTATTTATTATGTATCAAATTTATCTTTTCCTTTTTCCATATTTTAATTCTATAGTCTAATAGTGAGAAACGGGGTTTCCATGACCTTTAATATATGCCCTTCTTTAATTAATTCTTCTTTATATAAGTAATCTCCCATCGTTGCCACTGCTCTTTCCCCCTCTTGGGTGCCTTTTTTACCCTGCCCATGACTCACCACATTGGACTCCCCTGTGGATGCCCTCCACACTCCACATGGGCTCTGACATGCTACATCACACCTCCCTGCATCTGTATGGATGCCCTCCTCACCTACATGGGCTTTCATTTTAACCTCCAGACCCTTCTGCTTCCCCCACTCCAATTGTTGTTTCACCTGCCTAAAGCCATTAGATTGAATTTTTCAGTAAGGAAAGAGGAAGAGGTGCCCTCTGTTTCTTGACTTGAGTTGAACTTGGTTCTTAGAAGTAAGGGAAGCATAGAACCCAGTGACTGCTGACATGTGGAGGCCTGGTCTACTAATGTCTGCTCTCAAGACTTCCTACAAGAGAAGCTGTTTGATGTGGGTGAAATCAGGTGAGAAAAGCAAGACCTGCCGGAAAGAGGAACTCTGGCCATTAATATGTTGTCCATGGAAGGGAATAGGCATATATATAGTATGGTATATGAGAGATCTAGAGATTCTAGGATGTAGGAGACATTAATGTTACTCTCTGAGGGTGCGTTATGCATTAAGTGGGTTTATAGGCCCAAAGTATGGGGATCTAGGTTTGACTAGGGGGGCATAGCCCAATAAGGTAGTAGTAATAACAGTAAGCTAATATTGATCTATAATTTAGTTTAATCCAGTTTGGTGCTGGGAGTAGGTGAGTGTAGCTTCCATCTATTCTGCAGCCATCTTGGATTATCCCAATAGTAAGGTAATATTTATTGAGCCCTTATGTGCCAGCTCTTAGTGCTTTATGTGTATCTTCTCATTTCATTCTCACTTAAGGAGTAGGAGCTGTTATTGTCATTTTACAGGTGAGGAATTGAAGAACAGAGTTTGCCCATTGTGCCATGGTAAATAACTGGTAAAGCCAGGATGCAAACCTGAAGCCCTCCTTAATCATGACACTTAATTGCCTGTAGCATCTGGCAGATGAGGTCTGGGTGATTGTACATACACTTTATATACTGTATTTACACATGGGAGAACATAAGACTTTCAAAAATCCTTAGGCATGGCCTGACTTGGAGCGGTTAAAGTACTCTAAGGCCCTGAAGGACTTTAGACCAAACTAGAAAGCATAATGGTGTCTCCTATCTCATCAAGGTTTTAGTACTGTTCAGGAGTGGGTGATATGAAGAGTTATTTTGGATTCCGGCTTTCAAAGGGATATTGGCCCATTTGCCTTTCCAAGACATTTTCTAATGAAACTCAAGCCAGCTTTTGTCTACTCTGGGCTGAGTTTTGGCTGCATTTTTGGAGAGGCTGGGAAAACAAGCAGTGCTTATGCAGGAACCATGAAGAATTTAAAATAATTTTTGATCTTAGTTCTATTGAATCTACCTGGAATTTCACTATAGGGATAGGAAAATTGAGAATGCACACTAGCATGTATCCTAATAAATGTGCAGGCAAATTATTGTAGCTCATTCAGTGAGTTGGGAGAGCCAGGATGAGAAGTGATACTTGGTGTTGTCCTATGTCCACTCAGGTAGTAGTGACCTTGTTGCCTTTGAATATGCTCTGGACTTCACTGACTGCTCTCCCCCTCCACCCTATGTGAGGGAGCAAGTGCCCGTTTGCAGCCTTTCAGAGACAAGCTTTTGGCTCTGTAAGCATGGGGTTCCAAAAGGCATAAACTATGGCCATTTCTGTATTGGCTGTGAAATTTCTTGTCTGACTTTGAGGGAATTTGAGTATTTGGTATAAAAGAGGGGAAAACACCAAATTTCTGCTTTGTTCCTTTCTTATTTTTTTTAAGGAAGCTTGAGTTATTTAAAACTTAGGCTTTGATTTTTATATTTCGTTAGCCCTCTAAGGAGCAGACATTCTGCAAATTTAAAGGGAAAACTTGAAAAGTCATTTGGATTTTTTTTTTTCTTGCACATGTTCACTCAGAAACTTTACTAGATTTTTAGCAATGCTCCCATTACTGCCACATCTGGGTTTTCTCTTTTTCTTCCCTATTTAAAAAAGTCCTGCAGTCATTCAAGGCCTCTAGTAGAGAGAGTGATTCTAAAGGCACCAAATGGGAAGGCCTGAGGCTGTTGCCAGCTGTGCTCTGCAGGCATTTTCATTCTCCCAGGGTGCCACTTACTGGTGTGGGGGCTGGGGAATTAGCAGAATATCATGAGCAAACTCCCCTGTGATTGGCTCTGTTTGCTTTCACGTTGGAGAAGGGAGCAAGGTATGTGGAGGTGTTAAGATAGATACAGATAGGAAAGCTAGGGGCAAATGGCTTGGAATGGAACTAAAGAGAGAATATTGGGTGTTTTCAGCTGTCTCTCTGAGTCTACTTAGCTCCCAGGACTGATTGTGCAACTGGGTCCCTTCATGTTACTTTGGGGACCTTAGCTTTAATGTTAGCTGTCACCACCTGAGAAGTGAGCACAGAATTGTCCTCTCCTCTCTTTTGAGTGTGAGAGCTCCATGTAAAGATGAAGGCCAGTGTTATTTTGAGAATGATCTGGGAAACTCCAAGCTGTCATAATGCTCAGGGACCAGTAGTAGGGTATTGAACTTCAGTAATGAATACAGTGATTAAGAGAAGGGGCTCAGAAACAAACGAGAGTGGTTCATATTGTGTGACTATCCCTAAAGACTAGATGGAACAGGGCCATAGTGGGAGGGGAGTAACCCAGGCTCTCTGTTTTTTTGTTTTTGTTTTTTTGTTTTTAATTTTTCCTCCCCTAAGTTTTAGATGCTTCTGGATGTTCAATGCTAGCACCTTTGCAGACTGGAGCAGCTCGATTTTCTTCATATTTACTTTCAAGAGCAAGAAAAGTGCTGGGCTCCCACTTATTTTCTCCCTGTGGTGTTCCGGAGTTCTGCTCCATATCCACCAGAAAGCTGGCGGCCCACGGCTTTGGCGCATCCATGGCAGCAATGGTGTCCTTCCCTCCCCAGAGGTATCACTACTTTTTAGTGCTGGACTTTGAGGCCACGTGTGACAAGCCACAGATTCAACCTCAGGTAACTGTTGCATCATTGCTTCAGAAAAGGTGGGGTGGTAAGGAGGGAGGGAGGATAGTCTTGCTTCCTGGGACCCAGAGGAACTTTCTCATGTCTTCCTGGCTTTTAGCTACTAATCTGGAGTTCCTGCCTAGGAAGCAGGACTTGGTTCAGGCATGCTAGGTAAGGCAGTCTCTGGAGAAAACCGGGTACATTATTTCTCTCGGTCTCACCCTTTGGGAATCAAAATATTTCCTTTGTCCCACCCTTCCTCTTTCCTTTCCCTCCTCTCCTTTCTTCTTCTGTTACTGCTGCATGTTCTTGAAGGAATACTGTGGTAGTCAGCCTCCAAAATGGTCCCCAGCAATCCTTGCTTCTTACTATTCATACCCTTGGTTTTTCCCTGCCCACACTGAATCCGCTGAACCTGTATAACCAATACAATATAGTGGAAGCGACATTCTGAGGCTAAGTCATAAAAAAGCATTGCAGTCCACTTGCTCTTTGGATCACTTGTTCTGGAGGAAGCCAGCCACCATGCTATGAGGGCATTCAAGCAGCCCTTTGGGTAGGCACATGTATAGGAACTAAGGCTCTTAGTTAAAAGCCAGTACCAACTTCCAGTCATGTTTCTTGGTGCTGTCTTGGAAGTGAATCTGCCAGCCCCAGTCAAGCCTTTAGATAACTCCAGCCCCAGTGGACATCTTCAACCTCAGAAGAGACCGTGAGCCAGACTGGCCAACTGAGCCACTCCTGAATTCCTGGCTTACAGAATTGTGAGAGAGAATAAATGATTATTGATGTTTTAAGCCACTAAATTTTGGGATGATTTGTTATGCAGCATTATATAACCTGAACAAGTACCATTGTTGGTCTGTTGGAAAGGAACATTTTTTTGCTTGTTTTTTTCCTTAGCCACTGACTGTATCAAGAGACCTTTTAAGGTAGTGCTACTAGGAAGCTTGGATTAGCAGCAGAGGGCACCTGTGCTAGGTGATCTTGGAGTGCTTGGTGTTTGCTTTGGAGGAATGATTGGGAGCTGATAGGAAGTTCATTGTATCGTGGAGACCTTGGGTATGCCTGGCTCTAGGACTGTAATTCCTCCCTCTGAGCCTGGGTTGTCAGGTGTATAGTTCTGGGATGCATAGACATATTGATCCTGGGAATAGTAAGAAGGGGGAAAGGAGGACTGTGGCATTAGGCACTTGGGAGACAGGGAGGAATGGGGTCCATTCAGAGATAAAATGGGTTCATTTCTCATGATTAATACCCCCACCCTCAGGAAGGTGTCCTTTCTTTAGAATAATAGATTGCTTTCCATAAAGCAGATATCAGAACCCTTTTCCCTTCCCATTTCTCCTTTTCTTTTTCCTATTCTCCCTTAAAGTAGTGTCTGCCTTTGGGGCAGTGGAATCAGATCTCCTTAAGCTTGGGAAGACAGGAGCAGATTGAGGAGCATGTGCTAAGGGAAGGAACTTTGTACAAAAGGAAATATAGCTGGGAAGCTACCTGAGCCACATTTACTTTCTCAGTCCATGCTCTAGGGTCTTCTCCTCTGCCTCCCAGAACTACTGGAGATTCTGTGGTGGGTGTGCCTGGATGGTGTGTGGGGATTTTGGTTATGTAGATTCTCTTAGGCTGGAATCAGGGATCCATATCCTAATATACCATACTAGAAGCCTGGTGCACGAAATTCGTGCACGGCGGGGGGTTGTCCCTCAGCCCAGCCTGTACCCTCTCCAATCTGGGACTCCTGGAGGATGTCCGACTGCCCGTTTAGGCCCGATCCTAGTGGGATCGGGCCTAAACGGGCAGTTGGACATCCCTTTCACAATCCAGGACTGCTGGCTCCCAACTGCTTGCCTGCCTGCCTTCCTGATTGCCCCTAACCGCTTCTGCCTGCCAGCCTGATCACCCCCTAACCACTCTGCTGCCAGCCTGGTTGATGCTTAACTGCCCCCCTGCCAGCCTGTTTGCCCCCAACTTCCCTCCTCTGCCAGCCTGGTCACCCCTAACTGCCCTCTCCTGCAGGGTTGATCACCTCCAGCTGCCCTCCCTTGCAAGCCTGGTCCCTCTCAACTGCCCTCCCTTGCAGGCCGGGTGCCTCCCAACTGCCCTCTCCTGCTGGCCATCTTGTGGTGGCCATCTTGTGTCCACATGGGGGCAGGATCTTTGACCACATGGGAGCAGCTATATTGTGTGTTGCAGTGATGATCAATCTGCATATTACTCTTTTATTAGATAGGATAGAGGCCTGGTACAGGGGTGGGGGCCAGCTGGTTTGCCCTGAAGGGTGTCCCGGATCAGGGTGGGGTTCCCTTGGGGCGTGGGGCGGCCTGAGCGAGGGGCCTGTGGTGGTTTGCAGGCCGGCCACGCACCCTGGCGACCCAAGAGGAGGCCCTGGTATCTGGAATTTATTTTCCTTCTACAATTGAAACTTTGTAGCCTGGAGTGGAGCCAAGCCTGCTGTTCCCTCCGGGGCGGCAGCCATTTCTGTGGCAGTTAATTCACCTTCTACAATTGAAACTTTGTAGCCTTAAGCGGGTGAGCCCGGCCAGGGTGTGCAGAAAGCTTTGCTTCCCCTGTTGCCACCGGCAACCCTGGCCTGCTCCCTCAAGCTCCATTCTGCCGCCATTTGTTTGAATTTGTTTACCTTCTATAATTGAAACTTTGTAGCTTGAGTGGAGGCTTAGGCCTGCAACGGCTATGGAAAGCTTGGCTTCCTCTGTTACCTGGGAAACCTTGCTCTCTGTGGCTGTAGCCATCTTGGTTTGGGTTAATTTGCATACTCGCCCTGATTGGCTGGTGGGCGTGGCTTATGTAGCAGAGTGATGGTTAATTTGCATATTACCATTTTATTAGAGAGGGTTATTTCCCTTTCTGGTATAGAGTCTGAAACCCAACACATCCCTATTGCATATGAGTTTATCCCTCATGATTGCTTGGCACCGCCCTATGGCCTTTACTGCTTTCTACCTCCTGGCACATGCCAACGAATGTTTGTTTCTGAACTTTTCAGTTAGATTATAAGCTCAGATAATTATGTATCTCTGTTCCCTTGTTCTACAGAGGGTCCTACCAATGTTGATGAAGGTGAAGCCTGATTCATGTCTCAGTTTGGTCTGTCAGTATCACCTTTCATCTCTCTTTCAAGGGCACTGTTCTTTTTATTTTTAGTTCTTTTTATTCGTTTATTGCAATGCAGTACAGATTTAAATCACCTGTATCACCAGCTTCCTTCCTAGAGTTAGGTACCAAGGCCTTTCAGATCTAGGCTGAGCTAGGGCTTCATGCTGTTTACCAGGATCTGGGCCTGATTAAAGATTATCTACAGAATCAATGAACCCTGATGATGTGATTCCAAGGGCACTTAAGGAATTGGCTGCCCTGCTTCATTATTAGCAAAGCATTAGCTGTTGCTTTAGAGAACTCAGGAAGAAGCATTTGCTGTCTTGCTTATCTTTAAAAGGGGAATACGAATGATCTTGGAAATTATAGACCCGTTAGTTTACTGTGATTCCAGAGAAGATACTTGACCTGATCGTCAGATAATCAATCAACAAACAGCTAGAAGAGCAGAGGGTACTGAGTAATAACTTACATGGGTTTGTGAAAAAGAGCAAATCCTGTCAGATCAATCTAACTTCTTGCCGTGACATAGTGATGGATTTGAGTGGATCTAGGGCAAGTGATAAATGTAATGCATCTCTACTTCATTAAGCTTTACAATGCTGTGATCAACAGGTAGGAAAGTGAGTTTGGGGCCAGGCAGCTCTGCTGGACTACCCATTGAACCAGTCTCGGGAAAGGGATGGGCAGCTCAGGAAAGACTTGAAACTTATTGTTAACTAGAGGCCCAGTGCACAACATTCGTGCACTGGGCGGGGGGTGTCCCTCAGCCCGACCTGCGCCCTTTCACAGTCTGGGAGCCCACAGAGAGCAGGCCTAAGCCGCAGTCAGACATCCTTAGCACTGCTGCGAAGGCAGAAGAGGCTCCTGCCCCCGCCACTGCTGTGCTCGCCAGCCGTCAGCCCGGCTTGTGGCTGAGTGGTGCTCCCCCTGTGGGAGCACACTGACCACCAGGGGGTAGCTTCTGTGTTGAGTGTCTGCCCCCTGGTGGTTAGTGTGCGTCATATCCACTGGTGGTTCTGCTGTTTGGTCGATTTGCATATTACCCTTTTATTATGTAGGATGGCAACTTAAAGCCCCCATCTTACTCTTAAAACAAACAAAAATCTTCCCTAAAGTTTGCAGGAAACAAGATCCTGAAAGGATTCAGAGAAGTTTAGAAGATGGACTAGAGAAGCTGTCAGTCCCTGATATGACAGCATCCTTCCACTGAGGTCATCATAGGTCAGGTTCTCATTAGAGCTTCTGTGGTATTTTGGTCTACTGGTCAAGAAGGGCAGTGGAGAAATTGGTAAAGCTCAGGATAAGAGGAACAAAAATCATCAGAGGCACAAAGATAAGACTTAGGAAGAAAAGAAATTGAATATGGTTTTAGTGACTGATTTCTTGTTCAGACTAAATAAATTCATCATATGGGAAGTAATTGTTCCAAGGAGGATGATAATAACTTGCTCTTTATTTTAATAAGGACAAAAAAAAAAAAAAGAAATGAATTTAAATGGAAGCAGAAATATTGAGACTTGGAATGAGAATGCATTTCTAGTAGTGACAGTAAAAGCACTAGGAAATGGTGTGCCAGTTAGAACAGCCTTCCCTAGTGCTCTCTCAGAATGGCTTGATGGCTGTCTACTTGACAGAGAGACTTTTTGGGCAAGTCTGCATGCCTCCTGGAATGGGCTTGGGACTGAATCAGAACCCATCCAGCTCCCCTCCTTCCTGGCTCCCAAGAGCTTTCAATACTTAAGGCCTCTGCATAGTACACTTCTGATTCTTGTGGGAGTATGTCATAAACAAATTCTGGGCCAGAGCCTATCTGGAGGCTTGGCATTGGGTTCATTCCCTCATCTGTCTCTGGTTTTCAGAAGTCTCTGAATCAACTTATTGGGACTATCCTAAAGGAATGCCACTATGAAAAATTAACAGTTGTAAACTCTGTTGTACTTGGGTGAGTAACAATATTATTTATAAACATAGTAAAGCATGGTATTTTCCATTTGTCATCATTTTTGTTGTTATTTTTGTACTTCGTTCAGTTTGGTGAAACTGGAGTGGTCAGTTTGCCAGTAGTAGGCTTTCACTTTCTGTTTTTTTCACTCATTTTGTTTTACATGCTTTAATTCAGATTAACATAATAGGTATTAGTTGAATATGAGAATTCTTCTATTTGAAGACATTTTTTCACTTTATTTTTAATTTAGATGGTTTAAAATGCTAAATTTGAGGAATACTATTACTAAATTTGAGGAATACTATTACTTTCTTGCTTTAAGAATTGTTTCTTGATATGGAAGTAGGTTTGGGAGAATCGTGGTCCCTTTATTCTGCCTGCAGAGGTTCGTGTTGCTCATTTTGGTGTGGATGTGCATGGAATGGTGGTGGTTGTAACTCCCAGGCCCAGGGAGCAGCTGAAAGCTCTGGTGGGATTTTAACTTGTGCATCTTTAACTTGAGGGCACTTCTCTCACCATCTCAGTGTTCAGAAAAGACCAAAGCAAATGTAAGTGAGGAAAACAAGGGATAGTCCACCGCAAGAGGAGAGGAGGAAGTAACCTGAGCTGTCCTGATGGCCAGGGATGGGGCAGCCCAGCTCTCCTGCTCTGGGGATCAGACATCCTGGCTGCTGTCTACCCTCCTTCCCTGAGTTCCTTCTGGCCATCCAACAGCCTCCCGGGTATAGTTTTTTTCTCACTGCTCTGTAGCAGCCTTGCTAACTGTTGTCCTTCTCATCTGTATTCAAGTGCCCGTAACTTTGGAGAAAGATGACCTTTGGGGTTGGGGTTTTTCCAGTGTTTGGTCTTTGTTCACAGGGGCTTTTTTTTTTTTTTTTTTTTTTTAAATGAAACCTTAACGAGATTCCATCTGCATTTTGAGTTAGAACTATGAGCAAAGGAGTTTCTTTTTTATAGAAAATTGTCCAGGTGCTGGGTTATTTTGGGAAGGTAGGGTGGGGAGGGTTGATAGTGACATGAGAATGAATAATATAGAAGAGAGGCATTTGGGGAATTTCAGTATGACTTAGAGCTGGCATATCATTATTAGTTTTTTGTGAGAGAGACATTTTGGAAAACTTTATAGGAAATTGATTGAGATTTCTACAAATTAAATTATATTGATTTTCTTCTCCTCCATTCAAGGCTGAAAGGCAGGATCCCCCACCCCAATACACACATATTGCCCTGGCTCTGTACTCAGCTTCTCTTTCTCTCTGCTCTTGATTCCTGCACACACCAAATGGACGGAAAGGCAGTTCCCCCCAAAAAAGAACACACCCTTCCCTCCCTACTCACTTGTCCTGGCTGCAGCTCCTCTAAGTGGGAGGGGTAGGGCCAGGCTTTTTAGCAGGAGAGCCCAGTTGTTGGGTTGTGGTCTGCCTGCCTGTGGCCCCAGGCAGCCCGCACTTTTTTCTGTACAGACAGGCGAAGGCGCTGACGCTATTCTTCTAAACTGGGAAATGAAATGCAAAACCGACATTAATGTAACATTATGGTTGAGATTAAATGCACCAAAATCAGGAAATTCAAAGTTATGCTTCCCACAGCAACTATAACTCAGCCTCATCTGGCGTGTGTAGTATTTTGTGTTAGTGTGGATGGTGTTATATGTTAAGACATTAAAGTTAACACCATAAGCAGAGCACAAAATGCTTGAGGGCGCTGAATTATGACGACTATGTGAGCCGTAAGTGTTCTTGCACAGGCTCCCGACTCCTGGAATAATTTTTCCCCTGCCCATCAGACCAATTATTGCCTTTCTTTTAGTTATATCTTTGCTTTAACACATCTCTTCTTCCAGGGTCACTATAAATGAATTCCTCTATTGGTAGCCTGTGATGGTGGTGGGATTGGGACTGCTTACTAGCCCCTTTTGTCCTTTTTGTTGTTGCCTCCATAAATGTGGTGCTTTCTCCTCCCCCTCTCAAAGCCCCCTCCTCCACCTGCTGTTTCCTGGTGGTCCCTCATCGAATTGGCCTCCCCCTGATTACCACTGTGGTTCCTCGCTACTGCTCCCTCAATGGGAACAAGCATTGGCTGTGTCTGCATCTTGGCCCTATTTTAACTTCATGTGAAAGCCGAAGGGCCCTTCTTTATTTGGTGCAGACGTGGCAATGTAGAAGCAAAATATACATCTCAAGGAGTGGAGAACTGATGCATGGTGGTGGTACATGATCAAAGTGCGTTTATTTGCGTTATTCAGAAAGCTTCTCTACCTTCTACCTTTAAGCTGCCATGGTGTGTAGTTAGGCTATGGAATTGCCTAATGGTGGTGTTAGAAATAAGACAAGCCCCCAAATTCAAGGGTCCTGGTAGAAAACAAAGCATACTTGGGAGCCAGGCAGCAAGGCAAATATCTTTACTTCTGCAGGAGGGTGCGCACGCACATGGTCTGGGAGCACGGGCACACTGAGCGGGCTGTCTGCTCGGCTTTTTATTTCTGATGCACATGATCTGTCCCTTACTCTTGATTGGTCACAGAGCTTAGGCTCACAGTCTTTCGTGATTGGTTAATTTAAAGGAAGGGGTTGACCTTTGGCGGCCCGCAGTGGAGCTGCAAGTCACGGGGGCCAGAATGGCGGCTGCCTAAACTCCCTTCTTTGGCAGAAAAGATTACTTGTTTATTCTCACAGTGGGACCAGCAACTTTCCTTGGGGAGCACTGGGTCACTGGTAACAAAATCACCACATAATTTAATGCAAATCAAGAAGCATTCCCTCCGCACTCCCAGCCTCTTATTATCCTGGTGGCCTCCCCAAGGCTGAGACAGCTCTTGGAATGCAGATTTTGTTAGACACTGGAATAAGGTTGGTGGTGGAGAGCTCTAAAAGAATAGGGCCATTGATAAATGGTGAATGAAATCAGGGACTGTAAACTAACGGTGACACTGAACTGCCTTTTAAGGTTTTTGTTGGCCATGACAAAACCAATGAAGTGGGCAAAGGAATGGGGAGGACCTTATTGTAATCACCTAAGAAGCAATGAAAAGGCCTCTTTTTCCTCTGGATAGCAACTTCAAGCTCTGTGTTAGATGCTGGGGATAGAAAGACAAGTAAAAAATGGTCCCTACCCTCAAGGAGCTCATATTTGAGGAGAGTAGACACCGTTTAGTAGTATGATAACTGCGATCACATAGGTAAGTCCTGGGTACAGTGGGGCACAAGGGAGGCGATTGATCAGCCCTGCTCGCAGTGTAGAGAAGGGTCGCCTAGGCTTCCTGGTAAGAGAAACTTAGGAGGCTGGAGAGGGTGGGGTTGGTCTGAGCTTCTCAGAATTGTTGTAAAAGGCACTCACAGAATCAGCCAGGAGGGATTGAACTACGTCTGAAAACACTGACTTGGATTGCAGACTTGTCAATGGGAATATTGAAAATGCGGAAGAGCGAGGATGAAGACTTTGAACCTGGCAAATATTTCACCATTTGGTTAGTAGGTTTATCTGTATTAGTTACATGGTATTTCTCACATTCAAGCTAGAAGATTTTATTGGGATGCTATGAGTGAGAGTTCAAAGGCTAGAAGAGGTTTAAGAGAATTTAGCCAATAAAATGTGGGCAAAAAGGGTGAAGGTCTGTAGAAATATGTGACCCGAGGTGCTGAGGCCCTGAGACATCCTCATGGCGGTTTCATCTGATACCTGAGCTGCCTTTGAAGGCAGCACTGAGTTGGGCTGCTGGGTCTAGAGAGAGGCAAGGGCTGGATAATGACAACACCCCACCCCCACCTCCGAAAATACTGGCATTTTGCATCTGGATCTGTTAGGCATCCCTCGGGAAGACCCACCTTCCATAGATCAGGGAGGTTTATACCCTTCACACAGATAAACGGTTGGGAAGGAAGGATTAATGAAGAGGCAGGAGGCCTGGGTAACTAGGGAGGATTTGCTACAGCAGAGATGACTGGGAGGGGGGGCGGGGGGAAGGGATTGCGCTCTCCCTCTGAGTAGCCGCAACAGGTACCCAACCATAGAGAGAAAGCCAGTAGGTCAGGAAGGGGTAATGGGGAGGTGAAATCCAGAGGAGGAGTTAAGCCCACAGGCTTCATTTTTCCCTGTCCCCCCATTCTGTCTTGTTTGGTTTTTTTCTTCCCAGTATTGATTACATTTCTTACTTTGTAGACTGATTTCAGTTGTTTGACACGAGGAAACTGATGTTAGGAGATGCTTTCTCCATCTCTGTGTCTTGTTGGGAAAAAGGATCCTACATCATTTTGATTAAGATGCCATTGGGATGATTATTTTTTATTCTTTTATCCTGGGTGTTCACAATACTTTAAAAGCTGCCACAGTCATACGTTTATGTGATGTTTTGAGCCCTAGCTGTGAAAATTGAGTCATAGCCTAAAAGCCTGAAATAAGAGTGTTCCCAGATTGACATGAGCCCCCCAGGCTGGCAGGTCTGCAGCAGAAGGGTGAGCAGGATGGGGCAGGCAGAGATGGGTTTGTGTGTACTGAGTGCTGCCACAGGCAAAGCCCTGTTAGGTGATGGGAGAATCAAAAAGGAGGCAAGCAGACTCTGGAGGGAGAGACAGACAACAGGGAATCTTTCAATCTGAAGGAGAGGTACCTTGGAATGGGCTGCTGTTTTAGTCCCATCCCTGTATGTAGTTGGCCAGTGGAGGATCTTGGTCTGTGGGCAGCAAACAGATCTGCTACATGAGTGTTCCACTTCTGCTCCAGTGCTGTGATCAGGTCTAGTCCTGGGGAGGCTCTTCTAGCCAAGGCCTGGTCTGAGACTAAATGCTGGCAGAGGCTCTTAGTTGGAAAGCCGAAGTTGCTGAAAGGAAAGGAACTTGCAGAGTTCACATTGAGGTTGGGACCAAAGTTGGTGAGCCAGAATAGGAAGTGTGAATGTATTGTTGAGTAGAAAGAAGGGAAGAAATGGAAATAGACATTGTAAGCCAGATTTCATGGGAATAGAGGGGAAGGTGTTTCAAGGAGTTAAAAACAGACTTAGGGAAACTGATTAGGAGGCATTATTTGAAAGAGATATTAGTGGGTTGAACTAAGGTGGTGATGGAGAGAAGTTATGTGTTGGGAAAGAAATGAGCTTGAGAACCATGCTCTTAATAGCTCACAGCTCCTGTGGATCTTTGTGGGCTCCTGGAACTCAGTGGTGCTAAGAGATTTGGTAAGGAGAGGAGTGTGGAACATAGGGTTGTTGTAAATGGGGTACTCTGAGCTGAAGATCCATATCCAGGAGAACTGATATAGGTGAGTTCCTTAGTGGTGATGTAGGTGGTTACTCCTCTAAGATCTGTTTGATGAACTGATTGGCCATTGACCAGTGGGAGGGAGGTAGTGATGATTACATAATAGGATAACTGGCTAGAAAGCTTGGAATCTTGCTCTCCAAAAGTGTGATGCAAACTGAGAATCATGGCTTAAGATCATGGTGTTGGAAATGGAATCCAGGGACTATCTGCATTGTTCACAGGTTTTTTTCCCCCACCACTAGCAAGCAGCATTTGAATGAAAAGAGAATTGATGAACTGAAAGGGACTGGTAGTTGAGGATGGAGGCGTCAGAGACTGATGAATGGGATGAAATATGCCATTTTGATAAGGTCTACTTTCACATGACTAGAGAAACAATGCTGGGGCAAGCCTTGAAGTTCATGATGATGGTGTGGAATGTAATGGTTGGTGATGTTGGTGAGGAGTGCCCAGCTTGGTGCCTCAGGATATTGCACAAACTTTAGTAAGCATCAGAATCACCTCCAGCGCTTATTAAAACACAGATTGCTGGCCCCACCCTCAGGGCTCCTGATTCAGAAAGTCTGGGGTAGAGGTCAGGAACTTGCATTTTTATTAAGTTCTCAGTTGATGGGATGCTGCCTGTGAAGGAGTATGTGTTGAGAACCACTGACTGCCTTAGCTTTCTCCTCTATAGAATAGGGTGGTCATTTCTGCCTGCCTTACAGAGATGTGGGATCAAACAAGCCAATGTGTGAGAGAAGTGTTCAGTACATTGTGGACAGGATGTCAGTCTGTGTATTGCATGCGTACTAGTCAGTGATTTTAAAAATCTGTCATGCTAGCTCGGCCATTTCCCTGTCCTGGCATCTGGCTGTTAGGTGTGGACCGAGAAGAGGGAATCTATATGAAGCACCTTATGGGAATGCAGTCTTCTGCGACAAGACCAGCTGCCCCTGGAGCTATGGATGGGGTTCCTGAGCCTCCTGGGGTTCAGGGCCTCCTGAAGCTCAGCCAGCCTCTCTGGGTTCTTATTCAAGTTGCACGATCAGAACCCTCTGTCTGCTTGAATGGACCTGGTCCTGTCTTGATCGCCTTTTACTCACCCCCAGCTAGTGGATCTTACTGTATTTGCACTGATTGGGAAAAAATGGTCTTTGTCTAACTAAGCCTCCGATTCATCTTGTGATCTCAAGCATGTTGCATGACTTTTCCCCACCTTGTCAGGTGATTAACAGAACAGGCTTTGGCTGCATGTGCCCAGGTCCCAGAATGTGGAATCTGGACCTCCGAAGTGAGTGGAGCTGGGTAGACTCTGTTCAAATGAGAAGCTATATAGCAGTGGTTGTCAACCTTCCTAATGCCGCGGCCCTTTAATACAGTTCCTCATGTTGTGGTGACCCCCAACCATAAAATTATTTTCGTTGCTGCTTCATAACTGTAATTTTGCTATTGTTAATGACTCGTAATGTAAATATCTGTGTTTTCCGATGGTCTTGGGCGACCCTGCTAGCGGTTCTCAACCCACAGGTAGAGAACCTAAGACCATCGGAAAACACAGATATTTACATTACGATTCATTAACAGTAGCAAAATTACAGTTATGAAGTAGCAACGAAAATAATTTTATGGTTGGGGGTCACCACAACATGAGGAACTGTATTAAAGGGTCGCGGCATTAGGAAGGTTGAGAACCACTGCTATATAGCACAGTGGTTCAGAGCATGGACTCCAGAATTGGACTCTGAATTTGAGACTAGTCTCCACCACCTATTAGCAATATGGCTTGCCTTGGGCAAGTCACTTTTCCTCTTTTTGCCTCACTTGCCTTATTTGCAAAATGGGGTTAACAATATACCAATCTGTGTCTGGCATGTAACAGCTATATGTGTCAGCTCTTATTAGCAGAATTACTACAGTGTTATTCTGACTCATGGCCTCATAGTAAGCTATTGGAGTATAGCAGGTGGCTAGGAGGCAGGCCCTGCTTCTCTGGGGAACAGAGAAGAGCCTGCAGGCCCTCTATCAACATAGTGGACAGAGTCAGACACTATCCAGGAAGGTTTTTGTTTGTTTTTTCTCCAGTGGAATGGTAAGTTGGATTTGGCATCCTTCCACTTCCATGCCCTCCCTTAGTGCTGCCTCTGGGGACCTCTCCTGCACAAAACGTGAAATTTGTTTAAATTAATTTCATGACAAATTGTGGGTATACAGGTAGCTTGAAATAAATTATTTGGTTGCTTGCTGCCCTGAAGGGTTGGCTTCATAGAAGACACTAATATTTGAAGTTATTACAATTGAATATCTAAAAATGTCTGAACTGAGGCAGATCCAGAGTCGTGTGCACATAGAGGTAGACACGGGCATGCACACCTCTGGACTTTTGGTTTCCTTCATTTATTGGAATTATATATATATATATATTTTTTTTAATTCAGATTTCAGGAAAGTAAATTATCATTCACTGTGTTCCACTCCCAACAAAAAATAGTGGTATTCATTTTCAGCCTCTTTTCTACATTTAAATGCTTTGTAGTCTATGGGGATGGGTAAAGAGGGACATGTAGGTGAAAAATCAGCCTTTTAAAGCTCCGATTTCTTTACCCTTCCTTGTCCTGAAACTTCGAGCATCAGCTCTCATCTGTCAAAGTGTAAATCAGCAATTAAAACCCAAACAGCCAAATGCCAAAGATGACCCGAAGCACAAAGCAACTGACAAACAAGTCCGGACAAATCGACGGGTAATTTATAAGCTTTGCCCTAAAATCTAATTATTTGGCAATTCGAATTTGCAGCCAGCCAGGGCTCGGCAATAAATTTAACCCGCCATAAATTATTTAGGAGCAGGCTGTGGTGTAAATCAAAACCACGAGTGTTTGTTTAAGAAATAAGCTCCTTGTGCATAAAATGTCTTTTTTCCCCCCAAAGAAGAAACTGTTAAGCAAACCATGCCCCATTCATTGCCCAGTGCAGCCCTCACTTCTCCCTCTCAACTTCCCCTCTTCACTGTGGCCTGGAGGCTCCTTGATCCCTTGGAGAAAGGACCTGCCTTTGCATGGGACTTTGATCCCAAAACCAAGTATTTGGATAAAACCTACCTTGTGGTGTGATGCTACTTTTGGATTTTATCAAACCTTTCTGTGGAGGAGCATACACTTTTTGGAATTTTCTTCAGAAGATGGAGGGAAGGGATAGATTAGTTGTTGCTGTCTGTACAGTGAGGGAATGCAGTTCCTAGGTTGAGAGGGGGAACCCATGAAAAACAGACAGGACCATAGAACCATCAGCTCAGGCAAAAGAGAATCTGTACTTTGGATAAAAGTCTGTAAGAACACTATACTGTTAAACCCTCGGTCCCATTGTCGAGAAATTCCAACAGTCTAACTTAAGTCCCTCCAGCTTAAAATCCTTTTGTTGTTATTATAAATTCAACTATAATCTTATCAGTACAGACACTTTAGTTTAAGGCAGTTTGAATACCCTGTGAGCAACCTATACATTTATTTATTGTAGCCTACAGATCACGGGTATGAAATTTCATTTGAAATGCTGTTGCAGTTTTGTCCTCAGCTTATCAAGTTTATCTGAGGTTCTTAGTTGAGCAATTAGAAAGCAGCTACAAAGAACCTTTGCTCCAGCTTAAACCTCTGCTCACTTAAAAAGGTGAGAGAATATTTACTTGGTGCTTTCTTTTTATCTCTGTCTTCCCTCCCCTTAAAAAATAGATTTGCATTTTATTGAGGGAGACAGCAGATATAATTGGTTTAGAACCATGGATACTTTGAAAATCTCACGTTCTAAGGCTTTGTCCTTAGGTGTCAAGTTGTGGCCAGTTCCCATCTACCATCAGCTTTTTGGGTTTATGGTGCTCTACTTTCTGACAACCTAATGGTGCAGGCAACTTACAGATGGTGTAGAGTGACCAACTGTCCCAGTTTTAGCCCTGAAAGTCCTGTGTTCCAGGAAACCCTTGGTCTGGACAAACAGAAAGCTGGTACATTGGTGGTTTTTAGCAGTTGAGGGAGGATAAGAAACCACTTAAAGATGAGAGGCAGGGGATCAGGTAGAAAGTGCTTTGGAGCATTCCATGTTGGGGTTTGAATTCTGGCTTACCATCTTTGTCACCTTAGGTAGATCACCTCTCTGGTCCTACAGAGAGCTTGGTCAAAGCAGAGTGTTTTCTGTTAGAGCCATGTGCTTGGCTTCTGTCTTGCCATTTATCAGCTCCTTCATATGTTTACTCATCAAAAGTTGAGAGAATGGCCCTAGCCAGTTTGGCTCAGTGGGTAGAGCGTCGGCCTGCGGACTGAAGGGTCCTGGGTTCGATTCTGGTCAAGGGCGTGTACCTCGGTTGCAGGCTCCTCCTGACCCAGTCCTTGGTCAGGACATGTGTAAGAGGCAACCAATCAATGTGTTTCTCTCACATTATTATTTGTCTCTGTCTTTCCCTCTCTCTTCTAAAAATCAATGGAAAAATATCCTCAGGTGAGGATTAAAAGAACAAACAACAACAAAAACACACACAAGAAAAACAAACAAACAAAAAAGTTGAGAGTGAAGTTTGCATGCTAGAATGGAGCTGGGTGCTAGAGATGCAAACTGAAGGCTCATGGTTCCTGCCCTCCCCAGATGGGAGCATATCATCATCTGTGTCACGGCAGCCATAGTCGAGGTTCTTTGGTAGCAGGACTTTCTGCCTGGATAGTCCACGTTTATTGCTCGGGTAACTTGAGAGCCGTCTCTCTTCCTAGGAGATAATAGATTGAGCTCCCTAAAGACAACCTTTCAGACTAAAAGAATCAGATCTTTCTTGGCCCTTCAAATTTTGAAGTTGTTAGTCCTACTCTCTTTAAGTCTCATTTTCCCCATTTGTAGTTCCAGCTCTGTCCCTAACTAGCAGTATTACTTGAGCAAGTGATAGCTTCTTTTTGGGCCTTAGTTTATTTGTAAAATAGGGATAATAATGATTCCCACCTCATGAGTTGTTAGGGGGATTCAGTGAGATCATTCCTGTTAACATTTAGCAGAGTGTCTGCCACATAGTAAACAATAGATGGAAGGAACGAAATGATTTCATTTTCCCCACATCTCCAAGGATGCCCAGACTCTGAGCACCTCATAGAGAGGGGCCACATCTCACTGTACTTACCTGTGTCCACACCTAGCCCCTGCCTGGTAAATAGTAGGTGTTTAATAGTATTGGTGTATGACCTCATGATGATGATGATGATGATATGACCTATCTTCCAGAATTAATAAGGGTAAAATAAGAAAATATATTTGAAAGCACACTGTAAACTGAAAAGTCTAACACTTGGTATGTTCCTCCTCTAAGATACTTATCTTAGTGCATTATTCATTATTTGTTCATGTATCTTTCCTGCTCATTAGTCTGTGGACTTCTCCAAAGCGGAGACTACATCTTAATTCTAAATCCCGCTCCAACACCTGTAAAGTGTCTTGCACACAGTAGATGTTCAGGCAGTTTAGTTGAATGCAAATGTAAGGAATTGTGAAACTATTAATAGGGGAAGGAAAGAGGGCAGGTAAGTGCAAACTGGTTCTTCTTTCCTTCCTGGCACTACCTTTATACAAACAGACACGCAATACTTCTTAAAAAAAAACACCAAAAAAACTTCTTTCATCATTTTTCATCTTTCTGAGGGAATGATGAAATTGAGTGAGGGGAAAGGAGAAGGGGCAGTAATAAGTTTCAAATAACTGTTCAGGCTGGCACTTAAGCACATCTTCATAAGCTCTTGAAATTAATGTGATCAACCTATAACTTTGGGGTAACCTCTGTGAGTTACCCCTCTTTTTTCATGGAGCTGAGGCTGACTTTTCCTCCTCTCTAGGAAGGTGATAATAAGTGTGAGCACTTCAGTTGGCTCTATTTCCCCAGGGGTGAAGAAGCCAGCAGCAGGAAAGTTTGAAGACAGAGCTACAGTGGGGAAATCCGCAGGCCAAGTTTTCAGAGAATCTACGGGGGATATTGACTCGGTGCTTGCTGGTCAGAGCAAGAGCTGAAGCGCTTACTGTTTCATAATAAATACTAATGAAATTTAGATCCATAATAACATTTCAGATATCTAAAACAAGCCACGTGCTTATAAAAAAACGAAAAGAGATAAACTTTAAGCCATAAATTCTTGGTAATAGAGGGTTTTTTCCTCTTTGTGTTTGATATATATTTTTGTTTCCAGAGGAATGTCAACCCCTAATTTCATAATGTATCACGGGCTTAAGAAAATTGAATTTAATAAAAGCCAGAGATGAATGACATCTTTAAAGGTCCCAGCACTTGTCTTTATTAGCTGGACAAACTGCAGGTCTCCAAATACTGCTTCTCTCAAAATGAAAGTTTAAATGAAAAGTACAGTTGTGTCACAGGTTAAATTTCATTGTGGGTCCAGCTAACATTGTTAGTGAGGAGCTGGCTGTATTTGTTTCCTGAGACACCAGGGCAGTCAAACTCACCAGGCTATGGAGCTCTTTCTCTTGGGGAAGTATTTTTCTGTTTACTGGGAGATGAAAGGTACATTAGAAATTTAGGAGTCTGATGAGCCTGACTCAGATGCACCCCACCTCAGAGTTGGCTCTTGGAGGCTTTGGATATCTGATTTTTCAGAGGGACCAGTATGTATGTTGTGTGTGTGTGCCTCAACTTTGTTTTTTAGCACAACACTCTTCCACCTGGCCAGTTTTGTGGTGCATTGTGGAGAATGAGAGGCCCAGGGAAATGGAGAACATGTTGAGAGGAGAAGCATCACCCAGTCTAAGCAGCAGCCTGGGCCTCCTCTCTGTCCCCCCTTGGCTTCAGCCTTGCAGCCTCTCTTCCTTCCTATTTTGAGGGGCTCCTGTCAATTTTCCCATCTTTGGGGATCACCCCAGGGAGACCAGGCAACCAGAACCTTTTAATTTCTCCAACATGAAATATGACTGGCTTGATTTGGTCTTCAGTCCTGCTGTAAGGTGTTGGATAAAAATGGGTGCTTTAAAAATAAGCCAGATAATAATGAGTATGTTTAGGGGGCTGGAGGAAGGATACCTGGCTGCCCTGGGATATCAAGGAGATCTGCCATTTCTCCTGTCTTTTCATATGCTTGTTTCCTGAGTGTAGTCAGGTATCAACCGCTTCACTGTTGCTTCTCCAGGCTGTCCCTGGACAGAACCAATTTGCCTTGATTTTAGTGATACTGGAAAGGTTCTCTCCAGAATGGGGGACTTGGGATAGGGATGCTCCTTGAACTGACTGCTGGGACCACTGGGTGGGCAGATCTCTCTCTCTCTCTCTCTCTCGCTCGCTCGCTCGCTCTCGCTTTCTCGCTCTCTCGCTCTCTCGCTCGCTCGCTTGCTCTCTCACTCTCTGCAGTGGAGGCCTTTTCCACATGCTAATTTTACTCGGAGGATTTTGCTTTTATTTATTTTTTTATTATTTCCTATTTGTCTCTTCCAGATGTTTTCAGGGCAGTTTTTTTGTGTTGTAAACTAATTCCATTCATGTTTTAAAAATTTATGAAAGCGCTAATAAAAATGTCAAAGTGGTAAAAATGTTAGCTTTTCCTCTGCTTTGATTAAATTTTGCAAACTGTTTTTGAATATTAAAAAGCAATAATTTTTTTTATTCTCTCTGCTCGCTTTCCCTCTTCTCTCTGGTGCGTGTGTGCTCTCTCCTGCCCTCTCCCCCCTCTGGTGCGTTCCTCCCTTCCCAGGAGCGATGTATGAGGCTTGCTGCACAGCCAGCGTTCTGCAAGCCTCTTTGCACACCAGGACCTTGGTGCTGTGCATCTCTATTAAATAACGGAGACAAATTAATCTTGGAGACACCAAACAAATTGTCACTCCTCCTTCTCTTCCATTACGTTCCAGTGGACTGGGAAGGGCTGGTTAAGTGATTTGGGGTGGGGGAGCTGCCTAGGGGGATGGCTTGCTTCCTGAAAGAAAGGTGGGAGGCACTAGCTCTTATTACTCTTACTCAGTTTTTGCCTCTTTGCTATCCCCTTTGGCTTTATTTATTATGTTTTGTTGTTATTGTTTTTTGTAAAAACTAATGAAACTCCTCAGCTCTGTTTAAACTTCATATACAGGAGGCTATGCATCTGTCTGATGGCTGATTGTCTATATGGCTGGACATTCAGGCCCCTTCCAGGGCAGGGACCTGGCTCAGGGGAAGTAAGGGCCCCCTTTTAGGGGCTCCAGTGAACCACTTGCTAGAGAACCACTTGGGGAAACTGGGGCAGATTGTACTAGTGTCTACCTTCTCCTTTCCAGAAACAACAGGTATGGGGCATGTGTCCAGTCCCTGGAACCTGTGAGCATATTCACAGTGGGGGGGGTTAGGACTTGACTGAGTTAGCATCATCTCACTCAGTCTTGGGTTTGGCCTAGCAGGAGGTAATGAGTTCAAAACACTCCCTCATTCTTAACTCTGAGTTATTATTTGAAACTAGAGGCCCGGTGCACGAAATTCGTGCACGGGGGGGGGGGGTCCCCTCAGCCCAGCCTGCACCCTCTCCAATCTAAGACATCCCTCTCACAATCTGGGACTGCTGGCTCCTAACTGCTTACCTGCCTGCCTGCCTGATCGCCCCTAACTTCCCCCCGCTGGCCTGGTCACTCTCAACTGCCCACTCCCCCTGCCGGCCTGGTCACCCCAACTGCCCCCCCACCCCCGTGGCCTGGTCACCCCAAACTGTCCCCCGCACTGGCCTGGTCGCCCCTTGCCCCCCCTGCTGGCCTGGTCATCTCCAACTGCCCCCCTCTGCTGGCCTAGTCACTCCTAACTGTGCCCCCACCCCTGCCGGCCTGGTCGCCACTCACTGTCCCCCCCTGCTGGCCTGGTCGCCCCCAACTGCCCCCCTGCCAGCCTGTTTGCCCCACGCAGCCTGCTGTTCAGTCATTTGGTCGTCCCTCACTAACCCCCCTGCTGGCCTCGTCGCCCCACGCAGCCTGTGTTCGGTCGTCCGTCCAGTTGTTTTGGTTGTGACGGCCCCTGGCTTCTTATATATAAGGATGGTTGATTTAAAAAAACCAAACACTTCTTCTGTGTATTTGCCATTCCAGGAAATCATCGAGTTCCCCATTCTGAAGCTAAATGGCCGGACCATGGAGATTGAGTCTACTTTTCACATGTATGTCCAGCCCGTAATCCATCCACAGCTTACTCCCTTCTGCACAGAGGTAAGGGCCCTGGAGGTGGCAGCAACGGCCACTGGGGCAGGAGCTTTTGGATCATTGGTATATAGGCTCATTAGGGAAAGTTAGGTCTTATCAGCAGTTAAGACTGGTGCACATTGGACCCAGCAGTTGGCTCTTTACAAAGTCTGCCACTCCATTTGGGTCACTCTGGTCATTGGAGATCCAGGGAGAACAGTGGCACAGTCTGTCCCAGTTTCCCCAACATTTTCCCTTTCTTGTAATCTCTACCCTTCCTGGTGACTGGGCAATTGGAGTCAAGGAGCAGGATGGTGCTTCTGGGGCTCAGATTCTTTTCAGTTTGATTTCCCTTAGGATCCCTTGACCGGAGGTGAAGATTTCAGCTTCTTAGAAGGAGAGGTTCAGGGTTTCTTAGCTTTCTGGTGATGTTTCTCTGTCCTGAGGAAAACAGCCCTATGTGAAACATCAGTTGAGTTTGTAGGAAGCACACTATCACCGAGGAAAGAGAAGGGCAATTCAATGGGGGTATGAGAATAGCCTGGCCAAGGCTGAAATGTCCTTATCCTTGTCCTAGGCTGGTACTGTACTCAGCCACCTTGTCAGCAGGTTAGCATTGGCCCCATTTTCCAGTCTGGGAAACAGATCTTAAATATGCATGTTGGAGGCTCAAATGAGCTATTGGCAGAGAGGCACCCTTAAGAGTTCTGACTCATGACTGTACGGAGAGCCTTCTGTGCCCGCTCTCCCCTGTGATGTGTTATGTTATACTCTGTGGTGGCCACAGGCTGTGGTGAAATCACAAGAATGGTCAAGAATATGTAGTAACAGAGGTGATGGGGGAACATGAGTGTTTCCAGAATCCTTTCAGAATTTGGGGCTGGGATACATGAAGACTTTGTGCCTTCATTTAGAGGCCGACTTTTACATATGAGTGAAACAGGAGGAATGAAGTTCTTGAGAAACCCCAAAACAATCTTGGTTGGAGGAAGCTGAGGAAGGGCCTGCCTGCCACGGTGGGAGGGCCCAGATATGAGGATCGGAGGGTCATTCCTGGGCTTGATGCCAGTGTTTGCTGCCTGACTCAGTTGGGCCTTTTGTTGCAGGCCTCCGCCTGCCAAGGTGTCTAGTCTCTCAAGTCTTTTGTTTTTCCAGCTAATGATATTGAGGTTCTTTCTCCTTTTTTGGGGTCTACTGTTCCCCCCCCCTTTCCCTGGGAATAACCTATGCCACCAGGGGGTACCAATTGTCTTTTTTGCCCCTTTTGAAAAATCAACATTTTAATGATGATGAAAATCCCCTTCCTTACAGGAGGAGAAGGGAAAACTTTCCTTAAACTAACTAGTTACCTGAGCCCTCCATGGGCCTGAAAGTGTAGAATCCTCTGTCCTTCTCTTCCTCCTCTCTGTGTGTAACTTCCCCTTGGGGGATCCAGCTCCGGCTAGGCTGCTTGGCATAGACAAGGAGGCCCAGATTTGTCAAGGTTGCTGCCTTTTTAGGGCTGGAGCAGAGCACTGCTGGAGCTCGGCCTGGGCAAGAGTAGATGCTCGATAGTATTGGGAAAAGGGGATTTTTAGAGTAGGGCTGCTGCCTTTTTGTTTTTGTTTTTGTTTTTGAGTGGGGAGGGATTGTTGGATTATGATGAAAACTTCTAGAAAGTTCCCCTCATGGACATACATACATAATTTGGATGGTAGTAGGCATGGTGGTGTTGGGAGATCCTTGTTGTGAGTATGAAAGTGTGGCAGGCTTCCAGAGCTCAAAACTCTCCCTGACCTGGTCCCTGCCTTTTTGTCCAGCCTCATATCTCCCTGCTTCATCTTCCCTTCACTTCCCTCATCCAAACGTCACCCTTTCACAATCTGCCTCTGCACATGATGGTCCTTTGCCCGGGTGATGCTCCCTCTCTCCTCCCCCAGCCCTACTTGTCCCCTAAGACTCTGCTCAGGGAAGGTTGGGTTGTGTTCACCCCAATATAACACTGATCATTTACATTCTACTGTAATTATTTATCTTGTCTCCCCACTAAACTCAGTGAACAGAAACTAGATCTGATCCATCTTTGTCCCATCATTAGGGCCCGGTACCAAGCAAACACTTAATACATGTTTCTTAAATGGATTAATATTGTCAAGGAATTATTCGACCACACCTTGCTTCTCCTAGAGTAACTGTACTGCTGACTTGCTCTTTTGAGAAGTAAAGTCTTTGGAAAATCTTGGATCATCTAAATATTGCCCTGTCTCCATACCATATGGAACTGCTATGCAGAGAGAGGCATGGACACAGGATGGGGGCCATTGTTCTCAGACCTCATCCAACCTGGCAGTAATTGCCTTTCCAGCTAGAGGGACCCTTTCATTAGTAAGTGTGAGGAACAATCCCAAAGCTCCTGGTTGTGCCTAAGCAGCTCCTCTGGTAGAATTTTCTCTCATGCACAAGTTCTTAAGAACTCTGGGGTGTGTGTGTGTGTACACACAAATGACACATGAGTACACACATGAGCACATGTTGCGGGGAAGGAGATAGGCTCAGTGCTGGCAGGAGGAAGAGGGATTCTGCTTTGGGTGAGTCTGTAGCCCACATACAGACACTCTTACTGGTCTGTGTAATGAACATGTTACTGGCCTTCTTGAGGTCCTTTCTTATTTCAGTTGATAGCCTGGAGACATGGTTCTGACAGGGATAAGATGGGATTTATTTCATTCCTTCCCAAGCCCTATCCCTACCACCTCTAGATTCTGCTCCAGCTCATCAGATCTCTGTCTCCAGCAGCTGGACTGCCACACAGTCCCTGACCATGGGCAGTCTTTTTTATCATTGTCATTGTCGTGAAAAAAAAGAAAGAAAAAAAAAAAACTAGAAAAATACCCATTTTGCTAAATGCCAGTAAAGGGCTTTGTCTTTCACCTGTACTTATAAAGGGTGAGATTTATTGGTCTTTTTGTCTGAGGACAAAGAGTGGGTCTGATTATCAGATTGCACACCAGAGACAAGTGCTTATGTAATCAACAAACTGTCCTGGTGTCAGAATACGATTGTGTTGGAGATAAATTGTGAAAGGAGAAAGTGCTGGATGCTGACATACTATTGGCACCAAGTGTCTTGGGCTGCTTCCTGTAGTTGCTAGTGTTTGTGATGAAGCCAGCTCATTCCTGGACAAAGCCCTTGTGTGGGTAGGGGATCTCAGTAACCAGCCATGTTATCAGTCAGGGTCAAAAGCCCCTCGCCTTGTGGTTTCCGAGTCTGGAGAAGCGGGAGTTAATCTGTAATCCCTCAGTGAAAGGAGCCACAGAACACACATTAATTCTTCCTCTCACCTCTCCTGCTTTAAGTGGTTAAGGTCTCTGAGCTCTGTTTAGCCTGTGAGCTCTGGTTCTCGGCTTAATAATACTTGGCTTTGCTCTAGTACCTTTCATTGTGAGGATGCGAAAGCTTTTTACAAATATATATTAACCCAAGTGGAAATGAGCTTAAACTGTAGCATGAAAGATTTAAGTTATGCCCAAGGTAGAACTTCTCAGTAGTTATTTTATTAAATTGTCTCTTGTCTCTCTCCCTCATAGCTTGTGGTATCAGTCTTACAGGTGTCTTACTGGTTGTCAGTATCAGGTAGAGGGACTAACTTTCTTAATTTCACTCCCTCTTCAGCCAGTGCCTTGGCAGAGCTGAAAAGATAATAGTCCATCCTTGGAGGAATTAATAATACAGGGGACTGAGTCCTCCCCCTGGAAGACTGCCTCTAGTTGAACCAGGAGCTCAAGCGTCTGTGTCTCTGGGGGTTGAGTCAAGTCCTTTAGGAAGTCAGCTGTAAGCTGTCTTGCTGGACCACAAGTGTGGTATGGGAAGCATGGAGAGAGAGGGAGCTGAGCTCAGTAGGTTCCTCCCAAGCTGGTAATTCTAGGATTACTGACCACTGGATAGAGTTTGAGAAAGCCCCAGGATCCTAGAGCCCCCACCCCCACCTCCACAGTGGAAAGAGGTGGGCCTAGTCTGTAGAAGCTCCCGCAGAGCAGCACCCTGGTTTTTCTTTTTGGTAGAGTGATTTTTCTCTCCCAAGCCAGGGTTTTCCTAGGGCCCAGAGCAGGTGCTTCTGGGGTACACAGATGCTGACCTAAGTTCCATCTCCAAGGAGGGAGGGTTCTTGGCAAGGGTGCCATTGGTTTCCTGTGTGTCCGGAAGCCTTTCGGCATTGAGCTCATCTGAGTGACCCTTGGTGGGAGCCAAGAGAAGGAGTAGCCCTCCCTTGTCCCAGAAACTCAGACCAGATATGAGACTGGCCCACAGACTCTGGAGCTTTCCAAGAAGTAAGAATGGCTGTGGGCCCTCTTCCAGGATAGTCCTGACCCAGAGCTCTAAGTTTGGGGATGTAGCTCAGCCCTGGAAGAACTAAGCAGGAGAGAAGCTGGGCCAGAAAGGGCAGTGGTGGGTACATGGGCGGTAGTCGGTCATCTGGATATGGAACTGGAGTTGGTAACAAGTCTACTCTGGACTCTGGCCCCTGCATGCTGAGGCAAAACATGGCAACTGCCTGCCCAGTGTGTGGCTCTGGAAGGTGTACATGCTTTGGGTGGTAGCGGGGCTGGGCATAGGAAAGGGCTGCCAAAAAGAACACAGATCCAATGAAGGTTTTCATGTTTTTCTTTACCGCTGACTCCCTAGTTCCTAGAATGGGGCCCAGCACAGTGTAGGCTCTCCATGAACAGTTGTTGACTAAATCAGAGGAGTCTTAGCACTCCAGGATTAAAGCTGCTGACCCTGGCTCGTCTCCTCCCTGCCCCCAGCCCTCAGTAGACCATCTGTTCTTCTCCTTGGCTCAGCCCTCCCTCTGCTGGGCAATTCTCTGGTCTCCCAAGCAAGGAAAGGGTGTGGAGGTGCCAGCCGGGTGGGCATGCTGTGGGTTAAAGCCTTTTGAAACAACAGTGTAGTTAATCTTTCTAATTTATTTTCCTTTTAGACCATGGGAAGTCTGTAGGCAGCAGCTGTTACCCAATTAAAATACAGATTAATATAAAAACAGTTTCTGGAATATAAAATAGAGTGGCTGTGTCCTTACACTTCCTTAAAATACCACCTAATAATGACTTGATGAACTACAGAAACCCACCTAGAGGAACTCAGCGTTCTTAAAATGAAAATTTCTTCCCTGAAAGGTGTGTATTACCATTCCATGTAAGTCACTATGAGAAAATAACCTTCCCTCTTAGTGCCAGCGGTTTCTGTGAGTTGGGTATTTGGTATTCATTAAATGTAATTATAGTTTAATTGGAGTTTAATCTGAACCCCCAACACTTAAAAAAAAAAAAAAAGAAGTTTCCAAGCAAACCTTCGATGCTACTGTCTCTGGAAGTAGCCAGGGGCACAGTGGGCATGGTGATTTCCAGCTGAGTCCTGTTCTGTGGATGCGGACCTCCTGCCTCAGATCCTTGAGGCGGTATGTTCTAGTCTGTGCTTGAGGGTTTTTTTTACTACAAAACAAAACACAACAAAACAAAGCAACAAGCTTGTTTTAACCTAAGCCTGCCCTCCGTGGAGCATAGTCCTGTGAGTCAGAAATTCTCTAGACCAGGTTTGTACCTTAGGCCTTTTTGCCTGAGTTTCCCCACCAGTTAAAGGTGCCTGTTTCCTGCTTGGCTAGTTGGTATTGAGGCTCCAGGTATACAGGGTGAAGGGTGGAGCTTGTGGGACCCCCTGGCCCTTCACTGGTGTTAGATGGGGAAATGCTGGACATCGAGGCCCAGAGAAGGGGTGGAGTTGAAACCAAGTGTGCCTGTCCTATGTGGTTATTGCCTAAGTCTGACAGGAGCTTCTATGAAGCTTGGAGGTGATTTACTTTAGACTGAAATTTGTGAGGAGTTATTGAGCCTATGGAACACAAAAGACATGTAAAATCTTTTTTTTTTCTCTTGCAAATGAAAGCTGAAACAGGTATGAGACATTCCCTGTGATCAGCAGGTAGATGTGTATCTATTTCAGGGCAGGATGTTGTTGGGAAGTTTATAGTGTGTCCTGGGACTTGATTCCCAAAGCTTCTGTCAGGTTCTCAGCCTAAAGCAGTGCAGGTCAGAGTTCTTTACAGTAGGAGGATGAAAACAGAAAGGAAAGGAAAAACAGAAACTCCAGCTTCGAGTTTTCCATTCATGGGCTCTTTATCTTTCCTTTCAGCTCACCGGGATTATTCAAGCCATGGTGGATGGTCAGCCAAGCCTGCAGCAAGTGCTGGAGGTAGGTTGAATGACCTTTAATTCCTGACCTCTGATCTCTTCCTGCTGCCTTTCTCTCCCGCCCCTCCTGAGAATGTAGCTGTGTAATTTGACTATGATTATGGCTTGATTAGAATAACATTTGCTGTCACATCAGTGACATGCTGTTGAGGGTATTGAACCATTGATCTGTCATCTCCAGCTGTTCCCGTCAGGGTTACTGACAAGATGTCCGAGTGCTGCCAGGAGGCTGGCAGAGAGCCCCCACCTCTTCCAGTGCTGGCCAGTGCTGGCCAGCCTGCGCTGGCCAGGTTGGGGAGGTGGGGAGCTGAGCTGTGGCACTGTGGGACTGGCCCCGGGGACTAGAGGTGTTTTTGTTTAGCTTTAGTGTTGGCTTCTTGTGGCATGTGAGCACTTCATTAACTTACCCAGAACTCCCCATCGATGGCTTTTGTTTGCTGTCGGCTCCTCCAGGAGGTGCGGCTGGGCCCGCCTGCCCCACTGCAGCTTGCTGCTGGACGCATTGTGCCTGTCGGGTGCAGAGGCTGTACTGGGTAATGATTCCTAATCAGAATAATTACAACAATTGCCTGTGTGAGGAAAATCAAATTAAAGGCTTTAGAACCCTTGGCAGAGACCACACTTCTAGGATGTTCTCCTCGGGGAGCTGGAAAAGGTTAAGATGCAGCTTCTTGTGTTCCAGCCTAAGGGAAGGAGGAAGGGCAGTGCTCTGCCTCAGCTTGTCTCCCAGCCCCCTCTGCCTGGGGGTTTTCAGAGAGGGAGACGGTCCCTCTCCCAGGTCCCACACCCACTCCCTTCTCTCTAGGGAGCAGGGAGACGATTTCCTTAGGTGCTTTATTTATCTTTAAGACCAAAGCACTCGAAGCTGAGCCCCTCTCAGAACACAGGAGAAAGCAGACTATCTGGGGAAGAGCAAGGGCACATCTGCATTAGAGGTAGTTAGCATAGAGGAAGGAGGGTGGTGGCAGGAGAGGGAGGAAGAGCTGTTTATTTAGCCAAGAGGGCCTGTCCCACAGGGGAAAGAAGTGCAGATTGAATTTCCTGGGGCTCCGCAGGATGGAACCAGAGCCAGAGAGCCAGGTTTTGGCTCAGCCAGTGGCAGAGTGCTTCTTGTCCCTGACAGTGTGCAAGCCCAGGCTCTGTGACCAGTCAGGCTCTGGGCAAAGAGAGGGTTAGGGTACCTGCAGAAGGCTAGGAGAAGATGAGCTCTGAGGTGTCTCCCAACCCTATTGTCCCTCTTTTTTTTTAAATTTTAAAATATATTTTTATTGATTTCAAAGAGGAAGTGAGAGGGAGAGAGAGATAGAAACATCAGTGAAGAGAGAGAATCATTGATTGGCTGCCTCCTGCACGTCCCCTACTGGAGATTGAGCCTGCAACCCAGGAATGTGCCCTTGACTAGAATTGAACCCGGGACCCTTTAGTCCGCAGGCCAATACTCTGTCCACTGAGCCAAACCAGCGAGGGTTTGTTCCTCTTTTTTTGACAGAAAATTCACTCTTATGATTGAGGGGCCTCCTCATCATGGACTGCTCCCAGACTCAAAGAGAAAGAATGGACCTATCCTTCCCTCTGTCACAGCCTGCATCCCCAGATAGGGCCTAGCTCCCAAGGGAGGATATTACACAGGCAGCTAGTCCCTGGAACGTCTCTGTTTGGTTGGGGTCTTGGGAGGAAGATGCTTGTTCTGGGCTAGCACCAAACCAGGGCTGGTGGGGTTAAGAGATTTTTGTCTGTCAGTGGTGCCAGTTGAGGAGATGTGTCTTCAGGAGGCCAACCTTGGAGAGGAATGCTCAGAGGATTCTGAGTCTCCCCCAGGAAGTTGCTTCTGCTACTTCAGCACACTTTGTGGGGAAGAGGGAAGATTTCTGGCATCAGCCTGAATAGGGAGTCTCTGTCAAGATAAGGAGACCAGACCGGGCTCTGCTAGTTATAGAGCTAAAGAGCTAAATTTTTGTCTTAACCAGGCCCTGAGCAGGTAGTTAGCTAGGTGTTGGCCTGCCTCATTTGTTCTTTTTATTTTTTTCCTTCACTTAGCTCATTTGGCCTGGCCATCTCTTCCCACCTCCCTTGTCCAGCCTGGAGCCATTAGAGCCAGCAGGGAGAGAGAGGATACAGGAGTGAGTGGTGGTCATTCCCTCATCCCAAGACAGAGTCAATGGATGAACTTTCTAGGCTCCTGAAAACCCATCCATCCATCCACATGGCCATCCACACATTCGTGCCCCACCCATCCACTCATCTATTTACCCATCCATAATCCACCCATCAACCCATCCATCTATCCATCTGACTTAGATGTTCTAAGTAGGCTCAGGCTGGGTTCCTTTAGACCTTGGGTAGCTGGAGGGGGTCTGTCCTAACCTAGTGTCCAGCCTCAATTCCTGTTCCTCCTTTCTATACACTGTGGGCTGGGGTCACATTACTCCCTACTCATATTTCAATCCGAAAATATCTGGGTTAGAGATTACCACAGTGAATAAGACAGATAAGAGTCCCTGCGTTCATGGTGCTTCTAGTCTGGTAAGGAAGGCTGACATTAAACAGATAATTGCTTCTCAAATATACAATGATTAGGCATGTGCCTCTGCCTTTAGTATTCTTTTCTCTGTTCCACCCTGTCAAGCAAACCCAACCACCAAACCTCTAATTCAAGTACCTTCTCTTTTTTTAATATTTTTTATTGATTTTTTTAGAGAGAGAGGAAGGGAGAGAGTTAGAGAGATAGAAACATCGATGAGAGAAAAACATCATTGATTGGCTGCCTCCTGCATGCTTCCTACTGGGGATCGAGCCTGCAACCCGGGTATGTGCCCTGACCAGGAATCGAACCAGTGACCTCTTGGTACATAGATCAATGCTTAATCACTTAGTCACACTGGCCAGGCTCAATTATCTTCTTTCTGAAACCTTTCTGACTCCTTTCTCTATAAATGGTAGAGCTAGCCACTTCCTCCTTTTGGTCCTGTAGCATTCTGGTCACTTTTTTATTACTGCATCTATTACATTGTATTCCCTTCTTAGCCTACTCTCTATTTTGTATAAGCACTTAAATACATTATTACATTTAATTCTCAAAACAATCTGTAAGGGGAGTCATCCTACCTCATTTTACAGACGAAGGAAACTGAAGTTCAGAGGGGTTAAATGACTTTTAAACGACTTCCCATCAATGACACAGCCAGGATATTGAAGAGCCAAGGTTAGAACCCATATGTGTCTGACTTTCAATTCTGCATTTCTAACTACTATGTCATATAGCCTTTAAAAACAATCCTCCTGTGTGAGTGGAGTGGTGGTATGATCTGCTGCCCATGCCTGGGATCGTCTAAAAAAAATAGGCGATGCTTCATGAATTCTTGATAATAATTCAGTCATTATATACTGATTTTAGTATTTGTACTTCCAGTGTGAGTGCAAATAATAAAACCATGAAAGGGATGAAGGGAGAACTAGACTCAAAGTGTGTTTAGGAGCAATTTCTTTCCCTACCTAGGAATTGTGCTCAGCCTTCAAAAGAATCTGCTGAATTTTAATCATCAACGAGGAGAGAGGAGAGATACCATGTTTGGGGCTGATTATGAGCTTGCTCCCGCCCAGCAAAGGGGCTTCTTCTGCTAGAGTCATGGTGGAAATTAACTTCACTTTCACTTGGGGAATAACCAAATTCAGAAGTTTGGTCAATAAACATTTGGTGGGAGGGTCAAATGAATAAGTGAATGAACGAACCTATGGATTGGAGTCCCTGCTTGGGGATCCAGCCTGTTCTCATGGCCCAGGACAGCCCATGTCCATGCTAGACTCTGCCTTTGAGGACCAAAGGTATTTGGATTGACCTACTAGGATCTGTCCTTATCCTGTCTAGGGTAAGTAACAGGAGTGTGGAGAACCCCTTTTACCCCCCTCCCCAACCCCAAACACTTCATCTTGTGGGATCTTCCCATAGGGATTGTCCTGCAAGTGCCTCTATAGTTCTCAGCCAAGGCTGAGAGCCCAGAGCAGAGCCATGGCTGGATAAGATTACAATTTTCTCCTGCTCTGATTACCAGCAGCTTATCTGCGTTTCACTGTTGTGGCTCTTCATGTACTCAGTGTGGGGGAAAAGAAAAATCTCATCTATTGTTGTGTACTTTTCAGAGGGTCGATGAGTGGATGGCGAAGGAAGGCCTCTTAGATCCAAACGTCAAGTCAATTTTTGTCACCTGTGGAGACTGGGACTTAAAAATCATGTGAGTATGAGAGGGACAACTTTGCTGGCAGGGTTTTGAATCTGTGGGACCAGTTCTTGCCTTTCACAGAAATAAATGCCCAAACCTACAGGACAGCTGGGCCAGGAGTCCCTGGATTTGGGGGGCCTCCAGGACAAAAAGAGGGCTGGGAGCCCTGCCTGCCTCTGGGACAGCTGTTTTTGCCAGGTGTCACTACTTAGGACAGCCCTTCAGTTGCAGGGCTACATGTCATTGCCCTGGAAGGAAGAAGTTAAAAGAGGGTATGTATGTATGTATTTATTTTTGTTAATCCTCACCCCATATTTTTTCCATTGATTTTTGGAAAATGGAAGGGAGAGAATGAGAGAGAGACATAGATGTGAGAGAGATACACTGATTGATTGCCTCCCACATGCACCCCAACCAGTGTCAGGGATTGAACATGCAACCCAAGTACATGCCTTCCCTTGACCAGGAATCGAACCCAGAACCCTTTGGTTTGCGGGCCAGTGCTCTAACCACTGAACACAGGCCAGGGCAAAGAGGGTTTTTCTTTTTTAACCAGATGCATAGTGATGATTATTCTAAGTGCATTAGAAATAGTAACTCATTTTATAACCATAGGTACTCTTATTTCTATTTTTATAGATAAGAAGATTAGAGAACAAAGAGGTTAAGTAACTTGCCCAAGACACACAGGGCCAGGATTCAAACCAGGCAACCTGTCTCCAGGGCCCTTTCTCTTAACCATTATACTGTGTTATCCTCTCCCCCCCCCCACCCCCTCTCCCAAATCTGGGATAGGCCCTGATGATCCAACTGAGAGCCAAGTGTAGAATGAGAGAGGGCTGCTTCTAGGAAGCTGCCCTAGTCACCAGTCTCCTCTGTTCTCCTTTGCCCCATTGTTTTTCTCCTTTGTCTCCTGATTCTGGAAGACAAAACTGGTTCCTTTGCTCGGCTGACACTTCTGTCTCTTGTCTGTCCTCATGGATACCTGGCTTCAGACAGCCCCCAGGGAACTAAAGTGGGGTGGAGGTGGTAGGGGCATTGTTTGCTGAGGATTGATAGAATCGATAACTCTGTGTTCTTTGTGACTGATGGTGGCGGCAAGCATGTGTGTGTGTGTGTGTGTGTGTGTGTGTGTGTGTGTGTGTGTGTGTGTTTATATACGAGCATACACACGGATGCACCTATGCTTTTGAGCATAGCATGGGGTATTGGTGGGGAGTTGGGAGTAGTGGTTCTGGAGTGATATTTCCTACCAAATCAGGCATTATTTTCTCACCAAGGTCCTTTTTATGCCTTTTGGATACTGAGCATTGAGGCAAAGTTATGCACCCAGCTTGGTGGGTGTCAGGCCTGCAATTGGATACCAACTCTCTAGGTGAGACAGGAGGAAGAAAAACAAGCCCAGGTCACATAAACACCCACACACCTCATCTCCCACATCCCTTAAGTCATGTACACACACTGGCTTCACACCTCCAGGTTTGCACACCCAGCTCCCAGAGCGCCAGGGGATCTCTGTGCTCCCCGATAACACTCATCAGTCAGGGAAATTATACAGGCTGGGCTGGTATAAATCAGAGGCGGGCTCCATGGAGAAAGGAAGAGGAAGGCTGTTGTTCTTGTTTAAGGTATCCTGGCAGCTTTGAGCACTTGAAGGAGAGAAGGACTTACGTGGAGCTCCATAGCACAGGAGAAGCTATTTGGGGTCGGGCAGAGTGCAGGCTAATACTGGACTGAGACTCCTCTGGTCCAGTCCAGAGGCCTGGTTCCTCCAGGTAGCCTCCCAGGGCTCCCACTCTTCTAGTGGTTTTCTACTTGTCTTTGGCATGTTCATGTCATACAATCCACATTTCAGAATCTTTTGTGTTAATTGTGACTGGCATGTATGTACACAGGGTGGGGCAAAAGTAGGTTTACAGCTGTTTGTGTGGAAAATAAAATAGTAATTAATAAATAACAATACAAGAATAAACTCTGTGTTTCATGTTCTCACAGTATGAATAGCTACGTTTGCCCCATCCTGTATGTGCATATGAAAAAGTTCCTGGGCATGAGGTTGGGGACTACATGGCTGGGCCCCCTAGGCTTGGAGTCTGGCCCACTTTGGCCTGCAGTCGCAGTTCAGTCGTTGGCATGGTGGGCCCTGGCAGATTTAGGTGACTCCGGAGGCTGCTCTGTAGCTTCACAAGCAATGATGCAATCAAGAAGAGGTGATCAAGTTTGGGGATTGGGTTGTTCAATCCAAGCATATATGAAAGGGAACCACTTTTTCATGAGTACATAACCATATGTCATTCGGTCCTCCTATCTTCCCTGGTAGGAGGTAGTATCCCTTTAAAGCTGAAACGAACACACAAAACAAAATTAAAAACTGAGGCTCAAATTGGTAAAGACTCACAGATAGACAGAATTGAATTCTGAGACCATATAGCATCCAAAAAGAAAAAAGGGGTTAGGTAGACTTGGGACGCTGGTTTGGGTGTGGACTGGGAAAGCCGGTGAAGCTCTGAAGGAGTGTGCAGGAGGAAGCAGATGTCAGGTGGCAGGGGTTGGGGGAGGAGAGCACTGTGCTGCCTTTTAGAAGCAGGACTCCGCATAACTGCTGGGAAGGCTCTTAATTAAATGTGTAACAAAATAAAAACAGCCAGAGAGGAAACCTAAGTAGCGCTGCGTGACAGCGCACAGCTTAACGGCATTCCTGGAACCTCTCGTCAGATGGCTCGTCAGAGCCCTCACCTTTTCATGCGCCTGGTAAAGGCTGATGATGAGCCTGACAAGGGTGGTGTTAGACTGACACCCACAACTTGTTAGTATGTGGCTTACTTCTTATTTTGACATCCATTTTCAGACTTAACTAACGCTAAGGAATTCAGCAAATATTTCCATTTCCCACTCTAGTTTCCCAGAGACATGGCTCTTCATTGCTGTCCTCCCTCTCTCCCAGCCCCCGCTTCCCCCAACCAGCTTCATGTCACTTTTGTTGGAAAGGGCCTGATTAGTGAAGCACTGAGAAATGGGAACTGAAGTGGCAGCAGAAATCCCACTGGAGAAAAGAAATCTCCCATCCTGACAAAACCATTTTGTGTCCATCTTTTGTCAAAACGGGATGAGTTGATACTTCAGGTTTATGTGGGCTTTGATGCTGTAGTCACAGATCCTGCTTAGGCGGGTGTTAATTTAGTTAAGTGCTGATTTAATTTTCTTTCTAAACATGTTTAAGATACAACACTTGTTCTGGCATTGGTCCCTGGTAGCTTGCCTTCACTACCTGAAGCTCCTAATGGGGTTTAACGTTCTTTCACCAGTTGTCTCTCTTCTCTTCTTACACAGGCAGGAATGTCTCTGTAAAGGGGTTCCATCTTTGGCATGGTGGGAGGGGAGGGCCGGTGTAGAGTGGGGAGGTGCCACCGTTGAGGAACTCAGATTTTAGCCTGAAGCTTGAAGATCTGGATTCACCAACTGAATAGCACTGAGTGGCTGAGAAGCTAGACCAGAGTCTTTCCCAGTGGCCGGTGAGTCTGAGAAGCGGGGCAGGTCAGAAAGAGAGAAGGGTAGGGTTGAGAGTGAGAATGGAGGGATAGGGAAGAGCTGACATGAAGGAAGGCCTGGCCTGCAGTGCAGTCTGGGAAGAGGACCTTTGGAGAGGATCCAGATAATCAGACTCTGCTCTGGTAGAGCAGAGTCTAGGGCTGCTCAGAGCCTGCTGCAAAGACCCTCATCTAGCTCAGCCTCAGCTCTGGAATGGAAAGTGTCAATGCTGGGCTGCCTTCCTCATGAGGGTGCATACTACACCTTTCTGATGGAACACTTCAGGTTTTAGAAAGTGGAGATCAAAAGATACTTGTTCAGATTGCTCAATTTTATTTGGGGGACATGCACTCAGTGGGGACTCTTGAGGGTGCCCTCAGGGCTGCAATCAAGTGGCCAACACTATTGAAGAGCTACAGTCACCTGGAGTGGAAGTCCCATAGTGATGGAACCACACACCTGGGAGGGAACTGGGACAGTGACTGTCCTGTGTGTGTGTTGGGGCAAGTGTAGGATACGGACAAAAGGTTGGGACTTCTTGGCATCATTCAGCCGAGTTGACCACTTCATCCTTCTTGAAATGCGCTGTATCTTTACTTTTCTATTTCTCCCTTTCCTTTTCCTTCCCAGTGTCGTATGGATGCTTTTTCCTTTTTTCTTACATTTTGTTTCTTAAATATTGGTATTTCTTTGATCTCTGTCCTGGCTGTTTTTTCTTTTTATTCTGCACACTCACACTTATCAGAGTGATCTCATCTTTTGCCATAGCTTCAAGTATCCTCTGTATGCTGATGTCTTATCATCTTTTCTGTAACTGAGAAATGGAAACTGACATGGCAGCAGAGATCCCACTGGAGAAAAGACACTGTTCCATCTGCCATCTGAACTCCAAACCTTCATATCCAGCTCCTAGTCTCAGTCCCCACCTACATGTCCATAGGCCCCTAAAAGCTCAAGGCTTATCTTTCTCTCAACACTAGACCTCCACCATTCCCTCAGATGGCAACTCAGTAGCTCTGTCAGAAACCTGAGAATCATCCTTGATTCCTTTCTCCGGCCATAACCAATCAATTGCCAAATCCTGTTGAGTCTTCCTCCTGGAGCTTTCTCAGAGTCATTACCTTCTTTCCATCCCCATTTCCACTGCCCTAGTTAAGGTCACAATATTCTTTGTGGCTTATTAAATGTCTTCAATTTGTCTTTTTTCATTCCAGTCTTGCTTCTTTTCCAGCAGATTGTGTCACCCCTGCTTAACACCCTCTTCTTTGTTTACATTGAGTGGCAGACCCTTGAGATATTCTCTGATTTTTTTTGGCTGCTGGTACCTGGTCTGGGGTCGGTAGAGGTCTGGACTGTTACGTTCATTTTTAAAAAATATATATTTTATTGATTTTTTTTTACAGAGATGAAGGGAGAGGGATAGAGAGTTAGAAACATCGATGAGAGGGAAACATCGATCAGCTGCCTCCTGCACACCCCACACTGGGTATGTGCCTGCAACCAAGGTACATGCCCTTGACTGGAATCGAACCTGGGACCCTTCAGTCCACAGGCCGACACTCACTGAGCCAAACCGGTTAGGGCCTGTTACGTTCATTTTGATGTGGGGGCATGGTTGGCCAGGAGATGTGGTGGAGGCAATTTGGACTGAGAGCCTCCTTCCAAAGCTACAAATGGATGAATCCTCAGATCTGTCTTAAGAAAACCACTGCCAGGCCCTGGCTGGTGCAGCTCAGTTGGTTGGGCATCTTCCCATACACGGGAAGGTTGCCGGTTTGATTCCCAGTCAGGGCATATGCTAGGGTTGTGGGCTCAATCCACAGTAGGGGGCTTGTAGGAGGCAACCAGTTGATATTCCACTTTCACATTGATGTTTCTCTCTCTCTCTCTCTCTCTCTCTCTCTCTCTCTCTCTCTCTCTCTCTCCCTCTCTCCCCTCTCCCCCCCTTTTACTCTCCCTTCCTCCCCTCTCCCCCCCCTTTTACTCTCCCTTCCTCCCCTCTCCCCCCCCCCCCCTTTTACTCTCCCTTCCTCTCTCTAAAAATAAATAAGAAAATCTTAAAAAGTATTGCTTTGGGCACTTCGGTATGTTTGAAAGCATGTGGTGCCTCTGAGCATGCGTGGCATCTTATCATGTCACTAAGCCCATGAGAGCCTTGCCCCTTGCTCATGGGTGTGCCAGAGGGTCCCAGCACTGAGCTTTGATTAGCAGCCTGCTGGGGGAAGGGGCTTGAGTAAGAACTCCCTGGCAGTCCTGACTTGTCTCATTTCCTGATACTTTTATCTGTCACTGCAAGCGCTTGGGCTCTCCTCCTGAACTAATTAAGTTTGCATGTGTTTAGACACATTGCCAAATAGGGCTTAGCAAAGCGGAACTGAGCTACATCTCTTTTTGAGTAGGGAAGGAAGGGTATATGAATGCTTCCCCATGAGGGCCTGGGAGAAGCGTGGATAACATGGAGTGGGGGTGTGTACAGGTTGATAGGCATTATGCCCTGGCCCTCCTAGGGACACAGCAGGACTGCAAAGCAACCTTCTGATTGGCTGGCAGGGGCAGATGAGAGAACAAGAACTAGCTCTCTTAGTGAATTGGGCATTCTGAGAGGGCTGAGGATGGATAGAGGGCAGGCTCTGAGGTATGATTTTTCTCCCAAGCACAAGCAAAACTGAATGTCAAGTTTAGTGGGATTTGCAGGGGGAGTTTATAGGGCTATGTGCTGTTTGCTCCCAGCCTGAACCTACCTAGGCCTAAAGCCACCTGTTTGGCTAGCAGAGTGCAGGTGGCCTTTCTAAGGCTGTGAGAAGTTCAGTGGAGACATGGACAACCATAGGCCCAAGTTTTCCTTTTTGCCTACAAGACCCCAGTTCCCCTACTCAGTCTCATGATCCTGTGAGATGGCACCAGGTGGAGACTGAGAGGAGGAGAGTGGTATTGCCCAGAATCTCCCCACCCTGGAGGGTGGGGTTCAGCCAAATGGATCACCATAGTGAGATGATGGCTGACAGTATGTTTTTGTGTCAAGACTGATTTTCCCTGGTGCTGGGTGGCTCGAGGTCTGAGATGCACTGTGTGGGAACATACTTGGGTCCTGTCCGGACAGCAGATGTGGGGCATTACCACATTGGGGACTCCTCTGAGGTAGGGAGCGAGAGTATTTTCTACAGAAGGCGGGAGAGCCAGCTGACAGCCATGGTCAAAGCCTCAGTCCTATAGCTCTGAGGCCAATGGGTCAGCTTCCTGGCCATGAAGAGGCTCAGTCAGGCCAGGCTCCCAGTGCACACAGAGTGTGTGTGTGTTCTGGGGTGGGGGGTTTGGGGGTGGTTTCTGGAGGTTGTATAGGAATTCTGGGCCTTTGAGCTGCAGCCAAAGCCCAGAGAGAACAAGAACCAGACCTTCTGCCCTCCCTTCAGCTTCCCTAGAGCCCTCTCGTCAGCAAAGGTGCATCGGGTTAGCCCCAAGAAGGCAGCTTGAGTTGATGGGGTCATGTTTCAGCTGCAGCTAATCCAAGTCACTCGATATAAATCTGTCCCTGCTGCCTCTCCTCTCCCTCCCATCCCCAACCCACAGACAGGGAAATGAATCCTGGCCCTCACCCTGAATACATCATGGCAGGCTTGCCTCTAATGAGAGAGGGCCATTCATTGTGGGGTGAAGCTCCCTGCAGAGCCTGGGATGCCATTAATTAAAGAAAAGCCACCTGAAGCCAGTCGTGCGGTACAGCCTGCCACACGCTCAGATGGAGTGGTGGTGGGGTAGCCTCGTTAGCCTGACAGCTCCTTGGGCCGAGAGAGTTCGTGAGCTTGGAGGAGCAAGGCGTGCCCCCCCCTCCACCTGAGAGCTCACATGCCTCAGGGGGCAGCATCCTCACAAAGGCATGAGACCCCCCCCACTCCACCTGCACAAGTCTTGGGGCCTAGAACTGGCATAAAGGGGCTCCTGGTTATGGGCTTGTCCGGGGACTACCTATTTCTCATGGACAGGCCCTAGGGCAAGAGCAGGTTTCTGTGGAGGCTGAGCAGGCTCCTGGTTTCCTACCTGTGTTCCCTTCCACTCTTCTCCATGTCCCTGGCACTACAGGTCAACAGGCAATTCATCTTGCTTCCTTCCCTCAGAGCCTGAGTTTGTGGAAGTTGATCTGCTCTGGAAGGACTTTGGGTCTACAGGGAGACTGGGGGAGATGCTCGTTGTCTCCCTGGCAGACAGAGCCTCTGATGTTCCACCTTCTGGGCACTTCCACGCTGAAGGTGAAACTCCAGTGGCAGCCTCATCTCACCCCTGGGAAAGTGTTAGAGGGTCTAAAGAACTTTAGTGATTATAGGAACCCCTGAAATGGAAGTTTGTCTCAGTTAAAATCCCAATAAAAGATAAAGATATTTGTGCCCAGCCAGTGTAGCTCAGTGGTTAAGCATCGGCCCATAAAACAGGAGGTCACAGTTTGATTCCCGGTCAGGGCACATGCCCTGGTTGCAGGCGTGATCCCCAGTAGGAGGTGGTGCAAGAGGCAGCCGATCAATAATTTTCCCTCATGATGGATGTTTCTGTCTCTCTCATTCTCCCTTCCTCTCTCTGAAATCAATAAAAACATACTTTTTAAAAATTTAAAGATGAAGATATTTGTATAGTAAATAATCAGGCTTTGAGATGTTATGGCAGTGGGAGCCTCATGCTTCGGTCTGCTGGAGAGCTGCTGACAGGGTGGCTCTTTACTGCTTAACTGACCCTGAGGCAAGTGTTGCTGCCAGGTTCTGGTCCCTGGACTTACATCTTTAGCTCCCCTTGACCACCTGTGAGGATCTCATGGCCTCCTCCTTGCTGGCAGCAGGGGCTGTCGTCGCTGAGACCTTTGTTGTAGCCCAGAGTTGGGGAAGCTCAGCCAGTCTCTATCCGGGTTGTCAAGAAGACAGATTGGTCTTGTGTCTGTGACTCTTCAGAGCAGTCTTTGGAAGTCTGGTTCTATGCTCTGTGGCAGAATTTGACAGACAGGCTGCTCAGAGAGCCTCGGAAACAGCTGGGGCCATGGCTTGACCATCCGATTTGACTCTGCTTCCCTAGAGCTCGCCGGGTACAGAATAGAGGTACCACCACACATGACACTAGGACCTGGGCTGCACTCTTGTGATTTGAACATTTTTGGATCTTTCAAGGCCCTGCCACTGGCTTGGGCCCTCTGTCCTCTGGCAGATAGAGAGTAAGGCTGAAGGGCTTATGCTCTGAACTCAAGTAGGTGCCACTATTGCTTTCGGAAATTTTTTTCCTTCAGGTGAGATATTTTTGTGTTTTTTTAAAAACTCTGTGTGACTCTTGAGACCCGTTTTTTAAAAAAATCTTTCTAGAAATTAAGATATGAAATAATTATAGTGGAGTGCATGAAGTATACAAATGTGAAGTGTACAGCTCGTTGTATTTTTATACACATACACACCTGTGTAACCACCACCCAAATCAAGATGAAGCTTTTCCATCATCCCAGAAAGTTTCCTTGTGCCCCTCTCGGTCAGTAATGCCTTCCCCCTGAAAGGTGACCACTGTTTTGACATCTAGTACTTTTGCTTAGTTTTCCTTGTTCTTGACATTCATATAAATGGAATCATACAAAATGTACTCTTTTGCGTCTGACTTTCTTTGCTCAACATAACATACAAGAGATTCATCCATGTTATTTTATGTACCAGTTCAACCTGTGTAATATTCCATTGTGTTACTGTACTAAAGTTTATTCTTTTGTTGGACTACCTACCTTCTTTAGTCCTTGAATACATATTTGTTGAATGAGTATGTGAATGTTCAATCTGATGAGAATCTTCTTAGGCCTATCACCTTGTCCCAATCCCCCTCATCTTTTAAAACCTAATTCCAGTCCCTTGGGCATATGTTCTTTCTTGTCTCTTCTGAAATCCACACTGGCCTCCCTCTTCTCTGAACTCCTGTGAATAGGGAGAGGCTGGGCTGACCCCAGGCCTGTGGAAGGGCCTTTGAGCCACAATGACCCATTTATTTATTCTGTCAGCAGATGTTTATTGAATATGCATTATATGCCTTGCACTGTTCTAGGTATCGAGAATGCAGCAGTGAACAAACAGCTGAAACTTCCAAAGTATACTCCCTTCATGGAGTTTACATTGCAGTGCATGCAGCTAGCACTGTCCTCTGCCTCTTGGACCCAGATGCCTGAAGAATCTTAGTCATGTCCCGGCTCCTCTCCCCTGTGGGATTCTGCAGGAGCTAGGTGGCATTAGCTCTTGCCACCTTGCCAAGGCCTCTCTAGGGCTTATGGGCTTTGGTCTCCCTTTTGTGCTGATGCTACTGTTCGGCATTGAAAGGGTTTCTGAATATTGGTGCTTCTCTTCCACTGGCCAGGAGTCTGGTTCCCTCTGTAAGGGGAGAGAATTAATCTCCAACTTTCCATGCCTGTAAGGTGAGTGACCTCTGTTTTGTCAGCGCTTGCCAATCTGTCCTCTAATTCCCAGCCACAGTAATGGAGACATTACTTTGTGCTAAAGCAAAGCACCAGTTCTTTGAGCGCAGGTGCTGCACCAGTCCAGGCCCTGGGAACAACAGGGAAGCTCTGTGGGGATCTCCTCCCAGGTGCTCAGGCCCTGGAGGCACCTGGGCATTGGCACCTGAGCAGCTTTGGTACTGAACTGTAGTTGACAGATTCAAGGAATGTGCTATCATATTCTCCCTGACCACCGTCTGTGCCAGAGGGGCAACTGCTTCAGTGTGGTCTGAAATAGATTTCTTTTGTCAGGCTCCTAGGAATATGCAAGAGTCTGTGAACACCCAGAAAGGAAGAAGAGCCAGGGAGCAAGGGTCTTGGAAGATGAAGGCCAGGGAACTCCAAGGCTATGGCCGGCGTAGTGGACCAGGGTTCAGTGACCTGTGGACTCGGGCTCAGCTCTGGAGGGCTTTTGGAACGGTGGCTGGGATCAATTCTCAGTGTCCCAGGCTAAAGGGTGACACGACTCGAACTTGTTAGTTCTGTAAAACTGTTTCTTCCAAAGCCTGCAAGGATGTTGGTTTGGGGAAGAAAGCTAGCCAGCCCAGAGACTCCCGGGAGCCTGACAGGCCTTTTTCTCTGCGATTCTTTCTTGCAGGCAGCCTGAGGCAGCCTGTCTCTTTGTTAACAGAGTGACAGCAATGTGACACCATGGAAATAATTACTAACAAATCACGGTGCTGACTGCAAACAGCTCTCTGTCTTCAGAGGCATGTCAGGGTGCATTAGAGCAGGACTGGAGGAGCGGCAATGTGGGGGCTGAGGCGCAGCCCGCACTCAGACAGTCTCCTCCTCTTCCCCCTCCCTGACCCCTTTCTGCTATGCCTGACTTTCCTGCTTTTTCCTACTGGGTCAGCAAAGGGACCAGCTGGATAAGTGGCCTGTGGCTAGTCCCACTTCCTCTGGGAAGATAGCTAAGACTCCTGACTTTACTACGGAACACCTGGGTAGTGCTAAGATCCAGGGAATTTTCCACTATGGAGGCACCAAAAGACGGAAGCATACTCCATTTCTGATTTACTATCTCCATTTGGGACCAGCTTCATCTGCCAGTGGTTTTGGGGGTGACAGTATTTTCTGCAGCTGGATTCAGAATATGGGAGGCGCCTTGCATCTCAGTGTTGGTTCAGCTACCTTCCCCCACCAGCCCTGGTTTCTTCTTTTCTTGCCATAGTCAATTTTTGGTAAGTCGACTTTGTCCATTCCCTCTTGGTTAGCAGAGTGATTGCTCTGACTGTCAGGGCTGTAAATAATGTTCCTGGCGTGTGTGACTGGAGGCAGCTGTGTGGGGTGGGGAAAGGAGTGGAAGGAGAAGCAGCACTCGGATGGCTCCCTAGCTCGCCCCCCTCCCCTCTCATACAATATTTATCCAGGGATGGGAGTCAGATGCAGCGACCTCAGGGGTCACCCAGTTAAATAGCTTCTGAACCTCCCTGCATTCTAATTGCTGCAGTTGTCCTTTGCTCTGGAGACTTCTCCTCCCCATTGTCTGCTGAGGCACACACTAATGGCTGTCCTCCCTGGCCCTGCTGGGAGGCATGTGTGTATGGGGGTGGGGTGAAGGGCTCATTGCTACCTTCCTTTCCCCAGGGATAAGGGAATCTAGGGCCTATTAACAAGTGGCTTTAGCTAGGAGGAGCACAGAACCCTGCCTCCCCCTCACTTCCTCCCCAGTGCTGTCCAGAAGAGGTCCAAGCCATGGGCTTGGTTAATGGGGCCAAGTGGCTTCACCCATTTCTAATCCTAGTGACTCCTCTATAGGGGGACAGACCCTTGAGTACTCAGTTGAGTACTATGTTCATCATCCTATGTTCCCATGGTCCCACATTCAGGGTTTAGAAACTTCTTATTTTTATTGATTTCAGAGAGGAACGGAGAGGGAAAGAGAGATAGAAACATCAATGATCGAGCCTGCAACCCTGGCATGTGCCCTGATCGGGAATCGAATCATGACCTCCTGGTTCACAGGTTGATGCTCAACCACTGAGCCACACTGGCCGGGCAAATATGCTGTATTTTGCCCAAAGATTGGCCACATGCAAGTCTCTTTTGTCCCCTGGAGGTTGGTTTGGGTGATTGACGATGGTAGCAGGTATACCCCATTTGTTCATTTAAGAGGGCATGTGCCACATGTCTTCACCTGGACCTTCTTGTAAGTGTCAGTTACCCTCCACTGCAGCTCTTTTCTTCTAAGGAACACTGTTGGAAACTGCCATTGAAGGTGCTAAACACTGCATATCCTGGGAACACTGGCATTTCAGCAGTAGCCTCAAGTTAGCCCCTGTTGAGATCTGCTCTGGGCCCAGTAAAACTGTGCTGGGACCTGTAGGGACCGCCAGGTGACCAGGGCAGAAAGAGCAGTCTGTGCATACGCAACCACAGGCTAAGTGAGGTAGAATATGAGTGTGCCACAAGGAAGAGGAAAACAAACACTGTGAGGACCTAAGGAGCGTAGTGGAGACACCGAATGGGTAGTATTTTCTTAAGCAGTAAACTTTTTTAAAAACAAAACTTTAGGTCCTTGGGTTATGTCAGAGATCCATTTCCACAGCACCACGTAACGTGATTTTTGCCTTAAGTCGGATCCCACCTACATCAGCACCTATGTCACTCACATGGAGCACATACACAGCAGTAATGAAGTGAAACAGTAAAAAAAAAATTTAAAAGAAAGATAACAATTCCTGACCTTTACTTGTGGTAAATAAATAATAAAAAAAAGCATAAAGCACATATGTACATACGTCGAAATGATGGAACTTTTTTTTTTTAATAAATAAAGGGGAGATGGCGACGTAACCACGAAACGACGTACGTCAAGTCCGACGTAACCCAAGGACTGCCTGTATTACAAAATGTACAAAAGCCAAGTTGTTCTGGTTGAAGCTGGGGCAAGGCTCAGTCCATTCTTCCTCCTTCTGCCCCAGTCCACAAAGTAGCCTGACATCCCTCCTGGAACCCTAGAGCTCCAGGGAGAACTGTTTAAAAACCACTGACATGTCCTAATGCCCACCCAGAAGTGTGACTCACACGTCTTGAAGGATTCAGGGGAGCCGGGATCAGGGCAGAGTAGGTCAGCCGGGGGTTTAGAGGAAACAGGTGTGTCTGAGGTCAGACTATCCCAGATCCTGAATGCTTGCAGGATGCCTCTCTGCGGAGCCTCCAGAGGGCAATGTAGGACCTACAAAGGCAGCCCAGGCAAAGGGTCAAGATGGCCACAGGCCAGGTAGAGACTAGTAGCGGATGAGTGAGGTATCTTGGAGACAGCTCAAACTGCTAAGGCGCTCCTAATTTTCCTGGCCCAAACAGAGAATAAATAGTTCATCAGCTGAGACACTGACCAAAGTGCCCTGGAAACCAAAGTGCTCTCCCACCTCACTCCCTGCTGCCTGCTGAGGCCTCTGCCTTACCATCTGGGAAAGAGAGCTCTGGCCAGGTTCTGGTGGCAGCTCCAACACTTCCCACAGCCACAACAGGTGGAAGAATGGCCCTGGGAGGAATCCTGGAAAGACACTTGTCTTGTTTCACTGGAGAGGGACTGGAGAGATACAAGTTACTTGATTTCAGGGGAGTGTTTGTGGCACTGGGAAGGTGTATGTTATCTTGTTCCATAGGATGTTTGTGGCACTGTGTGTGCTGCATGTGATCATTTGTGTGGGCTCCATTTGTGTAGGAGAAATGGGAGTAGAGACAGTTGGCAAGTGGGCCAAAAAGCAGTGGAGCAGAGAGGCACTATATACGTATACAGTGCCTTTTAGAGGCTTTGAGCAACTGCCTGGCAATGGGGATTTGAGGTTGGTTTTCTCTGGGAGGACTGGCAACCTGGCCTGTGGGCGTCCCTCTGCACCCGCCTGTGTTCTGGTTTCTGTTTGGGAACTCTCCAGAGCAGCATGTCTGGGAACACTTCCAGCTGTGCTGCCAGACCCAGACGCAGGTGACGGCCTTTCGTCTGTACCATAGGGAAACCAAGAGGAAATTAAATGTCATTTGCCCCCTGCATAGCAGGTCGCTGCCAGATCAGACACTGCTGATCAGAGCTGTGCAGAGGGCACCCAAGGGAAAGCTTGTGCCTGCAACCATGCCCTCTGAGCTGTGGAGACTCCCAGGTGATGGCCTGGCTCACTCCCAGGCCTTTCTCTGCCAGTCTGGGTTCACCCTGGCCTAGAGCCCAGCTCTGTGCTACATGACAGCTGTGGCCCATGCCAGGCCAGAGGGGTGTGGGTACCAGTGGGAGAGATTGGAGGGGAAGAGCAGTAGAGGACACACGGGAGACAGTGAGGTGATAAGCCCTTCTTCAGAGGAGCTGCGAAGTATTGTGGAAAAGAGCAGGGCCTTTATTGAAAATTAAGAGACCTGGGTTCAAGTTCTGGCTCTATTACTTAGTAGTTGTGGAATCCTGGGAAAGTCACATTACTCCTCATCTATAAAGTGGAGATTATAATAAGCTCTAGCTCCTGACATCTGCAGGGGAATTAGCTTCCTGTTGGGACTGGTACCAGAGTTTCCTCACCCCACCTCCCCTCAGTCTGGAAGGATGGTCTGGAGCCCCCTGCCGTCTGTGAAATGAGTTGGCTGAAACTGATGGGAAGTGGGGTAGGTAGTACGTCTGGCCAGGAAGGCACAGCTGGTGATCTCTCCCTGCCTGAGGCCTTTCCCTCTTGTCCTAGTCCTCTCAACCAAGCATCATAGGCCGTTATGAATGAGTACGGGTGATGGTGGTCACGCTCCTAATTGTGGGCCTCATCTGGCTCCCTCCAGACTCACACTTGCACTGCCCTTCCTGTTTGGGAGGGTTTCAGGGCTTGTCGCAACCTCTCCTTTGCCTTGAAGTCCTAGTGGCAGACCCTCTGCAGTGACATTTATTAACAGGGCTTTGGGAATAGATGTTTTAATACTGTGAGAGTTCTCCCTAGAAAACTACCCTCACTCCTCCCCCACCCCCCCACCCCCATCTGAAGCATGGCTTGCTGGTGGTGAAATTCATTAGTGTTCCCTGACAGGCAGTGGCGACAGAGGCGCTCGCTGTCTGCATCCCGCTCCCTCGCTCTCGTGCTCCTGCTTCACGCACACTGATATTTAAAGCTGATGGGATGCTTATAGACTTCTTGTACCATGACAAGTTTGGGGAGGGGCAAGGGGGAGGAAGAGACAGACAAGGAGCCAGCTGTCACACTGGTATTTCAAACAATACTCTCTCCTGACCCTTTGCAGGCTCCAGCAAGTGTATCATCTTTCTGAAGCCTGTGGTTGGAATTGTAACCTGCAGCTGTCCCAGAGGATGGGGGCAAGTGTGGGACAAAGTGGACTGAGAAGTCGGCAGTGCATTCTCCCAGGGCTGTGCACAGGCAGAGAAGAACAGAGGGAGGACAGTGTGTGTGTGTGTGTGTGTGTGTGTGTGTGTGTGTGTGTTTTCAAGGAAAGGTCCTGTAAGTGCCCCTAACTTTGTCCTTCCATCACCGGAAATGAGATGGCCCTTACTTGGGTAGTCTATGCTGGAGTGATCATTACGTTTCATGCTATGGCTGTCTTCTGGGTGGGCTACCTGAGTATGGGAATCAGGCTTGATTGGCCTCTACCCCTTGAGTGTCCTGTGTCCCCGGTCTCAGTGATACCTGTAAATATGTGGTGGCAATTGAGGTAGAAAGTTCTCCCATTTTGTGTCTAGATTGGGGCCTTGGCTTTTGTTCCCTGATGTCTGGATTTAGAGAATGAGTCCCAAGGTGCCTTCACTCCACAACTTCTCCCCTCACCCCAAGCTTCGTGGAATTCATTTTTGCAACTGTTGAATGGTTCTAGAACTTCCCCTTCAGCTGTCATCCTCAGTAGTTTCTCCAGTATCCGATACCTGACTAAGGCACAGTCTTCTCAATGCAGATGGCCTGCAAGCATCTTCAAAGGTTGCTGCAGGTTTGATCTCAGCTGACCTTCTTATAGCCAGACTCCTTCTTACTAGTGCTCATTTGTACAATGTTTCCCTTGGCTGGCTCCTTTAGCCTTCATACAGTAGGGCGCATAGAGGTGACCTAACCTGCCTAAAGATACATGGTCACTGTCTCTTAGTATGGCAGAGCCATGTGCTGGGTGTGGTGGTTGTACTGCACTCTCTTTCCCCCACCCTGCCCCCCATCAGGGGTCCTTCTAGCCCCAGGTTCTGCAATGGGAAAGTCACTGGAGAGTAGTTCAGGCTCCTCCACTCCCTGCTCTTTTAGACTTCTCAGCGCCATTAGTGTTGCCATTGGCCTCCTCAATTTCAGCACAGCAGTGTGTGAGTGTGTGTGTGTCGTGGGGGGGGGGGGGCTGAGAGGGGTTTCTAATAAAAAACACCCTGGACATCTGGTGGAGGGTGGAGCTAGAATGCCTTTTCTGCCTGTAGATTCAAGTGTATCGAACTGTCCAGGTGTCCAGGGTTGTCTTTAATATGATCACTTTCTATAACCCCCTTTGCCCCCATCTTATCCCTCACCCTGCACTGTATCCTATAGCTTCTAGAAGGGGTTGCTGGCATGAGTCTGCTGTCTATGGGCAGTGCCTTTCTCTCCCTTCCTGTTCTTGCCGATCCTGTATTGGCTTATGGCACTGGGTGCTCAGCCTACCAACCGTCTTCTGCCATGGTGCCATCTCGCAGGTGAGATGGAAACTAACAGGCTTTGATAAGTAGGAGGCTCAAGCATTAATTTTTTATACATCAGCAGTGGCCAAGTGAGTGAATTCAATTATTCGTCTGCTTTCTCTCTACCTTCCTCCCCCCAATGTGCTGGTTGAGAGCAGAGACTAAAGAACCTGTTGAAATGAGAAACCCTATTTCCTGGCTTGACCCCCTCACTAATTCGGGTTAAATTGCTACGCTATTGCAGTGGTGACACATTGTGCTTGCCTCTGTTTGTATAAGAGACTGCAGTGGGGGAGGAAGGACCAATTTGTGCAGAGATAAAAGGTGTCACGGGCAGATAACTAACGTCCCAGCCTCGTGCCTGCTCTCATTGTTGCTCAATTTGCTTCATGTGGAAGCCCAGCCTTCCCTCTTTCTCCCTTCCCTCCCCTTGCTCATATTTTACCTCGATGCCACAGTGTAATGATGCCCTGCGTAGTGGGGGAGGAGATAGGCACCTCTGGCTGACAGCCCTTCCTGATAACCAAATTCCAGCCCATCCATCACCAGCTACTCTCCTCAACTTGAGGAAAAGTGATCGTGAAAGGCGGGCTGTTTATCACCCAGGTCTGTTTATCTCCTCTGGGTGGGGAAACAAACAGGAGGGACAAAGAGCTGTGTCCCCAGCTCAGTGTGGCCTCAGCTGGGGTAGCCTGCTTGCGCTGGATGCAGACTCACACCCTGCTGACTGGCGGCTCTGACTGGTAGGACTCTCAGACGGGAACCCAGTGGGAATGGAACCTTGCCTGAGACTCAGCTTCTTGACTTGGGGAGAAACCTAGGAAGTCTTGCTGTTCTGAGGTGCAGGTCAGCCAGCAACAACATCTGTGTGTGTGAATGTTTGTATTGGAATGAGCAAGTAGAGAGACCTTGCATGAAAACAAGCCCCACCAACCCCTTATAGGTGTCCCCTTGGCGGGCGTTTCCATCTGGCTGGTTGGCTGGATCTACTGGTCAACTCCTTCGCCAAGCTAGGCCTTCTGTGCCTCCATGGTCCTGTTATGACTTTGAAGGAGACAGTGCCTTTTCCCCTGCTCGTCTCCTTTGCTCCTCAAACTCCCCTTTTTCTGTATACCAGATCAGATAAAATAGTTTGCCGTGGCAGGTGAGTAGTACATGCATGTCCTAGAGCTTTTGAACACCAGAACTGACAGCCTATATCACTCCAAGGTCTGGGTCACGGCCTTTTCAGAGAGGCAGAAAGCAGTCAAATAGAGCTCCAGATTTGGCTGGCCGCCTCCTCTTTAAAGGCTTGAGTCTGCTAAAAGTTAGACATGCGTCTCCCTGACTTGGGGTTGCCCTTAAGACTTGCAGAGAGAAAAGCACAGAGGGAATAGTGCCATGACCTTTTCTAGCACTGGGCCTGCTCTCCTGCTGGTCCTAGCTGTTGGTGTCTGCCAGTCTGTCTGTCAGACCTCCATGGATGCTGTTGGCCTCCTTGACTCAAGACTAGCAGTTCTAGCAGAGCCCCCAGCTCTGCTTGACCTAATCTTCAAAGCTGAGCTCCTGCTCACAATGGCTTCATCCTGCCCATTCCCATTAGCACGGGTGGCGTTCCCTTAATGAGCTAGTCCCCTGCCTTGGCTGGCGTCCAGCTAGTCACACCTGTTTGCCATCAGGGCTGTCTGGACCAAGCCTGAGTGCTGGGCTGCAGGTGGTGGGGCTGGATGAGGGGTGGGTGGGGAAGGCTAGGCTCCTTTTGCTTTGTGTTGTACACTTGTTGGGGGGCAGTTTTTCACACCCCTGTTCCTTCCATACTGAGCAGAGAGGGCTTTTTTTGTTACTTAAAAGGATAATAAGGAAACTTGAGGAGTAGCCCATCTTTTCCAACTTCCCCCTGGATGGAGTAGTGAGGAGCCAGTCAGGTGTCTATTTCGATGACTTCGGGTTCCTGCGTGTTAAGAGCAGGGCCACATGTTTAATTCCAAAGGCGGAGGTCTGGCCCTAAACCCCACAGTATTTGGAAAGTGATCATATCCCTCACTTTAGAGTCCACAGGCAGGACTGGGGGGCCCTTCCTTAAAGGGAGCCCCTTGCATTCATGAAACTGAAGGAAGTTTTGATTTGGTTGAAAAAATCCCATTCCTTTTTATGGCCTGGACATAATTGGCTCTTTTCTATTGGCCATCAGTGATGTCATTCCGACCCTCATAAAGAAGGGGAAATCACACCTGTGGACTCGATGCATAAAATTTCATTGGGCAACAGTAATAAGTATGGCCAGATGATGTTTGGGCAGTTGAGGAGCTTTGTGCCCATGATTCCAGCTGCATGGAGACCTGGGCACCATAAACCTGCCTGCACGTTCATGCCCGCAGGCTAGTCCAGGGCCCACTGCCAGTGGCTCTTTTCTTGGGATCAGTATCTGGTAGGAACTCACAGCATTCAGACCCTTTGTGCCAGGGGAACTTTTACTCTTTTCCTTTCCAAATTGGTGGAACCATGTACCCACTGACCCTAGCTGTAGGATCCTAAGAACCTTGGATCCAGGTGTGATCTTGAGCTACCTCTTCTCTAAGGCCCTCCATCTTGCCTTCCTAGGGACCGTGAAGAGCTCTGAGTGAATGTACGTAACTGATGCCTTGTGTAGTCAGAAGACTTAGATTCCATTTCTAGTTCTGCCCTTGGCTTGTTTTATGTTCAAGCAAGTTTCAGTTTCATCTTCTATGTAGGGGATAATGACTACTCAAACCCACGTTCTTCACAGGTTACTCTCTTGGTGCTCCTAAGCTGGGATGAGATTCTGTCAGAAATGTGTAGCTATCTTCTCCTGAGTTCAATATGGCTTTTGGTTTTGTGTCTCTTATGAAGATGGGCTTGGGCCCTGCTGCTTCTGTACTGCTTGTGTCTTGAAGTCGTAGGGCTAGGACCAATTACAGGCTAGAGGACTCAACCAGAATGCTTGCGAGTCTACAAACTGCATGTGTACCTGAGTGAGAGTCTCGTTCTCCTCTGTCTCGGTCAGCCGTGGGTACAGAGAGCACTCAGGATTGAGGCTAAGGATCCACTCTGACAATCTGTCTGTCTAGTACAGTGGTCGGCAAACTCATTAGTCAACATAGCCAAATATCAACAGTACAATGATTGAAATTTCTTTTGAGAGCCAAATTTTTTAAACTTAAACTTTTTCTAACGCCACTTCTTCAAAATAGACTTGCCCAGGCCGTGGTATTTTGTGGAAGAGCCACACTCAAGGGGCCAAAGAGCCGCATATGGCTCGCGAGCCGCAGTTTGCCGACCACGGGTCTAGTATGTCCTCAGTGTGCCCCCTCTGGTATAGTTCAACCTCCAACAGGAGCAGGCAGGATTGTACTGAGCTAGACCCTTACTACCTGGGTAGGAATGTCTGTAGCTAATGTCTACTTTTGAAATCTCTCCAAAGAGGGAGCCTCCCCTCTCCCCTCCCGCACCCAGGGCTAGCCACAGACAATAAGATTCCTGGCCTGTGTCAACGAAAAGACCAGGATTGGCTAAGGGAGAATCTGATAGGTGCTCCAGGACCTCTACCTTTTGCTGGCCAGTCCCCCTGACTGTTCCTTTGTGGATTCTGCTGCTTCCAGTGAACTTCCCCTCCTTCACTCATAGTCCTTAAAGTGATTTTTCAAAAGTAGCTGAGCTCAGCAAGCATTTTCACAAATAGTAAGGATAAGGAACATGAAAGAAAAATTGAAGGAAATGAGAAAATTATCCAAACATTACAGTTCTGCTTCTTAGGCTAATCACATTCTAGCTCCTAAGACCACTTCTTGTCCTTCAAAACCCTGCCCAGTTTTCTTGTATTCTTTGTCCTTGGTTCCCACATGGGTACATCCTACCTAGATACCCTTTCATCATCTTGACCTCAGAAGAATTTCCCTTCCAGGAAATTGACTGGTTATGGTTAATGTCACTGTGCCACCTGGATGTTTGAGAAGAACCTTCCCTTCAGGGAAGATATCATAGGTCTTAGAAAAGTAAATCCTTACTATACTGCTTGACACATGAGGATCGACTTCCTCTTAGTGTCTGCCAAATAACTGAAGAGGAATGGAGGGAAGACTGAACTGCCCTGAAACATTCTGGGGTGGAATCAGTCATCTCAACTGGATTCCCATTGCCAAGCTTCCTAAAAAAAGGAGTTTGCACTTGTAGTCTCCACTTTCTTACCTCTTACTCACTCTTAAACACGCTGCAGGCTACTTTCTGCTCCCACCAGCCCACGGATGCCAAATTCATTGGGTGTTTCTCAGCTCTCATCTTGCTTGTCCACTGGATGGCATTTGACACTAATGACCAGCATTTTAAGCTCAAAAATCAGTTCTACACAGGGTGGGGCAAAAGTAGGTTTATAGTTGTGAGTACATGAAGCATGGAGTTTATTCTTGTGTTATTATTTATTAATTATCATATTATTTTTCCATAGGAATTACTGTAAACTACTCTTGCCCCACCCTGTATAGGAGCACAGATAGGGGAGGCTTGCTTTCACAGTAGTTTAGGTTGACCACTGGTGATGTGAAAAGGTCCAGGAGTCCTGCCCTCCAGGAACAGGGATGGGTTGGGTGAGTCCTGACTCCTGTTACATTATCTTCTGTGGAATAACTTTTTGTTTTTTGTTCAAAGTGAAAGTGAGTTTATTAGTGAAGCAGTGAGACAGAGAATGGGCTCCTCCATTGACAGAGCAGTCTCCTGTGGAATTCTTAAAGGAGCTGAGGGTGTGTGACCTGGAGAAGGGAACTCTGGGGGAAGCTTCCTGGGCTCCCAGATCTTGGGAGGGCTCTGCAAGGAAAAGATGGAAGTCTCATTCATTTATTTCTGCTCTGATCTTTATTATCTCCTTCCTTCTGCTCACTCTGGGCTTTTCTTGTTGCTCTCTTTCTAATTCTTTAAGTTGTAGAGTTAGATAATTTATTATCAGTTTTTCTTGTTTTTTGAGGTAGACCTGTAATGCTATGAACTTCCCTCCCAGGACTGCTTTCACTGTGTCCCATAGGTTTAGGATTTTGTGTTTTCATTGTCATTTGTTTCCAGGATGTTTTTAATTTCTTTTTTGATCTCATTGGTAACCCAGTCATTGTTTAATAGCATGCTGTTCAGCCTCCAAGTGTTTGAATTGTTTTGATTGTTTTTATTGTAATTGATTTCTAATATTATGCCTTTGTGGTCTGAGAAGATGCTTGATATGATTTCAGCCTTCTTGAATTTGGAGAGACTTGGCCTGTGATCCAATATATGGTCTATATTTGAAAATGTCCCATATGCACTTGAGAAGAATGTATATTCTGTAGCTTTGGGGTGAAATGTTCTGAAGATGTCAATTAAGTCCATTTGATCTAGTGAGTCATTTAGGATTGCTGTTTCTTTGCTGATTTTTTTGTCTAGAGGATTTATCCAGTGATGTCAGTTGGGTATTAAAGTCACCTACTATGATCGTATTGCTGTTGATCTCTCCCTTGATATCTTCCAGAAGTTTTTTTATGTATTTGAGTGCTCCTGCATTGGCTGCATATATGTTTACCAGAGTTATATCCTTTTGTTGTATTGATTCCTTTAGTATTATGAAGTGGCCTTCCTTATTTCTTGTTATGGCCTTCACTCTGAGGTCTATTTTGTCAGATATAAGTATTGCAACCCCAACTTTATTTTCATTTCCATTTGCCTAAAATATATTTTTCTATCACTTCACTTCCACTCTCTTGTTCTGAGGTGGGTCTCTTGTAGACAGCATATATATGGGTCATGTTTTCTTATCCATTCAGCCACTCGATGTCTTTTGATTGGAGCATTTAGGCCATTTATGATTAAAGTTATTATTGATAGGTATTTCTTTGTAGCCAGTTTTATTTTTTGTGCCTGTGTTCCTTCTTCCCTTTTTTTCCCTTCTTTTTACAACAGTCCTTTTAGCATTTTTTGCATTGCTGGCTTGGTAGTGATAAACTCCCTTAGCCTTTTTTTTTTTTTTTTTTTTGTCTGTGAAGCTCCTGATTCCCCCTTCAATTTTGAATGATAGCCTTGCTGGTTAGAGTATTCTTGGATTCAGTCCCTTGCTTTGCATCACTTTGTATACTTCCTTCAATTCCTTTCCAGCCTGATGTGTTACTGTTGAGAAATCATTTGATTATCTAATGGGAGATCCCTTGTAGGTAACTTTCTGTCTCTCTCTTGCAGCCTTTAAGTTTCTCTCTTTGTTGTTAACGTTTGCCATTGTAATTACAATGTGTCTTGGTGTGGGTCTTTTTGGGTACATCTTGTTTGGGACTCTCTGTGGTTGTGTGACTTTTCCCCAAATCAGGGAAGTTTTCTGACATTATTTCTTCAAATAGGTTTTTCTAACCCTTTCTCCTCTTCTTGTCATTCGTGCACCCCTATTATATGTATGTTGCTTCGTTTCATGTTGTCCCAAAGCTCCCTCAGGCTCTCCTCCTGTCTTTTTTTTTTTTTTTTTTCTCTCCAATTGCAGTTCAGATTGGATGTGTTTTGCTGCCCTATCTTCTAATTTGCTAATTTGGTCCTCTGCTTCTCCTAGTCTACTGTTGAAAGCTTCCATATTGTTTTTTATTGTAGCTATATCACTCTTTATTTCTTCCCGATTCTTACATAGGTTGTTGATTTTCTCATCCATCTGGTTTATGAACTGTATGGCTCTTATTCTGAACTAGAAGTCCCGTGTGCAAAATTTGTGCACTCGGGGGGGTGGGGGTGTCCCTCAGCCCAGTCCACGCCCTCTCGCAGTCTGGGAGCCCGCAGGGAGCGGGCCTAACCTATCATTTGGACATCCTTAGCGCTACTGCAGAGGCGGGAGAGGCTCCTGCCACTGCCGCTGTGCTTGCCAGCTGTGAGCCCGGCTTCTGGCTGAGCGGTGCTCCCCCTGTGGGAGCGCACTGACCACCAGGGGCAGCTCCTGCATTGAGGGGGATCAGACCGAAACTAGCTCTCCGACATCACCCGAGGGGTCCCGGATTGTGAGAGGGCACAGGCCAGGCCGAGGGACTCCACCAGTGCACAATCGGGGCCAGGGAGGGATGCAGGAGGTTGGCCAGTCGGGGAGGGGCCGCAGGAGGGCTCCAGGGCGTGTTTGGCTTGTCTTGCTCAATCCCAATTAGTCAGACCCCAGCAGCAAGCTAACCTACCGGTCGGAACGTCTGCCCCTTGGTGGTCAGTGCACGTCATAGCAACTGGTCAACCAGTTGACTGTCTGCCCTCTGGTGGTCAGTGCACATCATAGTGAGCAGTTGAGCGGCCTTAGCATATCATTAGCATATTACGCTTTGATTGGTTGAATGGATGACCAGACGACCGGACACTTAGCATATTAGACTTTTATTTATAGGATTCTTTTTCTACAATATTGCATGCCTCAGTTTCATTTAGTTCCTTTTCTGGCGATTCCTCCTTTTCTTTCCTTTGGGGGTTCTTCTGTCTCCGTATTTTTGCTTTCACCAAAGGATCTAGGTGTCAAGTCACACGGGGCCTGTGGCTGCAGCGGTGGGCTTGGTGGCAGGTTGTGTGGTTGTGGCCAGCAGTGGCTCCTCAGGGAGTTGCGGGGTGGCCGCTCCTTGCGTGTTCATGGGGCGGCCGCTCCTTGTGTGGTCATGGGCAGTGGCTGCTCCTCACACGGTCGCGGGTGATGGATGCTCCTTGAGGAGTCACAGGGCCGCTGCTCCTCGCACAGTCATGGGCAGCAGTTGCTCCTCAAGCGGATGCAGGTGGTGGCTACTCGCCCAGCTGCTGGAGTGGTCACGGAGCCCGGGGCTGCTGCGTAAGGCTCGGCTGTTCATGCGTGCGTTCACGATGCCCAGGGCTAAAGCGTCTGGCTGATGGGAGGGGAGTGCCCTCCAGAACTCACAGGAGCCCTCAGCTGGAGGCTGGAGTCCTGGTGTCCATGGGTTGGCAACCAGGGCAGCAGGTCCTTGGCCAGAGTGGCTGTAGGATCCTGGGTGGTGTCTGAGGGCACCCTGGGTGAAGGTGAGGCTGGGCTCCCAGTCACAGCAGCTCTTCCATCTTGAAGGGAGAGCCGGCACTCCAGGAGAGATTACAGCAGTAGCAGAGGCTGCCCGGCTAGATGAGCCTGGTCAGCCAGCCCCTGAAGGTCCTGTGAGATCTAGGTGTTTCTCACTCAGACACACACACACCACACGTCCACACACTCCCCTTTCATTCTCTCACTCACACTCTCTCCCTCACTGCCATCCTCCCATCCGCCATTTTGGAATCAAGTATTATTTTTTGAGTCCTAAGTGCCTGACTCTTATTAAAACATCAGCAAATGTTTGGGTGAATGGATTTATGTGGGTAAAATGGCATCCTCAGCTTAAAGGGGAGACAGTTTATAAATTCTAATTTAAAGAAAAAACAAGAACAGACTCTTGGCTTAAATTTTGACTTCTTCTCATCCTTCTGCATGGTCTCTATTTGCAGAAAGCCTATCACTAGAGACTTAAATATGAATGGAAGTCCCTGCCCAGCTATCTCTAAATCCAGTTTCTTTCCTATCTGCTGTAACAAAACAAGAAGCTAGTGCACTGGAGAGAACATAGGCTTTGGAGTGAGACAGACCTGAGTTCAGTTCTTGGCACTGTCATTTTTTAAGCTGTAGGATCTTAGGTAACCCCTCTGAATCTCATTTTCACATCTGTAAAATGTAGGCCACAGTACCTACCTCACAGCACCATTCTAAAGAATAATGTGAAACTTTTAGTAAGATACTTAGCATATTGTAGGCCATCAGAAAATAGTAGCTGCTGATATTATTTTGAACTAGAGGCCCAGTGCATGAATTCATACACAGGTGGGGTCCGGCTGGCCTGGCCCCAGTCGGGGCGGATCGGAGCTGGGCCTGTCTGGAGGAGGAGACGGTAGGAGGTTGGCTGGCCGGCCCGCCCCGATTGGGGCCCAATCAGGGCTGGGCCAGCTGGGGGGAGGGGCTGCAGGCGATTGGCTGGCAGACCCCACCCCCGATTGAGGTGGGGCCGATTGGGGACCAGCGGCCTGGGGGAGGGGCCCTGCCCCTGATTGGAGTGAGGGAAGGCAATCAGGAGGGGCTGCAGGAGGTTGGCCGGCCATCCCTGTCCCCTATTGGGGTTGGGGGGGCGATCAGGGGCGGGGCTGGATGGGGAGAGGAGCTGCAGGCCGATCGGGGTGGGTGGTGGGGGCCCATCGGGGGTGGGGCCGGCCAGGGCGAGGGACCATGGGAGGTTGGCAAGCCGGCCCCAACCCCCCACCGGGCCGGTTCACTGGCTGCAGTGGGCGTCATAGCAACCGGTCATTCCGGCATTCCAGTCACTGGCTTTTTATATATATAGACTAGGGACCCAGTGCATGAATTCGTGCACCTTGAAAGAAACTGTGGGGTGAGAGGCTGCGGTAGGCACAGGCAGGTCTTGGCCCATCCTCCATGCCCCTGCCCGGCCCCTCCTGCCACAGCCCCCGGTCCCGTGTCTGCCGGCAGCCCCGCTCCTGCCGCTGCTGTTCCGACGCGTTCATGGCACCGGCCCTGCTCATACCCACTGATGGCGTGGAGCGATTAGGGCCAGCGCCAGTAGCGGGTGCAAGCAGCAGCTCTGGTGCCGGCTGCGGGTGCGAGCGCTGGGCAGGACTGCAGCATGCAGGAGCAAAGAATTTTCAGTAACCACCAGAGGCTTGCCCCGATGACAGCGACCAGTGTCCCACCTTGTTCCGGCACCCCTGCTCACCTGCTCCACCATCCCACCATGACCAACGCCCGCCATGTTCCGCACTCGCCCCTTGGTGGTCAGCGCACATCATAGCGACCGGTTGTTTGGTTGTTCCACTGTTCGGTCTATTTGCATATCAGCCTTTTATTATATAGGATAGTCTTCAGGTTTTCACATTTGGATCTGAGGGCTGGATATGAAGCCCAGTGTCCAGGGTGCTGGGGGTGGGGGGCCTTTCTTGGGTGGGATGGGACCCATGGCTAATGGGTGGGCTTTTTGAGGTCTGTTTGTCTATGGACTTTATGTTGGATTTCCTAGCTTACGACCCCATACCTGAGACATGTGTGTGCCCAACTTGTTTTCTCTTCCCTTTCTTGTAGGCTCCCAGGCCAGTGCCAGTACTTGGGCTTGCCAGTGGCAGATTACTTCAAGCAGTGGATTAATCTGAAAAAGGTACTGTGTCTGAGTCCCACTTGGGTGCTTCATCAGATTCTCCTGTGCCTCAGATCTCCCCTCCCTTGCTTTCTTTTCTCATTTCTATTTTTTTCTTTTTGTTGTTCTCATCTCCTTTTCTTTCTGTTCTCTTTTCTCAACATCCATGTTTCCTCTTCTCTAGCGAATGTGCCTTGGAAGGTTGTGGTTATTTCTGGGAGTGGGGAGCTGCTTGTGGGGACCAGGCTGCTCAGTGGAGTATGACACTTCCCTATTTGGTATCACCCAGATGTGCAGAGAAGTTCCAGTTAAGGGGGCGTTCTTGCTCAGAGCTGAATCTCTGGGCTGAGTTGTATTATCTCCCGGAGAGATGCAGTTCTAACTGAATCTGTGGGAAACTCTCCTCTTTAATGTGATCATATCTCCCGGAGAGATGCAGTTCTAACTGAATCTGTGGGAAACTCTCCTCTTTAATGTGGCCTCTGACCCTCCTGACTGGCCCTGGTATCTTCCTCTGGTTGGCAGGCAGCGTTGGTTCAGGCTGGCTTTGGTCCTGCCTAGCCGCAGCAGAGCCTCGCTCACATGAGCAGGGCCATGGAAACTACAGCCCAGTTCCCAGCGAGCACCAAGCACCTGGGGAGAGGACTGAGGATGTGGGCTGGGAGGTGGGCCGTGGCAGATAATGGATCCTCAGAAAACTGTTCTTTCCTAGTGTGTGCTGTACTTCCTGGAGATGTAGGAATAGACTCCCTAGATCTCTGCTCTAGTGGATCCTTGCTCCAGGAGGCTCAGTCCACTAGGGAGGCTCATCCCCATAAATCCTTCTATTAAGATCAACAGCCCTGGGCAGCCTCAGGAACCCCATGCCACCAAGTCAGCAATGACTCCCAGGAAGCTCGGAGAAGGGAAAACACACCAGGGGTCAGAGTAGTGGCTGCCAGGGGGTTCAGAGAAGAGAGGTTATTGGAGGTCAGGCTGGGATCCTGATTTGGGTCTTGAACTGGGCATATTCAAGAGAGATACGATATGGATCTGAGGAGGAGAGGCTTTCTAGGCAGAGGAAGTAGTGTGCTTTTGGTGTGTGTGGGCTAGAGCTAAGTGAGCATGGGAAGGAGCAGTGAGAGAAAATGACCTTGGACTTTGTTCCATAGTTCTCAGGGCAGCCATTATTTGTGGCAACATTTGTGAACTCTTGCTTTTCCATGGTGCATAGGTCCTCTGCACTCTGCATTGTTTATACTTTGACCCCTACCCATCTTTCCTGACTCACATATCCTCCCCCCATCCCCCCCCACCCCCACTGCCTCATGCACCCAAACAACAGCTGCTTACTACCTGCCATCTTTGGCTATGGAAGCCAGGCTCTGTGCTACCTTTGGCTCTTGACCTACGACCTTACTTCTCTCTGAAATGCCCCCTAGTCATCTTCATCGAGTATTTTCCCTCTCCTTGAAGATTCAGCTCAGGTATCACCTCTTCAGTCAGTCTCTTGCCTTGAGGCTCCTTAACACTTTGGATTTTAGAGTGGTGAAACGGAGTCTGTGTGTGTTTCCTTACAGCCATGTCTATTTGGAGCACAGAGACTGAATCTGGTTCCTTCCTGTGTCCCCAGGGGCCAGATCAGGGCTAGGTACAGAGTATGTGCTCTGAATGATTGCTGGCTGTCTGGCTGGTCTTTGAGAGCTGGCTCCATAGAGGCCCTCTCACTCGGGATTTGACAGAGTTGCACGTGTGGGTGTGGTTCGGCCTGCGTTCCTAGAAGACAGCATGCCAGCTGTCAGAGTGCATCTGAGGCTGCTTGCTGGCCTTGGCAAATGCAATGTGAAGGCCCGGCCAGGCGAGGCAGGCGCTGACCATGAACAATTGCTCTGTGAAGTTCACTAGACTTTTTGGTATATGGATCGCTCCCTGCCTCTAGGTTCCTTGGCAGAAAGGCAGGAAAGTAGCCGACCCATGTGATAACATTGCCACTCAGGGCTACCTTGGTGCTGCTGCAGGTGGAAGTGGCCTTCCCTGAGCTTGTTCAGCTTGGTTCTCTGCCAGAGTGTGCTGAACCATAGAGGGGGAATGGGCACAAGGGGAAACTGAGGACCATATTCCCAGTTGGCCTTGTGATGGCCCCTTGGGAGGTAAACTTAGCAGGTTTAAGAAAAAACAAGAGGTCTAACCCCTTCCTTCCTGCCCTCTAGCCACATCATGTTGCAGCTTTGCTTAAAGGTCCAGCAGGAGAGATGTCTTAATTCCAGACTTTGGTTCAGTCCTTGCCAGCAGCCATTCAAATTAGGGAGGCTACAGGGCCCCTGGAGGTCCAGGGGCATGGTGATCTTTCTGTTGTTTATACTGCATGACTTAGTGCAGGCTACACAAAGATACCTGCTCCCTTAAAAAGAGTAACAATAAAAGCAAGACCAGAGAGGTCATTGCCAAGGTTGTGGGAGTATCATGCAAAAGCCTTACTCCATGCCTTCTTTCCCCATACATGACCCACGCTCTGACTATCTACAGGATCCTCTCCTGTCCTTGATCTTACTTTGTCCCTCCTTCCTTTCCTTCTCTTCTCCTCCTCAACTACCCTACAGAGCTTTTCCCCATTAAAATAGTGGGGAGGGTTCTGGTCTGCTTGGCCACCTAGATCTGCCTAGTAAGGAAGCAACTGGGAGTGAATTCACCATTCCCATTTCCTAAGGCCTCTAATCTGAGGAAAGGCAAAAAGTTGTTTTTCAGCCGCCCTCTCCTGTCTGGAAATGGTGCAGGTTGCATCAGGGAAAAGCAGCTTTTAATGACCAGATTTCCACATCTCCCGACCTCACCTACTTCCCCTGGAGCAGAGTGGAGCAAGCCAATGTTTGCTGACATTTGGAGTGTCATTGAATGATCTTATACTCTTATTGAACTGTCAGCTTAGAGAGGACTTGGGGCCCTGCTCTCAGCTCCCTCCAGGAGGTCAGAGCTTCACTGAGGGGCCAGAAGAATACACACACACGCGCACACACACACACACACGCACGCCCATGTATAGTCATGTGAATGCATACACCCAAATGGGCATACCCAAAATTGCTAATAGGTACACATACAGGCATACATACATAGTCACATAGTCACCTGTGGAAATATACAGACATAAATGTGTTTATATAAACATATTCATAGAGTGTAAAGACACATGAATATAAAGAAACATACATGTCTTCATCAATAAACAGATATCCTTGAGTGCCTTCTGTGTTCCAGGTATTGAACTAGGCCCTGGAGATATAACAGAAAAGATGGATGTTAAATAATTTTATTTATATTATAACACTAAAAGTTTCAGAGTCATGGGGACTTAACCTATGGGGTTGAAGAATGGTTCCCTGAGGGGCGGCTAAGCTGGGATCTCAAGGATGAGCAGGAATTGGCTAAGGGTGTGGCAAGGCCCTGAGGTGAGAAGAAGCCTGGCAGCTTCATGGAGCTAGAATGTAAGTTCCATGACAGAAGAGAATTTTTGCCTCTTTTGCTCACTCTTCTGGCCCCATCACTAATCATTATTTGTTGAGTGAATGACTGCCTGAAGCATAGTGGATGTGGGGAAGTGAGGAGGGTGGCATGAGGTGAAACTGGAGGGGGAGCTTATAGGCCACACTTTAGACTTTGGTCTTTGTCCTTAGGGTAAGGGGAAACTAGTAAAGGGTACTAAGCATAGGAGAGGCTTCAAAGGAGAGCGAAAGGGCAAGAGCTGTGGTAGGGCAAGTGTGGGGTTGAGGCAGGTTTTGTGGTTTAAGATGGAAGACATATGTGCTTGTTTGTAGGCACTATTAGGGAAGGAAAGGTTGAAAATATAGGAGGAAGAAGGGTCTCTGAGAAGGTGAAAGGAGATAGGATGGGAAGCACAGGTTCTTGAAATTGGCTGTCTTCAAGAGGAAGGTCCCTCTTCCATTGTGATGGGGGAAGAAGAAGATAGCTGCACATAGATGCAGGGAGGCTTGTGGGTTTGATGATGGCAAGTTGAAGTAGTTCCCATCTGATGTCTTTTTCTCTATGAAGTAGATGAGTCATTTGCTGGTAACTAATGAGGGAGAGATGGGAAGGTTTGGAGAAAGTGGAAAAGAATTGCTATATTTTAGTAAATAGAAGTATGAGCTGACTTGAGAAGTATAGTAAGATTTTAGGCAGTGCTCAGGGTTCAGTTGGGGCTGATGACATTAATTTGTAGTGGAACTATTGTGTTCAGTGACATGACTTATTTAGCAGAGCTTAGCTGCCTGGCTATGGGCATGCAGAAGACAGACATTTAGCCTGGCCGGTGTTGCTCAGTGGTTGAGCATCGAGGAACCAAGAGGTTGCCATATTGATTCTCGGTCAAGGCACATGCTCAGGTTGCAGGCTCAATCCCTGAGGGGGAGACGGGGGGAAGTGGCGGGGAGCATGTAGGAGGCAGCCGATTAATGATGTTTCTCTCTCATCAATGTTTCTATCTTTCTATCCCTCTCCCTTCCTCTCTCTCTAAAAACCAATAAAAATATATTTTAAAAAAGAAGACAGACATTTAGAGTCATCCAGGGTGGAGATTTTCCCATGAAGTGTGATGAAAGGAACAAAGGAGTTGAAGATATTGTCAAGACAGTGGTTGCCAAGATGGACTATGAGATCTAAAGTGGGTATTGAGGGAAGTGAAGACAGCTAGGGGCCTGATGGAAAAAGTAGATAGGTCCTAGTAAGATGAGGAACAGTTATATCGGGTATAGTTGAACGTGCCAGATGGGAGGATAATAGATTATCGTTAGACAGTAGGATATCTGAATTAGTGATTTCAGAGATGGGGCAGTTATAGGTATTAGCAAGTTCCAAGATGTGCCCATGGGAGTGGGTAGCTAAGGTTGGGTGGAGGAGAATATTATCCTATATAATAAAAGCCTAATATGCTAAGTGTCTGACCCTTGGTTCAACCGTTTGACCAGTCACTATGACATACACTGACCACCAGGGGGCAGACGCTTTGACCAGTAGGTTAGCTTGCTGCTGGGGTCCAGCCGATTAGGACTGGGTGAGATGGGCCGGACATGTCCTGGGGCTCTCCCACGGTCCCTCCTCAATCTCGATTGTGCACCAGTGGGGTCCCTTGGCCTGGCCTGAGCCCTCTTGCAATCCGGGACACCTCGGGGGTTGTCAGAGAGCCGGTTTCAGCCAATCCGCACAGGCCAGGCCAAGGGACCCCCCCCCCACCGGTGCACGAATCCATGCACCAGGCCTCTAGTTATAAACAAGAGGTCACTAAATGGATAGGTCAAATGAGACCTCCATAAGGACGTGAATAGATAGATATATACATGCATACATTATATACCTGCACATATATGTACACACAAGTCATGTCCATCAGACTAAGCCAGGCAAGTTCGTGCACATACACTCACAAGTGGCCAGGAATTCCCTCTGATGTCTGAACCTGTTTAGATGGGCTTTTGGAGAAGCAGGCATGCAATGCAGCCTTAGGAGGATTCTGAGTCAGTCCTGGCAGGTGGGGCTCAGCCAGTCATGCTCAGAAGTTGTAAGGATGGGGGTCACCTAGAATTTAACAGACCCAGCTGTACCAGGGCGTGAAGATTGCTGCTCCACTTTTCTTCTACCATTCTTCTACCATCTGTGCTATATGCCCTGCTGCAATTTCTGGGTGCTCTGAAGGGGTGGGGCTGGGGCCAGCTGGGACAGAGTAAGGCAGAAGAGACCTTCTTGAGTTCCTCCAAGAAGTATTTTTGCCTCCCCTCCCCTGGGAGTGGACAGCAGAAGAAACTGCTGAAGGGAGGGTTGTTGTCTACGATTGAGTACGACTTTTCCTGACCTTGGAGCATTCAGAGTCCCAATCAGTGCAGTAATAAATTAAGGGCTTATGGAGGAATAAATTCTCGGCCTTAATGAAGTTCTTTGCTGGGGGCCATAGGCAGGTCAGCAGGTCGAGGATGAAGCAGATTGGAGGCTCCAGCAAGTGAGCTAAGCTAGCTGGGGAGCCATAAGTGGAAGGATCTGAAACTCTGTTGGCCAGGTCACTTTTTGGTGTTGTGGGGATAAAGCTGCATGAGTGATAGGCACCCTGACAGAGGCTGGGACTCTTTATAGCATGGTAGCTGCATGGTGCTGGCTGCAGATTGGGGCTGTTCAGAAGCTGATTTGGAAAAAAACAGTAATGAAACAAAAAGGAAAACTAAGAGAGGCATGAAGATCTAGGGGCCCTGTGAGGTGTTTATTTTGTTTTATTTTGGCGTGAGGAGGACCACTGAATGGTAGGAACCAGACTGGGGCTGTGGTCCAGGTCTTTGGCATCATCTGAAGTACAGTGTTGTCTGTAGGGCAGCAGGCAATTATAGGCTGCTCTCCTGGTGGGAGCCAGTTCTGAGGCCAGGAAGATAAGGGCCTCTAGCTACCTTTGGGAAGAAATACTTGCACAGAGGACAAGACACGGGCACCAGATATAAATGAGGGAGAGGTGGGGGCACAGGCAGTGACAAGGAGAGGACAAGTGGGAGAGCAGCCCGGAGCTTGCTGCTGGATTTGATGCTGTTGTAGTCCTGGGAGGGGCCAGTTTGGGGGCTGGAAGTTACTGAACTGTAGAGCTGAAACTAGAAGCCAGGCCTCAAGACTCCACAGCCTGAGCTTTTTCTCTTTTCATCCCATCCTCTGCAACATCTGCCCTTGGGGATGAGCTCTTGGGATGCAGTCCAGAGGGAACAGTGCTGTATTTGGAGTCAGGGGCAGTTGGAGCTAGAGAGAATGTCTCCTTTCCTCTCATCTTCCTGCCCGATGGCGGAGTGCCCTGCCTGGGCTTTTCCTTTAAATATGTCTTACAGCTGTCTGAACTCTGAAATTTCTTTCACTCCTTCCCTCGCCTTGTTAACATGTGTTGCCTTTGGGGTAATCAGGGAAAAAATATTATGTCCTTTTACAATTACCGGGTTTTGGAATATTAAAATGTCTCGCTGCATCGGCACTGTTATTTTGATTGGTATTCTAACCTTTGACTAGCCCATAAAGCGCGCCGCTCCTGAAGCCAATATTGCAGGACTGAAATTTAATTCCGAAATGATTCCAGATAATAGGGAGACAGATAATATATGCATGAAGGATATTATGTTTGGACTAACTGCAGCAGGGCCAGGGCTGGGGAGCTGAATAATAGCCCAGAGTGAGTTATAATCTGTGGGACAGAAATGCCTTACTGTCAGGGCCAGGAAAGGAACTCTTAAATCAAAGGCCTGGGAAAGGGTACGATTGCAGTGTGCTTATTTTGACAGGAAGAACTCCAGAGTCAAGAGGATAGGTATAGAAGGCTTTGGCCCACCCTTTCTCTTTAGCAAGCTACGCAAGGCCCTGGATGATCTGGCTCATGGTAGCATCCCTATCTTCATATCTCCTGTTCCTCTAACATTCCAGCCATATCAGACTTCTCGCTGCTCTTCAAATATACCTGGTTGTTTCATTTCTCTTTGCTTATTCTGTTCTCTTTGCTTACATTGCCTTTCTCCTTTTAGTGTGTTGGAAAAACTCCTGTTCATCCTTCAAAACCCTCGTCTGTGAAGCCTTCACTGATGTTCCCACACCTCTGGTAGACATAGTTAATCACCTCTTTCTTTGTGTGATTTCAGTACTTTGTAATGAGTGTCTCACATGCTTTTGTGATCGTCTGCTTACATGTTTATGGCTCCTACGAGACTGGGCCACTTGAGGTCTACATACCACCCATTTCTGTATTTCCAGTGCTCAGTACCGGGCCTGGCACACGCTAGGGATCAACAAGCATTAGTTGGACCCACACTGAGTACAGGGCTTTACTATAGGCTCCGGAGTCCAGATGCCTGTTCCCCTGCCAGATTTCCAGACAAATAGACTTAGAGAAGTTAAGTAACTTGCCTAAGGGCACATACCTAGGAAGAGGTAAAGCTAGGATTTGAACCCAGGTAGGTGTATCCAACCCAGGCATGGAGTTGGAGGCCAGGATAGGAAAGACAGAAACACACTTCCCTGACTTCTTCCTTCCATAGCTCAGGTTTTGAGTCCTCTTTCCTGGAGACTGCACTGGTTCTTAACATTCATGGGACTCGAGTCCTGGAAGGGTTTGTGCCTCCTGTTGCTACTAATGACCTTTGGACAGTTACTTCACACAAGACACTTCTCTATTATGACTTTGTGCCTATCTTGAGAAAGGTACCTAAGTGTGATTTTGGAGAGCTCTTAGGGAGGTAGACAGGCAGAGTACATGGAGCTCTTAGTAATGTCTGAAAATTTCACAGGCATTCCCTTCCCCTTAAGCACTTGGTGGAACTTATATTTGGGTGTATGTGATAAAGAAATATATAATGAAAAAAGCTACAGTGAATTTGGTTGGCTTTTAAATGGATTTATATTTTGTTAATTACAATGCTGTCTATTTGTCCATAAGCCTGGACAGATAGTAAGGCTATATATGAGACTTACCTTCACTTAGTCTTCAGGTGATGCTTGGTGTATACACTGGCCCCTGGGGATGTGGCTCACAGGCTGGAAAGCATTGGTACAAGAGAAAAAGTTTAGGAGCCAGATGAGTCTTGCTCAAACTTCTAATATTGCTGCCAACTAGCTGTGTGATCTGGAGCAAGTTCCCTAACCTCCCTGAACCTATAAAAGAGGACTAATGCCCTGGTCAGTGTGGTTCAGTGGTTAGAGCAGTTAGCCTGCGCACCAAAGGGTCACTGTTCGATTCCCAGTCAAGGGCACTTACCTGGGTTGTGGGTTCACTCCCCACCCTTCGTCAGGACATGTGCAGGAGGTAGTCAGTCATGTGTCTCTCTCACATCGATATTTATTTCTCTCTCTCTCTCTCTCTCTCTCTCTCTGTCTCCCTCCCTCCCTTTCCTTCCCTTCCACTCTCTCTGAAAAGCAATGGGAAAAATATCCTCAGGTGAGGATTTAAAAAAGATTTTTTTAATGATGTTTTTAAAAATGATGACTAATTTCTTACATACAGAACTTAGTCTCTGGAGTTCAGTAGACTTGATTTAGAATTTTAACTTGGACTTACTAGCTGTGGGGTTTTAGGAAAGTCACTTCACTTCTTTCAGCCTCAGCATTTTCCTCTGTAACACAGGAAAAACAATATCCACTGCTGGAGTTGTCCTGGGACTGAGATGATAGCCCTGTGCCCGTGCTCTCCCTGGTCCTTGCACTGTCTTCTTCACCCCTGTAGCCTAGTCGTCTCACTGAGGCTGCAGGAGTGAAGGAGACAGGAGCTCAAGGCAGACATACCAGCCTTTGTGGGCAGGAGCTAAGAAAAAGAGGCCCCAGTGGAACCCAAGGGAGCACTGGGGTGGGGGAGCCAGATCCCATCCTTGGACTAACTGACCCTCAGCTCACACTGAGGAACAGAGTTGATCATCTCATTGTCCTTGAATTTCAGCTGCCATCAGCGTGTCTGTTGTCCAATGAAGTACAGCCACATTCACCTTCGGACAGTTGCTGGCTCTGTCACCTACCTGTGTTATGACCTTGGACAAGTTCGTTCCCTTCTCATAATCTTGGTTTCCTCATTTGTAAAGTAGAGATAATAATAATAAATAGGTGCTGCTCTAAATGCTTTATATAAATTCAACCCTCAAATGACTCTAAGTACAATTATTAGCCATCTTACAGATGAGGAAACTGAGGTACAAGTTGTTAAATACCTTTGATAAGGTTCAGCGGTGAGTGATGGAGTAGGCCGGTGCACCTGGGCAGTAGACTGCAGAGACCATGCTCTGAACTTTCTTGCTCTGTTGTCTCCAGTGCACAGGAGAAGGAGCATTTTCACTTGGCATGCAGGAAAGACGGTCAACAAGGGTTTCATAAGGAAACACTTGAGTTGAGCCTTAAAAGAAATTAAGTTTTCAGGAGACAGGGTGAAAAGGGCATTTCAGGCAGGGGGAGCAATGAACAAAGGCCTGGAAGGGTGAAACAACTTGCTGGATCGGGAAACTACAAACAGTAGTTTTTAGGTTTCTTTAGGCTACTGATTGCACCAGCTGTGTGTATGCCTCTTCCCAGAGGAAAAGCAGAGCAAGCACAGTGAGGAACCGTTGCCCAATTCTACAGTGGAGTGAGCCTAAACTGCCTTCTAAGAATGAGGCAGCTCCAGAAAACTGCCATGTTTATGTCCACGTGAGGAAAGAAAGAGTCAGTGGGCCCGGATGGCAGGGAGGGAAAAAGACTACCATCCCTTATAGCACTATTGGCTATGTGCTTCTGGCAAAACGTGGCAAATTACAATGTGAGAAATCAGCTAGGAATGTTTGTAAAGCTCTTCAAGTGCCGGTGCTTGGTGTGTGGGTAGGCAGCCTGGCACAGCCTCAGCCAGGGACCTGAGCTGGCCTGCCTTGTTCTGCCAGGTAAGTGTGAAAAGTGGGAAGGAGCTGGGGGGGCAGGGGTCAGCTCAAGGCAGGTGTGATTCTTTCTACCTTCGTGAGATTCCTTGCAGCTGCTGCAAATCCACCTCTACCCTGGAGTTGCTTGCAGTGCCCTCAATGGCGGGTCTGTCTGCCTCTCACTGGCTGCTGCTCGGAGTCTGCCCGGTTGAGTGATGCTTCCTCTTCATCCTGGCTCCATTGTGAGCCTCCTCTGTCTTTCTCTTGTGTCCTTGAGGAATTTTGAGCTTGCTCTGGAACAAGGGAGAGAGGGGAGCTCTCCTTGGTCTGTTTAAGGCCTGTATTTATTATTTTTTTTCTTTTTTCTTTTTTCTTTTAAGGCCTGTATTTAAACCTAAGCATCCTGTCCATAGCGTCCAGACTCTAACCCTCGGGCCAGGTGCTAGGGCCTACGGGAGCCAAGTCCATGCCTCTTGCTCATTGTGTGTGGCCTAATCTGTCCCTGTGCAGGACCACAAGCCACTCAAAGAAAGGAACCAGATCTGCTTCTTCTCTGAATCCACAGAGGGGACCTCAGGAGGCTAGTAGAGGCATAGATGCTGAGGAAGAGCTGAGGGCACTGGGAGAGAGGCGAGGAGGGGTGAGGCAGCAGGGGGAAGTGGACTCATCATTGTTCAGTATTAAGTCTGAGAAAGCTAAGGGAACCCTTAAAAATCTCCCAGGAATTTTTGTTTTGCTTTTTTTTCTTTTTGTTTTTGTTGTTGCTGCTACTGTTACTCTGGACCCTGGAAACTGGGAGGAGTAACACACAAGAAGAGTAAAGGACAAGGAGACTTCCTTGAAGTCAGGAGGTACAACCCTGCCTCCCATCTCCCACATTGCCCTGCAGACAACTCTGGAAAGGCAGGTTTGACCAGGTCTATGGGTATTAATGATAGAGCACCAACATATTGATCCCCAGTTGGTGCTAGCCTCTCTGCTAGGTGCTTTACACACATTATTGCATTTAATCCTCAGCTACTCATCAAGGAGGGGGCTGTGGTCCCTATTTTACCGGTGCTGGAATAGAGACTTGGAGAGATTAAGAAGCTTGCCCAAGGCCACATGACCAGGATGTAAATCCATTTTCTCTCTTTCCATAGCTTTCTTCTTGTCACTTGTTCCATTGCAGGTACCACCTAAGGGCAGTTCCTCTGGCCTGGCCTGGTTTAAGCTGGAGGCCTGGGCAAACACATACCAGCCTTTACTAGTGGTATGATCAGTGAAAGTCAGTAATTAGAGAGGAATAGGAATCGGCTTCCCAGGTCTCTTGGGAGTGCCACCTATTGTATGGGGATCTGTGTATGTAAGATGATATGCCCCTGAGCACATGCATGTCTATACATGTTTAAAGAAGTATATCTCTCTGTGTGGGGATGTGTTTGTATACTTAGGTGTGTGCACATGCCCCCATGTAGGAATATGGTGAGGATATAGGTATGGGATTTGTGGTTTAACTCAGGCACCTGGAAATGGGCAGATGAGGCCCTTGTCTCTAGAGGACAACATGCAATACAAAGAACCCTGGACTGAACTTGAAGCTAGAAGATCAAGACAAGGGCTCTGGTGTTCGGTCACTTGCCCTTTCTGAGGCCTCAGTTTCCTCATCTAACAAATAAGGGAGCTGGATGAAGTGATCTCTTCTACCTTTGCCATTCTTAGGTCATTCATGGTATCTTAGGTTTCCTCTTTTTGCTCCCAGCAAAAAAATGAGACAGATGCAAAGAGTGAGAGAAGTCCCTCTTTTACCCTGACCTACTTTGATCTTTAGCATTGAGACTACTCTACTATTCCACTGGGAAAAGTTGAGGGTCCAGAGAAGGCAGGGCGTTGCCTGGCATCAGGTTAGGAGAGCTGGGGCTCAGGTGTTAGGGAAGCATTTGGACAACTGGTGCCTGTTGCAGTTTGGGTGGCCTGGACTAGAGCTGCATGCCATTAGGCTTTAGGCCTCTCCATGAGAATATGGAGTGAGGAGAAGCTTGTTGTCTCACTAAAGCAGGCCCTTCCTCTGGCCTTTAGTCCCTTTATTGATTGTCTGGGCAGATGCAGGGTGATGGCCAGGCAGACCCGGAGAGATAGCTGGACGTGTGTTAACATTCATGTGGGACTTCTGGCTCAACGCGGGATCTGCTGTGAGCTCAGCTGGTCTGCTCTCAGCTCTCTTGACGGAAGAAGGTTTAGAGTTTGGTGCCTTCATTTTCTCGGGCTGATTTCTCAGGGCTGATCTGAGTGGTTCCTGGGGACCTTTGTCTGTTTCAGTCTTCAAGTGGGATTATAGCAGGGTTTTGTCTATTCTGTCCCATTAATTAGCTATCAGTTCCCTGAAATTTCCAGAATTGACTATTTGAGCCACTAGAGAAAGGAACGAGCATTGTGTGGACTTACAGTGCAGTTCCTTCAGTGCTGGTGAGGACTTCTCTCTGCTGGTTGGACTTAGATCAGTCTAGACGTAAACCTCAACTCAGGTAGCAAATGACCTATGCTTTGCCAGGGCCAGGACATCTAAATTAACATCAAGTCACCAGTCACTCACTGAAGCCCTATTGTTAGAGAATTTAGACTCCGGTGAATCAGGTCTGTTTTCCACCTGTACAGAGATCCTGGTCTAGCAAAGAAGATGGGTGGGTCAAGGCATAAGGGGATGGGGGGGAGAAAGCACAGTAGTAGTAGTAAGTGCAGTGATAGGATATGTGAATGGTGTGAGTTAGTGTGTTTTTTAAAAATGATTTAAAATTCAGTTCCATATTGAGTTGGAATTTATAAGAGACAGAGTCTATACATAAGCATGTCTTTGTGCTCCTCTGCCTGTGCAACTCGATAAGCTCAAAGCTACCTGAATGAGCTAGCTCCTGCTGCAGCCAGCCCTGTGACTTCGTCAAGGGCCTTAAGGCAGGGCCCTTGAGAGAGCATAGGCTGCCATACTTGGAAGAGGAATAGCCCTCCTGGGGAGATGAGGTCCAGGCTAGTTACTCAGGAAGTGCTTGTGTGTGGGTGTGGGCAGATGTGCTTTTGAGTGTGCACAGGTATGAGCTCAAGTGTGTATATGGCAGTAGCCAGTGGTCTGTCCTCAGCACCACAACCAGATCTTACAGTGCTAGGCCTGAGCTTGGCATCTGCTTGGCTGCAAGCAGGAGTGAAGGCTGTAGGCAGATCCCAGGGCAGCCATGAGGCCTCCCCAGTGGTGTGTTTGCTGTGCCTAATTACCCGGCAGTTGTTTAACTATGCAAGCTGCATGCCTGCCTTTATTGCGCTGTGATTGCTGAGCTGCCTATGGGGAGTGTCATAAAAAGATATAAAATGCCCATTATCTGTCTGATGCCCTCCTCCTGGACTGTGGGTGTTTGTGTTTTATTTTATCTTTATGGCTCGAGGGAAGCTCTGTAGGAAGGAAAGGGAGGGAAGAAAAAAGAGGGGAGAGGAGGCCCTACAGGAACTGAAGAAGCCCCCTTCATACTGTGGTCAGCCATGAGCTGAAGGGCTCTCCTGAACTGAGAGAAGTAGAAATGGCGGGTCTCCAGGCTCAGGATGGTGCTCAGGAAATAAGGCCCAGATCTTCCCCTCCTCATCCAGCTGCAAGTCCTACAGCTTATTTCTACTCTTCCCATGCTAGCCTCTGCCCTACACATATGTCTACTGCCTTGGGTGCAGGGCAATCTGCAGAGGGTTTTGAGAATGATCTGTAGGAATGGTCCCTTATTGCCACTCAGTTCTTCACTGGCTTTGATTATTCAGATGGCCTCCTGCCTCTTAGAGCTCCATAGCTTTGCTTTGGGACAAATACTGTGGGTATCACCTCCTGCTCCTTGAAGCCTGCCATTCCTGCAGCTTCATCTTCCCTTTTCTTGCCAGCTACAGTGATGTGTTCAGGCCAAGCCTATTCAAGAATTGACTGGGTCTTAAGGAAACTTCCTAGACCAGGAGAGGGAAGGGAATTAATGAGTTGAGCACCTACCTTGTGCCAGACAGAACCTGTGTATGGCACTGAGGCAGAGATCAGAGATCACAGGGGTCCTACCCTTGAAGAGCTCATACTATGTAACCAGAGTTCCAGTTTCACAGTAGGTGTTGAATAATGTTTGTCAAGTGGGACTGAATTCAACATAGTCATTCATTCTCATGCAATAAGTGGCTATTGAGCACCTATTGGGTCAGGCACTCTGCCAAACACTGGAGATAAAATAGTGAACAAAATAGACAAAATTCCAGCCCTCAATGCTCATTCGAGTTTATTGGGAGAAGGATTAAAAGATTTAAACCCTGGATATCTAACTTCAAAAACCATGTCTTTTCAATCATGACATGTTATTTACCATGCCTGAACCATCAAACCCCAAATCTTAATGTCTACTGAATAAAGTACAAACTCTCTAGCCCATCCTTTGAGACCCCCAAAGTACCTTTCCAATTATCCCAAGATAGTCTGTATGGTCCACTTCCAGGCCTTATTCACATTTGTTTCATTTGCCTATTATACCCTTTGCTGCATCCCTGCTACTGAACTCCCACTTATCCTTCAAGACCTGACTCCTTTATGTCCTCTGTGAAGACATCCACTTTCCCATTGGGAACTTCTTCCCCTTCAGACATCTATATTGAGTGCCTAAGCACTGTGCCAGAGCTTTCCCTGGCTTTGTTCACTGCTGGTGAGCCTTCTTCTATTATACTAGAGGCCTGGTGCACAAAATTCATGCACGGGTAGGTCCCTAGGCCTGGCCGGGGATCAGGGCCGATTGGGGCCTTCCTTCCCCCGGCAGCCAGCTGGGGCCTTCCTTCATTCTGCACTGTCCCCTGGTGGTCAGCGCACATCATAGTGGGTGGTCAAACTCCCAGGTGGTCGAACTCCCAGGCAGTTGAACTCCCAAGGGGACAATTTGCATATTAGCCTTTTATTATATAGGATTGTACTTTAAAAGTTTTATTGAAATACTAGAGGCCCGATGCACAAAATTTATGCACGGCGGGAGGGGGGGGTGTCCCCTCAGCCCAGCCTGCACCCTCTCCAATCCGGGACATCCCTCTTACAATCCGGGACCGCTGGCTCCTAACTGCTCACCTGCCTGCCTGCCTGATCACCCCTAACTTCCCCCCCCCCACCAGCCTGGATGCCCATTACTGCCCCACTGCCGGCCTAGTCACTCCCAACTGCCTCCCTCTGCCAGCCTGGTTGCCCCTAACTGCCCCCCCCCCCCACCAGCCTAGTCGCCCCTTACTGCTCCCCCCTGCTGGCCTGGTCGCCCCTGACTACTCCCCTATGCCAGCCTGGTCACCCCTAACTCCACCCCCCCCCCCCCACCACCACCACCACCGGCCTGGTTGCCCCACGCAGCCTGCTGTTCAGTCATTTGGTTGTCCCTCACTAACCTCCCTGCCGGCCTGGTCGCTCCACACAGCCTGCCGTTCAGTTTTTTGGTCATCCCTCACTAACCCCCTGCCGACCTGGTCGCCCCACACAGCCTGCTGTTCAGTTGTCCGTTCGGTTGTTTTTGGTTGTGACAGCCCCTGGCTTTTTATATATTAGGATAATTCACATACCACACAATTCACCCATTTAAAGTGTACAATTCAATGTTTCTTTGTATATTCATGGGGTTGTACAACCATCATCACCATCTAAGTTAACAGCATTTTTGTGCCCTCTGAAAGAAACTCCATTAGCAGTCACTTTCCAATTTCCCCCCAAATACCCTAGTCCTAGGCAACCACTAACCTAATTTCTGTCTCTGTAAATTTGCCTACCCTTGCAATTCTGGGAATTTCTTACATGTGGCCCTTTGTAACTGGCTTCTTTTACTTAGCATAATTTTTGAGATTCATCAATGCTGTTCCATAGGTCAGTACTTTATTTCTTTTTATTGCTGAATAATATTCCATTGTATGGATATGTCACATTTTATTTACTCATCAACTGGTAGACATTTGGATTGTTTCCACTTTTTGCCTCTTATAATGAATACTGCTGTGACCATACATGCACAAGTTCACTTTATTGTTTTTGCTTTTTTTAAAAACACTTGTCTGGCCCCAGCTGGTGTGGCTCAGTGGATAGAGCGTCGGCCTGCGGACTGAAGGGTCCCGGGTTCGATTCCGGTCAAGGGCACGTACCTTGGTTGCGGGCACATCCCCAGTGGGGAGTGTGCAGGAGGCAGCTGATGGATGTTTCTCTCTCATCGATGTTTCTAACTCTCTCTCCCTCTCCCTTCCTCTCTGTAAAAAAAATCAATAAAATATATATTAAAAAACAAAACAAAAAAAAAAAAACACTTGTCTGTCTTTCCTAGTAGAGTGTGAGCTCCTGACCCTGAGAGTAGGGGTCACTTCTTTATTGTTCACTGCTGCATCCCCACCACTTAGTCCATGGTTAGCACTCAGTAAATGTCAATGGATGAATGTATGCATGCTTTTTAATTCTTTTTACTCCTCAGGAGGTAATAGCAAACTGTGGGGACCTATTTTAATCCCATAACTCAGTTTTCCCTGGATATAACTGCATACACATATCCACCACCCATATGAAGCGTAAGTTCATTTGTCAGTATCCTGGATCATGCCCCTTTCATTCCACTGTTGACCTCTCTGGTGTAAGTCCTCGCCCAGCAATAGCTGATCTGAGAAATTTTTCTGAGTTGCCCCCATGATCAGAGACAGCCTCTAACTCAGCACTGAGGCAGAAACCGATTCTACCTTCCTCTTTTCTTCCCTCTTTTGCTGAGGGGCCTGGATTGTTTTATACACGGAGGGCTGAACCTGTTGGAGAACCTGGAGGGAGTATTGGGCTTTCACAGGCTGGCTTTGTGACAGCTTCAAATGCCTGGGCATCTGTGGGAGGAGAAGATGCTACCCCTGCCACTCCAGTCAGTGGCCTATATGAACTGTAGAAGTAGAGGAATTTCTAGAACCAATAGCTCTGAGAGGTTAGTAAGACTAATATTTCTCTTTTCTTTGTACTAACTCACCCTAATAGTTTGAGCCCATAATTAGAATTGGGCTTTATTAGACTAATTAGGAGGTAGGAATGATGGTAGGAGGACATGCGGAGATGCATCAGGGTGTTGGGCAGTAAATCTAGGGTTTTAATAGGTTTGTTCCATAATCAGGTGGTCTGGAAGGCTGACTTGGTAGCTGGGCCCCCTCCCCTCTCTTCTATTCCCATCACTCCTTGAAGTGGCCTTCACACTTTGCCGTCCTTGTCCTCGATACTGGCAGCAGCTCTGGGATATGGGGGACTGGGGAGGGAGGGAGGAGACCCCACCCGGAGCTTCATTGCCTATGCACGCGCCGTCCAGCCTGGCGGCATGATTACCTTGCTGAGAAATCCGTCCAGGCGCAGGGCTGCTGATAGCAATCATTGATTAAGAGGGTAATTGTCCTGAAAATTCAGATTGATCAGAAGGCAGAAATGATAACTTGTGTAACTGTGTTTAAAGCCACGTCCTGTCAATAGAAAAGACTGAGATGTATCGCGCCAAGAGGGGGGCAGAACGGATGGGTGTGTGTGGGCGGGTGGGCGCTGCCATCCTTCTCTCAGGGCTGAGCAGGATGTTTCTTGTCAGTAACCTGGGCTATTGGAGATTCAATCACTTTTATCTCCCCCTCTCTCTCAATCCAAATGCCTTTTCATATTAGGAAATTAGAATCGGCCCTCCTCATGCAAGATTTATTAGCTCTGCTGAGCAGTTGCACCGAAGAGTAAATGATTTTGCTTTGCTGGAGCTTTTTACACATTAGGACCCAACTTCTTGCCTGTTCTGTGCCACTGGCTGCCTGGAGGAGTGGGCTCCAGAACCAGTTACTCAGGCAGTGAGCTTTCAAAGGCTGATTAGGGGAAAGGCACCACTCAGGTCTTGATCTGTCAGAGACCCTGTTGTGTGTGGCTGACTTCCTACTATCTGATCCCCAGACATCCCCTTACTGGAGTGGAGGTTGTCTTGCACAACTGAAAGGGGCCAAACCCCCTGAGGGAATGGGGTGCATCCCTCAGAGTTGGATGGCCTAGGGAGGCTCACCTTGGGAGGAGGCACTGATATGTGTATTAGATAAGGATTGGCAATAGAAGCAGCAAATACAGGAGCGGGGGGCATGACCTCTCCTCTCAGAGCCTGGGATTGTTCTCCTGTTGAGGGCAGGGCTACAAGGGCTAGAGCATCTTTCTGAGCCCCTGGGAAAGCTGTCCAGGAAGTTGCCTGGGAGTTTAGAGTGTGGAAGCTAGTTAGACTAAGTTTAGGGGTGTCTGGGCCTGCTGGCTGCCTGTGTCTAGAGGGCTGCAGGATTGACTGGCTGAGGCTATCTGATCTGCCAGCAATACAGGCTCCTACGGAAGAAAGGACCTGGGATCCATGCTTTTGGAACTCTGCTATGGCCTTGGACTCAGAGGCAGCGTGGGCCTGTGTGGCCAGCTGGACCTGCCTGCCTGAGGCCAGGGCACCAGTGGGCTAGGTTGGTTGTAGAGAAGATCTGTCTCCTTCACTGAGGCTGTGTCATTATCTCTCCTTCTTGCCTTCTCTCTTAAGCCCCTGGCCTCCTTGGGCCATTTGGACCCGTGGACAAACATCAGTCACTGTCTTTCTTCCACCCTCCTTATCTGCAGGTGTCCGATCGTGGAGACCTGGTGGAACAGGTGAAAGTGTGGAGAGTCCTTCCGAAATGGGGCGGAGGGGAGGCTAATGGAATTTCTGGATCTTTTGTGAAAGGGATGTGATTCCAGGGACTTCCTTCTGCCCACTGTGCTCTTTTGTTCGGCCCTGTGAAGCCTCCCTTTCTCTGAACTGTTGCATTGTTTCCCCACGTAGAGGTGTAAGTAGGCTAGCCTGAGATTCGGGGCTGGACGTGATGGTATTCCAGGAGTGAACAGTGAGAGGAGGCAGCCATTTGATCCAAGAGGAGGACTGTGTTTCATGGCAGGGGGTAGAGGAAGGCTTTTTAGAGGAAAGAATCTGGCAAGTGTCTGCAAGATATTCCCTAGATGAGACCTGCCTCTAAACAGTCCACCAGGTCACCATTTTTCTGCTGAGGGTCTGCTTCAGGTCTTCTCTATCCATTACCAGACTCTGTCCTCGGAGAAGCCTTGACTTTCTCAGGAAGCCCCTACTAGGCAGGATTGGGCAAGACGGGCCTTCCTTCTGCACATGTGCCATCACCCCTTCCCCTCCGCTCCCCTCTGAGGGTATGCTGGGGAATAGAGTAGTTGGTGGGAGCTTGGTGCAGCCCCCCTCCCCCCTCGCCCACTATGATGGATTGTGAAGGGAGTGGATGTGTAGGACCAACTCAGCTTCCCAGTGTGGAGTGCTTCTGTCTCTGCCTCTGAGCTGGGCTGCCAGCTGCCTAGGAATGCTTTGCAATCCAGAGGGAGGATTGAGCCATTGTTTGGCTTAGTCTTCTGCTAGGGCTGGTTTGGGCAAAGTCAAGAAAGAATGGAAGTATCATGGGCAGCTTGGCCTTGGGAATAGAGAACTCAGAAGATAGGCTTCTAGTGGAGTGAGGGAGACAGATAGTCACTACAGGGTAGTGTAAGAGTTGTTGCCTTCCAGAGCGCAGGCGAGGGAGTGCCTGAATTATCCGGGAAGAGCTGATGAGCATCCAGAAGGGGGACCCCGTGAATTGAGTCTGTGAGGAGGGTGGGCAGTGCGCTATGGAGACAAGTGTGGACAAGCATCTGGGCAGAGAAAACAAGAAATGTCACTGATCAGTTGTGTTAGGACTAAGTCTGAGGCCAGTGGGTTTTTCTCTGGCACACTTCTTCATCATTGTTTAGAGGTATGAGCCCTCTCTGTTTTAGCAAGCCTCAGGGGTACCTACTTTCACCATCTACCTGGGCTGCTCGGGACTACTGGCCTTAGGACCAGCTGGAGCCTTAGGTTGGAAGATGTGCTGGACAGAGCCTTGGGAATGGACCCCAAGCCCTCCCTCAACTCTGTTCCTTCTCTCATTCTGCCTCAAGAGCAGGGAAGGGAGCAGAGGTTCAGGCTAAGGAAATGGCTCTGGTGAAGCGTTAGGCCAGCTTGCTCCACCCGTGCTAAACCCATTCCCAGCCCTGCCTTGTGTCGAGATACAGCTCTGTTGCCAGGGCCTGGCAGGGAGGCGAGGAAGAGACCGGGAAGCCAGAAGACTCATTTTCACTGGAATTTGACCTAAAGCAGGATTGGAAGGGAAGAAAAGAATTTGAACAAAAGTGCAGGCAGGAAGGAGCTGTTAATGAGCCTTTCTTTCTCTTGGGGACAGAGCAGAGCGCATAGCGGGGCGCAGCGCCTGCTCTCCTCAGTGGCTCTCTAAGGGAGCTGTAGTCTCTGGCCGCTGCCTGCTCTCCCTCTCTCTCCTTTTTTCCCTCTTCTCTTTCTCGGCTCTCTATTATGGGGACTTGCTCCAGCTCTTTCTCTCTCTTCTGTCTCTCCTTTTGTTCTCTCTTTGTCTATTTATCACACTGTGAAGGTTGAAAGAGATGTTATTAATCTGGGAGAATGAAGGCAGGATTAGTGGTATGAATCGGATTTTGAGAGGTGTAATGATAGAAAGACTCGCTCGGCTGGCGGCCTGCGTGAGCTTGATAAATGGGGAGCACTCCAGACTGACTCGCGCCTTCCTCCGCGCTGTGTGCCCTGCCCGCTGGGGCGTGCCGCGCTCTCAGATCTGCCAGCCAGCCCACCCCGCTCCTACCTGAACCAGAGCAAAAAGCCAAGGGTAAAGCAGACACAAATATCTCCCATCGCACTTGGAGACATCATTGCTTTCAGCACCCTTTTCAAGTGGAGGCCTGTCGAGTTCTCAAAGGGGTGTGGGCAGAGGGGGCAGGGACCTAGACTTCTGCCTGCTTCTAGGGCTTGTGAGAGTAGAGCTTCCCTCTTACCCTGACATGGATGTCAGGGGTCAAGGAGTGATGAGGCAGTCCATAGACCAATCACATAAGAGTACCAGACCATATGTAATATGCAGGTAAGCCAAGTGCTTCTGGGAGAACTGTGGTATGAACTATGGAGGGATTGGGCATGGAAGAGGGAGGAAGAGAAATCAGGAAGAGCTTCCTGAAGGTGGTATCTTGGCAGACAGGTAGGATTTGGAGAGAGAGGAGGTAGGCTGCTGTTCTAGGTGGAGAAATAGCATAAGCAAAGGTGTGAGGACAGAAATAAGCCTGATTCTTGTGGGAAATGGAAGAGCTTCGGATCTGGTGAATTTCAGATCAAGAAGGGACTTAAGGATTCAAGCAATTAAGTCCCCACTTTCCAATGGGGAAACAGGCCTGGGAACTAGAGTTGCTATTTTCTATTCAAGTCCTGTTGCTTGTGCTAGAGGTGCCCCTTCCCTCATCCTGGGACGATACAGTGAGCCTTTCTCTCTTCTGTAGCTTTAGTTGCAGCCTTATAACCTTCATCTTTGCAACCAGGAGATCCTGGTTTAGGTTCACTGCTTCTTAGTCGCCAGCCCTTTCCCAGCCTTGGTTCAGGGCTCTCCTCACCCCTGCCCCCAGCCCAATCTGCAGTCTGCAAGGAGAGTTCTGTCGCAGCCAGCTGAGTGCTGCTTGTGTGGTGAGGAGAGGAGTAGGAGGCAGCCCACCTCATTCTGGACTCCAGATGCCTCTGAGCCTGAGCACTTTCCTCCTTTATATCCCTCTGAAGTTCTCTCTGATCACTGTCTATTGCAGTGACTGGCTACTTATTGGTGTCCATGTCTGTTTCTCCTCAAAGGACAGTGGGTTCTTTGAGGACCGGATCTACATTTGAGTTGCCAGGATCTGGAAAGCCTTCAGTGAATGCGTGTAGCCTGGCATATAACAGGTTCTCAGTAAATGTTTGCTGTGAATGAATCAGTGTGATTCCTAAGTCTATACTCTTCCATCATAACACACCTGAGTAGAGTGAAGGTAGAGTTGACAAAGGGAGGTACAGGGGCCAGGATGTTGGGCGTACCTGGAGAGGAGGCTGTTGCCTCTCAGCCTTCCTTTTTTTTCTTCTAAACATCAGAGAAGAGAAGGGCCTTATCTGACTCTGAAGGTTTTTATTCTCTTCCTGAGTGATCTTATCTACTCCCACAGTGTCATGCACCACCCATACACTTTCTTTCCTTTTTTAATATATTTTTTAATTGATTTCACAGAGGAAGGGAGAGAGAGATAGAAACATCAATGATGAGAGAGAATCATTGATTGGCTGCCTCCTACATACCCCCCAGTGGGGATCGAGGCTGCAACCCGGGCATGTGCCCTGGCCAGGAATTGAACCGTGATCTCCTGGTTGATAGGTCAATGCTCAACCACTGACCCACACCAGCCGGGCCACCAATGCACTTTCTTAGGACTGTTTTGAACTGAGCTACTCCTAGTCTATATGTCCACCTTCTCTAGGCAGCCCACCTTGGATGTCCCACTGAAGGCCATCTTGGTCCTTCTCAATGATTTTCCTCCAAGCCTGGTTAGGGTTTCTGCTCTTGCAGGGCCTCAGTCCCTCACTTGTGGTGAGTTTACATACATGTTTACATGTCTCTCCTTCTAGCTTGGAAGCCCCTTGAAGACAGTGGCTTAGTTTACTTGATCTGTGTGTCTCTGGCACCTAGCACAGAGTTTGACACATGGTAGTTGCTCAATAAGTGTGTGTTATTTGAGCAAGCCAGTGAAGAGGGAGGGGGGTCTGGGATGGAGATTTTGGACACCTTTTTTATTTTTCCAGAAAGCAAGGAAGTGGAGGTACATGTGTTGTGCACAAGCATGCACATGCCTTCGTGTTTGAGGGGTAGTTGATGGTGGTGGTGTCACATGCTCAATAAAGGATTATATTTTAATTTGGAAAGCACTTTAGAAACTTAAAGTGCTTTGCCTAAGTGCTGACTGCTATTAGTGTCTCCTTTTTATTAGGAAAAAGGACATGCTTTTTCTCTTTTATCTTCAGGCTTGTCCAACTTCTGAGAGTCAAACTTAGCAAAATGCCTGCCCCTCACTGAGGACTAGTTACATGCCAAGTTCAAAGCTTTGGACTTGAAACACAGAATTTTGCTTTGCAGACTGGTTCTGACATCCCTCAGGGGATTAGCCCAACAGCTCAGTATCAGGAAGGGGGTGGGAGAGACAGGGTCATTTGACATAGTTCAAGCTGCAGTCCTGAGCCTGTCCCCTCTCCATATAGGCCTAGGTGGGAGGACATAAGAACCTGAACCATTTTGGAGAGTAGGGGAATGACCCCAATGGTTATCAAAACGCACTTGTCATGCAATACGAAGAACCAGACTTCAGAGAGAGAATTGGGGAGGAATGGCCCCAAGAAGAATTGGGTTTGTGTAGTTCATGGATGATAGGACCAAGAGACAGAGACATCACAGCTGCTGGACCTGGTGATGTTGAGAGCTGCCACACAAAGGGCTAGGTCAAAGGGAAGGGGGTATGTGTAGCAGTAGCAGGAAGAATTCTTGTCCAGGAGGCCATAAGGCTGGAACTTGCTTTGTGCCTTATAAGAACCTTTGAGGGCTTTGCTGGTTTGAAGGAAAGGTAGCACCCCTACCAAGGAGAAAACTTGGTGCTACAATGGCACGAGGTCTGGAAGGCTCAGCTGAGCCTTGTCGTTGGGCCTTTCTCAGACTCTTTCCTGAGCAGTCACAAGACAGACCCTGGTCTCAAGTCGTCTGGCCTATTTCTGCCAGCCCTGGTTGCTGAAAGCTTTGCCCATGGTTGAGGCACTAAGAGGTGGGGGCTTTGGCCCATCTTGCTAGTGCCCTGCAGTCCCCATCTCCTAATTGGGCCTAATCTTGGGGAGTTAGGGCAAGGGTGGTGTGGGGGGAGTACATTGAGCTCTCTGTCTTAACTGAATTTCCATACCTCCTGTTGTTAATTATAGAGATGTAATAATGCAATTAGTGCACGATTAAAAAAAATCCCTGATATGATTACCATGGATTTAATATCACATGATATATCATTATATCGTTATGCAGTGACAGATGTAATTGAAATACACTTATTGGAGCCAGGGGTGGTGTTTCATTCAATCCCCAGCACCCCGGGGAGGAAAGGGCTGGCTTAAAAGAAGCAATGGGAGAGGAAATTGTAATGAAAACAAAGAAAACTCACAATGTAACTCTCACCCTGGGCAGTTGGCTCACACTGACCTACTGCCTTGGACTCTGGGACAGTACATGGATCCCCAGACAGGCCAGCCTCTTCTGTAGGGCTGAGGCAGCGTGGCCGAGGAGCTCCTTCTCTGGTTCTCATCCCAGAAACCTCAGTGTCCCCAGGTCCCCTCTGACTCGGTGATGACACTCTGGGAATACCTGAAAATTGACTCAAACTGAGCTGGTCACTGTTCTCCAAATGTTGTGGACCCTGGACCTGTGGTGCAGCCCCTGCCTTTGCTGTGGTGGTGGTCCCGTGCACTAGAGGCAGCTGTCCTATTGTAGGCAGTGAGCAGGAAGGTTCAGTACACAGAGATGGTAATTATCCTACTCAGGTTCTGTTGATGGGCAGAAGCAGCAGCAGCTCGGGGGCCCCTAAAGTATGCTGGTAGTCAGGGAACACTGAGCACACAGAACTACAAGCTGGGAGTAGAGAGAACGGGTTTGTATCACCTAATGCAAGTGTTCATCCTTTTACTGCTGTCACTGTGCTGGCCATGCTTTTGCTGGGACTGAGCAATGAGGCCTGCCCATAAGGCCAAAGAGTTCAGAAAAGGAAAAGGGGTCAGGAGCAGTCTCCTTTGCTGACACCGGCAACTGAGCCCCCAGTTCTAAGGCTGGCTATCAGGGAATTGCTGTTAGGCTGGGCAAGAACAGCATTGTTTCCCGAAGGAGACTGGGTAGGATTAACAGCAGTAGCAACTCTGAAAACCAGCCTTCCTGCTTGACAAAATTATAACCAAAGAGATGTCTTTTTTCCCTTCCCTCAATGGAGACCATTCAGGGAGACAGCAGTTACCACCCTTGCCCTAAGAATCTCCCAGCATCATGGGTAACATATTTATAAGCAAATCTAATGTTACAGGTACAGTTTAGAATATGGGTGGATTTAAAGAAGGGATGAGTCAGACCCTGGCTGGATGGCTCAGTTGGTTGGAGCATCATCCCATGCACCAAAAAGTTGTGGAGTTGAATCCCGATCAGTGCACAAACCTAGTTTGTGAGTTCCATCCCCAGTTGGGGCACATACGAGAGGCAACCGATCAATGTTCCTCTCTCACATTGATGTTTAGCTCTCTCTTTCTCTCTCTCTCTCTCTCTCTCTCTCTCTCTCTCTCTCTCTCTGTCTCTGTCTCTCCCCCCCCACCCCCCCAACAACACACACACACACACACACACACACACACACACACACTAAAAACCAAATCCTCAGGTAAGGATAAAAAAGAAGAGTTGAGTTAGGAAAGACTTAGTAAAGGAAAGTACTTTTGAGTTGAATGTTGAAAGAGAAATATATGTTCATTAGGACAAAAAGTAGGAGACGTCAGAGAGCATTATTCTCGGTAGGCTGAAGGGATTTCTTCAGTCAAGTCTTAGAGGCATGAACAGCAATCCCAGGACTTAGTGGATGGTAAGGAAGAAGAAGGAAGCAAGATTGACCCCCACTTTTCTGGTAGACCAGGCAGGTGGTAACGACTTTCACTGGGATTTGGAAACCCAGGAGAAGGGGCTATTTGGAGGGGAGATGGTTGAAATTGATTTTTAAACATATTGAGAATGAAGTGTCTGAGTGAAATCCAAGTGGAAATACCAGATAGGCAACAGAATGTACATGTTTGACACTCAAGTAGAGGCAAGAAATATTGATTTAGAAGTTGGAGAGGTTGAAGATGAGGAAGTTGAAGAAATCACCAGGAAAAGTGGTAGAGTGTAGATAAAAACAGGAAGAGAGAGCAGATGAGTATACACATTGGATGACCAGATGCAGAAGAGACTATATAGGAGATTGACAGGAAAAGATAAGAAAACTCAAAGACTAGGATGTTGAAAAAACCAAAGGAGAAGGGTTTTTTTGCCCATCTGGCATGGCTTAGTGGTTGAGTGTCGACCTATGAACCAAGAGGTTATGGTTCGATTACCAGTCAGAGCACATGTCCGAGTTGCAGGCTCGATCCCCAATGTGGGGCATGCAGGAGGTAGCCAATTGATGATTATCTCTCATCATTGATGTTTCTATCTCTCTCTCCCTCGCCCTTCCTCTCTCTGAAATCAATAAAAAAATGTTTTGTTTTGTTAAAAAAAAAAAAAAAGATGAAATAGGCTGCCTAGTGGGGAAAGCAGCAAGAACCAGAAATTGCCTATAGATGTGGGCAGTATGGTGAAGACTTGACCTTAACAGGAGCTAAGTGGCATAATAAGGCTAGAAAGTAGTCTGCAGGAGTTAAGGAGTGATGAGGGAGGTAAATGGGGTGAGCGGAGAAAACCTTGAGAAGTTTGGTTATTAATAGAACAGGCAGCAGCTCTGGATGGGGATATGGAGGACTTTAAAAATTATAATCTAGCCCTAGCCGGTTTGGCTCAGTGGATAGAGGGTTGGCCCATGGACTGAAGGGTTTGATTCTAGTCAAGGGCACGTACCTTGGTTGCAGGTTCCCTCGCTCTGGTCGGGTTGTGTGCAGGAGGCAACCAATCAATGTGTCTCTCTCACATCAATGTTTCTCTCTGTCTCTCCCTCTTCCTTCCACTCTCTCTAAAAAATCAATGGAAAAATAACCTTGAGTGAGGATTAACAAATAAGTCTATACTAATAAAATGGTAATATGCTAATTAGACCAGGTCAACTGGACATCTTCCGGTTGTCCTTCCAGACAAAGCCACAGTGGTGGGGCTGGGGGCCGAGGCAGAGGCGGTTAGAGGCAATCAGGCCGGCAGGGGAGATCAGTTAGGGCGATCAGGCAGGCAGGCAGAGTGGTTAGGGGCAATCAGGCAGGCAGGCATGTGAGCGGTTAGGAGCCAGCAGTCCCAGATTGTGAGAGGGATGTCCAACTGCCAGTTTAGGCCCAACCGGCAGTCAGACATCCTCCAAGGGGTCCCGGATTAGAGAAGGTACAGGCCAGGCTGAGGGACACACACACACACACACACACACCCGTGCACGAATTTTGTGCACCGGGCCTCTAGTAAATAAATATAAATAAATAAATAAAGAGTCTAATCTAATACATAACTTTCAAAGAACATTGTTTTAAGCACTTTACATGCAGTAGTTCACGTAATCCTCACATCAACTCCACGGGGTTTATATTGGTTTTCCAATTAGTATTGCTGCATAACTAATCACCCCAAAACTTAGTTATTTAAAACAATTAACAATTTTATTAGCTGATGGTTTCTGTAAGTCAGAAATTCATTAAGGGCTCAGTAAGGTAGTCTGGCTCAGGTTCTCTCACACACTTTAGTCAGTTACTAGATCTGGCACAGAGTGTGGTTGGAGCAGCTGGGGGCAGGCTGGGCATCTCTCTTTGCCTAGTCTCGTGGCTTCTCTCTATGGTCTCTGCATGAGCTTGTTTGGCTGCCTCAGAGCAGTCTGACTACTTCAGGGCAGCTGAGGGCTCCATGGCAAGTGTTCCAGCCAATGAGTAAGCGGCCTTAGCATTTCTTTCCTTTTTTTTTTTTTTTTAGGATTGCTGCAGCTATTTGGGGTCTTTTCTTTTTTTTTAAATATATTTTATTGATTCTTTTTTTTTTTTTTTACAGTGAGTAAGGGAGAGGGATAGAGAGTTAGAAACATAGATGAGAAAGAAACATCAATCAGCTGCCTCTTGCAAACCCCTAACTGGGGATGTGCCCGCAACCAAGGTACATGCCCTTAACCAGAATCGAACCTGGGACCCTTCAGTCTGCAGGCCAACGCTGTATCCACTGAGCCAAACTGGTTATGCCTTGGGGTCTTTTTTTTTTTTTTCCATATGAATTTTTTTGAGAGTTTGTTCTAGGTCTGTGAAATATTTCGTTGGTATCTTAATAGGGATTGCATTGAATCTATAAATTCCTTTGGATAGTATGGACATTTTAATGATGTTGATTCTACCAGTCCATGAACATGGTATATTCTTCCATTTGTTTATATCTTTCTCTATCTCTTTTTTTTTTTTCTTTTTAAAAATATTTTTATTGATTTCAGAGAGGAAGGGAGAGGGAGAGAGAGATAGAAACATCAATGATGAGAGAGAATCATTGATTGTTCCCTCCTGCATGCCCCCTACTGGAGATTGAGCCCACAACCCAGGTATGTGCCCTTGACAGGAATCAAATCTGGGACCCTTCAGTCCACAGTTCAACACTTTATCCACTGAGCCAAACCAGCTAGGGCCTCTATCTCTTTTTTCAACATCCTGTAGTTTTCCGAGTATAGGTCTTTTACCTCCTTAGTTAAGTTTATTCTTAGGTATCTTAATTTTTTTGGTGCAGTGGTATATGGGATTTTTTTTTTAGTTTCTCTTTCTGTGAGTCCATTATTGATATATAAACAAGCCATAGATTTCTGGGTGTTAATTTTGTATCCTGTTACATTGCCGAATTCATTTATTAAGTCTAGTAGTTTTTTTATGGAGTCTTTGGGGTTTTCTATGTACAATATCATGTCATCTGCGAATAATGACAGTTTTACTTCTTCTTTTCCAATCTGGATGCCTTTTATTTCTTCTTCTTGCCTAATCACTATGCCTAGCACTTCCAGTACTATGTCGAACAGGAGTGCTGACAGTGGGCATCCCTGTCTTGTTCCTATTCTTAGGGGAAATGGTTTTAGTTTTTGCCCATTGAGTATGATGTTGGCTGTAGGTTTGTCATATATGGCCTTCATCATGTTGAGATATGCTCCCTCTATTCCCACTTTGCTGAGAATTTTTATCAAAAATGGGTGTTGGATTTTTGATAAAAAAAAAATTTGTCAAATGCTTTTTCTGTGTCTATCGATATGATCATGTGATTTTTGTCTTTCAGTTTGTTTATGGGATGTATCACATTGATTGATTTGCGAATATTGCACCAGCCTTGCATCCCTGGAATAAATCCCACTTGATCATGGTGTATGATCTTTTTAATATATATATTGCTGGATGCGATTTGCTACTATTTTGTTGAGGATCTTAGCATCTGTGTTCATCAGGGATATTGGCCTGCAATTCTCTTTCTTTGTAGTATCTTTATCTGGTTAGCATTTCTGATATTATATAGCATTTCTTGAGGTTACATAGTATTACTTCTGCATTACTATGTTGGTTGAAATAGTAAAGTTAAAAAAACACACATCCTATTTCAAGACTCCCCCTCTTGAGTCACATTGTAAGAAGAACAGGGAGATGGGAGATACTGGAAAATACAATCTGCCACAATTGGTGCGTTAGACTGAACCCAGAAAAGGGAGAGGGAACAGCATTCTCAAAGGCAATGTGCATTTTGGGTGATGGCACCAAGGGTATTTGGAGGTGGCAGTGGGACAGGCATTCCTGAGTGACCTTAGGTATGTATACCTCTAAGAAAGAACTACCGTTCCATTTTGTAGTACTGAGGTTCAGAGGGGTTTAATAACTCATCCAAAATTACAGTGCCAATAACTGGCAGAACTGGGAACCAAATTCTGGTTTGTCTGACTGTTGAGCCCAGACATTGCTCTTCTGTAAGACTGGGCTCCTGAGCACACCATCCTCATGTTTACCTGTGACCTTGGTACTTGGTCCACCAACTAAAGAACTGTTGGCCAGTTAGATAAAAAGGTTAGGTAGTAGTTACGTCTGTCATACTTTATTTCCCCTATCCTCCAGAGTATCATGTTTACAGCTTTGTCTGTTGAGTGTTCATGGGAATTGGCATTTGGTTTGATTTGGTTCCTCAGCTTGGCAAATGGCCCATCAGCCTTAGGCCCAGAGGGTGACAGTCACCCAGAGATCTGCTCCTCCCCAACTTGTGGAGAGGTTGGGTATGTCGGTGTGCTGGTGTTGGCTTGGGAGCTCTGGGTTTTCTGGAAGTTGCAGGGTAGTCTGTGCTTCTGTCTGCAGTTTGAGCTGGGTTCTTGCTCCCTCTGTGTCCACCCTACTCTCAGGGCCCTGGTAGGTAGTGAGTGGGTGGGCAAAGACACCCCAGCAGCTGTCGATGCCTCTTCTTTCCTCTTTGAAGGATCTGATGCTGCTGCCGATGAGGGCTACTTCATCTATTAAACCCAATACACTTGTCGCAGCTGCTAAGCCCCCGTAAGCCGCCGGGCGCCGTGTTTGTGATGGGACTGACAGTGCATGGAGGAGGCTGATTATACACGATTCCATTTCGCGGGCCCAGCAATGTAATTTCACAGGGCGATCAGCGTTTGCATGTAATAGCAGGCTGTGCTGAGGTGTCAGAATATTAAAGGCACTAATGGCAAAGCTCCCTGTTACACAGGGGGCCACCCGCCGCGCCTACAGCAGGGCTGCGTGGCAGGCCCGTCGCAGATGGCTGGCCACTAAGCTAATGGGGCAGCAGCCAAGGCGGGCAGAGCACGAGAGGGGAGAGCCAGCCGGGAGCAGCTCGGCACCTGCTTCCCTGCGCATGGAAATTACAGCAGCCCAGGGGAAGGGAAGTGTGCATGCCTGCCTGGCACAGGGCTGGGAGGGCGCAGTTTGGTGGACCAGCATCTCTCACCACAACTCCACCTACCCTGGACAGGACTTGGGCTCCTCAGACATCCTCCCACCTGCCCCACCCTCTGGTCAGGAACCCATCAAGTGGGCCTGACAGCTGGCAGAAGTGCAGCTGGAAAAGTGGCTCCCAGAGAATTTGGAACCTGCATGGAAAAGGGGCTCAGGCACAGATCTTGGCAAGAGCTCTTAAAACAGATTCCTGCCCCACACTGATCAAGGTCAGAAAGCTACTGGGTCCCTTACCCCCACACCACACAGGCTGGCAGAAGAGAAAGAGTGGGAATAGGAAACAGTGGGGGAAAGGCGGTAGACTATAATTGGGGCCCCTCGATTGATGCCAGTTTGCACAGAGCTGGGAGTCAGCATCTGAAGATATGACTCCTTCTGCCGGTGTTGGCTGCCCCAGCAACACCCAAGCCCTTTCCTATGCACTCGTCAAGCTTGCTCCTGCCATTCTCCTTTGCCCTTGCTATGTCTTCTACCTGGTGCCCTCCAGTACCCCTCCCTCCAGGAAGCTTTCCTAGCCACCTCCAATCCCACATGGGCCTATTTGTCTCCATTGTCCCTGTGGACAGCCTCCTGTATTGTCCGTCTCTGATGGTTCCCTGGGTCCCAGACTTGACTTCCCAGCCAGAATCTGAGACAGAGCCCACACCACCCTGTTCTGAACTGAACTCCCAGGAAGTCTCTGTTAAGAATCCTGGGTGGGTGTAATCTCTTAGGGAGGATGTCAGGAGTGAGTGGGGAATGGAAGGAGGGGCACACTTGCATGGGTATACACGCTCCACAGTGTATATATCTGGGAGGAGGGCAGGGGCTTTAGAAATGTGTGCTGAGGGTGGTGGGCATGTGGGTACAAGTGCATAGGGCAGCAGGTGTAAGTATTCAGACCTCATATTGGTGGGAGCACAAGTTGCTATAGGACCCCGTATTCTCTGCATGGCTCTCTGTGTCCACTGGCTGTGCCTGAAAGGTACCTGAGGTGGCAGGGGTAGCTTGAGGTACTGGTCCATCTTACTGTGCCTAGAGGGTTCCATGAGACTGTGGTCACGCGTGAAGTTTCAGTTCTGCAGGGGTATGTGGCAGTACCTGGAGGAGACATGCCAGGATTCTCAGCAGGGCAGCAGAGGGAGAGCCCAGGCTGAAGAAGAGCAGTTTTAATTAACCATTTTTAATATCATTTTGGACTTTGGCTGGTATGTGAAGGCCCCACTGGAAGCAGCATTTGTAAAAATTAAATCCCTCTTATTAGGAGCTTGCCAGACCCATGTGCACGCACTGCCCCTCCCCCGCCCGTGCCCCCCTGAGGAAGTGCTGGATGAGGCCATGTCACAGCAGCAATTGGTTATCACACCTTATCTGGGAATATGAAACTGTGCGGCATGACACCCGCGGCCACGGTGGAGACGCCAATTCATCTCGCCCTGGCTCTGACAAGCTAGACTGCCCTTCCTGAAAGGCATCTGTCAGGCGGGACCGGCGCTGCCGCCGTGCTTGGTGCCCCGGCTTCCTGCCATGGGTTCTGGCTTGCCCTGGTCCAGCCTGGTCCTCCTGGGCTCACTGCCCTCCACCCCCCTTCCACATGTCCCAGTCGGGGGAAGTTCTTGGGGAGTCATTATTATAATAATAATCTAATCATACTGACACGCATTGGGGCAAGCGTCTAATGTTATCTGAAGTGGTCTTCTCGCTTAGCTGCGATAAGACTCAGGATGACGTGCAGATAACGTTGAGCTGCCCTGTCCCTGAGCCGAGAGCAGAGCAGAGGGGCCTCAGCAGCCCTGCCGCCCGCCCGCCGCTTTAAGCCGGGAAGCGGCAGCACCTGCTAATGCAAGTGTTTAATATTTGATGGGCTGGGATAAAGCAGGATCACCTTCGAATTGAATTGAGTGTCAGCCGAGAATCTATTACTGAAATTCGGGTGTGATTTGACAGCAAAGTAGACGATGTTATTCTTCACTAGTTACTGCAATCTTCTCCCCGACATCACTTAAATATTTTTTTCTTTGCTTGAGTAAACACACATTATCCTTCTTTTTTTCCCTTCCTTCCCTTTTTCCTTTTTAGAAGGAGAAAAAAAAAAACTATCCAGCTTGCCTTCTCCAGGCTGATAGAGTAGATTGTTATTTCTTTATTTGTCCTATTAAATGGAATTTCTGATCGTTTAATCCGGCCTTTGTAAGTGATTTTAAAGTACTTGAAAGCCGGCCCGCCACTGCTCTCTGGCCCACTGCACTCCAGGCCTGGCCCTGACCATGCATAGCGGCTTCTTCAGCTCTGCACCACCCACTGGCTGCTTTCCCTCCCCGCCTGCATTCCCGGCTCCGCCCTGGCTCAAAGCCAACGACCTCTCCCCTGTCCTTGAGCCTCACACTCAGCCCCCAATTTGTGGTTGCAGCTGTGACTTGGGAAAGGGTGGGAGGGTTGGCTGGGAAGTTGGGCTGTGGCTAGTAACTCCATGGTCAAGGATAATGGCTTTGGAGGGTGCTAAGGGTGAAGTACACTGGCTCCTAGCCTTTCAGTGCCTGTGGGGCCAAGGCTTGGTTCCTGCAGCTGGGAACGAAGGACACTAGCCCTCTGCCCAGCTCCTCAGCCCTGGCACAGACTCTGTGTCCAGCTTCCTATCTTTGTTTCTGAACCTGTGCTGGTGCTCTCCCTGTGAAGGAGTCTGTGGTGGGCTGGGGACCTCTTGGGCATAGTGATGGGCAGGGGCACTTCAGTGCCTGTCTGACCATGGCTGCAGTCACTTTAGTATCAGCAGCGGACTCACCATCTAACTTCTGGGGACTCACCCAAGCTTCATTCCCATTGACCACTGTCCCACATGCTTCCTGCCACTGGAGAAGGGCAGCCTGATGTTTGGGGACTTCTAAAGTGAGTGGAAGGATAATGTTTGAAGTGTCAGCTAGCTATGCAAGCCCACTGGTAGGAGCCCAGGACTTTGCCAGCAGGCTGAGCAGGAATTAAATTCCCAATGGGCCACTTAATGATGTTCTAACCCTTGTATGTCTCTTCTTTCTGGGTCTCAGTTTCCTCACCTGTGACATCAGGTCATCATGCCTGTAAGGAATGTAAGAGCAGGAGCCATCCCTGTCCTGCCATGTACCTTACCTCTCCCTCCCCATGGAGTTTGGCCGCTGTCAGGTGACAGGAGTAGGGGATGGAGGGGAGCAATGAAGTGCTGGGGGTCTGAGCAGATCGATGCCCCCAGCACTTCCTTCCCCAACCCCAGGAAAACAATTAAGTACAGATCGATGGGTGGCCGCTTTGAATATGCATAAGTGAGCACTTGACCTTCAGCAGAGATCTGCTTCCCCTAACACACACACACACACACACACACACACACACACACACCCTTCGTGTGCTCCCCTCACTGCTGCTTGAGTCTCACCAGGTGACTTTACCCCTCCCCAGTTGAACACTCGCATGGCACTCAGTTGAACACTCGCATGGCACTCAGCCTTCTACAGCCTTGCCTGTCTCTGGGTCAAAAGCACCCGTAACAGGCAGGTGGTTGGCCCCCTCTCACTTTGGTTTTCCTATCTGTGAAGTTTGAATACATTAGTCTCCAAGTCTTCCGGACCACAGTCTCTGTGGCCAGTAATGCTATGGGAGGGGTCCCAGCAGAGTGCTGAGGACTCTGGAGAGGAGGGAATTTAAGGTGAAGGGGGTCCCCTGGTGAGAGGCAGGGTCCTAACAAGGAGGGTCTTAGTAAATGGGAGCTCTCTAGAGGAGTTGGTGAGGGGGCACCCAGTGAGGGCCAAAGGGCCTCCGATGGGAGATGCCCAGGAGAAAGGGAGCTCTAGAGGAGGAAGGGGTTTTCTGGTGGCAAGGGGACCCTGTGAGGGGACGCTCATGAAGTGGTATGATGAGAATAAGTCCTTGAGGGAAAGATCTGATGAGGGGAGTGATGGGTTGGTTCAGGATCAGGGCCTCTGTTAACCATTCTTGCCTCCTGTCTTCCAGGCTTACAGCTTCGCCATGGGCTGCTGGCCCAAGAACGGACTTCTAGACATGAACAAGGGCCTCAGCCTGCAGCACATAGGCCGGCCCCACAGCGGCATTGGTCAGTCCTTCCACATGTCCCCCTGGCAGCCCGGTCAGTCTCCTGTCCATATGCCCCAGTCCCCTGGCACACAGAGGGGTTCTGTGGCGTTTTTTGAGCTCTAACAAGGTGCTCTCTGTAGCTGGGGAGAGCGGGGAAAGGGGGTATGAAGGGAGAATGAAACCAGACCATTGGAAAGGGTCTCTCAAAACAATATTTAGGAGGAGACTGGGGTCTGGGCTTTGGGTGGGTCACAGGTGGCCTTGGATTCAAATCAAGGTACCCCTGCCTCTGGCTGAATCTCTGGTGGGAGATATCCTCAGAGGGGTGGGCACATGTCAGCTCACCCACCCCCCGTGGAGCTGGAGGAGGCTGTTTAATATTGTTTCAAGTCTGTGGCCACTAAACTGGGCGATCAATGGGAGTTAAGGAGATGAATTATTTAAACCTCACCAGCTTTTAATTAGTCGGGGTCCTTCTGACCGATGGCTCCGTCCACAGGGTATTGACTCCCCCGCAGGAGCAGCAGCCTCCATTGAGCGGTGACTGGGTTGGGAGGGGCCACTTGGGGTACCAGGTGGGGGTGCACCCTCAGGGGGATTACTGCTTGGAAGGCAGCTGAAATGGCCGTGGTTCTAGGCATTGGAGGCTCTGCTAGCTTCTGATCTCTCAGTATGGATACATGTCTGTCTGTGAGTGACTGTGTGTGTGTGTGTGTGTGTGTGTGTGTGTGTGCATTTGGCAACTTCAGCTGCATGTCTCCGTGTGTCTAAGAGTATATGTGTGTCCATGTATATCTGTATTTGAGGGATGCATGTGTGTAACAATATATCTCTATATTTTCCTGAGGGCATGTGTCTGTATATGGGAGCAATCGTCAGCTTGTCAGAATGTATGTCTGTTCATTTCTATGTGAATTATTTTGTGTGCATGTACATACATGTGCATGCAAGTGGTTTTTAGCAGGCAAGGCTTTGTTCCAAGTGGGGAGGAGCAGGGGTATTCTTGGGTGGCACTATGACATTATCATAACCTATGTACCTTTGGGGAGGTATCAGGGGCTGAAGGAGGGACTGGCAAGATACACCAAGGGACCCAGTCACTTGCTACAGACGAGCCCCTCATCCTTTCCACAGACATCATTGGTGCCTGGTGGGTGCTGGGCATTCTGAGTAGAAGTTCCTGTCCTTAGGGAGCTCACATCCTGGAGGAGACAGAGACTGAACTGGGCATTTGCCACCAAGCCACTGAGGGCTGTGTTAGAAACACCTGTGCTGCCCCAAACAAGGTTTTCTCAGTTGCCAAATGGCTTCTACTCCTTCATTTACATCTCACTGACTTCTGGGATGCCGCGTATCATTCTTGTTGGGGGGAGAAGGGGGAGGAGTGGTCAATGGGTCTAAGGATTTGGGGGGTACTCCAAGCAATTGCTGTTCCCTCCCAACTGCTGTTCTATGCAGTGGAGACCCCAAACTTAGCAAGGTGGTATGCCTGGGAGGTGAGCAGAAAGCTTCCTAGAGAAGAGGACACTTGAGTCAGCAGATCCTGGAAGGATGAATAGGAGTTTGCTAGGCAGAAAAATGGGGAAAGGATTTTCTTCTTAGGGGGAAGTATGTGTACAAAGCCTGAGGGCACGAGGAAGCCTGGCATACTGCGATGGCAGGTCCAGGCATCTACAAATAGCTTCCAGTGACTGCAGTGGGACCTTTGGGTTAGGGAATAGCTAGAAAATGGGTGGGGATGTAAGTGGGCCTGGGATGACAGGTTAAAGGGAGTGGGTTTCTCGTGAGGTTTTGATGAGACAGGAGGTTTGTGAGAAAACAGCGTGATCAGAGCTCTGGTTCAGACTCACTGAGGCACTCTGTGCTGCACAAACTAGTTCTTAATAGGTGCTCAATAAACCCAATCAGGTGGTGAATGAACAAGTGAGTAGATGAGTCAATGAAAGAGTGATGGGAAAGGTAGAGACCAGAGAACAAGGACGAGTGAGAGGACTTGCATTGGCCCAGGGGAGGAGGGACTGCCTGTAATTGAGTCTGGCCAGTGGGAGGGACCAGCGGGACTGGGTTAACTCACCCTGCACAGGGAGCTGGGTGCCCTCCTTCTATGTATCTATCCAGGGTGTGTTTTTGAGAGAAAGGGCTTCCTTGTTTCCACTGTTTGCTGCCTCCTGGGACTCAGCGGTTCCCTTCTTTTCTCTTCCCTCGTGTCGATTCTGGGTTAGGACCCCTGAAGTGTTCCTTTCCTCTTTATAGGAGAAGGTTTTTCCATCTTGGTGGGCCCCAGGGGACAGCCCAAGGCTGTGAGTGACAACAGAGTAGAGCTTTGGAGCCAGTTGTTCTAGTTCTCCCGTCCAGAGCCCTGTGACCTTAGACAAGGGAGAGTGCTACTGCCTCTCATGGCTGTTGGGAAGGTTCAGTGAAGTCAGCTGTGTGAAGGGCTTGTGCAGTGCCTGGCACACAGTGGGTACTCAAGGACACTGGGGATTCCTGGCATTTGGTGTTTGTATTTTTGAATGAAGGGGGCTGCCCTGCCAGCTCCTGACTGGCTCTGGGGTGTGGGTAAGGGTTCTTGGAAGGGAGGGAAGATGCAGGGCATTAATTGGGCTGGGAGAGGCGGGGAGGGGAGGCATGGGTTTTGAGCAGTGAGGTTAATGGCCCTCGCGCCAAAGAGACAGCTTTAATGAGCTTCAGCTGGCGGTGCCCCGAGTTACTGTGCGTGCTAAAAGGGTCGTGCTGTAAGAGTTTGATGTGGACTATTTCCCAGCCCTGGGGTCAGGGGTCAGCTCCTGTCACTGGCCACTCAGGCTGGTCCTCGGTGACATGGTGCTAATTAACTCTGTGAGGAGCTGCCAGCCTGGAGTGGGGAGTGGTATGTATATTGGGGGTGGGGGTGAGGCAGCATTGGTTATGCTGGGCAAGGGTTCTGCAGATCCCACAGCTTAGCCATCTCCAGGATCTGCTTGGTTCTCCCAAATTACCAATGACTCTAAGCCCACTGATGATCCTGAGCCTCTTTCTAAGGTACGTGTGGCAGGAGGAGCCTGTGGGGCCTACATTGTGGGGACTCCTGCCAAGCATTGGATGGTGGAGGTGCTGAGAGAGCAAGGGAGCAGGCATACGGGATGGGTGGGCTAATGGGAGGGGCAGGGAGACCCAGCTACAGAAGGGGAGATGGCTGGTAGGATGGATATGGGTGGCTGGGTTGTTTGAGAGGGAGTGTGGGAATGTCCAGGCAGAGGAGTGACCTGGTCAGAGCAGCCTGAGAGTATGAACAGGGAAGACTAGTGAGGAGAAACTGCAGAAGGGGAGGTGCAGTAAGGTACATGGAGGTGAAGATTAATTCAGAGCCCGCAGTGGCTGTGGGAATGGAGTCAGGACCAGGTCAGTGAACATTTACTTTGCTCCTACTATGTGATAAGTGCTAGAAATGTATTGGTAAAGATGACAGACACAGTGCCCAGCCCCCACAGAGCCCACAGGCACAGTCCAGGAGGGGGTATCAGCTTGGCCCTGGGGACTGAGGGAGAGGGGACCCAGCGGTGGAAGCATTGAAACTCTGGGAGGACGGGCTGTGGGCTGTCAGCATGGCCTCGCAGTCGGGAGGACGCCTCCTGGGGGAGGGGATTGGCCTGGTGAGCAGGGTGCTGCTGGAGCGGCTTGTGGATGAGGAGGGACTGCATGTGTGTAGAACAGGCTGTTTCGTGGGCTCTGTCCGCTTCCTTGGCTTGGACCAAAGATTCTCAGCAGGCAGCCTCCACCAGGGACTGCTGAGTGCTGTGCTTCTTTCCTTTCAGCCCAGGTCAGCAAGACACGCACATTATTTGGGGGCATTTATGTTAATGAATTTAATTTTCACACCAGTATTATGAAGGCAGACATCATCATTCCCATTGTATAAGGTAGGACACTGAGGCTTAACTAGTTAAGTTACTTGTCTGAGGTCACTCAGCCAGATGACTTGAGGAGTCAGGATTCAAACCCAGGACCGTATCAATGCAAAGCCTATGTTCTCACCACTGTGCTGAACTGGGAGTACCTTTTGGTGTCAGGCTTTGTGCTACCAACAGAGACAATAAGGAAGAAAATAAGCTCACTTCCCTCATTTCCTTCAGTATCAGCGAAACTTACAGGCCTTGACAAAGCTTCAGGAGCAACAACGGAGGAAGAAAGGAAAGGAAGCATTGCCACCCCTTCACTTCTGCTAGAGTCGTGCTCAGAGCCAATGCCCCACGACCACTTCTGACCTCTTTCTGACCCTGACAGTTCTTACTCTTGTGAGTTCGGTTTGCTCTCTACCTCTTGGCTCAGGAAAACCTGTCCATCTTCCAGGGGCCACCTCCTCTGGGAATCCTGCCTGGCCCTCCCAGTGTGGGTGTACAGAATACACCTTTAGTCCCTGATTATAATTTGTTTGCTAATGATCAGTCCCCACATACTTGACCTCTCTAAGGGCAAGACCCAGGCCTCCTTTGCTTCTTTCTTTTTGGAAGTCTGCAAAGGAAGTGTTAGTAAAATCTCACCGGCTGTTGGGACGTGGAGGCCCGATAGACTGCTGGCTTCAGCTGTCTGGGAGAATAACTGGAACCTTCCCTGATGTCCAGCTGGGTGGTCCTGCCCTGGTTGCTTAACCCCTCCGCTCAGGGGCTGAGGAGGGTCCCTCTGAGGCTCCTGGTAAGGCAGGATGGCCAGACAACAAGTGGATCCTCTCAGGAGTTTGTTGCCCAGCACAGTTTGCCAAGAGAGCTGGGCTGGCAAGTGGCAGGATGGGGTCTGGCCCCAGGAGGGCAGTACTGGCCTGTGGTCTCCCCTGAAGGAGTGGGGTGTCTATCAAGAGCCTAGTCAGAGCGCATTAGCTCTGTGACATGGATCTCATTAGCGCCCGTGAGAGGTGTCACTACAGGAGAACCGCCGGCTCGGGGAGACTCTTGTACCAAAAGGAAGAAAGGACAGTGACAGCCTTTTCTCTGCTGCTTCTGCCACCAGCTCCCCGGCCGCCCGCCCTCCTCCTAGTGGAGGTGTGGGGGTGCTGGCTAATGAGCTCGGCTACAGTACAGCTTTGCCTTCCCCTCCTTGAAGTTCTCCGGGTCCCTCTGAAGACCTCGGGCCTAGGATTAGCACACAGCAAACACCAGCCCCCCTCTTGCCCAGCAGGGAGTTCCTTCTGATCACCCTGCCTCTGCTAGCATAGGCAAGGGAAAGGAGGTGGGGCCCAGACAGCCTCTGTGGCCAGCGGGAGGCGGCTTTCACTTCTGGATGGCTCTAGCCCTCTGCCTCCCTTGACCATGCCCACTTCTCTGCAGTGGGCTCTTTCTTCCCAGTTTTGTGATCTCTGCCCCTCCCCTTTCCCCGTGACATCTCCCATCCTGGCAGGGTCTCCATCCCTATGATGAACCTTCCTCCCAACACAAGGAAGAATTTGGGGAGTCTGGCCCAGGGTTCAACAGAATGTGGCATTTAAATATGATCTAATATAGGACTTTCTGGCTCAAGTAGGACCTCAGAATTAGCAAGAGCCGCGTGTCTGGTTTTCAGATGATGCGATGGTGGTGAAGTATGGATGTGAGGCCCCAGCAGACCTGATAGCCCTCTCCCTGGCTGTCCTAGAGGGGACCTCCCCCTGCTTCAGACAGCTGCCTCATGGGGAGGGCCCAGAGACACTGGAGTGCATGCTTCCCCAGCACTACCCCCACTCCTGTGTGTTCTTTGTGGTGTCTCCCAAAGAAAGTGAGGAGGATGGATAGCCATGAGAAGAGAGGACTCTCCAGGCACAGAGGCTCCCCTGGCCTGCTTAGATAGTGCTCAGGGAGAGGGGTGTGCGCCTTCCTCCCCAAGCTTGGCACCCTTGGAGCCCCAGGGACATTTGAAGACTTGGTCCTTGCCAGACACCATGCTCTGGTCTTCAGTAGCAACCACAGATGGAAAATGGATAGACGTACGGATGAGTGGACTGACGGATGGATGGAGGAAAGTTCTGATATTTGTACATATGTGTTCTGTGTGTGTGCTGCACTGGGAAGTACAATCTTTGTTTCCCTACCTTCCTAGCCCCGGGCCCCAGCCAGGCCTCCCCTTGTCTCTCTCTGTATCTCCTGTCAAACCATCGCAGACGTAAATGACAAAGAAATCAGAAAGACAGATCAATGCCGGCCAAATTAGCACTTGCAGATAGACTGTGCGGGGATGTCAGCGCCCTGACCCCTGGTGATCTTGCTGCCTCCGCTGCTGATATTATGCAAATTGCATCCATCTGGCAGGACCCGCGTGCTTGCTGCTCCTACTCTGAGGAGTAATGGGCTGGGGGTGGGCGGGAGTATTGGAGCAAGAGTCGGTGGAGTGAGTGTGTACGTGTGTGTGCATGTGTGAGCATGTGCTTGAGTGTATGTGAGGGCGTGCGGTGCCCACCAAGCACTGGGTGGTGATGGAGTGATTGACAGGGCAGATAAGGGGCTGCATTGGATTCCTTTGGGCTGGGGGATTAGGAGCAGCCACAGATGGGAGATAACCGGACTTCATTTCAGTTTATTTTCCTCCTTATCCCCTCTCCCCACCTTCACTCCCCGAAAAACACAATCTCTCTAGTTTGCGTTTTCATCAATATTTGCAAGTCATTACCACTGGTTTAAGGTGAGAGACAATGTCAGGGCCCCTCCCCCAATCTTGTAAAGGCCTGGTACCCTGTGAATGGATTCCTAGAGCAGCCCAGACAGCTTGCTCCAGTGGTGTTCATAGCAGCCCTCCTCCCTTGCCCACAGTATGCCTGGGACGATCCATACCTCCTGGACCAGTCCTGCTGACCTACCTCATCCAACCCAATGCCCCCTGACAATCCTTAAGCTGGGCACTGCCCCACCTACCTGTTGCTGCCGTGTGGCATCCTTGCCTCTGAGTTTAGGCTCCAGCTTAGGTTCTTCTGCCCTGGTATTAGCTGTGCCCCTGGGAGCTGTTCTTCATCTTCTAGGGCACTCTGGACCCTTCTCACAGGTCTTCCAGTCCTTAACACTACTGACCAGGGCCCAGAGCCCAGCGGGGAAGGGTGGGCCTGGGGCCGATGGAGAGGGGAATGTGTGGTTTGGCCTGAATCCCCGTCTGTACCAGTAGCCTTCTACGACATTTGCTGGGCGTCACATGTAGTCAAGAGGACTTTATCTCATTGAATTCCCAAACCCTGTGAGACAGGAGATATCACCAGGTAGGAAACTGAGGCTCAGGAGGTTGTCATTCATCCAAGGCTACAGAGCAAGGACGTGGAGAGCCAGAATTTAAACACACACCTCTCTAGGGTCAGAGCTCTTAATCGGCAAGCTGTACTTCCTCACTGTCATGCCACCAACCCCAAGCACACACGCATCGCCACGCCTGGATCCATTTAAAAGAACCATCCATGTACAGTAGGCAGACAAGTTCCTTCAGCTTGTAGCCTCTGAACACAAACCCTGACCCAGACCAGATCCCCTGCCAGGCTGAGCCAGACAGAAGGGAACAGAATTCAAACACCCCCGCCCTCAGGAGCTGTGTGTCTGAGACAATTGGGCTGTAGCAAGAAGGACACACAGAGGACAGAATGTTCCCGCAGCTGAGCCTGCCTAGGGATGTCACAGCACGCGGCATCCAGGCTCCTGCAGTTCAGGGAGGGGCTGAGCAGCTCAGGCCAGCAGCTGTGGTGGCTGAGGTGTAGCTGTCCCAGAGGACCCTCCAAAACTGGGTTCCAGCTGTACCCACCTACCAGGCAGGGTGGGAGCGGGGAGTGTTGGGAACATGTCCGGGGACACGTGTGCAAGGGGAGCTTGTTCTAATGAGGAGAACATGGCTGCTAGTTAGGCGAGGGGCGGGCGGGGAGCCTCAGAGCTGATTGAAGGCAGGGGCAGGGGTCAGACAATTAGGCCCAGATCCGGCTGTTTGATGTGAGTTCTGAGGCCTCAAAGCCTCCCTTCAGCCCGCTCCCTCCACTCCCTCCTCTCCCTCCTCTTTCCTTTCTTCTTCTGCCCAAAGGCAGGAAGGATGGAAACGCTTACTCTCCCTGTTACTATTATTAAACTCTGTGGCAGGCCAGCAAGACCCAGGACTCCTGCCCACAGGGGGCCCCCAGAACCCCAAGGTTCCTTGGACCCCAGGGGGCATCTGGCCAGCAGCCAAGGCCAGCCTGAGGGCAGGGACAAGGTGAGACTCAGGGCAGGGTACCCTTCTGCCGCTCTTGCTTCAGAGATGCTAGTGAATGGGGCCTCCCAGGGGAGATTCGGGCCGGGGGCTACCAGGGCCACATCTCAGGCCTGCTTTGAGCACCACCTCCTGCAGCCACCTAGTTCTTTTCTGTTCTGTTCTGGGGTTGGGGGGGTGAGGGCATGGTTCATTCACGCTCATACCCCATCACACACACAGTTGTCTGTAGCAGCCACACCAAAACCGAGCCCCACAGTACTGTCACACTCATGCACCGAAGGGCAGGCAGTGTCCCCCCACCCCCAGCCCAGATGCTATAAGCACATATCGAAACAGGGTCCTACTCTAGTCATACACTGGCTTGTGCAAGAGCCATGACTGTCCCTAGGCAGGGCCCTGGGAGCTAAGCCCCTCCCCCAGAGTAGCTGGGAACAGCAATAAGATCTTGTGTCCCGGGTGGGTGGGGACGGGGTCCTTCCAGTCCCCATCCTAGGAAATAAGCCTTTTGAGCTGGTACTGACCAGAGAGTGGGAGGAAGCCAGATTGGGGGGGGGGGGGCAGTGGGAAGAGGGAGGGTGGGAGCAGAGATAAATGTTAGCTCATTTCTTCCGTAATTAGTTACTCCCTCATCCCCGCGTTGTAATTGTGAACAAGCTGTAATGTTTAATTAGTCTGTAAATGAAACCCCAATTTCATAATGGCCTGGCTGACAGGGCTAAGTGAGCAGGGGAGGAGAGGAGGGGAGGTAACCGGGAGGGCTTGCTGAGGGGGAGGGCGGGCTTGTGGGATCACCTCTTCTTTCAGCCCCAGCCTGGCCTCTGAAGGGAGACGGCTGAGACTCGGTCCAGCACCTGCACTCGCCTTTACTAGCCTCTCCACTGGCCCTTCTTGCCAGAGAAAGGAGAAGGAAGGGAAGGTTCCTGGCATCCTTATTCCACCCTCCCTGCCTCCCCTTCAGTTCTGTGGTTGGGATACCGCAATCACAGCCCAACCTAGATGCTTCTGGTTAGAGAAGCTGACTCTGGGGGCCCAGGCCTGTGACCCCAAACAAGAAGGATACTTTCTCCCCAGGTCCAACCTTCCCCCTCCCAAATCACCCTGCTAAGAGGCCTTTGCTTAGCACCTGGACCTCAGGATCTGGTCCTATACCTAAAGAAGCCAGTGATTGGCACCAGATAGGCCCCTCCCCATCCACTCCCAGTGCTAATGGAATCTGGCATGGGCTGTGCAGACACCGAGAGGCCAGGCCTTCTCTCGGGAGTATCACAGCAGACTGTGATAAACGGGAGCTGCCGCAGGGGGGAGCCCCGGGCCCCACCGCCGCCTCATCGGTCTCCCTGTCTCCCCCACAGCATCCTCACTGCCTGCACACACCCCACCCGCCTGCCGCAGCCATAAATCTCAATTTACGAGGGTGGCGCTGGTGGGGGAGGAAGGTAGCGCCGCTAATGACGGCTCCTCAGCCGGATTTTTCGTGTTGCACAGTCATAAATTTTTAAGAACAGCATGGGCAGCACGTTAGCGAGTTATCGAGGCTGCCTCTGTGCTGGCTTCCTAGTTCCAAGAGAGCAGGCAGAGTCTGGATAGGGCAGAGGAGGCAAATGGGGCAGGGCTGGGGCCCAGCAGCCAGACTCGTGTGGGGGCAAGGGTAAGGCTGGGCCAAGCAGGCAGCTAGCGTGAGCCTTGGCACAGGGTGGGAGTGCTGCCAGAGCAGCTGGGAGCCAGGGACAGGCATGGGTGGGATCGGGCGTGCGGGCACACAGACCGTGGTGTTGGGAGCCTCCGATGGATGCCTCCCTCCAGGACCTGACACCATGATGTACGGGGAGCCTGAAGACATATGGATTTTCAAAGCGGCCACTTTGAATAGAATTGCAAATCCCGACCATGTGTACAATGAGGCGCCTGCCCTGGCAGAGCTGCCCTTGATTCTTAAGCCAGGTGCTTTTTAGGATTGTTCTTGGGAGCTGAGGTCCCTGGAGTCACCGAGAGAGATTCCTAGGGAAATGCCCACAGAGCGGGTGGATCTGTGGATATTCTGGAGCCAGGCTGGCCTCCTGCTAGTTAAGGCTCATCCCTTCCAGGTGGGGGTCCTGAGTACGTCATTCACCTTCTTGGGACTCTGGTTCTTCCCTTTAAAGTGGGGTTCGTGATGGCTCCTGCCTCTCCAGGCTTCCTCTGAGGATTTGAAAGTGCTGTATAAACCTGAGTACAGGTTAACTCAGTTGTCTGCTTAAATCTCTGGGAGAGTTTTGAGGGGCGTGTCTGGGGAAAAGCTCTCTGCTGGGCATTCGCTTTTGTTCAGTCATTCATTCAGAAGATGTATGTTTGCTGAGGTCTTCTGGGTGCCCAGTCCAGTACTGGGTTTTCAGAGGCGAGGGAAGTCCCTTCCTGGGAGGTGGTCTGAGCATGTGTGGCTGCGGTGGGTCAGTGTCCCCCACCCTGTGCCTGGTCTCCCCTCGGGGGCCATGGGTGCATCCTGTGCTGTTCTGCCATAGCGCACCTAAGCCTCAGAGTGCTGCAAGGCCCACACAGGCCCCTCACAAGCCCCTAGGCCAAGTGCTCCCTAGAGTTTCCTATCTGCATTTGGGGGTTAATGGTCTTGACCATCTCTTGGGAGCACAAAGTCAAGAAATCAGATGTTGCTCAACTCAGCAGAGGCAGTGTGAGTGTGTTTGTATCAGGTGTTCAGGGTAATCCACCAGGACAAATGCTGGTTGTTAGGGAGAAGAGTGTCTCCCAACTGGGCCTTGTTGGTATAGGGGCAGGCCCCTGCCCCTTTTCAAGCCTCTCCCATTTCCCTGTACTCCATCCAGCACAATGCCCTCCCTCACTTCCTGGAACCTGCCATGCCATCTCTCACCTTAGGGCTTCCCACATTCATTTTTCCCTTGGGCCCCCCATTCCCATCCCTTGGCCTAATTAATACCCACTCATCCTTCGAGCACATCTCAGATTTTGTTTCCCCAGGCAAGTCTTCCCTGTCCCCCCAGCGTACTCCCTAGCACCCTGCACTCCTTTTATACACTCTGTCACAGTCATAATTAAGTAATGAGTTGTTTAATGCCTCTCTCCCCCAGTAGATTGTAAGTTCCCTGAGGGCAGGAACTTACATCTGTTTTGTTCAGCTTGTCTCCCCAAAGCATGACATGGCATCTGACTCATGTAGGCAGATAATAAATAAAATGTATTGTTTTGAATTGAGTTAAATTGAGTTGAGATGGCCCTGGCCCACCCCTGTGTGCCAGGGCAGGGGAGGCGGATTGAGAAGTGCCTGGAGCTGAGGTGGTTCCCATTAGTCCTCATGATTAATTCACAGCCACACTGTGATGGAGTAGGCTTGTCCCCAGTCAGCAGCTCCGCTGGGGCCCACCTGTTAGCGACAAACAAACAAAGGGGATAAATAATGCATTGGGAGCTGAGCCAGGCAAGGCGACGGTATTGAAATTAATAGGGATTAGCTGAGCAGCTTGAGGATGAAATATTTACCAGGTGAGGCTGGGCTTAGGGAGGGCAGCCCCGCTCTGAGTCCCCAGGCATAGCCAGCCCCGTCTCCAGGGCATCACTGGCAAGGACCAGGAGCCCCAGCTCCATTACTGCTGCCATAGTGCCTTGGTTTGCAGGACAGGCTGGTCAGGCTGCTGAGAGCTCGGGTCCCAGCCATCCTCCTGGCACAGCAGGTTTTAGAGAAATCAAGATACTAGGAAGGAGTGGAGGTAGGAAAGGGACTGGAGCCGGGGGCACTTTAGAAGCTGGGGACGGGATGATTGATTTTCAGGGCCCAGGCATGTCTAGGCTTCAGGTGGCAAATGTCAGGGCTGGAGTAGGTTCACCTGTGATCTTGTCACACACACACACACACCCCTTTCCCTCTTTCTTTTCCACCATCCTTCCATTCTTCCATTTAATACATAGAGACTGGGGCCTCTAACTCTAGTGCCCTCAAGGGGGTTGTGGTCTATCCGGGGTGACCGAGACAATCACAATGGGGAAACCCATAGAAGGGATTCCTAACAAATGTGAGGGCCCAGATAAGGCACCCCAGGAAACAGTAGTAGGCCCAGGTCCTGAGGGACAAGGGGGATCGCCAGCAGAGAAGTGGGGAAGTTCCAGGTAGAAGGAAAAGCTGAGAGTGAGGAAGATGGGGACCCAGAGGGCAACCCACACAGATTCCTGGACTTTCTAAATGCGTTTGGATACTGTCCTGTGAGCAGTGAGGCACTGTTGGAGGTGGTGGTTTGTTGTTTTAATTATTAACTCTTAAACTTCTTACTTTGAACTAATTTTACATTAGCAGAAAAGTTTCTATATATGTTACCCAGCTTTCCCTAGTGTTAACATCTTATATAATCACAGTACAGTTATGAGCACCAGAAAATTAAATTAATGCTATACTCTTAACTAAACTAAAGGTCTTAATGAATTTCACCAGTACTTCCACTAATGTCCTTCACGGATCATTGAAGGGTTTAAGACAGGGAGTGAAATGACCAGATTTGTGGTTTGGAGGGACACCATGGAGGAGATTGGCAGGGGCGCTGCTGCCACCTAGGTGACAGATGGTGGTGCCCTGGACTGGGAGAGTAGTAGTGGGAATATAGGTTTAGAAATTATTGGAAATTAATGGTAATTAAAAGCTCAGGAGTAGATAAGGTTGCTCAGGAAGAGAGTAGAGAATGAGAAGGGAAGAGGGCCATGGACAGCTCTGAGCAACACCCACATCTTAAGGGTGCTCAGAAGCAAAGGCATGTACAAAGGAGCTGGAGGAGGGTTGGCGAGAGAGGGGTGGTGTCCCTGAGGCCAAGAGAAGAACGTTTTAAGGTGTAAGTCCATTGGGTCGGATCCATCTAAACCTGAGAAGCTTCCTGTGAAGTCATAGGGATCATTAGAGAAAGCAGTTTGGCAAAGCAGTGGTGAGGGAAGTTGCAGGGTGGAAGAGGAGTGAATGAGACCATGAGTGTTAACAACTCTGAAGTTTGGCTATGAAGGGGAAGGGAGATGGGGTACTAGCCACATAAGAAAGGGGACTAAAGGGGAGTTGTTTTTAAAGATTCAGAAGATTTAATGTATTAACATGCTAATGTGAAAGAACCAGTGCAGAAGAAACAATTGGGGTTACTCATAATGTCCGGCCCCTGAAAAGGCAGTTGGTTGGACACCAGGTGAGGTGGAGGGAGGGGCTTTAGAGGTGACATCAGGATAGGTGCTCTCTTGTAACAGGATGAGAGGAGAGAACTGCATAGATGCAGGAGTGGCTTCTGTATTTCCTATGAAGGAGACGAGTGTGTGGGTGAGGGGGTCAGGGCTGATGCTGGGAGTACGGCATTTGAGATTGTAGCAGGGAAAGAAAATTTGAAATTGTCTCTAGGAAGAAAGGGAGAGAGAGTGTGCACACTGACCAGATTGGCTGGGCCATTTTATACACCCAGTTGAGGTTGATAGCTATGATTTTATGGGTGGAGTGAATCTATATGCTTGTGATTTTTTTCTAATTACAACTCAACCCAAATGCAGGCATAGAGAAGGCAGAGTTTGGGTTTTCCCAGGCAAGGGTGATGGAAGGAAAAGGGGGCAAGAGAGTTGAGATTATTGGCAAGAAAGGATTGAAATGATGGACCATGGAATCCAAGTTCCAAAATGAGGTGGATCAGTTATGTCGCTAGGACAGAAATTGATTGATACATATGCAATATCCATTGTCCTTCTTCCTCACTAAATAGAGCCCCCGTTTAATTAGGGCAGCAGTGTGTACCCAGTTAAAAAGTTAGTTTTTTTAGTTTCTCATACAGTTAGATATAGTTATGTCTCTGAGATAAAAGGAATTATTGTGTGGGACCTCCAGGAAGAATACTTAAAAGGAAGTGACTCGCTGGTTAATACATTGTTCTTGCTTTTTCCTTCTTCCTCTTTCCTAAAATGTGGATGTGATGGTTGGAGCTCCAGCAGCCATTTTGGACCATGAGGCAGCTTGGAAATTAGAAACAACATGCTGAGAGGAGCAGGGCAGGAAGAAGCCCAAGTCTCTGATGACTTTGTGGAGCTGTGGGGCTTTAGTCCACCTAGACTGCAAGCCACAGACTAGAAACCTTTCTTAGTGAAGCTGTATTTTCTTTCCTCTCTGTTTTCACATGGGCTCCCGTCTAAACTGCACTCTTTTAGCCTTTTTAGTAACATGGCCTGTATCCTGAGGTACAGCAGGAAACAGTTTGGTCATATGTATAGAGAGAGCATGGTAAGAGTTATGCCTGAAATATCAGTGTCCTCATTGACCTTTGCCCTCCCTCCTCTATTCAGCCAAGTTACCTTGTAGGGTCCGTTTGTTATAGCGTTCTCTTTTCTGCCTGTACATTCTGTATCCGTTAGTATGCTTCTGGCGGCCAGAAAAAGAAACCCAACTTAGAATACCTGAAATAGTAAGGGGGTTTATTACCTCCCAGAAGTCTGGAGGGGAGGTGGTCCTCAGGCTGGTTGATTCAGCATCTCAGCGGTGTCAGCAAGGACCCAGGGTTTCCCTTTTTTTTTTTCCTTTTTCTTTTATCTTCAGTGTGTTCTTGGCAGGCTAACTCCCTAAGTTGGAAGGTTGGGAGATGGCTCTGCAGTCTCAGACGTGTGCAAACATGAAAACATCCAGCAGAATGTAAAGGGCTATTCCCCCTTGGGCTTCTCTTTTTAACAATGAAGCAAGTTTCCATGAAGGTCTTTTAGCAGGTAGCCAGAACCCCCGGTCGCCCCTAGACTAGTGACTGGCCAGGGAAATAGGGTCACCACAAAGGGCTCAGACCACGGAGCATTCACCCTGGTCACATGAGTGAGGAGTGGGCTCCACCTTGGCAGGAGGGGCAGGGCTGTTGGGTAAGCAGTCAGAGGTGGACAGGGAAAAAGGTGCAGGCAGGAGGGGTGATGTATATGGAGAAGCAGAGTTGTATATGGGTTCAAGTGACAGGGAAGAAAAAGTGTTTTGTCATCAGAAACTAGGAGTATTTGAGTTTAATATTTCAAAGGAAGAGCAGTAGAGGATGTTAAAAAGGTTGAAGGTGTGATGGTGGAAATGGTGGAGATAAGGTACAACAGACAAGGCATTCGTGCCGAAGTCAAAGAGCCAGGAGGCTGGCAGCAAGTCTCTCAAGGGACAGGACGTGGGGCTGTGCCCGGCGGTCTCAGGAAGGAGGTGGCCGGGGCCTGCACATGCTCACAAGAAATCCTCCCGGCAGGCTGCTGGCACCCAGCCTAACCTCTCTATCTCCCAGTGTCCCCACTTTGGAAAGCATCTGCCCTGGTTAGTCAGACCATTAAAGAAAGGGGTGAGGACCCCCAGAAGACAGTCCCACAGGAGACTCCTGGGGGACAGGTTGAGGTGGAGGCTTGGTTGGGGCAGAGGTGGCTGCCAGGTATGGCGGATGTGCTCAGCTGGTCTCAGTAGCCACCTCCGTCCCTGGCCAGGTCCTCTTCACTTAGCGTATCTGGCTATCCTCTGGCACTCCTAGCTCTGGCATCCCAGAGCAAGGAGGAGGGTGAGGCTTCTTGGCCCCTCTACCTGGATGGGGCCTTGGCTGGAAACAAGTGGGGGGAGGCGGGCACCCATTATAATGGCCGGAGCAGCCTCCCTGTTACTACGGCGTATTTCACTTTTAATTCTGACATATAATGTAATGATCTTTTTTAAGGCCCGATGATATTATCTGCCTGACTAGATTATTGAGTCTTCATCATCTCCAGATAAATTTATGGCCAGGACGAGGCTCAGGATTTATCATCAGTCAATAGAGCTCGATACTCTAACAAGGCGTGTAATAAGATATACATATTTAATGATCCAAGGGGAGGAGCGCTAATGGGAGCCCCGAGTGAGTGGTCCACAGGGCTGGGGCTCTGCCCTAGGGCTGCCATAGCAGTAGGGGCATGGATGTGGTCTTTGCCCTGTAGTCCCAGCTCTGGCCTCAGTCTCCTCCTTGTCAGGACTCTGGGGCGAGGCAGACAGGGCGGGCGAGGCAGCAGTAGGGACCGTCTCAGAGCTGGGGCCTAGACCTCTCCAGCCCAGAGGGTGCATGCACCTCGCTGGGGAACTCTCCCTGCTTCTGGGCCATGGAGGGGTTGGGGGTATCCTTAGACCTGTATACCCAGGCCCCTGCGCACGAGGGTGGGCCCACAAGGGGAGGGAGTGCCGGGGCTGCGTGCCCAGGCCGCTGATGGTGACGGATGGTTTTTCATTACAGCCTCTCAGGTCCTGCCCGCGCCCTGTGTGGAAATTCTATTTATTCCCTAATTTGTAAAAATTCCCTCTTTATCTGATCCCAATCAGGGCGGGGTAATTGGCTCTCTGGGGCAGCGGCTGGGGTCCTTGATGAAGAGCTATGTGGATGTACCCAGCCCGGCCCCCGCCCGGCCCGCCACCAGGGCCCACAATTAATAATGATTTGCAAATGGCAGACAAGCAATAACACAGAAAGATGTGGCGTCCGCGCTGCCTCTTCATTTCCTCCCCGTGCAGATATAAATGGCCACAGAACAAAAACCCAGCACTATAAATTCTGGAATTAGTTATTCACCGGGATAAATGGGCCTGGAGCCCCCAGCCCTCTCCTGCCACCCTTCTTGCCTCCTTTCCCTGAGCCAGCTCTGTATCCCCAGGTGTGTTCCCAGCCTGGCCCCTGGCTCCTCAGCATCTTTGTCTCCCGACTCAGTTCCCCGGCTTCCTCCTGGCCCCTTCCCACCACTCTAGCTGCCCCTTCCTGTGGGGCCCAGAGTGGGGCGTGGTCACTGCTCGGGGTCTGTAGCTTCCTCAGCCTCCAGCTCCTCTCACTGACCAACCTGGGTTCTGTCCCCACTCTGCACTGGGATTTGAATGGAGTTGACATATCCTGCCAGGCCTGGGAGTTCCGATCCGGGTTGGTCTTGGGCATCTTCTTTGGCTTTGGGGACCAGTCTAGTCATTTGCCCGGCCAAGTCTGAGTCGGGCCCCTGGTGGCCAAATGTGATGTAAGTGACATAAGGGGTGTGATGCGGTGCTTACTGGTCAGGCTGTTGTGGGATATGTTGGCACATGCATTTCCGGGCACTCTGCCCTCTCGGCCAGGCGCATCCTCTCCCCACCCCCCAAGTGGCTGTGAGCTGGCGGGTAATGGGCGTGTAATGGCCTCATTTCCATGCCCGGCCTCCAGGAGCAGCGGTAAGTGTTTGATTGCCTTAATTTCCAAACACATCATTATCCCAGCTTTACCAGCGCTTAATAAACACTTTATGAGGATTTTTTTAAAAACATCTTCGGTCCGCATACTTCTCTGAAGTGATAAACTCTAATTAAGTCTAATATTTAAAAATATGGTAATGGTGAGTTGTTTGAATAAGTGGACTGCATTTCTGTAATTTCATTATTACGTAAAGCACGCTAATTATTTGGAGCGCGCTTATTATGGAGAGAGAAATCGCCTGCTAATCAAGATGAAATTGCCTTTTCCCCTTATTGTGGAACCACCGTCATCCTTCACCATCAGCCCTGTGGCACCTCCAGGCACCTCGGTGGGATGGAGGGGGGTGAGGGGAGCACTGAAGAAGGGGTCACTTTGGAGTTGAGGCTCTAAGGGCCCTGTCTAGGGGGAGGGAATGGGAGCTGTGGGAGCCGTGTCTGTGGAGAGACGGAGTCTTTATCTGGAGGGGTGTGTTACATGGGACAAGGTGGCACTGTCGGGGGGCCCAGAGGACTGGGGCCATGTCTGGGACAAGAAACCAGGGGTTAGGAAATAACAGAGTTACTGTTGGAATAACAATATTATTATTGGTTATTATTAGAGTAACAACAACAATAATACCTAACCCAGCCACTGTTTTAAGCACTTGACAAAAACTCATTTCATTTTTTAAAAAACCCTTTGAGGGGAGTAATTGCTGTAATTATCATTTTTATTCCCATTTTAGAGAAGAAGAAATTGAAACTAGAGAGGTTCACACAGTTATTAAGTGGTGGCATTTGGATTCGAACCCAGAATGTAAGGACATACAGGGTCCCTCTGCTGGTTCAATCCTAAATTCACTGCCTTCCCTCTGAGCTGCAGTTTGCTGTTGTATCCTGAACTGACCCAGCCGTAGCTTAGGGTGCTGGCCCCAGCAGAGAGTTGCAATTTAGCAAGTAAAATATAGGACGCCCGTTAAATCAGAATTTCAGATAAACAACAATAATTTTTTTAGTATATATATGTCTCAGGTGGGGCTGGAGACATATTTAATCTGGCAAGCCTATGTCAGGCAGGCGAAGATTGACCCACTGGCCCTTTGCTCTCCAGCATGCTGCTGCCCAGATGTCCGGACAAGCAGAAAGATGTGGCGGTAAAACAAGCTTCTAGAAAGTCTGCACACTCAGGGCTCTTGCTCGCTCATTCTTCCCATGGTTCCTACTCCTTGCACTGTTCTCCCCACCCGCTCTCTGCTGGTCCCTGCTCCACAGGTTCTGGCCGCACTCCCACCAGCTCCTGGAGGTCACTGATAACGTGTGCTACCAGGCTGAGCTCCCAGCCAGGAGGCCTCGGGTTGGGTCTGAGTCGTTTTTAGGCCACATGGCCTCATATTTTCAAAGGTCATCAGCTTGTCTCCCTGCTGCCCTGATGTCCTCTTTGCCTCTTTGATCATTTCACATTCATTCTCTTTCCTGACTCCAATAGACCCACTTACGGGAATTTTGTGTGCTGGTATGACAGAGGTATCATATCAAAAGGGCGAGGAAAGTGCGGGTAGTCAATCCATGGTGATAGAACAAGTGGCTGTCCACTAGTGAGAAAATAAAGTTAGCTCTTCTGTTTCTCACCATGTACAAAATAAACTCTACACAGTTTAAAAAGTTAAACATAAAAACGGAAAGTATTAGAAGAAAATATATAATGGTTTTCTAATAACACCGGGATAGGGAAGGCCTCTTTAAGCAAGATATAAAGCCTAGAAGACAAAAAGGAAATGTCTGATAAGTTTAGATGTCCCATAGGAACCTCAAGACTTAACACATCTGGAGCTAAGTTCATCACTGACCCCAACCTGCACCCTCTCTTGGTTTGCCTTATCTCAGTGAGTGGCACTAAGATTCTGGACTCCTCGCTCCAGCCTGCCAATCCCCTCACTAAGGCTTGCTCATCCTATTTCCTGAAAATCTCTTTCCTCCGTCCACTTCTCCAGGTCACAGTAGGCCTCCACCTCTGCCTCTGCCGCCTCCGGCCTAGTTCTGGCCTCCACTTCTGGCCTGGACCATAGTACAATCTGCTAATTGGTGACTCTGCCTTGAGCGTTAGTCCCTCCCATCCTCAAATGATCATTCTGAAACACAGATTTGGTCCTGTCATGCTTCTCCTTAAACATGTTAGTGTCTCCCTGTCATTCCCAGAATAATAAAACCTTACGTTTCTTAGCTTATCATTTGGGACTATCATCAGTTTTCTCTAGCCAGTCCCTGCTGGCCTCACTAGCTTCATCTCTTGCCACTCCCCTGCCTCTTATTCTTCATCACCTCACCACCACCACTTGCTAAACTTCACATTTCCCCTCCAGAATGTGTCTATGCTGCTCACTGTGCAAGGACACCTCCCCAACTTCAACCCCAACATTCTGGCGAGCCCCTCCCATACGCCCCTCAGACCTCTGCTTTACTTCGTCCTCCCCGGATCCCTTTTCTGATCCTCAGACTGAATGAGGTACCTTTTCTGTGCCTCCTTTTCTCATAGCCCTGTTCAAACTGCACCACCTACAGGTCTGTCTCTGAGCTCTTCAAGGACAGGGAGCTACAGTCTGTGCAGCCCTGTGGCCACCATGGCCTGTGTGCGCCCAGCACACAGGTGTCAGTGTGTTTGCTGAATTAGTGATCACACAAATGAATGACCTCCAAGACATTCCTTGGCCCCCTTCCCTCCTAGGGGTAGCCTGGCCCAGGTCCTGCTTCCTGTCCTCTAAAGTTCAATTCCCAAACAAGTGCAGCTAACCATGTCAGCCTCAGGAGGTTGTGCCCGGTGAGCTCTCACTGGGTGTCCCGATGGTCTGAGCTACCCTCCACTAGCAGCTCCTTTGCCCAGCAGATACAGGGCTATCCTTGGGCCGGCCAACAAGCTTATCCTTTGTTAGGTGCTAGCTCTACTCACCTGTCTGGGGCATTTATGCCGCCGCACCCCTCCCATTGTGGTCTTGGCAATATAAAAATATTTTCAACATTAAGAATATTAATGCCCATAAAAAGAAGAGAAGAGGGTCATTTTTTTCACAAGTTGATGACCCTGCAAGAACATAAAACAGGTTAGTCTTCTAGAATTTGGAGGTGATGAAGACCTGTTTCTGGAGGCCTTCAGTGTGAGCACAGGCTGTGACCCAGCTCCTCATGTCCCCCACCCCGTAACAGCTTCAGGCTCACCTCATTAGCTCAGTGAGAGGCGCCAGAAGATGGGGCTGCTGCCCCAGGTGGCCCGGGGCTTCAAACAGAGGACTCTCCCTGCTGCCGTCTCTCTGATCTGTTAAAAGACCCAGATCTGTCTCTGTGCTTCTGCCCAGTTCCCTCGTTTTCTAGCCATGCCAATGACTGTTTAAGCTGATCAGTAAGTAGGTTGCATGGGCTTTTATGAAGGCTTCCAGGGCGGGAGAAGGAGCTTGTGCTGAAAACCCGCAAGTGCCGTGCCACTGACTTTCTGGGTGAACTGAAACAAGTGTCTCCCCATCTGGGTTCCTTTCTTCATGTCGTAGACCAGTTGCAACGAGACTCCACAATCCCCAGTAAACAGGACCAGTAGTCAGTCCAAGTGGGGGAGTGAATGATGGTTGGTTTCATCAAGTGTGCCAGCCGTGTCATCCATACCATAGATTGTGCATTATACACTTTCTCACCATCGGGTGAAAGCTAGCATCCTTGTCTTCCCTTCAAAGAGGCATTCCAAACAGAAGGCATGTACAGAGACCCGCAGTATATCACCTGTTACTCCTCATAAACCTGAAGGCGCGTCCATTGTCACCTTGTGGAGGACCTGAGGCTCAGAGAAACTAAGCAGGGCTGTCGCCAGTGGGCAAAGTTCAGACTTCAAACAAGTCTGTCTAACTCCAGAACCTACTTTGTCATTTTCAGAAAACAGTAAGTGGTTCCTTGACATGGGAAGATAGAGGTTAGGACTTTAAAGAGGAAAGGAGGTGACCAGGTTTGTGTAAGAAAGATCACTTTGGCAACAAGAGAATGAATTTGAGGGGGAAAGAGGACAAGTTATTGCTGTAAAAGCAAGAAATGATGTGCTGGCCAAGGCAGTGACTGCCAGAATGACAGGAAGTAGGTGATTAGACAGAAAATAAGAGTCTGCAGTTCACACTTGATTAGATTTGGGGAGTGAGGGAGAAGGCCAGGTGTCAGGCCTGACTCAGGTTTCTTGTTTGGGCGTTTGGGGGTGCCTTTCACTGGGATGGAGAACACACGGGAGTAAAGAGGCTTGCGGAGGAAAACCAGTTTATTACTGGACGTTTTGAGTTTGTATGGAGATCTAGAAAGAGATGTTCCAGAGCACGTGGGTCTGTTATCTGAGCCAGGAGAGAGGTCCAGGCTGCAGACGGTGATCCTCGGGGGTTCTGACGTTCCTCATGTGAATGAAGCCTTCTCGTGTGTAGTCAGAAGAGGTCAAGGACAGATGCTGGGGCACATGGGTCTTCTGCCAGCTCAGGGCCAGGCACAGGTGGGAGGTCAGTGCTTGCCCTCTGGGTGGCCGGTGGCCTGGGGGCAGGGGCTGGGCACTTCCACTTGGGCCAGGGAGGCAGATTGAGTGATTTGTCCAGCACTGAGGGAGGAGCCAAATGAAGTCAATAGAAAACTAATTTTCTTTTCTGCTGGAAGAAATGAGGTGTGTGGCCGCTGGGTAATTGCAGATAACGAGGGGACTTATTCTTAATATGCAGAGCGGCTATGGTCCCCAGAGTACAGGAGACAGGAAGAATTGGAGGTGCCCGGACAAGACCAGACTTATTTAGGAAGAAAATCACCCTATCAGAGTCCCTCTGTTGGCGTTATCACAGCCCTAGGCCCTATCATAAACCCTCCCCCGTCCCAGGGTCCCTCCTGCCCAATCCCCCCTCCCCCCCTCCTGCATGGCCCCTCCTGCCCCATTCCCCTGCCTTTCAACTGCCTACCTCCTCCTGTCACAACCCCCTCCCTCCACTCTCCACCCCCACCGCACAGGCATACACACTAAGGGAGACAAATGACAGAGCCTCCGATGAGCGGGGTGTGTGTCCGGCCCATAAACCACGGGGATGGGTCACGTCTGGAGTTGCCATGGCCGCCACTACCCACCCATCCGTCTTCCCTCTTCTGCTTCAGACCAGCCCTTGTAGCTTCTTGAGTCTCTGGAGGAACAAGGTATCCCTGTGACTAGGTCCTGGGTCACACCTCTCCATGCTCACATCTACCATCGATACATTCATGTTGAGCTCTGCAAGACAGGGCCCAGTCTGGCCTAAGCAGGGGCTGCAGAGCTGGTGACTGGCTCATGATACTGGCCCTGGCCTGACCAGAGACTTCTTACCACCTTTTTAGCTCTGGTGGGTCCCCTTTCCTAGTCTAAGGTCCCGGCAAGGGCAGGTTGAGAGACTCAGTAGAAGGGGTTGGTCCTTGGCAGCTGTGGAGCCTCCTGACCCCACCTTGACCTTACCACCTCCCATACCTGATTATGACATCAATGTGCAATACCTCTGCCATCACAACCATCGATCCCATCAGGGCTGGTGGCAGCTGAGGCCCTGATTATGGGCTGGAGTGTCTATGGGAGGTGGGAGAGGGGGTGGGAGGAGAGGCTGGCGAAGGGATCAGGAGTTGGTGGCTGCTCTGGGCAGTGGAAAAGAAAAACCCAGGCCCTTGGCCATTTCTGTCCTGGGCTTACTATAGTGGGACAAGCTCTGGGAAGTTGTACCTCCTGCTGGTGATGACAGAACACATCCTGATCCATGTCCATGATACTAAAGCCCCAGAATACCTGTTCCTGTGGCCACTAGGATTCTGGGACAGCTTGGAGTATGGGGAACAAAACTGGTGAAATTGCATGACAGGGTCTGGCAGACACAGACACATTTAACCTGAGCCACAGCCAGACAGGGCTAAAGCCCTACCAGCACCAGCTTTGAGCCTCCTGGGGTAGGAGAGGCAGGGCTTGGGCTCGGGCTCAGGTGTGTCCAATGGAAGGTTAATGGCCAGGGCGTTACGGAACCACGAACGTGCACCCTCTCCACTGGTCTGGGACTGCACAGGAGCAGGTTCCAGGCAGGTTGCTGTTGGAGCACATAAGCCTGGGGCCCAGGGCAGGTGTCTCCCAGGGCCCTGGCCCAGAAGTGCCGAGGCTTGTGCCTTGTCACCAGTGATTATGGCCTGGGCCACATCTTCCACACACGCAAGTGGCGGCAAAGTCACCCTGGCCGTGGGCGTGATGAATGGCCGCACAGTAATGAAATGGAGACATCAAGGCGGGTGGCGGGAAGACGGAGTGTGGCGGACAGGCCGTCCCCACGCGGCGGCAACAAGAAGGATCGCCCAGCGGCCGGGGGCCGTCAAGGGAGAAATTACACATTTACTCTGCCTTTTTCTTACTGCGACGGCGCCCATACATCACCACTGGGGCCGGGGCGGGACACGCCGGCCAATTTCCAGCATGAATTATGGGACCGAGAAACATTGAGACCAGGCTTCCTGCCCGGCCAGCATCATCCAGCCCAACCTAAAGCTGGAGGTGCTGCCACAAGGGAGTGGGACCCCCTAGTTTAAAGTCTGGCTCCTGAATCTGACCCTGCTTCCCACCCACGTAAGAGCACCTATGGGCATGGAAGGGAAGGATCTGGGGCCCATCTAAATGTCTTTTCTTTCTCATTTTAGATGACTGCAAGAACATTGCCAACATCATGAAGACACTTGCATATCGAGGCTTCATCTTCAAGCAGACCTCGAAGCCGTTCTGATTGGCCGAGAACGGGATGGGGCAATACAGGGTAGCTGCTTGGCCCAACCCAGAATCATCCTCTCCCTCACCAGAGGGAAAAGGGAGAGTGTCCCCAGCCTGCCCTGCGGGCTTGTGCCCTGGGTAAGGGCTTGGCCACGTGGTCCCTCTGGAGCAGATACTTTGTGGCCCCCCATCCCCATCCCATAACCTCAGCCCAGTATTAGCCCCTCCCATTATGGGCCTGGGCTAGGGGACCCAGGCACTTACTGCCTCTCCCTGGTACACAGGCTTCTGCTGGGGCCACCAAGCCCCCTGTGCCCCCTCCCATCTGTAGTGCATGGTGTGTGGTGCCCCCAGGGCTCCAGGACAGATCTCGTGTCCACCCCACCCCCGCTGTGAACGTGCCACTGAATAAAGTCGGGGAAATGAGGCCCTGGGTAATGTGCCTGATGCTGTCAGGAAGGGTAGGAGCTAGTGTGTTCCAGGCTGCTCTGTGCTCAAGGCCACCAGTGCAGCTAGCTGTCACTGACGTCCCTCTGAGCCCCGTCCCCCCCATGAATATGCACAGGGCCACAGCCACTGAGCTTGAAGCTGCTGGTATGAGGCCATGGCTGCATGTGAGCCACCTTGATTGTGGAACCACAGGTGTTCCTAGGCACAGGTGTTTGGGCAACATGGGCAGTGCTTAATGGTTAGAGGGCTACTAAGGGCCTCCGTGCAAGTAGGCCCCAATGCCACCCATAAAGTGGGTGTGGTGACTCCCTCCTGCCCACCCTCCCAGCCAGGGGCGGCAGAAATGGTGGGAAAGAAACGGAAGCAGCCCAGTCCACCTCAGCAACTCTATTTACACAGCAGCAGCATTCACAGCCGGTGTGGCCCCTCATGGCTTCTTGGCTTTCTTCACAGAAGAGGAGCTGGAGGCCGATTCCCGTCGCTTCCTCTGAGGATACACAGAAGATGATGAGATCAATGGCCAGCCCCTGAGGCTTGATTCAGGCTTGGTGCATGTGTTTCACACTGGCCATCCACCCACTCCTGCCCTCAGTCTCCACCCCAGAGTGGCAATTCCCATTGCAGGCACTAGAGGGAGCAAGCCTGTGCACACATGTGAGCATGCTCACATGCAGGGCCAGTTCATACTCTTCCAGCTTGTCCAGGCTCTTACCGAATTGGGCGTGAGAGGTGCACCCACCACATCAATGATGGTGTCCTTGGTGAGATCAGGGGCAAGACCAGATTCAGGTACCGCTGACTCAGCAGAGGCCGGGGCCGGGCCTGACGCTGGTGTGGCAGGGGCCCCCAGCACGCCAGCCCGGGCCAGTGCCTCGTGCCGGTGCCGCAGCATCTGAAGCTCATACTCGCAGTTGGCACAGGCCTGCTTGAGCTCGTAGAGCAGCACCAGGTCACTCCGCAGCTCGTTGAACATGTGCACCAACTCCTCCGTGGGTGTGGGGCTCAGTTCTGCAGGGGGGGGTGGAAGGCACAGGGCAGAGCCAGGGTGTGCTGGAAGGCTGGCAACAGGAACCGCCCTCCCCCTGCCTTTATCCACGGCCCCGGGAGGGTCCATCCTGAGGGGCCCAGCCTCCATACTCACCTACACCCAGCTCCAACAGCATCTGTTCCAAGGCCTTGATCTTCTTCTGTCCCACAGAGCTTGGCAGCTTCATCTGCAATGACCCAGCAGCTCAGCCCTCTCCCCCACAAGCACCTCAGAATGAAGGGGACTACAGGCAGTGAGGGAGTGGAAGAGAAGTTAAACCCTGGAGGCAGCTCTGGGGCAGAAAAGGAAATAGCCAGCAAGTGGAAGCTATGACCACAGCCTGGCCACATCCCCGAGGCCACCTCGACCTGCAGCACATGGCACCGCCTCTCCTGCTCCCGCCCAGGGCCCAAACACATTGAAGGAAGTGACACACGTACCCGCTGGCTCCTCAGCGTGACACCTGCAGACTTGAAGTCTGGAAACTTGATGCCTGCCGTCTCAGGAACAGCCTGGGGGAGAAGGCGTAGGGAAGTGTCACAGGCAGTGGACCTAGTGTGAGTCCCAGCACCCTGCCGGCTCTGGGAGCTCAGAGCCTTCCACTAGGTCCCCTGTGCCAGGCGACCCCTCCACCCTGAGCTGGGCTGATTTAGTCTCCACACCGGCTTCTCGGCCTCCTTTTTCTGGGGTAGCTTCTTCTTGGGGGCCTTGCGTTCAGTGCGCCGCTGCTCTGCAGTGGTGTCCGCCGCCGTTATCAGCTTCTGCAGGTCCTGACTGCGCTTCTCCCGCTCCTTCTTCCGGGCCTCGATCTTGCGCAGCTCCTGTAGCAAGTACTCCTCCTCTGCCACCTGGGAAAGTGAGAGATGCTAAGACCCATATGCAGGTCCTTGGGGAGGGAGGGCAGACGGAGACGAAGGGGTGCTAGGGAATCTGAGAAGTAAAAGATCATGAGTGAGGTGAAGGGCTATCAGAGCAGGGAGGGTGGCTAGTGAGGGGGTAGGACCGGGAGGGGGGCACACACAGGTACCAGCCAGTGGGAGGTAGGGGGACTTGGGGCAAGAGAGTTGAGGGTATTGAGGATGGAGACAATGGATTTGGGGGCATGGAGGAGAGTTTGGGGGCTCAGGGCTGACCTGCTCTGGGGTCCGGTTATAGAGGCGCTCCAGCTGTTCCTTCCGCCGTCGCTCATGCCCAGCATCAAAGACTGGTATCTTAAGGTCTGTGCCTGGCACAGCCCGCACATTGGCAAGCTTAGCACAGATGTGGTAGTACCGTTCCTTCAAGTCCTCCACGGAACGCTTCTGAGGATAAAGACATGGGGGATGGGCTGGGGCGGGGGACACTCAGAGGCATGTGGAAGGGGGGGCATGAGAGCTGTGGGCCTGCTAGGCCTGGGGTTAGGCACACATGCAAAAGAACACCAGCTCACCTTGAACTGCTGGTGGTCATACCGGTCATGGATAACTACAAAACGAAGATCAAAGCGGCGGCTGAGATCGAAGAGGTGATCAGTTTCTGCTTTAGTCCAAGCGTCGTCATGAAGATAGAGCTGGTACTCCTGCTCTGAATACACGGGCACCTGCACCGTCTACTGGCACAGAGGGGCAGAGTTGTGGCATGCCCACGTGGTGTCATGTCCAGTGGGCTCCAGTCTGCTTTGACCACAGCCCTCTTGTTTATTGCCAATCCCTGGGCTAGACAAAATCAAATCCTCTGCCTGGGCCTTGCACAGGCAGCCTCGAGATGGTGTTTCCAGAGTAAGGAAAGAAACTGCTTGATCAGAGGCCCAGGCACCTGCCTCTGTGTCTACTCCAGGAGCCACTTCACCATGCCTTTGGCTCCACAGCCCCAGTAACCGCACACATGCTCCTGCCCCCATGGTTAAGGTGACAGGCCCACAAGGTAAGCACTTCTGTGGAGGCCAAAGGTCAAATATGGAGGGGGGCAGATGGCTAAATACTGGAAAAAGGCCCACTCCTCTAGTCCACGGACACTTGTCTGGAGCACGCCTGCCATCCAGTGGTGGCAGTGAGACATGCAGCTCCCCCAGAGCTGGCTAAGGTCACATAGCTCTACAGAAAAGGCACCTGAATCCTACTTCCAACATATGCACCCCAGCCCGTGCATCCCCTAGACCAGTGATGGCGTACCTATGACACGCGTGTCAGCACTGACACGCGTAGCCATTTCTGACGACACGCGGCCGCTGAGGCGGCCACATGCCGAGGATGAAACATTTGCTGCTCCTGAGGATGAAACATTTGCCAAATAATGTTTTTTCCTCAAAGTGACACACTACCCGAGTTATGCTCAGTTTTTTGGCGAAGTTTGACACACCAAGCTCAAAAGGTTGCCCATCACTGCCCTAGACCTTCCTCAGGGACAAGCAACACCACCACCAGCTGAGTCTGCCAGTCAGGGACCCCAAGAAAGAGTCAATGCCAGGCTGGACCAGGGAAGTTTCTCTATCAAAAACCACAGGGCTCTGAACCTGCTCTCAAGACCCTAATTCCAGCTGCCTCTTGAACATCTGTGGAGGTTCCACATACAACTTAACATGTTCAAGTGACCGATATTAACAAGACTCATTGTGGTAATCATTTTGCAGTATATACAAATATTGAATCATTATGTTGTACACCTTAAACTAATAATGTTATATGTCAATTATACCTCAATTTAAAAAAAATAACAAATATGTTCAGTACTGAACACATCACCCTCCCCCAAACTTACATCTCCTCCAGTCCAGATCTCAGTCACAGTCACCATCAGCCCAAGCCAGAAACTGGGGAGGCATCTTAATTCCGACCTTTACCCTGGACTCCCCCTCACCCCACAGACAAATCTGTGGCTTTTACCTCTGGAAACTATCTACTGCGACATCCCAATCGAGATCACCACTACCATTTTCCTGGATCAGAGAAACAGCCCTCCCATGGTCTCTCTGCCTCCACTCAGTCCTCCCCTAAGCAATTCTCCATCTGCAGCCAAGATGGATCTCTGAACAGTGCTACTCAAAGGACAGCCTACAGGCCAGTGCTGTCTGCACAGTTATCCCTGGTGTATGGTAAGTAAGAAAATTGAGAGTAGGCACTTAGAAACCTTTGTAACAATTTTACAGTAATCACACACTGCTGAATCTGACAGAGAGAAACGCGGACTTGTATTTTGTCTAATCGATTTTTAAATATCCTTTACCATGGATAACTTGAGAAGCACTGTTCTAGAATATATATCTGAGCAGGTCACCCAGCCATCCATTTTTAAGCCCCTCAAAGGCTTCCACTAGCCCCAAAGTACCCTAAACTCAATAGTAAGGGTTGTCTGGTTCATTTCCTACCTTCAGGGGTCAGCCCAGGGCCAGGCACCCTACAGGTATCAATGAATATTTACTGAGTCAATCAGTGAAGCCAGGGGTGAAAGACCTCTCTCTGCCGCCATTGTCCCTCCTAGACCTCAAGTTTCAACCCAATGGCTAGCAGTGATGTCTCCCTCAGCTTTTGTTGTTCTTGCCTGAAATGCCTTCACATTTCCCCAATCCTTCTTCCTAAATAACTTCTTATCTCCTCTGGGAAGCCTCTGGTTTCCCAGGTTTGGTTAAGTATCCCTCCTGTGCATTTCAATGCCATTTACTTTAATAAAGTACTCAGGAGCTGTGCAGCCAGTCCTGCTCTCAAGGAGCTCACAGTCAAGTGAGGGAGCCATTCATTCATTCAACAGACATTCATCATGGGCCTGCTAGACCTCTGCTGGGGACGGGGATGACAGTCCAGCTGAAGAAACAACACCATCGTCCGGTGACAAAGGTTCGCCTCGGGTGTAATGAGGGACACCTGATCCAGCCTGGGAACAGGGCTGGTCAGGGTGGAGGTAGACGAGGCCTGGTACAGTCTGAAGGTCACGCAGAAGTGAACTGGTGAGGGAAGACGGGGGAGAAAATCCGAGGCAGAGGGAGCAACACAGACACAGTGATGAGAAACAGCCTCATGTGTGCGAGCTGGCAGTTAGGGACACAAGTAAAGGGCGACACGGGGAAAGGCATGAAGTCAGCAGAGACCAGCTGCTGAGGCGTGGTGTGCCCTGAGGGGACTGGAGCCAACAGGCTAGTTTTAAAGAGAGGGAAGTGGTCATGATTCTCTTTTGCAAAGAGCACCCTGGCAGCAGTGAGGGCAGATGGGGTGAAATGAGAGCCTGGGAGACTAGCTGGCAGGTTTTAGAGAGAATGCAGGTAAGAAGTGAGGCCTGAACTAAATCAGCACAAGTGGAAGGTAGAGAAAAGGGCACAGACTTGAGGCTTTAAAAACCACAGGACTTGGCAACTGGACGTGCAGTGGGGAGAGAAATGCTGTCGCTGGTGACTCCTGTGTTTCTGGCTTGAGCAAGAGGGCAGCAGGGAGCCATGGACTAGTAAGCAGGACTCCGGGAACCAGTAGTATTGGAGGGAAGATCATTTGTTCCCTTACCTCTGACTTCATTCGCCACCTGTGGTCATCATGATCTTTCTAAAACTGAAATTTAAAAATCTGTCTGGCTATCCAAAGACATCAGGGCAAAGCCCAAATTCCTGAGCCTGGTTGCCTGACCTGGCCCTTCATCTCCCACCATGTTCTACCTTGGGCTTTAGGTTTCATCTACAGGGAAATGCCCACAGCATGCCATACATGTGACTGTTTTTTGTCGCTGTTTTGTTAATCCTCACCCGAGGATATTTTTCCATTGATTTTTAGAGAGAGTGGACGAGAGGGAAGGACAGAAACATCGATGTGAGAGAAACACATTCATTGGTTGCCTCCTGCATGAGCCCCGACCAGGGCCCGGGTTGGGGAGGAGTCTGCAACCTGGGACCCTTTGGTCTGCAGGCCGATGCTCTATCCAAACCAGCTAGGGCGTGACTGCTTTTAAATGTGTGCCTTTTCCTCATGCTATCCCCTCTGCCTGAAAAAAATCACTGCACAACTTTCCTAATATCATCCAGTGACATCTTTCAAGACTCAACTCAAGCTCTAACTTCAGGAAGCTTCCATGACCTTCAGAGCCTCCCACTATAGCATGTATCCCACCAAATCATAATTGCCTATTCCTCTCCCAACCCCTCCCTAACAACACGGACAGTTTCTGGAGGGTAGATATTGTGTCTGATTCATTTTTGTGTCCCCAATGCCTAGGGCCTGGCTTGGCATGGAGTGGTATTTATTAAATGCAAAATGAATATTATTTTGTCTTCACTTCGAATTGTCTCATCCAACCTTTCCTCCCATTGCCTCAATGCATCCCTTCTTGATTGTCCCTTCTCGATCTTACATCTTCAGCCTCTCCCTCCACTGGACCTGAGGGGCCCAAGATGGCGGTAAGATAGAAGAAACCAGGTTTGGGGCACAGGGGAGAGTGATGGGTCACACCTGGATGTGCTGCGTGTGAGAAGCCATCATGGGGAAGTATCTGGTGCAGTGGGATATATCAGGCTGAGGGGAAAGAAATCAGGACTTGGGAGTCCTGGGTTTAAGCCCCTAATGCTTTCAGGCTCAAAGCCCAGAGGCTGTTCCAGGCTGCAGGGAACGCAAGGTCATACTGTACAGTGGCTTAAGCAGAGGCCTAGAAAACCCTCACCCAGCCCTGCCTCTCTCTGGCTGGCTGAGTCTGGGTAAGGCCTGCTCCATCTGAGCCTTAATAATCTAAACCAGAGGTAATTCAGGTTGGACTAGGGTGCCGACATAGGGGATTAAAAACAGGAAGACGTGATGTATTATGGAAACAGAATCAGTAGGACTGAATGAGTATCACTCAGTTCTAGCTCAAATGCCACCTTCTCAGAGAGGCCCGCTCTGGCCACCCTATCTAATGAGATCATTCCCACACTTACAAGTTCACTCTATCTCATTTCATATCCCATTAATACCCTAGTTTCATTTTGTTGATGACTTTTATCTGAAAGAATCCCATTTATTTGCTTATATGTTTCCAATCTGTCTTCCCTTACCTTCCTTGTCCTGTTGTTGATTAAAATAATGTGAGAGCCCTAACTGGTTTGGCTCAGTGGATAGAGCGTCGGCCTGCGGACTCAAGGGTCCCAGGTTCGATTCCAGTCAAGGGCATGTACCTTGGTTGCGGGCACATCCCCAGTAGGAAGTGTGCAGGAGGCAGCTGATCGATGTTTCTCTCTCATCGATGTTTCCGACTCTCTATCCCTCTCCCTTCCTCTCTGTAAAATCAATAAAAAATAATGTGAGAGCTAAGGGAGAAACTAAGTCAAGAATGATTCCCAAGTTTCTGGTTTGGGCAATTGCATGGGTAGTGGTACCATTCACTGATACGGGGAACAGGTTTGGGGGTAGGGAAGAGAGAGCACTTACTTGAACTGAAACACTGTGGGACCTTCAGGGAGAGATGTTAAGTAAAAGATGGGATATGTAGGTGCTGTTGATTTGGACTGGAGACATTAAGTTGGGGTCAGTGGCATACAGAGGGTAACTGAAGCCACAGGGCAAATGAGACACAGATAGGGAAAAGTATGGGGTGAGAAGAGCAGAATAGCTAGGACACAGCTCTAAGGAATAGCAACATTTGAAGGGTCAAGTGAAGCCACCGGAAACCAGAGCAGGTCCAGGGAAGGACAGGATCCCATGGCAGACAAGACCCAGAGTCCCATCCCGCAGGTATTTGCCTCAGGACTGAGGGGGTAACCATTGTTGAAACAAAGGCTCTAGAGCCCACACAAGTGGCTCACAGTGTGTTGACGACTGTGGCCTCTGTCCAAATGGCGGTGGCTCACCTTATTGAACCTGGCGAAGGGGTAGTCTTTGCCCTCCTCGGCGGCTCGTCGCCAGTGGAAGAACATAGCTCCATCCTTGCGGGCTGGGTTAGTGAATGGCATCCACTTCCAGGGCCGTACCTTCTTGGAGCCCAGCTTGGCCTTCACTGTGCGGTAGCCTTGACCAGTGTCACTGGGTAGCAGTGGGGGTGCATCCCTGACAGCAAGGTGTAGGGAGGCAAGAGGTTAGTGTCTGAGGTGTGAAGCCTTCGGTCTACCTAGGAAGTCAGGTCCTGGAGGGAGAGACCCGAGCTCCTCCCGCCTCCTCGAAGTGAGCAGAGCCCTGGCTGGGGCAGAGATACAGAAGAATTGCCAGAGAACTAAAAGTTAGGGACGCGGAGGGGGTCAGCGACCAGGGCCTGGGGGACGTGGGGTTCTAATACTTGCTTCTTGTCAGAGTAAAGCAGTGCATAGACCTCCCGGTGCATGCCCTCCGGCCTCTTGAAAGTCAGCGTCTCCGAGGACTTCTTGGACTTTTTCTGAGAAGAGGAACCACAGCCTAGACGCCTTTTCCTAAAAATTCTTTATCCCAGCTCAATCCCTGAACAAACCAGCAGGTACAATGACACACATACATACTATGACAGAGAACGAAGGCACAGAAACCCACTAACAAGGGCACCCCGTAAGCAGGTCACTCCCCTCCCCAGCCTCACCTCACCAGGGTAGAGTTCCAACCTGTCGGAGTAGAAGATACTTTCCCACCATCTCAGGATGTCACACCGAGTTGGTGCTTCCACCCCAATTTTTACAAGTGTCACACTCGCTTGGTCCTCTCATCTCTTCCAAGTGTCACACCCTCTTAGTCCCCATTTCCCACAGGTGTCCCACCTCCTCCGTCCCATCTCATCAAGGCAGCACATATTCTCTGTCCCGTTAGGTCACACATTTACCCCCCATCTCACTAGAGGTGTAGCCCCCCATCACCTCACCCATCTCTCTTCCGTGGCCACTCCTCCCCACCACTTCACCGCCGCTACCCAACGCTCTCGGGCGCCCCTGCTACCTTGTCCGGGTTGATAATGTCCTTCTTGCTGATGGTCCCGGAGGCTGCATCCCCCTCCGGACCCCCAAGTTCTAGAATGTCCCGCACATCCGCGCCAGTAGCCATCGCGCCTGCAATGGGGGGAGCGCCCCGAGGTCAAGGGTCAGTGCCTGAGGAGGGAGCAGGCTCAGATCAGGGGGCAGAGCCACTTCTGCCCAGGTGGGGGCGGGGTGGCCCGGGTCAGGTCGGGATTCCGTCTGCGTCCCGCCGCCTGGGTCTCCCTACCGGCCCCAACTGCCTCCTAAACCCCAGCGCCTCCGCACCTGTAAACCCCCGCCGCCGCCGCCACCGCTCCCCTGTCTCTGCAAAGCCGCGGACAGAAACTTCCGGGCGTGCGCAGCAGATACGCGGCCGGCAGGAACACTTCCGGTCTGTGCTTCGCCGTAATGGAGCCCTTAGGCAGCGCAGTAGGAAAGCTACTAAGCGCAGGGAGCGAGCCGCGGTCCTGGGCGCCCACCAGCCCGCCGGGGTTCCTGCACTGCTTGCTTTCTGGCACTTTCTCTCTACGTTGCATTTCCGTTGCATTTGGGGCAATGAAAAGAGTTCCCAGAACTTGGTGACCTTGGAAATCGCTTAATCCCTCTGAACCCATTTCTTCATTTGTAAAATGGAAATTGTAATGGTACCTGCTTAAATGAAGTACAGCTAAGCCATGCAAAACATTAACACCGCGCCTAGCACATTTAATTTTTTTTTTTTTTACTTGAGTTCCCGGTGTTAAAGTCCCCTGTTCATTAAGTGCTGAGTATGTACCAGGCACTCTGCTAAGCCATTGGAGATGGGGAGATAAACCAGACAAGGCGGGGCTGCCAAGATGGAGTGAGGTCTGGCCCTCACTTGCACACATTTGATGGAGGTGTCTGCGGGTGGGGGCCTCGTGGGGCTTTCCTGGAGCCCAGCTTCCTGAAACTTCACTAGTCCAGGAACTAACTGTGTTAGTGTGGATTACAAAGAGGACCAAGAACACGGCCCCTAGCAGGGAGCAGCTGAAAGAAATACCTCTCGAGGGAAGAAACTTACTGATCGCCCTGGAGAGAAACTTCTAGAACAGGATGTCCTGAAGAAGAGTAGAAGGTATGACAAAAGCAACTCCCAACTTCATCGTCTGCAAATCAGCCTGCAAACAAGGAGTATACAGTGGGCATTGAGAATTGGGAATGAAGAGGGGCTTGTAAAGGCATTAAAGCCCCAAGCCGAGGCTTGCTAAAGACCCAGGCGGGGGCTGGAGGAGCAGGCAGCCCACACAAGTTGGCTGTCAGTGTAGCCTGTTCTGGCTTGGAGGATACAGGGACACAGCAGCTGCATCCACAAGCCTAGCGAGACCCCCAAACTTTGGAGAACTGAGCCTGGAGGTACAAACCTTGCCTTGTTCCTGAGGCCTGGTTTCTGGGTGAATCTTCTGAACTCAAAACAGTTTCCAGGGAAAACCAGGTCTTACAGCAGAAATTGCCCACAGGTTAAGGGAATGGTCCTTGGAGCCAGAAGCAGACAGAGCTGGGTAGAGGGTCCTGCACCTCTGCCTCAAACAGTTCACTCTACTTATAGTTAATTCATTGTGTAATTATTTGTTTAATATATATTACCCTTACTAGTCTCGTTTTTGTGAAGACAGTGATCATGGTACATAAATATATGTATTGTTAGGCCTAGTTCTAGGCTCTGAGGATGCTGTGGGTGAATGACAAACAAATATCTTCTGGTGGGACTTGTATTTAGTGGAGGAATAGAAATATTCAGCATATAAACAAAATAAATAATATAACTTTTTTTAAAAAATATTTTTTATTTATTTCAGAGAGGAAGGGAGAAGGAAAGAGATACAAACATCAATGATGAGAGAGAAATCACCTATAGGCTGCCTCCTGCACGCCCCCCACTAGGGATTGAGCCCACAATCCGGGCATGTGCCCTTCACCGGCATCGAACGTAGGCCCCTTCAGTCCACAGGCCAACGCTCTATCCACTGAGCAGAACCAACTAGTAAAGATAATATAATGTTTGATGGTGACAAGAACTATGAAAAAAATTAAATAGCATGACAGGGTGGGGTCAGGGAAGGTTTCTCTGAGGAGCTGACATCTGAGCTGAGTTTAAGTGGTGGAAACAGCCACAGAATACTTGGGAAGAAATATTTCAGACAGGAGGAATAGCAAGTGCAAAGTACCTAAAATGGAGGGAACTCTATATGTGGAAGGAACAGAGATAAAAACAGACAGTGTGGTGTGTGGTGGGTGAGGAGGACGAATATAGGAAGACTTAAAATCAGGGTTGGTCCTGGCCAGTGTTGCTCAGTGGTTAGAGTGTTGGTCCTCACAACGAAGGGTCTCAGGTTCAAATCCCGGTCAAGGGCATGTACCTGAATTGTAGGTTCAATTCCAGGCCCTGGTTGGGGCACATGCGGGAGGCAATTGATCGATGTGTCTCTCTCATATTGATGTTTCTCTCTCTCCTCCCACTCCACCTCCCTTCCTCCCTCCCATTCTCTCTATGGAAAAACCAATGGGAAAAAATATATCCTCAGGTGAAGATTAACAAGCAAACAAAAAATCAGGGGTAGGCATTGGGGGCCCTGGTCAGGAGTTTGGGTTTTACCCTAGGGGCAATCGTGTCTTGGCCTTGGTCTGGATTCTATCCCCATCCTTGGAGTGCCACCTTAGCTACTATCACTAGAAATCCCCCAGAATGACTGGTCCAGAGCTTCTCATCCCTTGGGGAACACTGAGTCAGGGACTGGAGAAAAGGGGAGTGAAAGAATGATGCCTCTCTGTTGACCCTTCCAGGAGCCACTGCCCACACTTCCTCTGTCAGACTGCAGGGGGCATCCGGTCCCACTGCCAGTCCTTGGGGAAGCTTGCTCTGCAGCGCTCACCCAGCTGGTCCGCTCCGGGAGCCCAGCCTCGCTTCTGAAGAGACTCTTGCACTGCAGTGACCTATTAAGGCACCTGAGTCTTAAGTCCCTACCAAAAGGAGAGGGACTTACGGCTGGAGCACTCTGGGGCTCCAGAGCCATCTTTAAAGAAGTTTTTATTTAATCTTGAGAGCAATATGAAGCCATTGAAAGGCATTGGGGGTAGGAGTGAAGCAGATTTGGGAAGAAAGCTGAAAAGAGTCAGATTCATCTTTTAGAAAAATCACTGGTGACCTGCCAGTGAGGAAGGTGGAGTTGGAGGCAGGAGAACCAGGTGGGAGGCAGTGCAGATTCGATTGGAACCAGAAACTGATTGGATGTGGCTGTAGGAAGCTGAATAAAAGGGTCGCAGAAGCCTACCCTTCCTCAGCCTGTCTGTTCACAACTGGGCCCAGAAATAGTAGCCTGCAGCTCCCAAGTACCTGGCCTGGCTTCTCTCCTTCCTTTTCTCCTCTCCCTTATCCCTCCCCTCTACCTCCTTAAGAGTGACAGAGGGTCTCCTCATCCTCTGAGCTATCCCAGCATGTGGTATGCACGTGCCCTGTCGTCATTTGCATATGGTGTGATGAAGATCCAGAGCATCTCAATCTGACCTGGTCTTGCTCAGGTTAATTATAAACAACACTAGTGGCCTGGTGCACAAAATCCATGCACGGGGGCATGTCCCTCAGCCCATCCTGCACCCTCTCCAATCTGGGACCCCTCGGGGGATGTCCGACTGCCTGTTTAGGCCCGATCCCTGCTGCCTGCCTGATCACCCCTAACCACTCTGCCTGCCGGCCTGATTGCCCCCAACTGCCCCCCCACCAGCCAGATTGCCCCCAACTGCCCCCCTTCCAGCCTGATCACCCCCAACAGCCCCCGCCTGCTGGCCTGATTGCCCCCAACTGCCCCCCCACCAGCCAGATTGCCCCCAACTGCCACCCCCTGACAGCCTGCTCACCCCAACTTCCCCCCTGCTGGCCTGCTCACCCCCAACTGCCCCCTCCTGCCGGCCTGCTCAACCCCAACTGCCCCCTCCCCCCCGCCAGCCTGATCACCCCTAACCACCTCTGCCTCAGCCCCGCCACCATGGCTTTGTCCAGAAGGACGTCTGGAAGATCTACCAGAAGGTCTCCCGGTCTAATTAGCATATTACCCTTTTATCAGTATAGATTTTCCAACCAATAAGGACAAATTTCTTACTTATTAAGATGGGCAAAAACAAACAAACAAAAAACACGATTGGGAAAGTCACAGAAGAGTGATAGCCATAAACTGTACAGGTAAGCATTCAGACTCTCTGATATTCAAAGAAATGAAAAATTGAAAACTATCATTAGGTACCATTTTTATCTATCAGATAGGTGAAACTTTAAAATAGTTGTGATATGTATGGTGACAAGAATATGGATGAAATAAACAATCCAAGAAGACCACCATATTTTAACTAATCTAATCAACTGAAAGGTATATCTTCATGTATATTCCACTATGAAGAATGTTTTAAAACTCAGTCAATTAAACCATAATATACCATTGATTATTAGATGACTTCCCATTTCAGAGATGTTAAAATGTGTGTGTGTGTGTGTGTGGGTGTGTGTGTATGTGTGTGTGTTGGGGGCAACATTATGAATGTACTAAATGCCACCAAATTGTTCACTTTAAAATGGTTAATTTTTTGTGTGAATTTTGTCTCAATAAATTATTATGTTTTTACTTATTTCAGAGAGAGGATTGGAGAGGTAGAGAGAGATAGAAACGTCAATGATGAGAATCATCAATTGACTGCCTCCTGCACGCCCCACACTGGGGATCCAGCCTACAACACTGGCATGTGCCCTGACTAGGAATTGAACCGTGACCTCCTGGTTCATAGGTCGATGCTCAATCACTGAACCACACTGGCCGGGCTCAATTAATTATTTTTAAGTGAGTCCATGAAATGTGGTATTCTGTCTCTTCCATATGATAGCAAGGTGTAAGGTGAAGCAACTTGTACTTGGGAGGGGACATTGTAACACTCCCTTGGACACCAGATCTCCAGAAACATCACTGAGGTGTATTTTATGGGGTTTACCTTATTTCATTGAATCAGATGCTTTGATCTTGGCACATTCTTGATTGACCAAAAGGTGTCAACAGAGGCCTTCACAGCTCTGTCCCCATTTCCTCCTGCTGACAAGGGTTGTCAGAAGTCACTCATTAGTCTCAGCTGAGGAAGAAGAGCCACTTCTGCAGGCAAGGGAGGGTCAAGGGGTAGGACTTTGTATCCTCCGAGTCCTGAGCCATCTAAATGCTTTTTTTTCTGGTCACCGCTCCAACATGCACATCAGATCTGGCAAGGCTGTGACTGTAACTGATATTGTACTGCAGTATCTCAGTTTCACACTTTGGATTTGATGTTCAGTTATAATCAGCCCCATGGCTGCAAAAGATTACTTATTTTTAGCACAGACATAAAAAGTCAATGATTTGGGACTTGCCTTGAGCCAAAATTTTAGGGTTTTGAGCTTGAGATGCTTTTTTCTTTTTTACTCTGTTCAGAGAGACACTCCTCTTCATTGCAGTTTGCAAGTCCCCTCTACCCTTTATAATGCATAATTCTCACCTTAGAAAGGGTACTTAAGAAAATAAGAAAAGGCTTGAGCATCCAGCTCACAGATCAGGCTGCATAAAGGGTGGGGCTGAAGGGTGAGATAGGAAAGGTACACCGGGGGATGGAAAAGCTGTGCTGGACAAAGAATTTGCATGAAGACAAGAACTGAAATACATTCACGTGGGTGATTTATCTCAAGAAGTCTGATCACCGGAAATCATGGAGTCTGGCAAGATGGATTCTCCCAAGAGCATGTGAAAGATGCGCAGATGACCACACAAAACCTAGAGGATATGAGGATTGCAGACTACGAGGCAAGAGTTATAAATCAGATATCAGAGTTTGCCTTCCAATTCTAAATGATGCAAAAATTTATTCAAGCCGTGCTAAGAAGCTACTGTTGACGCAGGTGATGTTCTATTGGCAATCCAGTGTTGCACTGACCAGCTTTTAACCTCTCCTCCCCCCAAAAGATTTTTAAATTTGATTTGGCAAGGCGAAAGAATCAAACCTCTTTGCCATTGATAAAGCCCTTCAAGCCCTAGATTGCCATTTGATAGATATCCCTTGACTGCTCGAAACTATAGACTTAAGTCTTTACAAAATCGTGTTAGTTCTAATAGTTTGTCAACTGATGTTTTTCTTTCTACTTCTGAGGGAAGGACAGCGGTTCCATGGTTAAGTGTTGGTCAGTTACTAGCAGACCAAGACCACTCTAGGCCCACTGACACCACAAGCCACGTCTGATTCAACTCAGCTGGGGTCCTCAGACTTTTTCAACAGGGGGCCAGTTCACTGTCCCTCAGACCATTGGAGGGCCGGACTATAGTTTAAAATAAAAAACTATGAACAAATTCCTATGCACACTGCACATATCTTATTTTGAAGTAAAAAAACAAAACGGCAAAAGCACCCGCATGTGGCCCGCGGGCCGTAGTTTGAGGACGACTGGACTAAGGACTCCAGTGTCCCTCACAGGGCAAAAGTTCTCAACACAGATGCCCACTTCAGTCCCCAGCTGTAAAAGCATCAATTCCTGCAACATCAGCAGTTCCATCATGAATAAGATCTTAATCCATCATGAATAAGATCCAAAAACATTCTTATTATCATTAACATGGTATCATCACAAAATACTTCCAATGAGTCATCAAATGCATTCAAAGGAAACATAAAGATGATAATGATGATATGATGACGACTAAGATCATTTGTAATCTAGACTTGATGCATATAACATGTATGCTTGGTCTTGAATCCATTGTTCTGAAATTGAACATACATGGTGGAAGTTTCAACTTGTTTTAGAAAGTTTAATAGTATTTAACAAGTAAATATAGTTACCATACTTCTCAATTCAGGTGTTGGATTTTCTTCAATGGGGTTAGTAATAATTTTTCATTAGCCTATAAGTGTAAAAAAATTAATCACCCAACACATTTTACTGACCAGCAAGTCCTAAAACCAAAGACAGACAAGAGCAGTAAGAGAAAAAATATATACATAATTCCATGTCTGAAAAACAAAGCAAAAAATCCTAAATAAAATGTTAGCAAATTAAATTCAATAGTTTATTAAAAGAATACTTCATCAATTCAAAGAGGATTTATTCCAGCATTGCTAAGATGGTTTAGCATTAGAATATATATCAATTTAACTTACTATATTAATATATTAAAAATAAAAATATTACCTTAAATTCAATACCTATTAATGATATAAAAGAAAAAACTCCCCTACCAAAGTAGGAAAAGAACAGCCTTAATTTTACATATTGTTTTTTTAAATATATTTTTATTTATTTCAGAGAGGAAGGGAGAGGGAGAGATGGAAACATCAATGATGAGAATCATTGATCAGCTGCCTCCTGCATGCCCCCTACTGGGGATTAAGCCCACAAACTGGGTGTGTGCCCTGACCGGGAATGGAACAGTGATCTCCTGGTTCCTAGGTCGATGCTCAACCACGGAGCCACACCAGTCAGGCCATATTGTTTGTTTTTATTAAAACAATGATAAAAACCTCCAGCAAAGGTCAGACTTAATGGTGAAACAATAGACACATTCCAATCGAAGTCAGAAACAAGACAAGAAGGACTTTTATCATTACTACTATTCCAAATGGTATCAGATGTTCTAATTCAAGATGAGAAGGAAAGCAATAAGAGGTATAAATTTTAGAAAATAAGAGGCAAATTGTGATTATTTGCAGATGACACTATTGTTTACATAGAAAAACATAAGAAAATCAATTGACAAACTATTAGAACTAATAAGAGAATTCAGCAAAATGGCCACATATAAGGTCAACATACAAAAATCAATAGCTTTCCTATATACCAGCAATAACCAATTAGAAAAGGTAATAGAAAATAAGACTCCATTCACAATAGCAACAAACACTATTAACCACCTAAGAATAAACCTAAAAACAGAATTTATTTTGGCCCATAAGGATAGTTCAAAATTAGGAAATCCATCAACCTATTTAATCACATTGATAAAGTCAAATTAAAAACTATAAACTATATAACAGCTGAGAAAATTCAAGAGCCATTTTTTGGCAAAAACCTTAAGTAAAACAAGAGACAACATTTCCTACGTATGATAAAGAGTTGGTTTGTTTCTTTTCCTGAGAAACTAAGAGCAAACATAATAATAAATGTCTAAATATTAAATGCACTGCCATTAGAGTCAGGGACAAGGTAGGGAGCATTGCTTTCCCTCAAAATTGTTTTGTGTAAGAATGAAATAGAGGATTTGAAAATGGACTCCATTTAGCAGACTCCATTCCAGAGCCTGCCGAAATGTAAATACCACCTTTATAAACAAGACTGCTCTGATTTTATATTACACAATAGGATGGAAACTGAAATCTCACCCACAGACAGAAACTTATCAAAAGGGTCTTAATTTCCTTTTTCTGTATCAAAGCCATGGCCAAACACTACTCATACCATTTTGTCCTCTGCTTGAAGGAAAGATTTTTTTTTTTAAATCCTCACTTGAGGAGTGAGGATGATTTTTTTTTCTTACAGAGAGAGTGAAAGGGAGAGGGGAGGGAGAGAGAGAGACCCATAGATTGGTTGCCTCCCACACATGCCCTGGCTGAGGATGGGGATCAAGCCTACAATCCAGGTACTCGCCCTTGACCAGGAATTGAACCTAAGACCTCTGATGCGCAAGCCAACACTCTAACTGTTGTGCAACACAGGCAGGGCAATATTTTCTTTTAATCCTCACCCAAGGATATGCTTTAAAAAAATTTGATTCCAGAGACAGAGGAAGGGGGAGAGAGAGAGAAAGAGGGAGAGGGGGAGAGAGAGAAGAGAGGAGTGGAGAGAGAGAGAGAGAGAGAGAGAGAGAGAGAGAGAGAGAGAGAGAGAAACAGAGAGGCATCAATATGAGAGAAACATCAATCAGTTGTCTCCCATACATGCCCAAATCTGGGATGGAACCCACAACATTTTGGTGTACAGGATGACGCTCCAACCAATTTAGCCACCCAGCCAAGGCCAGTTAAAGATCTTGAAAAGCATGCTGTGAAACACAGACATCTGATCTCTGTTTAGGAAGTACTTCTGGTACCAACACCTGTAGAAGGAAAGGGAAAAGCAGGTTTGGGCTTTTCTATCATTAACATTATTCTATCAGACAGAGGGAAAAGTTGGAATATTATATTTTTTTTAAAAAGAGGTAACTAAATAGATAGAACATAGTAATTTGCAAATATTTTATATAATAAAAGTATAATATGCTAAGTGTCCAACTGATCAGTCGACCATTCTGTCAACAGCTCGACCAGTCACTATGAGGCACACTGACCACCAGGGGGCAAATGCTACAACTGGTAGGTTAGCTTGCTGCTGGGGTCCAGCCAATTGGGACTGGGCGAGAGGGCCGGACCACCCTGGAGCCCTCCTGCGGTCCCTCCCTGGCCAGCAGGCCCCCATTGGCCCCAATCGCCGGCCAAATCCATGCACCGGGCCCCTAGTATTATTATAAAGGCAACAAAACAAAAGATAAAACTCCCTAAATTCCAAGAGGAATATTTTTAAAAAGATCTAGAGAGTAAGAGAGAGAGAAGTCCTGGCCAGTGTGGCTAAGTTAGTTGGAAAGTTGTCTGTGTACATCAAAAGGCTGTGGGTTTGATTCCCGGTCAGGGCACATACCTAGGTTACAGGTTCATCCCTGATCAGGGTGGATGCAGGAGGCAACCAATCAATGTCTTTCTCTCTCTCTCTCTTTCTTTCTCTCCCCCTTCCTTTCTCTCTAAAATCAATAAAACACATATCCTCTGTTAAAATCCTATATAATAAAGAGGTAATATGCAAATTGACCATCATGCCCTCACACAAGATGGCCACCCCATGTGGTCACAAGATGGCCAGCACAAGATGGCCAGCAGGGGAGTGCAGTTGTGGGTGATCAGGCCAGCAGGGGAGGGTAGTTGGGGGTGACCAGGCCTGCAGGGGAGGGCAGGGGAGAGCAGTTGGGGGCAATAGGCCTGGCAGGGGAGAAGTTAGGCATCGATCAGGCTGGCAGGAGAGTGGTTAGGGGGTGATCAGGCTAGAAGGCAGAAGCAGTTAGGGGCAATCAGGCAGGCAGGCAGGCGAGCGGTTGAGAGCCAGCAGTCCTGGATTGTGAAAGGGATGTCCAACTGCCGGCAGTCGGACATCCCCTGAGGGGTCCCAGATTGGAGAGGGTGCAGGCTGGGCTGAGGGACACCCCCCCCCATCCAGTGCACGAATTTTGTGCACTGGGCCTCTTGTATTTTATAATTGAAAAAAGTTGGTGTTTATCAATAATATAAATGATGCTAACTCACATATTAAACAATAGTATTTTCAAGCCAGGCTGGTGTGCTCAGTGATTGAGCATCGCACATGCCTGAGTTGTAGGCTCCATCCCCAGTAGGGGACATGCAGGAGACAGCTGATTGATGTTTCTCTTTCATCGATGTTTCTATCTCTCTATCACTCTCCCTTTCTCTCTCTCTAAAATAAAATCAAAACATTTTTTAAAGTATTTTCAAAGTGTCAAGCAAAGCAAAGTTCAACCCTATGGTACATATAAGACACACCTAAAAAAAAAAGAAAGCTAAAATAACCAAAAGGATGGACAAATAAATACAAGGCAAAATGTAAAACACAAAGAGTGCAAGGGTCATGATGTTGATATCTGTCAAGGGAGAATTTTGATAAGAAGCATTAAAGCCCTGGCCAATTTGGCTCAGTGGATAGAGCGTCAGCCTGCAGACTGAAGGGTCCTGGGTTCAATTCCGGTCAAGGGCATGTACCTTGGTTGCAGGCACATCCCCAGTAGGGGGTGTGCAGGAGGCAGCTGATCGATGTTTCTCTCTCATCGATGTTTCTAACTCTCTATCCCTCTCCCTTCCTCTCTGTAAAAAATCAATAAAATACATTTTTTTTAAAAAAAAAAAAAAAAGAAGCATTAAAAAGAGCACTAGCCGGTTTGGCTCGTAGATAGAGCATCGGCCTGGGCACATGCCCAGGTGGGGGCTCGATCCCCAGTAAGGGTGTGCAGGAGGCAGCTGGTCAATGATTCTTTCTCATTGATGTTTCTATATCTCTCTCTCCCTCTCCCTTCCTCTCTGAAATCAATACAAAAAAAATTTTTTTTAAAGAACCACTAAAAAGAGAAAGGAGGACTTTTTATAATGCTAATGGTTAAAATAGCAATGGAAATATATATCTACAATAATACAGCAACCAACTTTCATAAGGTAAAAACTAAATGCAGATGTAAAAAAAAAAAAAAGACATATTAACAAGAGAAACGTTTCACATACTACTCTCATTCCAAGACAAAGCGAGTGGACAAAAATGGGTAAGGATTTAGGGACCCTCAGCCAGTGCTGCTGAACCGTGTTCACAGGCTGATGGCCGTGCTTGCACTGCGGTCACCAGATGCAATGCGAGAAGAAGCTCACCCTGAATGGAAACCAATGTACCACCTCCTTCATTGAGAAAGTCTTGCTACCAAAAACACAAAAACAAAAATCAGCTGAACTAGACAGTGTCCTTAGTAAACTGGCCACTTTGAGTAGCACTGGCCCAGACAACATATTCAATATGGTAACTTACAAACATGTATCAAATTCTGATTCACAATATCAGAGAATATAGGACTCCTTTTGCAGTACACATGGAATGTTCATAAAAATGGATAACTTAGGCCATAAAGAAAAACTGCCATCAAATACAGACAACACAAGCAGTGCTCTCTGACTACCATGCTGGAAATTGGTAATAAAGTCTTTCCCCTTGGAAAAACGTTTAAATGCGCATACTTTCCAATTATTTCCACAATGACGGTGAAAAAAGCAATATGGACTGGGTTCCTGACGGCGCCCTATTAAGGGCTGGACACAAACTCCTATGATCCTGGCGTGTGGTGCGGAGATCTGTCTTCAGCTGCCCACGACAGGCCTGCCAATCTGGAGTGACCGCCTCTCTTCCTTTCTCCTTGCTCTCATGAGGTGGGAGTGGACAGGGGGGGGCGGGGGGGCAGTTGTGAATTGCCCAGGGAATTCCCCAGGTTTCTAAACGCTTGGAAACTGCCAACACTCAAGTTGACTCCAACAGGGGAAGGAAGCAGTCGTGCTTTGTGCGCAAGCTTTTGCCTTCAAGCCATGTGATGGTTGCAGTAATCTCTTCCACAGAGTGAAGGCAAAAATAAAACACTCTTAATAGGAATAAGGAAACAAAGGGAACTTTTTACGCCATCTTCTTTTCTTTCTTTTTTTTTATTGAGGTATTATATGTGTACATATCTTACCATTACCCCCACCCCCCCCTCCACCCATCTTCTTTTCTTAATGTAGGAAGCTGTGTTCTAGCTTTGCAGTGCATGTTAATGTCGGGATGAACACTTAGTGAAGTTGGAGGGGAAAAATACATTATGCTGTATAAATTTTAAAAAGAACAAACCTTAATCTTGGCAGATTTTTGCCTTGGGTCCACATGTTTCTACTAAAAGCTACAATTCTGTTCCAAATGTGCACTGTTAATTTATTCAAGTTAATTTATTCAATATATTGGTTTTCTTTAGACCAGTACATGGAATAAATGTCTGAATATCTAATCTGTAGCTCTTTGGCTAGGCTTTTTCCTTCTGTTTGGAAACCTGGCACCTATTTTAGGAGCTAGGAAAAATATAAATTATCTCCAAAGAAAAGACTATATTTAACTTGGAAGAGAGATAGAGACTTAAGAAACCTACCAACCAAATGCAACATGTAGATCTTGTTTCGATCCTGATTTAAATAGACCAACTATAAAAAGATACTTGGAGACAATTGGGGAAAACTTAACATGAACTGATTATTAGATAATATTAAGGAATTATAATTTTTCTGGGTATGATCATGAAATTGTGGTTATATTATGATTATACTATTAGTTTACATGTGATGGAGATTTTTACTGAAGAATTTAGAAGTGAAAAATATATCTTGGAATGTTTTAAAACACTCCAGCAAAAGAAAAAAAGGAGCCCAGCTAGTTAGTGTGACTCAATGGTTGAACATCAACCTATGAACCAAGAGGTCATGGTTTGATTCCCAGTCAGGGCACATGCCCCGATTGCGGTTGTGGGCTCCATCCCCACTGGGGGGCGTGCAGGAGGCAGCCAATCAATGATTCTCTCTCACCATTGATGTTTCTATCTCTCTCTCCCTCTCCCTTCATCTCTGATATCAATAAAAAGAAAGAAAGAAAGAAAGAAAGAAAGAAAGAAAGAAAGAAAGAAAGAAAGAAAGAAAGAAGGGGGAAAGGGTGGTGGGGAGGATAGAGTATAAATAAAAGCAACAGAATGGTAGTAATTGTTGAAGCCGGATGAGAGGTGCATGCAGGCTCGTTGTAGTACTCTCTACTGTCTGCAGGTTTGAAAACTTTCATAATGAAAAGGTATGAATACCCTCACTCATGTCTCCTCATGTGAAGCCAATGAACTCAAAAGAGAAAGATCAAGTATTAGATCAAATAAAAATTGTGTAATATAAATTACTTCCTTTAAGTTGCTTTCTTTGGTCTTGAAAGCCTTTTAACAGATAGAAGTTAAAATATTATGGAAAAATAAAAGACCATTGTCACAGTCTGTTAATCCCATATGCTTCCCATGAGAAGGATAAATAGTTATATGGCAGTTTTATGGGATCCAGGGTACAATATAGAAAAATTTCCCAAAGTGCTCTCTAACACTCCATCCTTCCTTTCCTTTTTGTATTTTGTTTGCTTGTTTGTTTTTTAATCCTCACCCGAGGACATATTTTCATTGATTTTAGAGAGAGAAAGAGAAAAAGAAAGAGAGACAGAGAGACATCAATTAGTTGCTTCCTGAATGACCTCCAATACATGCCCTTGACCGGCAATTGAACCCGAGACCCTTTGGTGGGCCTATGCTCTAACCACTGAGCACACATGCCAGGGCAGGGCCTTCTTGAAGTGGGTCCAGACTATGAGAATATTTATTCACTTTATGGATCCTCAAAGTGCAGGAGACTCTCCATAATCTGATAGACACGATGGCCTGTTCTGGGTGTCAGTCAGCCTCATTCTCTGGTCATCCTGGTTTGCTCAATGGATTTATAAATAAAATGGACTTCCCCTTACAAGGCTGACATACTTATTGCCATTATCGATGCCCAATTTGTAATAAACAGTAACTAATCCTTAGCCCCTTGCACTTGGGGACAGCCAGACACCTGGAGGCAAAATGAGCACGTCACAAAGTGGTGAGGACTTGGCCCCCACTAGGCTAGGCACTCCTCTGATCTGGACTTCTTTCCCCTGCTCAGCATCCCTGGCGGCGCCTCTGCCCAAGGCTGGTTAGGTGCCTTATGCACAGTTATGGTATCTCACACTCATGAATAGTGTTCATTTAAATGCAAAAAGACACCCACACTCATTTTTTGAATATGGAATCCCATTAGTCATAGATTAATTCTGATGCATGAAAGGAAAAGAGAACCTTTTCAATCATGCCCAATAGAGAGTACATCTGTGAAGTTATAGTATGAAATTGAAAATATATTTTTCTTGATTGTTGGGAGATGCTATTCTCCTGTAGAGATATTAGGTTCTAGGTAGTGAACTCAGGTCACAAACTATATTTCCCGCCCCCCTCCCCCACAAAAGCATGGGGCTCTTCTAGGCTATTACAGGAAAGATGTTTTACTTTCAGGCATCTGCTGAAGGAAAGCGTAGCAATAGATCATCATTATGTTGAATACGACTACACAACCAGAAAACAATATTATGTAAGCTCTTCTAAATAATTTCGTAAAACACAGCCATGCACCACTTAACAGAGAAATGCGTCATTAGGTGATTTTGTCATTGTGTGAACACCACAGAGTGCACTTACATAAACCTAGATGATATAGCCCGCTCACTACACACCTCGGTTATGTGGTATAGCCTAGTGCTTCTAGGCTACAAACCTGTACAGCATGTTACTGCATAAAACAATATGAGGTTAAAAACATGAGATTAACTCAAGCACAAGAGAAAATGATACAATCAAGAGATTAGGTAGCCTGGCCGGTGTGCTCAGTGGTGGAGCACTGACCCAGAACCAGGAGGTGGAGGTCCAGGTCAGGTCACAGGCCTGGGTTGCTGGCTTGATCCCCGGTAGGGGGCGTGCAGGAGGCAGCTGATCAATGACTCATCATTGATGTTTCTCTCTCTCCCTTTTCCTTCTTCTCTGAAATCAATTTAAAAAAAAATTTTTTTTTTTAAAGGATACTCGGCCAGGCTGGCGTGGCTCAGTGGTTGAGTGTCGACCTATGAACTGGGAGGTCACGGTTTGACTCAGTCAGGACACATGCCTGGGTTCGGGGCTCCATCCCCAGTGTGGCCTGCAGGAGGCAGCTGATTGATGTTTCCCTCTCATAGATGTTTCTCTCTCTCTCTCCCTCTCCCTTCTTCTCTGAAATCAATAAAAACCTTTTTTTTAAAAAAAAAATAAGTATTTTTTACTAACTTGGTGGCCTCCCTACAAGGTATCCAGGCACAGAAAGCTTTTGTTTAAAAAAAATAGTTCGTTTTACACACGTGATATAATTATAAGAAGGAGACCTTCTGCCTCCCGATGCAAAGGATAATTTGCTCCAGCTGCCGTAATGAAATAGCACAGTCTGCATGGCTCCAGCAACAGGAATTCATGTTCTCATCGTCCCGGAGGCTGGGTGTTCAAGCCAGGGTGCGGGCAGGGCTCGGCTCCTCCTGGCACCTGTCTGTCTAACCGTTCTCTCCCTACAGGACGCCGGGCGGGGTGTGCTCTGGCCTGTCCTCTGGTCTCTGCCTCGGCTGTGGCGGCGACGGCTGTGGGCAGACCACGGCCACTCCTTCCTCCGCTCCGTTCGGAGGGAAGAGGGCAGCTCCGAACCCTCCTCCGTGCGTCCCAGCCCGGGGAACGCGGGCTCGTCCTGCAGGGCGGCGGCGGCGCCCTGTGCGGGCAGGAGCGGGGCCAGGCCCAGCCCGATGGAGGCCTCGGGCCACTCCATCCCCACGCAGCTCCTGCCCGGCTGCGGGGCGCGCAGCGAGCGGCGCCCTTGGGGCCTGTGGGCGGGGCCTGGCCCCGCGGCCACCGGGCAGCGGAGACGGAGCGCGGGGCTCCGGCCGAGCGCGCCGCCCTGGAGCCCCAGGGGCCGAGGGGCCGCCGCTCCCCGGGCGGATCGGGGCGGATCGCCTTCACCACGCGGCCGGCGTGGCCGTCCTAACCCCCGGGAAGGAAAATGCCGCTGGACCAGCCCCGGCGCGGGCAACGCCTTTGGAAAACGACGGAGAAAAGCTCGCTCCCTGGAGGACCGCTACTTAACGCACCTGTGGGGCCAGGAGCATAAGTACCTTTAAAAAAAAACACACACACACACACACAAAAACAGGTTTTATTGATTTTTTACAGAGAAGAAGGGACAGGGATAGAGAGTTAGAAACACCGACCAGCTGCCTCCTGCACACCCCCCACCGGGGATGTGCCCGCAACCAAGGTACATGCCCTTGACCAGAATCGAACCCGGGACCCTTCAGTCCGCAGGCGACGCTCTATCCACTGAGCCACACCAGTAAGGTCCGCGTAAGTACCTTTTGGGGGACGCTCCGTGAGCCCCTCCTCCCAGAAACTCAAGTGGAAAGCGGAGGAAGACCCGGAGGCTGCAGATAGCGGGAACCACAGAACAAGAGAAGTCCGGACCTGCCTGAAGAAGAAGAGGAGGAGGAAGAAGAATTTGTAAAGGAAGAGATCAAGGAGAATGAGGAAGCAGTCCAAAAGATGCCTATAGAAGCCACCGGGGGTTTGAGGAGGCTGTGGTGGTTGTGGTGGAGGAAAGCCCTGGATTTGAAGTTCACATAGCACTGTGGGATGACGATCCACCCACACCTGAAGAAGACTCAGACACACAGCCTGATGAGGAAGAAGAAGGAAAAGTTTCTCCACCGGAAGTGGGAGCTGCAATTAGGGTCGTCCGCCAGTTAATGGAGAAGTTTAACTCGGCTCTGTCAACAGTCCCACAGGCCTTCCTAAAAAATTGTGGCGAGGTGGAGGCTACCGCCTCCTTTTTAGAGTCTGGTCAGAGGGCTGATGGGTATCCCATTTGGTCCCGACACGATGACTTAGATTTGCAAAAAGGTGATGAGGATGCCCGAGAGTGATTGGTCAAAAAATTTGGTGCTCAGAATGTAGCTCAGAGAATTGAATTCCGAAAGAAATAATGGACAGGATAATGAGAAAAGAAAAGAGGTGTGGCAGATAAGGTGGTATTTTATGACCATTGAACTTCAGAGATTTTTATGTTGGAACGAACACGCCTTCTGACCAAATGCTGTCATTGCTCTGCGAGTCCAAGATTTTGTAGGCACGCAGAGTTGTGTAGAAGGATAAAAGTAAAAGACATTGGGTATATTTAGAGCTGTCCCTGGCAGTGTCAGTGTGTTTCTTGAAGGAAAATATAAACCAGGGAGAGGTTGGTCTACATAGTAATCTTTTTTTGGAATGGAACCTGCATCTTATTGTACAGGAGCTAGTAAGCCAGTCAAAGGAAGAAAATTGGAAGACCGGTCTTTTCAGGCAGCGTGAATAGAGCCTCCTCTCCTTTGGCAGAAGCTCCTCTAGATTGCGATAGATTCTAAGTCAAGGATATAGAAATATGGAAAGATTTCATTACAAGGCCTTGAACATGGATTACCCCAAACCCTTGCATCCCGCAGTGAGCTCTGATTTCTAAGATCATCCGACAGTTAATGGAAAAGTTTAACTTGATCTGTCAGCTACTTTGAAAACCCCATGTTTCCTCTGCTGACTTAATATTTGGGGACCCTGCTTCTTGTCAGTCAAGCATCTAACATGTGTTTCTTCACCTACCTAGTTTTGTTTAAAGAGTCTTAAGAGCCCTCACCGGTTTGGCTCAGTGGATAGAGTGTCGGCCTGTGGACTGAAGGGTCCCAGGTTCGGTTCTGGTCAGGGGCACATCCTCAGTAGGGGGTGTGCAGGAGGCAGCTGATGGATGTTTCTCTCTCATCAATGTTTCTAACTTTCTATCCATCTCCTTTCCTCTCTGTAAAAAATCAAAAAAATGTATTTTTTTTTAAAAAGAGTCTCAAGAATAGTCTTACTTGGTTACTAGTAATAATGTGTTTCTATTTGTTGAGGATAGTTTTGTGCTAAGGTTGTGTTAGACTTAAAAATTAGTGAATTAATTCCTCTTTGTTGTGTTGCTTTTGTTATTGAAAATAAATGGAACTTTGTAAAATAAATAAATAAATAAATAAATAAAACACCAGGCAGATTGACTTTTCTACTGGCCTCCTTTTAATTTAGTTGCCTCTTTAAGACCCTGTCTCCAAATACAGTCACATTTTGAGGAACTGGGGGGTAGGAATTCAACATACGAATTTGAGGTGACACGGTTCAGCCCATAACAGGTACTTTGAGAATAGATTTACCTGCAGGAAGTGGTCATTGCAGGGCCCCACCCAGAGGCTCTCGGTTCCCCTTTGTCAGCTCTATGCTCCCTTTTCCCAGCCCTACAGAATCAGAATCCCCAGAGGGAGGACCGAGCAGTCTATATTTTTAAAAATATATTTTTATTGATTTCAGAGAGGGAGAGAGAGAGAGAGAGAGAAAGAGAGAGAGAGAGAGAGAGAGAGAGAGAGAGAGAGAAACATCAATGATGAGAAAGTATTATTGATCGACTGCCGCCTACACGCCCCCCACTGGGGATGGAGCCCGCAACCCCCGACCTGGAATCAAACCGTGACCTCCTGGTTCATAGGTTGACGCCAACCACTGAGTCACGCCAGCTGGGCTAAGAAGTCTGTAGTTTAGTAAGCTCTCCAGGTGATTCTTATGAACTAAAGCTAATGCAAAAATGCACTATCTTAGGACAATGATTTTAAGACACAGATTAACCTTACATCTTTTTTGTTGTTGCTGTTAATCCTCACCCAAAGATATTTTTCCATTGATTTTTAGAGAGAATGGAAAGGAGGAGGAGAGACAGACTATCAATTGTTGACTTGATGTCAACTTTCATGTCTTCATTCTTTTTTTAAATACCGTATGTTCTTTTAATTGATATTAGAGAGAGAGGAAGGGAGAGGGAAAGAGAGAGAAACATCAATGTATGAACCCCAACTGGAGGATCAAACCCACAACCTGAGTACGTGCCCGGACTGGGAATCGAACCAGCAACCTTTTGGTGGCCTGGAGCCACGCTGGCCAAGGCATGTCTTCATTCTTTACCTTCAACTCAGCAAGGACACTAGAGCCAAAGGAATTCTGTTAGAGGAATACTATTTAACATTTCCAGTAACTTGGTTGTTTACATAGTTATTGTAAATTTTAATACAGTGTAATGTTTACCTTTTAACCAAAGTTTTACAATTCATTCTAATCCAATTTAATTTTTTTCACTTGGCAAGCCTGTGTTTGTTGGTTTTTCAAATAGAAAAGCACTATAAGATTCAGACCACTAATGACTAATTTCTTCAATCTATTTACTACATTTCTTTCACCATCAATGTAAATTCAGTCAGCCACACTGGATTTGAGAGGCGTCCGCCCTTTATTTTCAACGCTGCTAAGATCAACTAGCCTGCCTTATTGAAAGGTAATTTCCCAATTTACACTAAGGTAACCTGGAAAGGAACCGGTTTCCTTTGCCCTGGTGGTTGCTCACACCAAGGCTTCCGTACCTTTCCCTGTTTCAGAATCTAAAAAGCCAGTCTCTTCTAGGACCCAAAGTTCTCTTGGATGGCCCCTCATCATTCCCTGCACTCACACAAGGGAAAGCAATAGCTAAAAGGAGCACACTGCTTCTCTGTCCACCTGGAAAAGGGCAAGTTTCAGAATAAGTGCTGAATGATGCCATTTACACGAATTCAAAATCCTATAAAACACTGTGCTTTGTCGTGTCTATACATGGAATAGTGAAAGAAAGTAGATTGGTGGTTGCCTGGGGATGGAGGGCGGGGGGTGGTGGTGAGAAAACAGCCAGGATGATACATTTATCTCAGGATAACGGCTTCGTCTGAGTGCGAGGAGAACAAGGCACCTGGAGATGTGGACAAGGACAGGCCTCCCGGCAGCTGGGAGCAGAAGCCAGGGTCTGGCAGCCCGCTGGCCTCTCCCCTAACCGCCCATCCTGGGCCCAAGGCAAAGGGGCGTGGGCCCCTAGCATTAAAATAAACACACACACCAAAGACAAGAAACATAAACACACACACAAGTTGTAGAAATGTATTTTGACACTACCATCAGTATGTAAGTATTCTACTCTGGCTGTTAACGACGACATGGATAGATTCAAATTTAACATATGGGAATATACAGGTATAGGTGTTCATTATGAAAATGGCTTTAGTGACCAGAAGGGAAATTTTTCAGGTAAAAATAAACAAGGGATTAGCTTAGTCGTGGGATATTTGGAGTCTCAGCCTTCCGCTAGCTCCGCATCCTACCTCCAGCAATGACACCAATGCCAGGCTCTCCTTTGGCATTTCCGCACCTGAAGTGCGTGAAAGCAGCTCGGCTTACACCTTTACACTCCAAGGCTCCTGTGCTCCCTTGAATTCAAACTCCATCCGCAGTGGTCCTCAGCCAACAAAGAGAAAACCAAACCAAACAAACAAAATTGCAGAGAACAGAGGCTGGCGGGGACCCTAAAGAAGACTGGTCTTTCTACCAATCGCTAAAGCCCCAGGATTGTTGGTGATGGGTAGGCCATCTAGGTGATGGGACCCAACCAAGACCAGAGCAGAATGGAAGGGGGTCAAAGGTCACTCACAGGGCCCCAGGCGTGTGCCACCCTGCTTGGGGTGGGGGAGGGGGATTGGGCATCAAAATATGCCATTACCATCCAGGCAGACTGGCTCCGTTGGTTGAACGTCATCCTGCGCACCCAGTGGTTGGTTTGATCCCTAGTCAGGGTAAATGCCCGGGTTTCGGGTTCAGTCCCCGGTGGGAGCAGGTACAGAAGGCAACCAATTGATGTTTCTCTCTCTCTCTCCCTCTCTCTTCCTCTCCCTCTCTCGCTCTTCCTCTCCATCTCTCTCTCTTCCTCTTCCTCTCTCTCTTTTCTCCCTCTCTTCATCCCTCCCTCCCTCTCTTGAAACATAGCCTCGAGTGGAGGATTAAAAAAAAATGTCATTACTATTTCCAGGTACCTGATAAGATTTCAGCATAGAAGTAATTAGATTAAATTTACAAACTGTTGCATGACCAGTTGATTGGCTGTTGAGGTCTCGCGTGTGTTTAAACTCGCAGATTAACCTCTCCGGGCCTGTGTCTGCATCTTCTGATGACAGTAGCGGCGTCCTCCTCCTGGAACCGTGTGGAGGAAGAAATGGGCCAGTTCCTGTGCAATGCTTCCCCCGCGCCGCGGGAACACGGGAAGTGTTGACCTTGGGCCGTGATTGCAGTAGCGCCCGTGGGCAATCCCACCCATCTGTGAGGAGAAGACAGGATTACAGCTGCCGCCCGGGCTCCGCCCCGAAGGGCGTGGCAGACAGAGGCGCCATTCGCGCGCATCTGGCGGCGCCTCCATAAGTGGCCAGGCCCTGCACCAAGCTGCTCCTCGCCGGCTCAGACCTACCTCCAGACGGTCCTACCTCCGGACAGGCCTACCTCCAGACACTGGTTCCAGGCCGCCCGCTCGATGAATGATGGTGAGTCTGCCTTCCAACACGGGCCAAAAGTGCGGGTCTTGGGGTGGGAGGCCAGAAACTTACAGGTGGCCTGGCGGGCGTGGCTCAGTAGTTGAGCGTGGACCTTGAACCAGGAGGTCACGCTTGGATACTGGTCCGAGCACATAGCAGGGTTGTGGGCTCAGTTTGGAGCGTGCAGGAGGCAACCAAAAAAAATTATTCGCTCTCATCATTAATGTTTCTCTCTTTCCCTCTCCCTTTCTCTCTGAAATCAATTATATATATACATATAATTAAATATAGAACTGCCATTTGACCCGGTGATCCCACTTCTGGGAATATATCCTAAGAAACTAGAAACACCAATTAGAAAGCTAATGTACAATAGCTAAGATCTGGAAACAGCACAAGTGCCCATCAGTGGCTAAAAAAAGCTGTGGTGCCTTTACACCGTGGAATACTATGCAGCCTTAAAAAGGAGGGAACTCTTACCCTTTGAGACAGCATGGAGGGACCTGGAGAGTATTAGGCTAAGACAAATAAGCCAGTCAGAGAAAGACGAGTATCACATGATCTCACTCATGTGGAATGTAATGAACAAAAGAAACTGGTGAACAAAATAGATCCAGAGACATGGAAATGTGGAACAGACTGTGGAACCTCAGAGGGAAGGCAGGGGAGAGTGGGTATGTGGGTGGGAAGAGAGCAACCAAAGAATTTGGATGCATATATGTGTAACCCATGGACACAGACAATAGTGTGGTGAAGGCCTGGGATGGCGGTGGGGACAAGCAAGAAGGGATTAGTGGGGGGAGGGGGAGATTTATATAATACTTTCAGCAATAAAGATTAAAAAAAAAAAAAAAGATCAGGCCCGGCCGGGGAGGCTTAGTGGTTGGATGTTCCTCTCTCTCTCTCTCTCTCTCTCTCTCTCTCTCTCCTTCTCCCTCTCCCTCCCTTCCTCTCTGAAATCAGTAAAAGCATATATTTTTTAAAAACATATTTTATTGATTTTTGACAGAGAGGAAGGTAGAGGGATAGAGAGCTAGAAACATAGATCAGCTGCCTCCTGCACACCCCCCCATGGGGGACGTGCCTGCAACCAAGGTACATGCCCTTGACCGGAATCGAACCTGGGACCTTTCAGTCCGAAGGCCGACACTCTATCCACTGAGCCAAACCGGTTTCGGCTATTTCTATTTATTATTAAATTTTTTAAAAAATATGTTTTGCCGAAACTGGTTTGGCTCAGTGGATAGAGCGTCGGCCTGCAGACTGAAAGGTCCCAGGTTCGATTCCGGTCAAGGGCATGTACCTTGGTTTCGGGCACATCCCCAGTAGGGGGTGTGCAAGAGGCAGCTGATCGATGTTCCTAACTCTCTATTCCTCTCTCTTCCTCTATGTAAAAAATCAATAAAATATATTTTTTAAAAATTAAAAATAAATAAAGACCAGGAGGATGGGACTGACATCCTTCTTTCCTTCCCTCCTTCTTTTCTTTTTTCCCCCAGAAAACCCTTTTCTCTTTATTTTCCCCAGCTTTATTGAGGTATAATTGACAAACTCACATATATTTAAAGTGTAGCTATACAGGGTTGTTCCAATAATGTATACACACTAATAGCTAATAGCTTCATTGATGTTTCTTTTCAGATTTAACCCCCTAGAATTAATAATTATTCAGTGTGTATACATTTGGGGGGACACTCTGCATATACAACATGATGATTTGATATGTGTGTAAGTTGTGAAATGATTGCCACAATCAAGGTAATTAACACATTCATCATCTCAGGTGCTTACCTTTTTGTTTTTGGTGAGAATGCTGAAGATCTACTCTTAGCAAATTTCAAGTATATAATACAGCATTATTAATGACTAGTAGCCCGTTTGCACGAAGATTCGTGCAATAGACCTTCATTCACCTGGCTGCCTGCACCAGTTTTCTGCCGGCACCGGGGACCCAGGCCTTGGCTGTGGCCACGGCCTTCTGCCTTCTTTCAGGGTCGGGGCTTGGCCCCTGGAGGTGGCCTTGTGCTCAGCCGCACCCAACATCCCTGCTAAGGATCGCAGGAGCCGACCCGAAGTGGTTTCCTGCGATCCGTGCAGGCTCCCCGCTGGTGCCCAAGGCCAGGAAAGCCTCAGGCGGCTTTCCCGGCCTTGGGCTCCGCCACACCCCAACGTCCCTGCAACGGTTTCCTGGTGGGCTTGGTTGGTGGGCATGGCTTGGGCATAGCGAAGGTGCGGTCAATTTGCATATTTGTCTATTATAAGGTAAGATATTATAAGGTAAGATGATCATCATGCTGTACATTGATCCTCAGAACTAATTCATCTCATAACTGAAGTTTATACCCTTTGATGTTTTACCAACATTCCCTTTTCTCCACCCTCCCCCATTCTACTCTTTGATTATGAGTTCAACTTCTTTAAAATTCATCTTTATTGTTGAAAGTATTACAGCTGTTCCCTTTATTTCCTCCTCGGCTTTTTTTTTTTCTATATTCCACATATGCGATACAGTATTTGACTTTCTCTGTCTGACTTATTTCACATATTGTAATGCCCCCAGGTTCATCCATGTTATTGCAAATGACAGGGTTTCCTTTCTGTGTATGGCTGAATAACATTCCATTGTATGTATACCACATTTTTTAAATCCATTCATCATTGACCGTCACTTAGGCTGTTTTCATATCTTAGCTACTGTAAATAATGCTACAGAGAACATGGGTGTTTAGCTATCTCTTCAGTATACTGAATTCATTTCCTTCGGATAAATACCCAGAAGTGGAATGACTGGATCATATGGCAGTTCTCTTATTTATTCTTTTAGGAACTCCCATACTTTATGGACCAACTTGCATTTCCAACAGTGCACAAGGGCTCCCTTTTTACATCCTTCCTAGGATCCCTGGGAATATCCAGGGAGGTCTCTGAGGAAAATGTCCACAGTGGGTGCAGGTCTATGAGCACCCTGAGCCAGGCAGGCCCAATTCTAGTTAAGAGTCTTCCACTGGGGTCAAGTAACTTCCCTTCCCTGCGTCTCTGTTCTCTTCTTTGAAATGGGATTAATCGTGGCTCTTATCTTCTAAGATCCTGGTGGGAATGAGATGAGGTTACACGTTTGAAAGTTCATTAACGCAACCAAACTTACAGTACCATTCCTGGGAGGCAGGGCATCTTCGGGAAAGTCTCTGGGGCAAAATCTCTTGCAGGGGATGATGGGGTATTCGTGCATTCATCTAGATTCCCATCTCCACGGGTAAATAGGAGAAGCACAATAGGAGTTTACATTTTAGAAATGTTATTCTGACTGTGGAGGGGATTGGGTGGTGGTGGGGGGGATTGGGTACACTGGATAGAGCCAATTTCAAACCCAGGCAAATGCAGGCTTTTAGGCAAAAGATGATGGTGGCTAGACTAGGATCGGGTCAGCAGGGATGGAAAGGAAGGGTTGTGTGGGATTGGGATTTGAGTTAGGTAGGATCCCTGAACTTATAACATTTTTGCAGGAAACCACAGGTGAAGATCTAGTTCAGTTATCAGGCAACTGCGAAGAGACTCACTCTTTACCTCCGGAAATTGTGGAGTTCCTCGAGGACTACTGTGAGACACATGAGTCAAGAACTCCAGCTGCAACAGAGCCACAGATCTATACCCCTCTGACTGCCCGTGGTGACGAGAGCCAACATGAGTCCATCCAGAACCAGGTGATGACTCCTATGAGGCCCAAAGTGATGATTTCTGCATATTCGAATATCCCTGGGACAGTGCTTGACCAGAACTCAACAACATTCCCTGTCAATGCCTTTGGTATACCCCCTGGAGAACTAAGTGAGACTGCCTCCATGGACCAGAAGATGACCTCCTTTGATCAGAAAAAACCCACAGCAACCTCCTGGATGATAGGTGCTACTGACAACCCAAAGACATTGTTCACCGATTGCCAAAAGACAACCATCACTGCAAACAACATGACAATCTCCAAAGAAGGTAGCCAGATGAAGGCCCTCAGTGATGAACAGACTGTCTATGGAGGCCAGATCCCCTTCAGTGGGGACCAGACCCGTTATGGAGGCCAGATCCCCTTCAGTGGGGACCAGACCTGTTATGGAGGCCAGATCCCCTTCAGTGGGGACCGCACCCGTTATGGAGGCCAGATCCCTTTCAGTGGGGGCCAGACCCGTTATGGAGGCCAGATCCCCTTCAGTGGGGACCGCACCCATTATGGAGGCCAGATCCCTTTCAGTGGGGGCCAGACCCGTTATGGAGGCCAGGTGCACTTAGGTGGAGACCATACCCGTTATGAAGGCCAGATCACCTTCAGTGGGGACTGGATTCGTTATGGAGGCCAGATCACCTTCAGTGCGGACCCGATCCGTCATGGAGGCCAGATGTTCTTAGGTGGGGACCAGACCCGTTATGGAGGCCAGATCCCCTTCAGTGGGGACCAGACCCGTTATGGAGGCCAGATGTTCTTAGGTGGGGACCAGACCTGTTATGGAGGCCAGATCCCCTTCAGTAGGGACCAGACCCATTATGGAGGCCAGATGTTCTTAGGTGGGGACCAGACCCATTATGGAGGCCAGATCCCCTTCAGTGGGGACCAGACCTCTTATGGGGGCCAGATGGCAGCTCTTAAAGGGGGCTATCCAGTGACCTTCACTTGTAACCAGACCTTCACTGGGGGCCAGGTGACAACATACAACAGTGACCAGACTCTCTATGGGGGTCAGATGGTGACCCTTAAGGGGGACCAGATGAGAGCTTTCAATGATGACCACACTCTCTATGGAAGCCATATGATGCCATGTCAATCGTCATCATTGCCATACCCAGGATTACTGTACTGTTCAAGTTCCCATTTGACCCAAGGACAATGCCTGGAAGAGCAGAAGTCAGAACTCAAAACCCAGAGATGTCAGTTCAAGAAGAATCTTGACATTTCAAAGCCCTACATTTGCACGTACCAGGACTGTAAGAAGTCATATTCAAAGTATTCCTATCTCCAAATCCATAAGCGCAAACACACTGGTGAGTAAGGGTTAAGGGTTAAAGGTGACAGATAAATCTAAAGATTTGTACCTTTACAAAGCTTTGGGGTCATTTGAAATTGTTGTCCCTTTAAGACTGGAACCCTAGCCTGGCCAGTGTGGCTCAGTTGGTTGAGTATTGTCCCGTGCACCAGTTTGATTCCTGGTCAGGGCACATGCCAGGGTTACAGGCTCAATCCCCAGTAGGGGTGTGCAGGAGGCAGCAGATCCATGTTTCTCTCTCATTAATTATTCTATCTCTTTCTCCCTCCATCTCTCTAAAATCAATAAAAAATGTTTTTAATTAAAGACTGGGACCCTAGTAGATCCTAGGAAAGGTTGGCAAATGTGAAAGGGTGGATTAAGCAGTCCAAGGGATAAACTCTAGCCCTGAATCAGAGACAACCTGGCTGCAGCCTTTTGTATTGTTGCCTGTGCTGGGATGATGGGAATAAGTGGAGGGATTTGTTTGACCTCTTATGAATGGTTTTAACACTGCCTCTACTGGGACTGTCACTTCATGGACCTCTTCTTAAATCCAACAGACCCCCTCCGTCAACCTCTCTCTCTCTCCTTATCCTCCTGACCCCTACTTCTCCTGTTTTTCTTTTTCTCTTTCTTTCACAGCTTTCTTCCATCCTTCCAGTTCATACTGCCCTCCTTCTCTTCCTCTTTCTTCACTCACCCTCCATTTGTGTGTGTGTGTGTGTGTTTTTGTTGTTGTTTTAAATATATTTTTATTGATTTCAGAGAGGAAGGGAGAGGGAGAGATAGAAACATCAATGATGAGAGAGAATCATTGATTAGTTGCCTTCTGTACATACCACACTGGGGATCGAGCTCCCCACCCAGGCATGTGCCCTGACCAGGAATCAAACTGTGACCTCCTGGTTCATAGGTTGATGCTCAACCACTGAGCCACCCTGGCCGGGCCATTTGTATGTGTGTTTCACTCACCCTATGCAGTCTCCTCTCTGGCTCTCCCTCTCCCACACTAACATACTCAAAACCTTTTTCTTCTCCATTCACTTTCAGCTTCCTTGTACCATGCTACCTGCCGCATGACAAGTCTCTTGTGCTCTGGTTCCAGGGGAGAAGCCCTACAAATGCAACGTGAAGGGATGCACCTGGGAATTCGCCCGTTCAGATGAGCTCAAGAGACACAACAAAAGGCACAGTGGGGAGCGACCCTACACGTGTTCTCTGTGCAGCAGGCGTTTTGCGCGATCTGACCACTTAAAGCAGCACCAGAAAGTCCACCAGTGACTATAAACCCGAACCCGTCAGTCCACAAGAAAACACGATTCTCCCTACTAAGACTTTATGTGCTTAGCACCTAGCACTGTGCCACCGCATTGTAGGTGCTTAGTATTACTTGTAAACTTTTAAGGTTTTTATTTTTTATTTTCTAAAACATAGAAGAAATAGCCCAGCTGGTGTGGTTCAGGGGTTGATTGTCGATCCATGAACCAAGAGGTCACCAGTTTGATTCCTGGTCAGGACAAATGCACAAGTTCAGGGCTCAATCCCAATGGGGTGCGTTCAGGGGACAGCCAATCAATGATCCTCTCTCATCATTGATGTTTCTATCTCTCTTTCCCTCTCTTGCTGAAATCAATAAAAATATATTTTTAAAAAATTTATTTAAAAAGATCTCTCTATCCCTCTCCCTTTCTCTCTAAAGATCAATTTAAAAATTTTTAAAGCATAGAAGAAATACGTGTATGCATTTTAATAGAATCAGAAGCATTTAATCTTTTAATAAGTTGAACCTCCTGCCCTGGCTGTTGTTGCTCAGTTGGTTGAGTGCCATCCTGTGATTTGAGTTCGGTAGGCTCCGAACTGGTTCGATTCCCATTCAGGGCACATGCCCAGGTTATGGGTTCGATCCCAGTCAAGGTGTGTATGGAAAGCAACCAACCAATCAATGTTTCTCTCTCCCTCTAAAATCATTAAAAACATTTTTTTAAAAGTTGAATCTCATAGCTATTTCTTCTCGCAGGCAAAGTGTCTCCTACTCCCCTCCATCTGCTCAATATACTATCAGAATACGGGGGTGGGAAGGGAGGCATTGGAGGAGGGATGGTCTAGTTCTGGCTAACAGGGGAAGGAGCTATCTTTCCCACTGGGCCTGGGCCCTTTGCTTCATTGCTTCTGCTGACATGTCTGCAGCTGGGGTCACCTGCAGCCTGTTTTTCTTTGCATGGACATGGCTTGACACCTGCTTCTGAGGGGTTCAGCCATCTTCCCTCTGACTAAGTCCTCCCATCTCTTGCAGGCCCTGGCCTCTTAGGTCTGGCTTTGACTCCCGTGCAACCCCCAGCTTGTATAATATCTCCGCTGGCACAAAAACAAACAAACACCACAAACCTCTGTGTAAAGTCGTGGATGTCATTTATCCTACTTCATATTTCTAAGGGGGACACTTTGAAAGCTCTTTCCACTCCGAGCTCTAAAAGGGAAATGGACCACAAATACCCAAGGCTTCAATTTGCCCTGCAACGTTCCAGATTCTCCCTGACCTACCCACTCACCTTACAAAGGCCCCAGAAGCTAGATCCCTGAGTCTCTGAAGGACCCAGACAGCATTTTAAACCAGCAGGGTAGGCAGTTATTTCTTTTTCTCCCCCAAGAAGCCAGTATAGTTTTGGGTAGATAACAGTATTAGCCATTGGTAAGTAATTGGGTAGGTTCATGGGTCATCCACGTACCCCACTAAAATGCAGTTCTTTTTTTTTTTTTAAATATATTTTATTGATTTTTTACAGAGAGGAAGAGAGAGAGATAGAGAGTTAGAAACATCGATGAGAGAGAAACATCGATCAGCTGCCTCCTGCACACCCGCTACTGGGGACGTGCCCGCAACCAAGGTACATGCCCTTGACCGGAATCGAACCTGGGACCTTTCAGTCCGCAGGCCGACGCTCTATCCACTGAGCCAAACCGGTTTTGGCAAAATGCAGCAGTTCTTATCAGAGGTTTGGGGCAAAGGCAAGTAGCAGTCCACATAGATAATACATATATACCAATAATACATTCCACCGGGGAGCCATACACAGCAAAGCAGGTGTGTAAAGGCCCGAAATGACCCACTGGGCTTGGGTACCAGTGGTAGTGGCCTCAAACCCAGAACCAGAGAGCTTTATCTGCTTCCCCCGAATCCTGGAGCCAGGGTTTCAGGAATCACAGTCACCTGTGCACAAGCAGCCAAAGCCCAGGAAGTGCATTTGTCTCTCACATCCTCATTGACCCTTGACCTTGGCATAGGGTCTCCAGTTCCCCATGGGGACAGAGGAACCGTGGCCTAACCCCTAATCTTATGTTTGAATGCCGAGAGATCCAGGCAAATTGGCAGTACGCTCCGATTCATCTCTAGGGTCACAGAGAGCCCCAGAAGTGTCCCATGGCCTGGTACTTGGCCCTGAATCCCTCGGTCTATTAATCTCCTCCGTTGAGACTGCCAGTAATCAAATTCAGATCTTTTGGGGAAGGCTTTTGCCCAGTTTGTCCAGGAGAGGGCACTAAGTTATTACTCTTAGCTGCTCTTTCTCCTGGTCAGTCTTTTGCTATTTTGCCAGTTGCCACTGTTTTCATCTCCGGGAATGTGTCAGTTAAGGCTTGGACTGTGTTTTGGACCAATTTATCTGACCTTGAGAAGAGGTTTAAAGGGCCCCGGTGACCAGCACCAGCAGGAACAAATTTGGAAATTTGAGTCTGGCTAACAGTCTTACACCTGCTGTTCTCAGTCCCACACTGTAGACCCACGGGGCCACAAGCATGGCCTGCAGGGATGTTACAGCCTCTGCAAGTGTGGTCCAAACAGGAAACTTGTCAGGGATGAGCCAAACCTTCAGCGTCAAATAGTTCCCGCCGAGGAAGAAGGTTTCAGATATTCACACTCTCTCTTCCACCGCTTCCTCTTCCTCCTAGGGCAAAGTGGCCACTGTCAGGGCTACTTCGAAAGCGGGTTTCGGTAGTAATGTACTCCACAAGGCACTGCTCTCCATCACTAAGTTTAACAAAATGGTATTTTTCATTATGGAAGCAAACTATCCAAGCCACTAAAGGTCTCTTAGTGATTCCAAGAGACTACACTCTCACTGAAGGCATGAGTCATAATAACACGCAGTGTCGCAGGATGTCCTTGGTCCCAGGGACCTGCTGAGAGCCTGTAGTTATTGGATGCAATTCAGCATGTGGGGCTTCTGACCGTTTTTTGGTCCCGCTGCTGCAGGGCCATGAACAGCAGCCGGAGAACTGCTTCTGTAGTTCTCCTTGAGTCCCTATGTTGGATTTCTAGTTTGACCCACTGGGCGAGCCCAGACAGGAATTGGAGGATAAAGAGGACCAATGGCTCCCCATCGGAATGAAGCGTTTCTGCAGCTAATCCACCAGCTCTCACAAAGGCCCACTGGCATGACGGAGAGTGTCCTTGGGACCTCAGGCTTTTTCTTCTTTTTTTTTTCTTTTTTTAATATATTTTATTGACTTTTTAAAGAGAGGAAGGAAGAGGGATAGAAAGCCAGAAACATCGATGAGAGAGAAACATCGACCAGCTGCCTCCTGCACACCCTCTTTGGGGATGTGCTTGCAACCAAGGTACATGCCCTTGACCGGAATCGAACCTGGGACCTTTCAGTCCTCAGGCCGACGCTCTATCCACTGAGCCAAACCGGTTTCGGCAGCTTTTTCTTCTTCCAGAACAGCTTTGTGCTCAATGGGCCACCCTGCTCACATCAGTTTGTTGAGAGGAAGGAAAAAGAATCCAGGTGCAATGAAAGAGGAGGACTGGTAAAAGTGCACAAAAATATAAATCTTTCACGTGACAAAAAATATAGCTAGCTAGCCCTGGCTGGGTGGCTCAACTGGTTGGAGTGCCATCTATACACCAGAAAGGTGGAGGGTTTGATTCCCGGTCAGGGCACACACCTCCAATCCTGCTCTGCACCCAGTGGCTGCTGGGCTGCTAGTTTCGCCGTGACTGTAGCCTGGTGGGTTCGATCCCCAGTCCAGGCACATGTAGGAAGCAAAGGATCGATGTTTCTCCCTCTCTCTCTCTAAAAATCAATAAAAACATATCCTCAGGTGAGGATTTAAAATATAGATAGGTGGTAGATAAAATCAAAAGACAACTGGCAAACTCTTAAAAACGGAGAGAAAAATACACCAAAACCCAGATGGAAAAAAATGGACAATCACAAAAAGTAATGTAATAGTCCATAAATATATGAAAGGAAATATAATTACCATTCACAATTTGAAAAGTGTAAATTAAAACTACAATGAAAGTGAAAGTGGTGGAGTAGGGATGTCCAAAATTTTTCTCCTCCATGTGAGCAATGAGAACACTGGCGAAATTGTTAAAATCATCTTTTTCAGAACTCAGGAAATTAATCAAAGGCTCGCAGCAATCTAGGGAGCATTTATTCAAGAAAAATGGTTGACTATCATCAAGAACAATGTCCCATCTACTCTAGCTCCATAGTGGCTTTGGAACCCACCAGGCTGCAGTCACGGCGAAACTAGCAGCCCAGCAGCCACCGGGTGCAGAGCAGGATTGGAGTTCCTTTAATGCTCCATTTCCAGAAACAGCGCATAGAAGTCTGAGTTGAGGAGACAGAGACAGAAGTTTGAGAAGACTAAGGTGGCTAGAATTTATGAGGCAGAACACTTGAAGGGATAGAGTTTTGCAAAGAGAGTACGCTCAAGATCTGGAGAGGCCCTAGGTGGTTTGGCTCAGTGGATAGAGTGTCAGCCTGAGGACTGAAAGGTCCCGGGTTCGATTCCAATAGGGGGCATGCAGGAGGCAACCAATCAATGATTCTCATCATTGATGCTTCTATCTCTCTTCTTTCCTCTCTGAAATCAATAAAAAATGTATATTTAAAAAAAAAAAGATCTTGAGAAGTGTCCCTGTGAGTCTTTGAGTCCTGACAAAGCATGAGAATTATCCAAGACTAAGAGAAAGATAACTGAAAAGAAGTAGGCAGTACAATTTCTGGAGCTCACACAGGGCTGGGGAAAGTTTGTTTCCACTAGCCAGAATGTAAATATACAGATCAGGCAGAATCCTCAGGGTTTTACCTTAGTAGTGGGGTTAAATTAGCTCTAGAAAAAAAGGAGGTTTGGAACTTGTCCTAAAAAAAAAAGCTTAAAAGCCGCATATAAATAAAAATGTCCTAAGAGGGGAAAAAAGTAAGCCTCAAAGTGATCAAAAACTCTTAACAAATGGCATGCCGGAAGTAAAAGCCAACACTAGTTAAAGGAATAAAACAAAACCCAACAACAAACAATGCAAATTCACTGTTGTCTGGCATCCAGTAAAAATGTATCGACCATTCAAAGAAACAGGAACATAAGGACAATTACCAGGATAAAAATCAATCAACTGATACAGACCCAGAAATGACAAACATGACTTAGCATCTGAGGGCATTAAAATAGCTATTGTGCCCTAGCCGGTTTGGCTCAGTGGATAGAGCGTCGGCCTTCGGACTGAAGGGTCCCAGGTTCGATTCCGGCCAAGGGCACATGCCTTGGTTGTGGGCTCGACCCCCAATAGGGGGCATGCAGAAGGCAGCCAATCAATGATTCTCTCTCATCATTGATGTTTCTATCTCTCTCTTCCTCTCCATTCCTCTCTGAAATCAATAAAGAAATATAAAAAAAATAAAAAAATAAAATAAAATAGCTATTGTAACTATGCTTCATATGTTCAAGAATATAGAGGAAAGTATAACCATGAGAAGGATAGAAGTGGAAAATATAAAAAGGTCCAGACCTTTGGCTAGAGATAAAAAATACAGTATCTGAAGTGAAAGACACACATTTTGGAACTGATAAGACACCGCAGAAGAAAAGATCAGCTAGCTTAAAGATAGCTAGAATGAAACAAAGAAAGAAAAAAGACCGAAAAAATGAACAGAGCATCAGTAACCTGTGGAACAATATCAAGCAGTCTATTATATGAACAGACTATATGTCAGGAGAAAGGGAGGGACAAAAAAAACCTGACAAAACAAAGGCCAAACATTTTACAACTTTTATTAAGACTCTAAGCCTTTAGATTGAAGATCAATGAATCCCAAATAGAATAAACATAGAGTTCAAACTACATTAAACCAATCACTATATTAAGATTAGATACATATATGATAAAAGCAAAGGCAAACATATGTAATACTTTCAACAATAAAGTATTAAAAAAAAAAAGCAAAGGCAAAATTAACCAAAATTCAGGATAGAGGTTATCTCTATGGAGGAGGAGGGGGGGTGATTAGAGAGGGGATGTTCAAAGGCTTCAAATATATTATTTAGTATCTACTTTTTCTCAAGTGACATAATAGGATAGATAATTTTTATTATTCTTTAAATTGCATACATACAAAATAATACTTTTTGCATGTATAACATCATAAAAATAGGAATGAATTAAAGTTTGTCCATTCTTCTGTGCTACCTATAACACAAGCCAAAAACCTGGGAGTCGCCCTAGCCAGCCTGGCTCAGTGGATAGAGCAGTTGTCCCGCCTGCGGACTGAATGGTTGCCGGTTTGATACCGGTCAAGGGCACATGCCTGGGTTTCGGGCTCGGTCCCCAGTGGGAGGCGTGCAAGAGGCAGCCAATCAGTGATTCTCTCTCATCATTGTTGTTTCTGTCCCTCTCTCCCCCTCCCTTCCTCTCTGAAATCAATAAAAATATATTAAAAGAAAAAAAAGAGTGATGATCAAGCCAACAGTAGATGATGGCTGAAAATTTAATTTAAAAAAAAAAAGAAAGAAAAAACCTGGTAGTCATCCTTGACCACACCCTCAACCAAATCCCATAATCACTCCTAAATCGGTCTAATCTTCCACTTTCACACCCTAGTCCAGGCCTCCTTTAACTGTCACCTGGAGCACTGAAACCCTCCCTTTCCCTTAAGGCAGTCAAAGAAACCTTTTTTTTTTTAGGGGTTTATTTTTTTATTTTTGTCCTACAAAAATAATACATTAATAATATTGTTTAAGGTATTACAATAGTAGTACATATGTCTCTTCCCCCCCGTTCCCACTAACCTCCTCCTGGCCTCCCCAGCTTTCCCCCCTTTCCCACATCCCCCCAAAGAAACCATTTTTTAAATGTGATTAACATTTTAGTTTGACTCCAATCTTGCCCAGTTGCATTCAGAAACAACAGAGATAATTACCCAAGACCGAACAGCCAGGAAATGGCAGGAGTCAAAATCTGTTCATCTTTCCCGCCCTTGTGTTGAACAAGATAACACTGGGAAAGGCTTAGCCCAACCTGGCATAGATAGGGCAATCACTGGTTAAAGGAGAGATTGATTTCTCCTCTTCCAATCACCCCCTCACCATGGAAAGAACCTAGTGCCCAGGTGGGAATAAAAGTTACTGGAAACCCAAGTCCTGTAGCCAGCAATTGGGTCACACATGAGCACCCTCTTGTCCCTTTTAAAAGATATATGTACACTTGGAATTTGGGTGGAGGACACCTGGAGGCCTGGCCCAGGTACACTGGGGCCGTCAGAACAGACCAAGGTGGCCATGCAGAACAGAGTTAGGGTGCGGGGAGAGGCAGGCATAGCTAAGGCTCTGGGACTTCCCCAGCTGCCCAGAGCCCAGAATAAGTTCGAGCCCACAGAGATTCAGCTCTTCACCTCAGCAGCTTCAGAATTGTTGTCCGTTATCTCTCTGCCCTACAGCAGGCACCATCATGTTTTGAGTTCTTAGTGTCCGACACTAAGCATGACCGGAGTAGACATCCAGGATATGGCAAGACTGGCTAAGCCCCAGGAGCTCTTCAGGTCTGACTCCGGCACCTCCTCGAGAAGTCTACTTCCCTGACATGCTGTTTCCATTGCACTCAGAAATATGTGCTGAGCCTGGCCAGTGTGGCTCAGTTGGCTGAGCCTGGTCCTGTGCACTGAAAAGCTGCCGGTTTGATTCCCAGTCAGGGCACATCCCCAGGGTTGTGGGTTCACCAATCCCTTGTCAGGGCACCTACGCCTGTCTGACCTCCCCCCAGGGTCACTGCACCCAGGTGGACCTCTCAGCCAAATGAACCGTTAGTCCTGATCCATCTCACTGTGACGTCACCTACCAGTGCTTGGCATCAGACTAAGCACAGGCAACATCACAGAAGGCATCATAGTTAAGAGGTGTACCTCTGGAGTAGACAGATCCTGGTCGGATCTGCCACTTGAGACCTTTGTGAATTCCTCTCAATTGGTTTGCTGGTCAGAAAAATGGCTGGCTGAGAAGTCCAGAAATGATGTTTGAACTACCTGGTTGTCAGGATAGCCTTTATACACTCAACCCAGGGGGAGGAGCTGACCCGGCCTTTTAATAAAAGGCATCTGGTACCTGAGCTCCGTAAGGAGGAGGCGAAGTTATAGTAGGTTTGTTCTTCTGTGCCCCAATCTAATGTCCTCTACCCCCAAGTCACCTAGAAAACAGCCTGAAACAAGAATGAAGCACTAATATTTTATTTGGATGGCGTAAATCCAAGGCACTGAGAGGGAGAAAAGCAAGGCGGGGGGAGAATGGGAGGCAATGCAAGGCCATAGCAGGTAGGTCCTGCTTCACAAGCCTCAAGCACAGCAGGTGTGCTCACTGGCTGCTTGGGACATCTCCCCACTGGCTGCACTGTTCGGAGAAACGGTGTCTTACAGCAATTCGGGGAAGGGAGGAAAGAGGGAATTCATCTGCCTCGGTCTCTCCCAACTCCCATTAGTCAAATGTTACCCAAGAGGATTAACTCCCCCAGGCTTCTGTGTTGCCAGTGGCTCCCTGAAATGCCACATCCCATGCCCTGTGGTGGGGCATTCCATCCAAGTCTGGAAGTGGTGGAAGGAGATAAACCTGGGCATGTGGGTGGTGAGTTCTAGACAGAACCTGAGTCAAAACATAAGATGTATCTCAAACAGTCCAATGGTATTTCTTTCACTTACTAGAAGACCTTTGCCAAGGTCTCGTGGCTAGTAAGCGGCATATTCAGGATGTGAACGTAGCCTGGCTCTGGAAACTGTTGGAAGACCAAGATAAGAATCTTGGATTTTTTTTTTTTTTTATAGCAGGCAAGGAGTCACTGAAGCGTTTCAAGTTGAGTGACATAAAGAGCTTTGTAATAAAGCTTCCAATCTCTACTTTGCTTCCTCTTTCCGTGTAGCTAAACTCAGCAGCAGTAGGTGGCCCCAAAGAGGTAAGGCCAATCCAAGACAGTTTTTGAAGAGTTCCTGATGGGTCCAGCTCCGATGGGCTTCATTCAACACTGCCTCGTATCTTTCTCGGTCTGCAAATAAGCCTAAACCTACTACTAAAGAGACTAGCTGGTCAGAGGCAAGCAGCATGCGCGTGGAGAAGCCAAAATGAAGGGAAGAGGAGGTTGACCTAAAGATCAGGAGCAGGAGGACCAGCTCTCTCTTCATCGTTGGCCTGTGGGCTGGGGGATCCTGGCGCCCGCAGATGAGTCCTTTGGTGTTGCCGGAGATGGTCAGATCTCATGAACTCTCGGCCGCACTGATCACATCTGTGTGGCCGGTATTTGGTGTGTATCCGCATGTGCCGTCCAAGCTCATCAGAACGGAAGAAAGACCACGTACAGCCTTCCCACTGACATTTATAGGGCCTCTCACCTGGGAAGGGACAGTGACAAGGGAGAGAAGGAATTAGCAGAGGAATTCAGGCCCGCAGGTGAGAAGGAAGGGGGCTGACGCTATGCGGCAGAGCCGTCACGGTTGAGGAATCAACGGGAAAACAGTGAAGAGGCAACACAGTCAGCAGCCCCCATCACCTTGATACAGTCCTGCCGGACCGTGGGAAAGCAAGTGGGTAAGGACCGTATAGCTTGGTCCCAACATTGAAGGAAGACAGGCTAATCACCAACCGTTACAAACCAGCAAAGCCCAGAGACCCCTCCCTCCCAGCCCACCTGTCGGACACCTCATTTACCTGTGTGTTTGCGCTGGTGACTCAGGAGGTGGGAGCGCTTGGTGTAAGCTTTCCCACAGTTCTCGTAGGGGCAGCAGTAAGGCCTTGCCATCGGGGATCTGCTCCTGCAGGCCCTTTCCGGGGCCCCGACATTCTGCTCTGCTCTTTGTGGCGCAGGCATAGGCTGCTCGGCCAGGAAGGGGTCTTCCTGGGAGGCTGGCTGGCTAACGAAAGAGTCCTGGGATTCTAAAGTCAGCAATGACGGGGAGCCAGCTGGGGGCATTCCACAGTTGTGGGGATCTCTAGGGGGCAACATCGGAGCCAAAGAGGGAATCCCAGCCTGGCCCCCAGCAGAAGGCACAGGGGCAGGCAATAACATTGTAGGTGTTAAAGAGTCTCTATTAGAAGGTACTGGAGGATGGCCAGAATAATGCATTGTTGGTGTCCTAATGTGGGACATTGTGACTGGTGGTCCACTGCGGGGCATGTTCAGATTTCCACTGAAGGTCATGGCCATCCCTGGAATATTGGGCTCTCCAAAGGACATCATCTGGGACCCGTCGAAGGCATGAGTCATTCCTGGTTGAGAGGGGGACATTCTCTGACAGTAAACCATTTGGGAAGGAGGGAGAGTCACTTGGGGGCAATAGTTCACACTACCCTCAGTCAGCAACACATTGAACTGTGGCCCCATTTCATCTGCATTCTGCCTGGGCTCCTGAGCAGAAACCAAGGGCATCCTCTCCAGCTGTGGGCTCTGAAGGAGGTGTTGAATGCCTGAGGAGTCATGGTCCCAAGAGGTGTGCACTCCACTGCTTTCGGGTGATGGAGACGTGTCCGAGATGCACATGGGCTTCTCGGTATCCTGGGAGAGAGAGGGAGAGTCAGATGAGGTGAATCCCAGCTCCCATTCCAGTTCCACCTGTCCCTCCCGGATCCAGGCCACACCCGGATCCAGGCCCCCACCATCTCTAGTCGGAATTATCCTGCCTCCAGGCCATTCTCCAGTCTGGGCTTTTCTTCTACTTTGTATAATCCTCTCCTATGTGATGTTATTTGGTTTGTTTTTTATTGACTTCCGAAAGAGAGGAAGGGAGAGACAGACAGACAGAACAACGAGGTGAGAAAGAAACAAAAGGATTGCCTCCCCTTTGTGCCCGAACCGGGGATCAAATTCAACCTTTTAGTGCACAGGAGGACCCGCTAACTAACAGACACCTGGCTCCAGCTTGGGCTTTTCTAAGATGCAGGTCTGGCTGATAGGATGGTGGAAGCTTAGGTGTGACTTATGCCACTTTGCCTGTTTATTATTCCGTAAAAAAACAACAAAGACAGTAAATAAAATATTCCACAAACTACACCTTCAACAGAACTCTGAGAAAACCCTCAAGCTCCAGATTACATGCAAGTGTGAGGATGAAAGAACATCCCAAACCAGCAGGCTGAGTGCAGAAAGCCACAAAGGTAAGAATAGAGGCTTCAGCCCTAGCCAGTTTGGCTCAGTGGTTAGAGTAAAGCCGGGGCTTCGAGGGAAGCTCAGGTCCCAGGTGCCGGAGGGAAGCTGGTGCTGGCAGCTGGGGGAAGGAAGGCCTACTCTTGCATAAATTTCGTGCATCGGGCCTCTAGTATGCCTATAAGAATTGAAAGCAGCAACTGGGACAGATATTCATACCCCCATGTTCAGAGCGGCATTTTTCACAATAGCCAAAATTTGGAAGCAACCCAAGTGTCCATCAAATGATGAATGGATAAACAAATGTGGTATATCCATACAATAGAATATTACTCAGCCTTAAAATGGAAGGAAATTCTGACACCAGATTTAACTTGAATGAACCGTGAAGATATTATGCTAAATAGAATACACCAGTCACAAAAGGACAAATAATGTATGATTCCATTTACATGAAGTACTTAAGTCAAATCCAAAGAGACAGAAAGTAGAATGGTGGTTGCCAGAGACTGGGAGGTGAGGGGGATTGGGAAGTCACTGTTTAATGGTTAGGGAGTTCCAGTTTGGGAAGATGAAAAAAGTTCTAGAGATAGATGGTGGTGATGGTTATCCGATAAAATGTTAAATGTGCTTAATGCCACCGAACTATATACACGTAACATGGCTATGATGATATTTTTGTATTACGTAGATTTTACCACAATTTCAAAAAACGTTTTTTAAAAAAGACACTGGCCAAATTTGTGAAAGTTTGAGAATCAAAAATAATGATTGTTGATTTTAATAGAAATTAAAATGGTATCAAGCTAAATGATACCATGAGAACGCAATCTGATAAATCTAGAAAAAGGGAACATTCTATAAAACAAAAATCAGGAACATGAAAAAAGGAGTTAGTCACCAAATGATTCCAGTTGTTTAAGAAAAATCCTACTTTGCAGAAGAAGACAAATTAATAAATGTAGAAGGAATGGTGGAATTGCAAAATCATTATTTTACAACCCCTAATGAAACTTTTGATTGAGGAAAAATTAGTATTTGGTTGAAACCAATAGGTAAATACTTGGTGGGGAACTGGGACATTTGGGTGCTTCAAAGGTAACAGTACACAGATTATGTTCTGACTCAAGGCTAAAGATAAGCTTGAATAGAGATCAGGCTTTTCCCTACCTCAGAGTTCAAGGCCAAGCCTAGCGTCACCAAGTGTGGAGAGCCAGATGCAATGCAAGGTGAAGCTTACTGTACCCATGAGACATTCTTACTGAAAATCAAGAATCCAGTTAAGCTTTAACCTTTTGCACTCGGATGTCGAGTGTGGCGGTTATTGAATGTATCAATAATTTGAAATATAAAAAAATCCAAATAAATAAGTTTGTATGAAAAGAAACTCCAGTTTTTTATTCTACTGCCGCACTTTGTAAAATCTGGGGTATTTAAAAAATTAAATCCCGAGTAGAATAAAGGAATCGAGAGAAAAAAGCAAGCGAGTGCAAAGGGTTAAGACCTAACTCTAATTTAGAGGTAATACAAGAGACAGAATATCAAGCTAGATTATATCATGAGAAAGCAACCTGATAAATCCAGAAAAAGGAACATTCTATAAGACAAAAATCAGGATCATGAAGAAAAAAAAAAAAAAAGGAAAGTTAATAAGAAAAAAAGAAAACTATTCCAATTTCAAAGATTCCCAAAAGGACGTAATAACCAGACACCGTGTGTGGTCTTAAATTGAGTCCTGGTTGGGACAAGGCAGCTAAAAGGACATTTTAGAGACAACTAGGGGAATCTGAATAAGCCTTACACTAAGAGGTAATTAAGCGATTGTCATTCATTTTTATAGATTTAATAATGTTTTGACTATGGAGGGGGGATTTAAAAACCCTTCAAGTGTGAGGGAGATCCTGTTTTATTCTCCACTCTATGCTCAGCAACTAGCATAAGTAAACACATACACAATAGGCCCCAGATAAAGGTCTATTGCGTGGCATTTGGGAGATGTTCATCCCCTTTTCCCTCACTCTCAGTAGTGGCCCTCTTTGGTTTTTGTTATCCTCACAGGCAGACGTCTTGGGAAGAGTCTAAACTCCCCTTTACCACTTCCTCCATTATTATTGCCCCCAAATTCCCTGCATCGCTCCACAGAGCCAACGTGCATAAAGGCACTGATGACCTCCAGGCACTGAGTCCAAAACCGCGTGGACTCCTCTTTGCTTGACCTCTCAGGAGTGGCTGAGATTACGGGCCCACCCTTCTAGACGTGTTTCCTTCCCTGGGCCTCGAACGCGCACGGCAGGAACACCTTACACAGGTGCCGGCTTCCTCCTTCCCTTCGGCCTGGCCCTCCTCCTCCTGTCTCCTTTGCTGGGCAATCTTTCTCATGCTAATGATGCATTTCTGTTTATATTCCAATTATTCTTTAAACAGTAGCTCCAGGGCAGATCTCCCCAGAATCCTCCAGCTGCCTACAGCTTTGGCCATTTGAATGACTCACCGGCCTTTTGGACTGTGTCCAAAACTCCCGATTAGCCTTACCCACCCCCCAAGTCACCCCCAGGGAGGAAACAAAAAACAAAAAAAAACTTAAACCTGTTTTCTTCTCATCCTTTCCTCTCTTTTTGAGAATGTCACCACTCTCCTCACCTAACTGTGCAGCCAGAAATCTGTTAAGTTGTCCTGCATGCCTCCCTCACCACCTAGATCCAAGTAATTACCGATGGTTGCGGTGTCCACCTGCAAAACCTCTCCGGGACCTCCATCTCCACTGTCTCCTCCCGAGCGAGGCCGCCATTTCCATTTGCACTTGGATGATCACAATAGCTTTCTAACTGTTGCCTTGAATTCTGCCTACAGCTGCCCAGGCACTCTTTTTAAATATGCAAATCGTACAGTGGTTCAACCCGTCAATGGCTTCCTACTGGTTTTGCAATAACCCACTCAAGGCCTGCATGCCCTCAGTGGTGTGCTGGGATCCCTGCCTCCCCTTCCCTTCCCTTGGGCCACACTCTTGACCGGCCTCACAGCCCATCTTTCACTTCCTCCAAGGTGGGGGCATGCGGTCTGCTCTCAGGTCTCCCGTCCCAGACCACGTCCCCAGCTACCTCTCCGCGTCCTAAACCCGACCACACACCTCTGCTATTCGCTCCCGTGGCCCCCGTACTTCTCCGCCACAATTTGTGCACCTCGAGTCATTCGGTGATTTCTCAACACAATGGTATCATGTCTTATGGAAAACTCACCATGTATCCCCGTGTTCTGGTAAAGGCCTGACACTTTGTAGGGCTCCCGTGAGTATTTTTTGCTCCCTGGATACATCCCACCGACTTCCTAACTTGGCCTTCTTTCCTCAGTAGGCAAGTCCCCCTCCTGGAAGCTACCTGGAACCCTCTACCTCAGTGAGTAGTCACTGAATAAACGTGATTTTTATTTTTTTTTTTTGGTAGATGTAGACGGCAATGTCCATGTTGCAGAAAGACTGCACTGCTTTTCAATTACAGTTTACATCCAATATAAAAGACACGTGATCTAGCATCCCTCCCAACCCCCTCCCTCGAACTCCCGAAGCCCCAACTTCCCTCCCCTCCCCTCCCCTCCCGCAGCCTCCTTTCCCCGCCGCCGCCCGCCCGCCCCTGCCACCTGGTGCGGGGCCACCGGCCACTGGTCCGCGCGCTCCATCTCAGCCTGGGATCCGTGCACCGCGGAGCTGAGTGCGAGTCCAGCCACGTCCGAGCCGAGCTGAGCCGCGCTGCCTCGGCGTCGCAGGTCGCGTGTCGCGGGTCTCCACGCCACAATCACAGCGCTCCATTTCTACCTCCCGCCGCGCGGGGGCGGGGCCGGGGCCGCACCCACCGCCCACCTGGGCCCCGCCCCGCGCCTCCGGGCCGCGACCTTCACCGCGGCTCTCGTCTTCTGTCTGCCCCACACCCTTCCCCATCCACCCTGCAGTCTGAGCGGCTCTGTTTGGCCCACATGGGGTTGAAGGCACTGAGGTCTCAGACTCCGGCCAGGCCTGTTGACCTCTGAATGGGAAGGAGGCTGGAGAGAGTGGCAGGTGGGGCTGTAGGGCTTCTGCAGACGGGAGACCCCCACCCCCACCCCAACCCTCCACCCAACCAGGTTAGGGCTCTTGACATAAGCCCCTGGATCTTCTCCGCCGGGTACTGCGGTCCCACCTGCGCACAGACCCAAAGCTGGGAGCTCCGTGCTGCCATGAATGTCTCTAGTCGACCATAGGCGTGGAGTCCCTATCCTGTGTCAGTCACTGTGTTTTGGAACTAGGGACACAGCGGCAAACAAGACAGAACAAAAGTTCTTGCTCTCAAGGAATTTTCATCCTAAATGTGCAAACAAGACATGGATATAATAAAGTCAATAATGTAATTTAGGATGGTGGCGAGCGCTATGGAGAAAACATAGTAAGAGAAATGTGAGCTGAGAACGAGCTAAAGTAGCTCTCCAGGAAAAAGAAGTCATTGCTTGGTGGGTGCTGATGTTGGTGATTAGAGGATATCTTAAAATTAAATGAGACAGCCCTAGCCGGTTTGGCTCAGTGGATAGAGCGTCGGCCTGCGGACTCAAGGGTCCCAGGTTCCATTCCGGTCAAGGGCATGTACCTTGGTTGCGGGCACGTCCCCAGCAGGGGGTGTGCAGGAGGCAGCTGATCGATGTTTCTAACTTTCTATCCCTCTCCCTTCCTCTCTGTAAAAAAATCAATAAAATATATTTTTAAAAAAATTAAATGAGACAGGCTTGGTAATGGATTAGAGTGGTAAAGAGCTGGGAGGAAAGAGGAATCAAAGATGATCCTTAGCCGAAGCCGGTTTGGCTCAGTGGATAGAGCGTCGGCCTGCGGACTGAAGGGTCCCGGGTTCGATTCCGGTCAAGGGCATGTACCTTGGTTGCGGGCACATCCCCAGTGGGGGGTGTGCAGGAGGCAGCTGATTGATGTTTCTCTCTCATCGATGTTTCTAACTCTCTATCCCTCTCTCTTCCTCTCTGTAAAAAATCAATAAAATATATTTAAAAATAAAAAGATGATCCTTAGATTTTTGGCTTGAGCAACTGAATGGTGACTGCACCATTGATGATATGGAAAAATGGGAAGCAGAGCAATTGTTTAGAATTTACACTGACAAAAGATTATTTAGAGAGGAGTATTTTATCGCAGACATTACTTAAAATTCCTGGCCCACAGTAATGAAAAGCAGATCAACTTTTAGTCGGGTATTATTTTAAGCTCTCTACAGATATGCACTCCCTTATAGCCGGCACCTGGGACTGCTGCTCTTCCATTTCTCCCATCTACTAACTCCACTTTTTTTTTTTTTGTATTGTTCTTATTTTTTTTGTTGTAAAAATTTTTTTTTGCCATTTTTATAAAAAATATGCCCGGGCCTGTGTGGCTAAGTGGTTGAAGTGTCAGCCTACACACCAAAGGGTCTCAGGTTCGATTCCTAGTCAAGGGCACATATCCAGGTTGCAGGTTCAATCCCCTGCCCTCATCCGTGTTTCTTGTCTCTCTCACATGGATGTTTCTCTCTCTCTCTCTCTCTCTCTCTCTCTCTCTCTCTCTCTCCCTCTCTCCCCTCTCCCTCCTACTCTCTCAAAAAAAAAGAAAAATCAATGGAAAAATTTACATGGGTGAAAATTAACAACAAAAAGCATATATATGCTGTATATGTGTGTGTGTATTATACATTTGATATTGTTTTGTATTATTCCAGGTGTACAGCACAGTAGTTAGACAATCACATACTATACACAGTGGTACTCTCTCTTTCTCAGCTGTGGTCACCTCTTCCAGGAAGCCTTTGCTGCCCTCCTCAAACACACACGGTCATGCCCTTCCTTCTTCCAGGGCTGTCCTCTAGGGAACCTTAGGGATCAGTTGGAACTTATCTCCACGTGACCATTGAGTGTGGTCAGGAAACTTTTCTAACTTCATCTGGTTAAGAGGTGAAGTCTGGAGTTAGGGCAGTGATGGGCAACCTTTTGAGCTTGGTGTGTCAAACTTCGTCAAAAAACTGAGCATAACTCGGGTAGTGTGTCACTTTGAGGAAAAAACATTATTTCGCAAATGTTTCATCCTCAGGAGCAGCAAATGTTTCATCCTCGGCATGCGGCCGCCTCAGCGGCCGCGTGTCATCAGAAATGGCTACGCGTGTCAGTGCTGACACGTGTGTCAAAGGTTCGCCATCACTGAGTTAGGGCCTGGGTTTGAATTCCAGCGTTGGCTCTGGTTCTGAGATTTTGGGATCTTCGATTTAAACTTTCTAATTCTCATTGTTTACTAGCCACCAGCAGTAAAGGTATTAGCCTTGTGGTTTATTATCTATTAATTCTATCCACTGATAATTCATTTATTCCATTAAACCCCCTCCCCCCAGGACAAGGCAGGACCAGATATGGCTAATTCAGTTTCAGTTTTGTTTTTTTAATATACTTTTATTGATTTCAGAAAGGAAGGGAGAAGGGGAGAGATATAGAAACATCAAGGAGAATCATTGATCAGCTGCCTCCTGCACGCCCCCTACTGGGAATCAAGCTCACAACCCTTCAGTTCACAGGTGGACACTATCCACTGAGCCAAAGCAGCTAGGGCACCCTTCAGCTTGTTTATCTAGAGCCTATTTTGATGGTGGACATCTGGAACCCCAAGGCTCCTGGGGAAGAGTTACTCTGCGATCCAGCCCCTGCCCCAACCCAAAACTATACCCCCTTATCTGCTGACTGTCCTACAGAACCATGCTGGGGCCTGGGAATGACTCGGGGACAGACATGTCCCCTAGTTCTCCCTGTCACCCTCCCAGAACCTGGATCATTCTAGTCCTGGGTCAGTGAGCTGTCCATCCACCTACTGCTCTCAAGGAAGGAGGGGGTCTTGAGAAACTCATGATAGATTGTTCTTAATGTCTCACCTCCCCATCCTCTCTCTGAAGGAGAAACTAGTTACTTTGGTAAAGATTATAATGAGGTGACTGAGGCTTGTACCAGGAGCAACTGTGGCTGAGGAGTATATTGTACATCAGAATGTTAACATCAGCTGTTCTCTTCATGAGAAAACAAAAGCCAATCTTAAAAATCAAACTGAAATGTATGTTTGTATTATACCCTACACGGTAAAAATCAGGAAACAGCGTGTTCATTACGAAGGCAACTCTCCAGGTCAGTCTAAGGATTAAACCTGGCTCGATTACGTGGACTGGGGTTTTGTATAAAATTGCTTTTGTGCTAGTAGTGTCTATGAGCAAGGGTTTTTGTTTTGTTTTGTCTAACCCATTTAAAGTGTTAGAAGCCCTGCTGCTTTGTTTGCTGGGAGTTTGGACAACACTGGATTTATGGAAGCTCTTGTTAGTATCTATAAACCAATCAGAACAAATCTACTTTCATTTGAGTTTTCATAATCTAATTTGAGGTGGGTTTTTTGTTCGGTTGTTTTTAATCCTCTCCCAAGGATATTTTTCCATTGATTTTTAGAGAGAGGGAAACAGAGAGAAATATCGATGTGAGAGAAACACATCAATTGGTTGCCTCCAGCCTGAGCCGGGCCAGGGCCAGGGCCGGGGAGGAGCCTGCCATGGAGGTATGTGCCCTTGACCAAATCTAACCCCGGACCCTTCGGTTCACAGGCCGAAGCTCTATCCACTGAGCCAAACCAGTTAGAGCCATAATCTAATTTATTAGTACCCTTAGGAGGCAGAAATAGATTCCACGCTTGCACCATGAGATTTAAGGCTTTACTCATTTATAGGCTTACAGATGCCCAGAGTTCAACTTTACAACTTCCGTCACTACTCAGAACCACAAAAACTCTGGACACAGAACCAGTCCAGATCTCAAAGGGCTCTTCTCCCTTCCACCGGGCACAAAATATTTTAGTGATTCCATCTCTTAAATCAACAATCAGAGGAACAAAAAGAACTAACAAACCAGATTCTCACCCCACAGAGAGACCTCACCCTCCACCCAGCAGAGATCAGCAATGGTCAAACCATAAAGCCAGCTCCTGACCACTGCTGCTCTCCGTGGGGAAAACGCATTGGCAATTAGGCTCTGTATACACAGACTGCCCTCTTAGCAGTCAGTCTAGCCTGGCCAAGGGGTCTTTACCCTCTTGTAAAGGAGGATTTTCCACCTCCTGAAAGGGCAAAGCCTAGTTCTCCCCTTTTCCGTCTCTATTCCCTGTGTCTCCTCTACTTTTACACGGAACACTTCACTTTCCCACCACGCAATCTCCAACACTGGCTGGGTGTTCTACAATTTAACTCAATTCTGACGCTGTCTACACAGAGACAGCATCAGATTCTACAGGTGGAGGACTCCGCCTTACAAGACTGCCCCCAGGTGCAAGCCCAGTTGTCACCAAGGGCTTCTGTCCTACCGGCTATGGGTGGGAGGTTCCAACAACCCCTTCCTTGGGTCTGATTATTTACTAGAGCGGCTCACAGAACTCAGGGAAACATTTTACTTACTAGATCGCTGGTTTATTGTAAATGGGCACAACTTAGAAACAGCAAGCTGTAAAAGGTTCACAGATTAAGGTATGGGTAAGGGGGCGGAGCTTCCACACTCTCCAAGTGCACCCCTCTCCCTGCATCTCCACATTCCACCAACCTGGGAACTCTCTGAACCCTGTCCTTCCCAGTTTCTATGGAGGCTCCATTACACAGGTATGACTGACTAAATCATTGGCCATCGGAGATGGACTCAACCTCCAGCCCCTCTCCCCTCTCTGGATGTCAGGGGTATGGGACTGAAAGTGCCAACCCTAATCACCTGGTGAGTTCTCTGGGCACAGCCCCAGGAATCCCAAATCACCTCATTAACACAACAATAGACACGTTTCTATTTCCGTCACTTAGGAAATTCCAAGGGTTTTCAGAGCTCTGTGCCAGAAACCTGGACCAAGATTTTATATATAGATATACTAGAGGCCCAGTGCACGAATTCGTGCACGGGTGTGGTCCCTTGGTGTGCCCTGCGGGGATGGGGCCGAAACCAGCAGTCCAATGCTGCCTGCCGCTCCTGCCTGCTGCTCCCACGCATTCGGGCCCGCTCAGTCCTGATAGGGAGAGGCTCGCGCCTCCGCAGCCCATCCTGGTCCTGAGCCGGGTATCAGCCCTCTGGGTGGGCAGTGGGACGCCCTTGTCAGCCCAGGATCGGGATCCGTCCTGCTAACATTCACACCGATTGTTCGGGAGCACTTAGTTGCCGCTTTTATATCGGTTCTTCCTTGTGGAGCATCGAGGGAGGGGACGCAGCTGCAGTGCCCGAAGCTGACTTCCAGGAGGCCGGTGGTGCTGTCAGGATCCTGCCGGCGGCACGGTCCGTTGGTGCCTGGCCCGTTCTCCAGAGATTGGACCTGCAGGACTACTGAGGGAGTGAGTGGCTGCTGCCTGGCTGGTGGGCCACTAGGGTTGGTCAGCTGAGCAGCACTCTCACTGTGGGAGCGCACTGCCCGCACTGCCCGCGTCATAGCAACCAGTCATAGCGACCAGTCTACCGGCAACTCCAAATCATGGGGTATAGGCTGCTCCATTGTAGCACCCTCTTGTTACCGGGCCATCTCTCCAGTATCCTTTCTTACTGCTCAACCAGTCACAGAAAGCAGACCAAATCCACTGCACATCCAGCATGGGCCTGGATGACACGCCAGCCTCCTTGCGATTACCTCCAACATCCTTACAAGTGATTCTCTTACACCTGCTCTCGGCAGGGCTATGAAATCTCCTCCTCCTCCCTCACGCGAAAGTCAAAGAAAAGCCAGGGCTCTCCTCCCTTGGTCAGAGACTCAAGTGCATCTGACCGACCTGCTACAAAAGCACGTTTCCCTCTCTCCTTTCCTTTCTTCTGCTTACGTGCAGATGGGGAGTTTGGGATGATGGTTTGGGACAGCAGAGCTAGTGGGTTAACTCAAGTCCTTAAAGGGGTGGCTAGCCTTTAATGATTGCAGGGTTGTTTTTAGAATCTGGAATACTTGATGCTTTGTCCTCAACTTTGGTCCTATTGGGCCGTCTGGATTAAGGGGAAAAGTCCCTTTCAACATCCTTTTATAACCATTGCCATTGAATTGTTCTCTCCTCCAGGTATAGATGTGAGTAGTTTTTCTCAGGATGACCAGAGAGTCAGAACAAGGTATGCTCTCACAGGAACATCATGGGTGGTGGTGTGGGGGGCGGGGGGGTCTTTATGACTCTTTTGGAGTGTGCTCCTTGTGTAAACTGAATTATAAAATCTTCTAGGAGAATATTCCCAAATGCTGGTAGCCTGAGGCAGTTTCCCAACTCATTAAGGGCACTTCTTCCAGTCCTTGCTACACTTCTGGAAGGAGACTGGCTCCAGACTTTAGAGAATAAAGGAAGGTAGAGGTCTAAGGTGAGAAAGTGCCCAGAGCCGGCTGGACCTCTTGGACAGTGGGTCTGTACGGGCTTCTTTTGTCCAAACCCACATTTTTCCATTGGCCAGTCCCTACCCTATACCGCATTGTCTTAATTACAATGGGTTTGTAATAAATACTGCTCCCTGGCAGTGTAGGTCCCATTAGACGGGACAAGGATCTCAAGGTCTAGGCCATTCCTACCAAATGCTATTCTTGCTAAATGTTAACTGGTAGCCCAGTATTTTACAGAACAGTTGTAAACAGATGAGTCTGACAATGACTCAACCTGATAAATGCAGCCAACTGCAAAGAAGAAATCAATGTGTAATTGACCAAATAGCGTTAGAAGCACTGGCGAGGCCTCCCTTCTGGGAGACAGAGCTTTGCAGATGCATCCCCTGTCTCCTTTGCTTGCTGTAGGAAATAAAAGTACTTTGTGACAGCCACGGATCTGTTCTTGAGGAGAGCGCCCTAAGCGGTGAACCCACTGGTCAAGTGCACACTCAGCTCAGAGCTCAAATCCTCACCTTTGGGAGTGAAACTCCTACTACTAAAGGATTTTTTGTGTGATACCGCTAAGAGCTATTATGCTGTGAGTGTAGCTGTCATTATTGAAAAATTGGTTAGTGTCTTTAAAAAAATGCTTACGATGCCACAAAGGAAACTAAAAAACGAGCAAAAACCCCAAACACCTGACTGGGGGTGAGCCTGCAACCTTGGTGTATCAGAACGATGCTCGAACCAACTGAGCTACCCGGCCGGGGCCCACACTTTCTTCATTCTGGAACCTAGGCAGGTAACGCAGCCCATATCTAGGACATCCTTCCTGCTCGTGTCGAGGAGGCAGAACCACAGAATGACTCCTAAAGCCCCGGTCACTTTTACTCACATTTTATTGGCTACACGTCTTTTGGTCAAGCCCGATGCCCACGGAGAGTAGAAGTCTAATCCTCTCATAGGATGGGGCAACAATCAAAAGCAATGACAGAGCACACGAATATGTTTAAGATTTCTGTATCTGCATTTAGGGGTGAGATTGGCCTATAATTTTCCTTCCTCAAGCATTTGTCAGTTCTTATCATAAGAAAAAAACTTGGTCACTGTGTATGTGAAGGATGTTAACTAGGCTTATTGTGGCGATCATTTTGCAATATATGCAAACATGGAATCACTATGTTGTATACCTGAAACTAATTATAATGTTATATGTCACTTATACCTAAAAAAACAAACAAAAAACACCTGGCTGGTGTGGCTCAGTGATACAGCATCGACCCAGGAGTTCACAGTTTGATTCTGGATCAGGGAACATGCCTAGGTTATGGGCTCGATCCCCAGTGGGGGGCATGCAGGAGGCAGCCGATCAATGATTCTCTTTCATCATTGATGTTTCTATCTCTCTCTCCCTCTCCCTTCCTCTCTCTGAAATAAAAAAATATATATTATAAAAAAAAAAACACAACAGGAAGAGATACCAGATCTCTCTCTCTCCCTTTCCCTCTTCCTCTCTCTCTGTCCATGCACGTAGGGGAGGCCATGTGAGGACACAGAAAGAAGGCAATCATGGGCAAGCCAGGAAAAGAAGCTTGACCAGAAATCAATCCTGCTAGCACTTTGATCTTGGACTTCCAGCCTCCAGAACTTTGAGAAAATAAATATCTTTTAAATCACCCAATCTGTGGTATCTTATTCTGGCAATCTGAGCTGACTAATACATTTTCTTACCCAGTGCTATCATAACCAACCATTGCAAACACTTTCCACTCCCTTGGCCAGATCTCAACTTGTATGACTTGTTTGGCAAAACCCAAACCTTGTTGAAATCCAATTCGCCCAGCTATGCCATGTCTGCATCAGTGCTGGCAAATATGGCTGAATTACTTTAAATGCATGACCACTTATCTCCAGTGGGCACTTAGCTTCCTAGCAATTATTCTACATTCTTCTAGTCCATTAACTCTCTTAGTTAATTGTTTCACACCTTTTCCTCCCTTTACAGACAGGTTCCATTCTAACTCCCTGCTGCTGACCTTGCTTCTTATTCCTCTAATAGATGCCACCAGGAGAGACTTGCCACAGCTCCCGTTATCAATTCCACCAATCCCCCAGCATTTACCCACCAGCCCTCTGCCTTCTTTCCAGGGCTGTCTGTGCCCTCATTTTGTTCCTGCAATTTCTCTAACTCTCCCATAGCACGAATATTCTCTCTCTAATGGATAGTTGCCACCAGCATTAAGAAATGCTTTATTATCTCCCAACACCCCTCCCCACCCAAGAAAAAAACAGAAAACAATAAAGCAAAGACTTCCCTTTACCCTACTTCCCCTTCTAGCTATTGTACTATTTCTCTGCTTTATTTATTACTAGAGGCCTGGTGCACAATGTTCGTGCATGGGGGACGGGGTGTCCCTCAGCCCGGCCTGCACCCTCTCTAATCTGGGACCCCTCGAAGGATGTCCTACTGCTGGTTTACAGAGATCAGGCCTAAACATCCCTCTCGTAGGACATCCCTCTCATAATCTGGGACTGCTGGCTCCTAACCGCTCACCTGCCTGCCTGCATGATTGCCCCTAACCACTCTGCCTGCCAGCCTGCTCGCCTCCAACTTTCCTCCGCCGCTGGCCTGCTTGCCCCCAAATGGCCCCCCCACCAGCCTGATCACCCCCAACTGGCCCCCCTGTGCCAGTATGCTTGCTCCCAACTATCCCCCTGCCAGCCTGCTCACCCCCAACTGCCCCCCCTGCTGGCCTGCTTGCCCCCACCTTCCCTCCCCACTGGCCTGCTCACTCCAAACTGCCCCCCACCCGCTGTCCTGATCACCTCCAACTGACTCCCACTGACGTCCTGCTCGCCCCTAACTGGACCCCTGCTGGTATGCTTACCCCCAATGGCCCCGCCCCCCACCAGCCTGATCACTCACAAGTGCCGTCCCATCCTGACCTGATCACCCACAACTGCCCTCCCTTCTTGGCCTCTAACCATCTCTACCTCGGCCCCGCCACCATGGCTTTGTCCAGAAGAACGTCCAGAAGGTCTCCTGGAAGGTCTCCCAGTCTAATTAGCATATTACCCTTTTATTAGTATAGATAGAGGCCTGGTGCATGGGTGGGGGCCGGCTGGTTTGCCCTTAAGAGTGTCCCGGATCAGGGTGGGGGTTCCCTTGGGGTGGGGTGGCCTGGGCAAGGGGCCTGTGGTGGTTTGCAGGCTGGCCAAGCCCCCATGAGGTGAGGGTCTCTGCTGCGGGGGGCTTGGCCAGCCTGGGTGAGGGGCTGATGGCTGTTTACAGGCTAGCCAAGCCCCCCTCCAAACCAGGCTCCCAGCCCCTCCTTTTTTTCTTTTTTTCAGTGCCTCCTTGAGTGGAGGCCAGGGCCGGCTGGAAGCAGGTATCTGGGATTTATTTATGTTCTATAATTGAAACTTTGTAGCCTTGAGTGGAGGCCAGGGCCAGCCAGGGCAGGCAGGAAGCTTGGTTTCCTCCATCGCCGGGGACAACCCAAACCTCCTGCTTGCTCCAGCTCCGTGGCTGCCGCCATCTTTGTTGGCTTAATTTGATACTTGCTCCTGATTGGCTGGTGGGTGTAGTGGAGTGATGCTTAATTTGCATGTTTCTCTTTTATTAGTGTAGACTAGAGACCTGGTGTACAAAATTCGTGCACAGGTAGGGTCCCTATGCCTGGCCGGTTAACAGGGCTGATCTGTGGGGCCCCTGCTCACACCTGCCTTGGCCTGGTGCTGCTCACTCACCTGCTCCACCATCCTGCATGGTCCCACTCTCGTCGGGGCCCATTGGGGCTGGCAGCACCTCCACTGCTGCCTGCTGCCAGCACTGCATTGCCAATGCCTGCTATGTCCTGCACTGTCCCCTGGTGGTCAATGCATGTCTAACTCCTGGTCGGTTGAACTCCCGCACATGGGGACAATTTGCATATTAGCCTTTTATTATATAATATTTTATTGTTGTTAATCCTTACCTGGGGATATTTTCCCATTGATTTTTAGCGAGAGTGGAAAAGAGAGGGCTCAGGTCAGAGCCTGCAACCAAGGTATGAGCCCTTGACTGGAATTGAATCTGGGGCATTTGGTTCACAGACCCTCTATCCACTAAGCCAAACTGGCTAGGGCATGCTATTTCTCTGTTTTAAAGCAAAATCCATCACAATAATAGTTGTTGCTCACCATCTCCAGTCTCTCTCTCTTCTTTCTCCCTGGAAGCCACTTTAACCCCCCCGACTGGCACTCTCTGCCCTCTTCTTGCTCAATTTACTCAGCAGCAGCATTTGGCACAATTGGTCACCCTCTTCTCCTTGAACAGATTTTCTTCACTTGATTTCCTAGTTGTCTTTCCACCTCAGAAACAAAGGCTTTACTGGTTCCTTCTTATCTCCCATACTTCTTTTTTGTTTTGTTTTGTTCTTTGATTTTAGAATGCGAGAAGAGAAATGTCGACTTGTTGTTCCACTTATTTTAGTTTATTCCAACCCACAACCTTGGTGTATCAGGACGATGCTCTAACCAGCTGAGCCACCCGGCCAGGGCCACACTCCCATACGTCTAATAACAGGAACACACAAGACCATTGCTCTCTTTTCTAATGGAACTTAGCTGTATAGAACTTAATAATAATCTTGGAAAGCTCTTCCCACACATACCCACATGGCTTTCTTTTACGTCCTTCTGGCTTTATTCAAAGGTATCCTTCCCAGTGAAACCTTGCCCTGGCCACTGGATCTAAAACTGTAATCCTTCTACCACATGCACACTTTCTATCCCTTTCCATTGCTTTACTTTTCTCATTAGCAATAAGTACTACCTAACATTTTATGTATATAATTTCTGTACCTTGTTTTCTGTCTTCGCCAGAAGATGTGAGCTTCATGTGGGAAGGAATGTTTGTCTTCTTTAGTCACTGCTTTATCCCCAGCATCTGAAACAGTGCCTGGTATCTAGCAGGTGCTCAGTAAATATTCACAGAATGAACAGTAACACCAATTTGCCCATAAATGCAAGTAGTTCGTCTTCTCCCACAAGGACATTTGTAAATATTTTGGTTACTTCTACCACGCAAAGAAATGTCATTCATTTTATTACACTTGGTAATTCATGTATGTTTTTAGAACAGACAAACTCAGCAAAGGTTTATACAGTCACCATTCATTGAGACTTCTAAAGAACTTCACTTCCAGGTTTAGGCAACTTTCTTCTTCTGCAATGATCCGGGCCCCCAGTTTTCAGGTCACGTTGTAAAGAAAGGGGGTAAAGCCTTACTGACACTAACGCTTTCACTGCTCACATCACCCACAGTTAGCTCAGTGGAGCCGAAATGACATTTCAAAGACTCAATTGGCCAAATGTGGAGACCAAAATGGCCAGGCATCTTGCTCATAATTCTCAAGAGCAAGAGATACATAGCCAGAAGAAATACGGGCAGGCTCATGGAACGTTCTGCTATATTTCCAGCGGCCATCCACTTGGAAAACATTTACTTATTAAATGGCATTTTGCTACATTATGACAAACCATTACTGAAGGGCCCTGGCCAGTGTGGCTCAGTGTTTGAGTGTCACATCTCATGCACTGAGAGGTCGCTCGTTCGATTCCTAGTCAGGGCACATGCTCAGGTTTTGGGCTCAGTTCCCTGTAGGGGGCCATGCAGGAGATAGCCAATTGATGTTTCTCACATCTCTCTCTCTCTCTCCATTTCCTCTCTTTCTAAAATCAATTTTAAAAACACCTATTTTGCCCTAGCTGGTTTGGCTCAGTGGATAGAGCGTCAACCTGTGGACTGAAGGGTCCCGGATTCGATTCTGGTCAAAGGCACATGCCCGGGTTGTGGGCTCGATCCCCACCCAGTACAGGGCAGGCAGGAGGCAGCCGATCAATGATTCTCTCTCATCATTGATGTTTCCATCTCTCTCTCCCTCTCTCCCTTCCTCTCTGAAATCAATAAAAAAAAAATTTTTTTTAAATGTCATCTAAAAATAAAAAACACATATTTTTAAAAAATCGTAACTGAAGTGTGTCAAAACTTTCTATTCACAGGAACAAAAAGCCTAAACGATCCCCCTGGAAAAACTGAGCTATAATCTCCAAACGGGAGATTGAATACACAGTCAGCTTCATCAGAGGAGAGAAGCAGCCCGGAGCTTCCCTGGAAGGGACCGTCCCAGCTTGTCTTTCCACTCAAGTGTCCTGGCCCAGGCTTCCCGCCTCAACAGGACGTCTGCGCCACGGGCATGGCAGCTTCTTATACCTATTTCATGGGCTTTTAACCTTAAGAACAACGTGGTGGCTAGTTTATGTTGGCTCATTATTCGCTCTCTGGATGCCAACTGATACTTATCCTAACAAAGGGGACTGGAAGCAAGCCAGGGTGTGAGCAATATACGAGGTTACAACTTGAACAAGAATAATTCCAGTGCTAATCTCTCTTCTCCAAGAAAAACAACACACAAAAAAAAAATTGGCGATTTTCCGCTCACTGGACAAAAAAAAAAAAAAAATCCTTGCTCGATTCTTATCTCAAAAATTTATAGACGCAGTGAGGATGCTGGTCCCCTCTCCCCTGCGAAGGCACCAAATGATGAAATCAGCTCCACCAGGCAGCCACCACGGCATCGCCAATGTTGAATCAGTTCCCCTGGGACACCCATGGTCCCAGTGTCCCTCCTCGAGAAGGTGTTTGGAGCCCGAGGACACGAAAAAGTTCTTTCTGGTAGCTCCTGGAATAGGACCAATAAAACCTCCCGAATGCGTCCTCTCTCCAGTGTAATTTCCAATACTCCCATTCTCTTTCCACAAATAGCTATCACCATTAAAGGGTTTTAATGTTTCATTCAAAATGGATTAGTTCCTGTGGCCAGTAGCCAATGTAATTATAATGAATGTTGTATTAATTCTTACGATATTTCCCTGAATTCAATACATCACTCTATCTTAATCTTCCGCTATTCAGTTGCTCAATTGCCCAATTAGACTGTTGGTGATCATTTATGGGGACTTATTTCATCTGTGGTACATGAGCTTACTTGTGGCACGCAAGGAATCGGTCTGGCGTATGTAATTATGGGGATATTATCCCGGTTCTGCACCACTTCTAGTCTCTCCCCCAAGCAAAATTATAGGATCTCGGAGAAATAACTGAAACGGAAAGGCTTTGGACATTAACTCTCCCAATATATGGCATCGCCAGGTCCATTAAGAAAAATTATCTAGCATTTTAGAATAAGTTGGTAATGTCACATATAGTAACAGTCTAGAAAGTATTACAACAAAAAGACTTCTAGCATGGCTCACTAGGATATTTTAAAAATCCCTCCTACTTCAGAACATACTAATACTGCTTGGCCGGTGTGCCTCAGTGGTTGAGCATCGTCCACACACCAAGAGATCGCCTGTTCAATTCCTGGTGAGGGCACATGCCGGGGTTACGGTTTGATCACCAATAGGGAGCATGCAAGAGGCAGCCAATCAATGATTCTCTCTCATCATTGATGTTTCTATCTCTCTCCCTCTTCCTTTCTCTCTGAAGAAAATAAAATATAGACATACATTTTTAAAAAACATATTAATACTGAATAAATTTCAATAAATACATACTCATACACTTTGCTGGAACTTCAAGACACTATGGAAAATCTCCAGGGCCCTAAAACAGATTCACAGAGGTGAAATTAGTGATATACTAACATGGAAGCTAGGCTATCCTGGGGAAATTGCCAAAACCAGAAACTTAGAGTTTTAGGGTTAATTAGACATTATGGGAAATGGAGGCCAGTCTTGGGCCTATACAAATTAGAGTGATAAGAAAATTCACATCCTATCTGTCTTGGTTTTAAATCTGAATGAAAATAATAATAATAATAATAATAATAATAATAATAATAATAGGCTCCCCAGAGAAGTTTTAACCATGAACCTGCCCTCTCAGGAGTCTGGGGTTCAAATTTATATAATCTTATATAATCTTAACCTTAACCTTTTATTGTTTGCTAATATTTGTTTAACCAAATATTAGCAAACAATAAAAAAAGGAAAATATGAGGAAATAGACCGTCATAAGATGGATTCAGCAGAAACAACAAAACAGATTTAGAATTTAACCTTTAAAAAGCAATCAGCTGTGGTACATATACACAATGGAATACTACGTTGAGATAAAAAAGGAGTTATTACCATTTGCAACAGCGTGGAAGGAACTGGAGAGCATTATGCTAAGTGAAATAAGCCAGTCAGAGAAAGATAAATATCACATGATATCACTCATTTGTGGAATATAATGAACAACATAAACTGATGAACAAAAATAGATCCAGAGACAGAGAAACATCGATCAGACCATCAAACCTCAGAGGGAAGGTAGGGGAGGGTGGGGGTAAGGGGGGGAGATCAACCAAAGGACTTGTATGCACTCATATAAGCCTAATCAATGGACACAGACAACAGGGATGTGAGGGCATGAGTGGGGGTAATGGGGGAATAAGGACACATACATAACACCTTAATCAATAAAGAAATTAAAAAAAAAAAAAAGCAATCAGGGTTGCCCTAACCAGTTTGGTTCAGTGGATATAGTGTCAGCCTGTGGACTCAAGGGTCCCAGGTTTGATTCCAGTCAAGGGCATACACTTTGGCTGTGGGCACTTCCCCAGTAGGGGGTGTGCAGGAGGCAGCTGATTGATGTTTCTCTCTCATCGATATTTCTAACTCTCTATCCCTCTCCCTTCCTCTCTGTAAAAAAATCAATAAAATATATATTTTTTAAAAATCATAATAATCTTACCTTATAATAGACAAATATGCAAATTGACCGCACCTTCGCTATGCCCAAGCCACGCCCACCAACCAAGCCATGCCCACCAACCACGCCCACCAGGAAACCATTGCAGGGACGTTGGGGTGTGGCGGAGCCTGCACCGATCGCAGGAAACCACTGGGGGTCGGCTCCTGCGATCGGTCGCAGGGACGCTGGGTGCGGCCGACCCCAAGGCCGGGAAAGCCGCCCAAGGCTTTCCCAGCCTTGGGCACCAGCGGAGAGCCTGCACGGATCGCAGGAAACCACTTCGGGTCGGCTCCTGCGATCCTTAGCAGGGATGTTGGGTGCGGCCGAGCCCAAGGCCACCGCCCGGGGCCAAGCCCTGACCCTGAAAGAAGGCAGAAGGCGGTGGCCACAGCCAAGGCCTGGGTCCCCGGTGCCGGCAGAAAACTGGTGCAGGCAGCCAGGTGAATGAAGGTCTATTGCACGAATCTTTGTGCAAACGGGCTACTAGTGAAGATATAACATGCAAATGGTCGTTATGCCATGAAGCATAATGACTGACTGTGTAACAACTGGATCATGGATCAGCAGGAGGGTGGGGCAGCGAGCTACAAGCCAGCAGCAGAGAAATACAGGAGGGGGCAGGGCAACAAGCTATGAGGGAGGAAAGGAGGGAGCTACTGGAGGGCGGCAACGAGCAACTGGTGAGCTACTGGCGCACGGATTTGTGTGCACGGCTACTAGTAAATTTAAAAAAAAACAATTAATGTGATTCAGCATGGATTAAAAAAGAAAATACAAGATAATCTCATTAAAAGTAGAAAAAAGACATTAGATAAAAATCCAACATTATTGTGAAAAAAATTAAATGGTGGAAGGATATGCTTTACTAGATACCAAGATTTATTATAAAACTAGCAGCCCGTTTGCACGAAGATTCGTGCAATAGACCTTCATTCACCTGGCTGCCTGCACCAGTTTTCTGCCGGCACCGGGGACCCAGGCCTTGGCTGTGGCCACCACCTTCTGCCTTCTTTCAGGGTTGGGGCTTGGGCTCTGCTGCACCACAGCGTCCCTGCTAAGGATCGTAGTAGCCGACCCCCGGTGGTTGCCTGCTATCCGTGCAGGCTCCCCGCTGGTGCCCAAGGCCAGGAAAGCCTCTGCCCGAGGCTTTCCCGGCCTTGGGCTCCACTGCACCCCAACATCCCTGCGACGGTTTCCTGGTGGGCGTGGCTGGTGGGCGTGGCTTGTGGGTGTAGCGAAGGTACGGTCAATTTGCATATTACTCTATTATAGAGGCCCGGTGCACAAAAATTCTTGCACTTGGGGGAGGTCCCTCAAACCCAGTCTGCACCCTCTAGCAGTCTGGGCCCCCACTGGGTGATGTCCACCTGCCAGTCAGACATCTTTAGTGCTGCCCAGGAGGCGGGAGAGGCTCCTGCCACTCACTGCTGCGCTCGCAGTCCTTAGCCCGGCTTGTGGCTGAGAAGAGCTCCCCCTGTGGAAGCACACTGACCACCAGGGGACAGCTCTTGCATTGAGTGTCTGCCCCCTGGTGGTCAGTGCATGTCATAGCGACGGGTCGTTCAGGTCGTTCCTACATTAGGGTCAATTTGCATATTTCCCTTTTATTATATGAGATAATAATTAAGACCTGAAGTCATTAGTGCAGGCAGACAAATAGAAAAATGGGATAAAATATTAATCCAGAAACAAACTCAAGCACATTTGGACTGTTGATATATGACAGAGCTATCAGGAGAGCATTGGGGTAAGTGGTGCTGAGACAATTGGCTATCTGTATGGGAAAAGTGAGCTTGGACTCCTATGCATATCTTATACCATCTATAAAATAATTTCCAGGTAGATTACATACTTAGGGTGCTGTCGGGCAAAAGAAACCATACCAGTAATTTGAACTGAAAAAATTTAACACAAAGAATTACTAACTAGCACTAGCCAGTTTGGCTCAGTGGACAGAGCATCAGCCTGCAATGAAGGGTCTCAGGTTAGATTCCAGTCAAGGGCACATGCCTGGGTTTCAGGCTGAATCCCCAGTAGGGGGCATGCAAGAGGCAGCTGATCAATGATTCTCTCTCATCATTGATGTTTCTATCTCTCTCTCCCTCTTCCTTCCTCTCTGAAACCAATAAAAATATTTTTAAAGAGAATTACTAACTAGTGACAGGGGATTAACTAGTTAAAGGAATAGAAAACTTCTAACAGTGTGGGCATAGCAGATGCAGGGAGCAGTCACACCTCTATGGCTAATGACAGTGCCCACAGAAGGAACAAACTGTCAAGAGAGCCCCACCAAGGCTGAGATGCAGACCTCATTGGATGGGGTGCACCTGGGCTGCACTGAATGGGAGAGAAAGACGTTGCCACAGACCAGGACTAGCACTCAGAAAACTGCCCACTGGGTGCTGGTGATACTTGCTAGGAAACCATCTATCAAGTACCAGCAAACTCCCAAAAAAGCCACCTGATAGCCAAGAAGCCACTGACTGGCAGCCACACCCATGGAACAAGAAGTCAAAACATCCCACCCAGGAAAAGTGCCTCCTCTCACAGTGTCCCTCCAGCACCCTCTCCTGGCAAGCTCTAGCATTGTGTCAGACCATTTATACCAGGGATCCTCAAACTTTTTAAACAGGGGGCCAGTTCACTGTTTCTCAGACCGTTGGAGGGCCGGACTACAGTTTAAAAAAAACTATGAACAAATTCCTATGCACACTGCACATATCTTATTTTGAAGTAAAAAAAAAAAAAATGGCAAAAACACCCGCATGTGGCCCACGGGCCGTAGTTTGAGGACGCCTGATTTATACGATCCAACTTCAGTATTACACAGCAGGGACAAGAGGGTGAATTTGGAGTTGAGCAGTTATAAATTGATAACTGAATAAATACTTATTTGTGAAAAGCAAAACCATAGAGTTTTTAAAAGATATTATAAAAGAATATCTTCATGACCTTAGTGTTCCTATGACAACTATAGCAACAACCATAAAGAAAAAGATTGATCATTTAACTAAATTAAAATAAACTTTTATTCAACAGGAGATATTAAGAGAATGAAAAACTAATCCTGCAAGTGGCAGGAGAAACTTGCAGCATTTATCTTCTTCTTCTTCTACCTAAAAGAAGAGTAACATGCTAATTGACTGTACCATCGTGACGCCCACAAGCCAATCAGGAGTGAGTATGCAAATTAACCCAACAAAGATGGTGGGTTAATTTGCATATGCAGGCACCAAGTGGCGGGGGGGTCTGGAGGGAATGCTTGCATCGTCACCCTGGCGACAACACAGGCATTCTGCACCAACCCAGCCGGTCTGGGCCTCTGGGCAGCGTGGGGAGGCGGAAAGGCAGCTCTGGGCCCGAGCAGAAAGGCGGCTTCGGTCAGAGCAAAGGTGGTGCTGGCAGCCAGGGGAAGGAAGGCCCATTCTTGCATGAATCTTTGTGCATCGGGCCTCTAGTAATCAATAAAGGACTAATATCCAGAAAATATAAAGAACTCCTATATGTGGCCAACATATTTTCCAAAGATGGCATCATGTATTCCTATACAATCAGACTTTGTACTCCCCCATTGAGAGGCATGATCTAGGTCCCCTCCTCTTCATTTTTTAAAAATATATTTTTATTTATTTCAGAGAGATGAAGGGAGAGGGAGAGATAGAAACATCAATGATGAGAGAGAATCATTGATTGGCTGTCTCCTGCATGCCCCACACGGGGGATCAAGCCTGTAACCCAGGCATGTGCCCTCACTGGGAATCAAACTATGACTTCCTGGTTCATAGGTCAATGCTCAACCACTGAGCCACGCTAGCTGGGCTAGGTCCCCTCCTCTTTAGAGATGGCCTTGTAACCAATAGAATACAATAAAAATGACATTGCATAACTCCTAAGGCCATTCCACTCCTGTTGGGTTCAGTTGGGACCAGGATCTGACTGACATGTAAAATTTCTATCCTGAGGCTTGTGCTTGAAGAAGCATGGGTCACATAGAAACGCCCCATGAGGGTGTTGCAGCCAACTGCCCCAGTCAACAGCCAGCATCAGCCACAGAAGTGTAACAGAAGATACCTCCAGATAAATGTACCACCACCCCAACACTGAGCCAGACTTTGAGTATTGAGACAGCTGAGGCACCAGACATCACAGACAAGAATGAGTCACACTACTATTATGTCCTATTCAAATTCATGAACTACAGAATACATGAGCATAGTAAAATGGTTGTTCTATGTCACTAAGTATTGGAGTAATTTGCTATGGAGCAATATTTAACTGGAACATCTTACATATCAATAAGGAAAAAAACCAAGCTTGTAGATATGGAGAACAGATTGGTGACTGCCAGAGTGGGGGATGGAGGTGAGAGAAATGGGTGAAGGGGGCAAAAAAAAAAAAAAAAAAAAAGAATAAAAAAAGACACAGCTCAATGGTAAATTAAGTAAAAATCGTAAGCAGGCATTCCAATGGCCAATAAATATATAAAAAATTGGTCAACCTCATTAGTAATAAGGAAAATGCAAATTAAAACAGTAATAAGAATGACAAATAATTGTAAGTCTGGCCATTTCAAGAGTTGGTGAGGAAATGGGTAATGGGAATTTTCTTAGACTGGACCCTCTAGAAATCAGAGCCTGAGACAAGGATTGATATGCTGAAGCTTTATTTGGGATGTGCCAGCTATGGGCAATAAGGCAAAGGAGGAAGAAAGGTGAGTCAAGGAAAGGTAGAACACAATATACTGCATTACTGTTACTGCCGTCTGATTATTGCTTTGCACCTGGCTTCAAAGAGATAGAGCAGGTGGATCATTAAACATGGTCCTCCCTCCTGTGGGAAGCGTTGCAAAGAGAAACTCCACTTCAGAAGAGAGAAAGCGGGCTCTTGGCTCCCTCCCACTTCCTGTTTCTATCCGTCAAGTTTTGTGCCACGTGCAGTTAATACCCAGCTCTTCCAGACGGCCTCCCCGGGCTCTCTGGCAGATCTCCATGGTGTGGATTTCATCCAAATCTGGAAGTGGCCAGGTGAGCAGGTGTGGTTCAGGTGCTCAGAAAGAGAGAGAAAAGGATTTGGTGGAGGGAATCTGAGAGCACAAGATGTTTGTGTCACGATAAAAGACATTCATACACAGAGCCGGCAGGATACTGAATGTGTAGGACCACTTCAGGAGAAAGTTGGGCAGTATCTGGAAAACGTGAAGATATACATGCCATATTTTAGAAATCTGTACACATGTGAACCAGATCACATGAGCAAAAATGTTTATAGCAGCATCAAAGCGAGAGGTGACCCCAATGTCCATCAACAGGAGAATGGACAAATAAATTGTTTATTCTTACCCTGTTATACTGTACACACTGAAAACGAATAAACCACGATTACACACATCCATATGGATAAACTCAAAAACAAAATGTTAATTTATAAAAAGCAAATTCCTGCCCTAACTGGTTTGGCTCAGTGGATAGAGCGTCGGCCTGCGGACTGAAGGGTCCCAGGTTCGATTCCGGGCAAGGTCACATACCTTGGTTGCTGGCACATCCCCAGTGGGGGGTGTGCAGGAGGCAGCTGGTCGATGTTTCTCTCTCATCAATGTTTCTAGTTCTCTATTTCTCTCCCTTCCTCTCTGTAAAAAATAACAAAATATATTTATAAATAAATAAATAAATAAATAAATAAATAAGCAAATTCTCAGCCCGGCCAGCGTGGTTCAGTGGTCAAGCTATGAACCAGGAGGTCACGGTTCAATTCCCTGTCAGGGCACATGCCCGGGTTGTGGGCTCAATCCCCAGTAGGGGGTGTGCAAGAGGGAGTTTATCAGTGATTCTATCTCATCATTGATGTTTCTATCTCTCTCCCTCTCCCTTTCTCTCTGACATCAATAAAAATATATATATTTTTAAAAACTAATTCCTGCCGAAACCGGTTTGACTCAGTGGATAGAGCGTCGGCCTGTGGACTGAAAGGTCCCAGGTTTGATTCCAGTCAAGGGCATGTACCTTGGTTGTAGGCACATCCCCGGTAGGGGGTGTGCAGGAGGCAACTGGTTAATGTTTCTCTCTCATAGATGTTTCTAGCTCTCTATCCCTCTCCCTTCCTCTCTGTAAAAAATCAATAAACATATTTAAAAAATCAAACTAATTCCTGATGTATACATACATTATGACACAATACTTTGAGTATTTATACAATACGCAAAGATACATAACATTTAACAATATTTTTAAGGTTACGTACATAATCTGTAGTAAAATGATCACAAGAAGCAAGGGGATTTTACCCACAAAATGTATAATAGTCACTATCCTTGCAGAGGAGGGAGGGGAATGCAATTGGGAAGGATCTTCCAAAAGGTTTCAGAACTATTGGTGAGGCTCTACTACCCACGCTGGATGAGGGGTACACCGCTGCCCCTTTATGCCTTATGTTCCGGATACATTATCATTCCCTATAGTGTTATTATTTGTTATATTACTCTTTGGGATGCAAACAGTAATTTGTTTAATAATTTAGAAGAAAAATTTTAAAAATATGTCAATCTGAAGGGTCTTGGTTAGTATGGACCTTGAACAAAACAGGATTCTCAGAAGTGATTCCTAAATTGACCATACCGACCCAAACATTTTGTAGAAGAGAAAGTGCCGTGACCCAAGGACTCCATGTACTTGATTTCAATGACAATGTATTCCTACTTTAGAAATCATTTATTATAGCCTAATGTAAACAAACATTTTTAATTAATTTAATTAATTTTAGAGGGAGAGAGGAAAAAAACGTATCGATTTGTTGTTCTATTTATGTATGCATTCATTTGTTGTTTCTTGTATGTGCTCTGATCAGGGATCGAACCCACAACTTTCTAACCAACTGAGCTACCCAGCCAGGGCACAAATAAACATTCTTTAAGTCAAATTTATACACAACAGCAATGGTAGCAAATGCAACCGTGGTTTTTACAAAATTTATGCCTCTTGACTTTATTCTAGCCAAGTGAAAGGACTAGTAAAGAATAATAGTAAAGAACACTACTATACATTCCAGAAAATTTCAAAGAAAAAGTATCAAACTCCAAACTGAAAGTTGAGGCCTATGATCTTGGATTGATATTTTACTGAGAAAACTAGGAATAAAATGACATAAGGAATCATAATTATTTTGGGAGTAACAGTTTTGTTAACATAGTAATAGTTATATGTTAATTAATTATAATAATATATAATTATTATAATAGCTATATATTATGTAATAAATGCATTCATTATTAAGAACAAAATAGAATTGTGTCCTAATGTAAACAAATATTTTTTTTTTGGTCCTGCCTTGAATAGAAGGGAAGTCTAGGTCAAGGTCACAAACTGGTATGAGGAAAAAACTTAACAAAGAGAGTACAAAACTCTCAAGAAGCTGAGAATATGTATGTATTCAGGTGCTTGGCTGGTAATTTCTTTAGGAGATCAGATGAAGAAGGATACGGAGTACTGATAACCCAATAAGCAATGCTAAAAGCCTTGTCAACTAGCTAGTCAGTTTGGGGCAAAGACTAGAGTTCCAAGTGAAGTTCAATTTAAATTGCTCTGCTTTTTTTTTTTTTTTGCTTTTTTTTTTTATATCTTAACAGATACTCTCCCAGTGTTTCCTGACATCAGAGATTAAGAAGAAAGGGTCCCTCTGAGAAATCAGATTGTTTTACCACAGAGATTGTCTTAATCTCTCAGGCTCAAAACCCCTAGTCCCAAGGCTTGTGATAATGCCAATATTTGTAAAACATATTTTAGAAAATTTCAGAAAGTTCTTTATTATGTCTATGGTGCGGATTAGTGCTAGTTTATAAAATATGCTTGCTAACATTTGCTTAAGTCACTATGAGAAGGAGCAATTCCATCTGTCTTTCTTCCCACAGCTGTTTGGAACAACCATGGCCCTGGCAGTTTTTAACCAACACACAAGGCAAAGCTCTGTTTGCTTCCCAAGTGATGAGACAGATTAGGTGCTAATGGTGACAGGATGGCAAAAGGGAATGAGGAAGTGATGTTGATGGAGGGGGACACTGCATTTTTTTATATGGGCTAAGCCCTCCACTTTAAAAAATATATATGTTTTTATTGCTTTTAGAGAGAGAGGAAGGGAGAAGGAGAGAGAGAATAGAAACATCAATAAAGAGAGAGAATCATTGACTGGCTGCCTCCTGCATGCCCCCTACTTGGGATTAAACCCAAAACTGAGGCATATGCCTTGATGGGGAGTCAAACCATGACCTCCTGGTTCGTGGGTCAACATTCAATCCCAGAGCCACATCGGCCAGGCAAAACACTGCATGTTGATGGCAAGAGAATGGAATGTGAGAGAATAGAACAGAGACAGTATTTGAAGCAGGGATGAGTCTAGCCATAATGATGAGATCAAGATAAGGAGATGGAATGTGGGTGGCAGGAACTAAGATGAGGGGACAAAGGAGATAAGACATAGATAAGATGGGATAGATGCACATAGGATAAGGATAGTATAAGGGGGATGGTGTGGGATTATGAGAATACCAATGGAGATAAGACTGAATATTTTCTTTAATAAAAAGGGAAGGAGAATGGGAAGAGATGTGGGCTATAGAAGAATGTAATAAAAATAAGAATGGAATGAGATGGAGTGTGTTATAATGGGCAGGGGGGAAGATTCACTTGTCCCTTCATTCCCAAATATTTACTGAGCAGACACAGGGGTGAACAGGAGCAAGTCTCTCCTTACATAGAATTTATATTTAATGATGAAGACAGAAAATAAGCAAATTTGTTATATAATGTGGCTATAAGAAATACTACAGGAGAAAATGACAGAGAGTGAGGGTCCCTCCATTCTGGAAAGGTGGTCAGGAAAGGTCTCTCCAAAGAGCAGACACTGGAAGGAGTGAAGGGGAGAGGTCACCCGAATAGCTCAGAAGAGCTTCTGTCTCAGGCAACCTCTCTGCTCGGGGAATAGGTCCCTTCCTCTCTCAACCCCTCAGAGGTTCTGGTCTTCGAATATTTCTTCTCTTGCTTCATCAGTCTTTTCCTCTCTACTGGATTAGTCCCATAAACATACAGAAATAGTCTGCTGTTATTTATCCCATCTTAAAAAAAACAAAAAACCTTTCATGGCTGTAACTCGTTCTCCAGCTAGCATCTACTTTAGTGCACCTTTTTGCAGAAGAATTCCTCAAAAGAATTATCTAGCCACCTAACTCCAACTCCTCTCTGTCCGTTCTCTTTTGGGATACTCCCATAAGCTTTTGCTCATACCATTTTCTAAACTGCTCTTGTCAACATCACCAATGACCTTCCTGTTATTAAATCCAGTGGCCAATTCTCAACCTGTTTACTTGGCCTTTGACACAGTTGACCCCTTCCTCCTCCATCAAATCTCTTTTCCACGAAGCTTCCAGGATGCTGCATTTTCCTGCTTTTATTCTGCTTTTCCTCCTACATTGCTGTCTTTTTCTTCTGAGGCTCATCTCTCCTGCTTCTTAATATTGGAAGGTCTTGGGCCTCTTCTGTTTTCTGTCTACCCTTGTAACCTTGGTGGTCTCATCCAGTCTTCTGGCTTTAAATTCCACCTTCACACTGATAATTCACAGCTTCTGTCAGTCCCCTGAATCCACACTCATACACGCAACTGGATTTCTAACAGGCATTTCCATGAACACATCCAAAACTGAACTCCTTACCGTCCCACCCAAACCCACTGTCTTCCCAACTCTGTTAGTAGAACTCATTCTTACAAGTTACTCAGGCAAAAACAAACAACAAAAACACAACACCCACACACTGGGAGTAATCTTGGGCTCCTTTCTTTTTATCTCCCCACTTCCAAGTCTATCAGCAAGTCCTGTTGTACTAATATCTGCCTTCAAAGTATAATCAGAATGTCTCCAGTTCTTACCACATCCATCATCATCACCTAAATCCAAGTCACCGTGCTCTCTTGCCTGGCTCCTATTGTCCCAGAGGAGGAGGAGGAGAGGGAAAGGGCAGTCCAAGCAGCAGAGGGGAGGAACACTGTGATGGGGAGAGGACCAGTTCCAGGCAGTTTCACAGTATTGGAGCAGAGAGTGAGTGGCAAACAGTGGGGAGAACTAATGCTGAGGAGGTGCCAGGAACCAGAGGGTGGAAAGCCTGAAATGCCACCTTCAGGAGCTTGGGTTTATCCTGAGCCAATGAGGAATCGTTGAAACTCAAAAGACTGGCTTCAGCATGGAAAGTGGATTGAGCAAGTAGAGACAGCGGCGACCAATTCGGAGGCGATTGCAGTTAAGTGACAGATGATGGTGAGTTGGACGAGGGTGCTGACCATGAAAATCAAGAGAAGAAATAGGCAAATTAAAAATATTTAGGAGATAGAATCAGCACGATCTGGTAGTTGATGGGATGTGGGAGAGCAAGGTTTTGAGCTTGGGGACTGAATGGATGATGATGTTACTCACTGAGCTTGGGAATGCTGGGAAGGAAGGTTTTGCAGAGGAGATGGGAAACCAAGTTCAGACTTAGTGAATCGAGCTAAGGGTCTCAGGGAACCCAGGCTTGCGCTTCCAGGGTGCACAGAAAGCCCATGTATGCCGAAACCGGTTTGGCTCAGTGGATAGAGCGTCCGTCTGCGGACTGAAAGGTCCCAGGTTCGATTCCGGTCAAGGGCATGTACATTGGTTGCGGGCACATCCCCGGTGGGGGGTGTGCAGGAGGCAGCTGGTTGATGTATCTCTCTCATCGATGTTTCTAGCTCTCTATCCCTCTCCCTTTCTCTCTGTGAAAAATCAATAAAACATATTTAAAAAAAAGAAGAAGAAGAAGAAGAAAGGCCCATGTATGCACCCCAGCCTAGGCTGTCCTCCATGCACCCTCCCTCAATCCTGATCTGGTCCCAGATGGCTAAGGAGCTGTGGCTGAGTTAGGGAGAGATTTTGGGGTGTAATCCAACTATAAATGGTAACTGAGACCATCGAGGTGGAGGAGCTAGCCCAGGAGAGATGTAGAGGGACAGAGGAGAAGGCCTCACTCAGAACCTTGAGGAATACGTACATTTCAGGAAGGAGGAAGGACCCAGAGCAAGTCAGAAAGAGAGGGGGTTAAGAAGTGGAGAGAAACCAGGAGAGCAGCTGTCACAGAGCCCACAGGAGAGCTTTTCAGGCTGGAGGTGACTTCTGCTGACATGCCCATCAGGTTTATCACTGGGAAGGTCATTGGTGGCTCTGGCAGAAGCAGTTAGTAACTCAATGGTGAATGCAGCCACACAGGTTGAAGAGTGAGGGGGGAGGGAGAAGTCTGGCTCCAGGGCTGATTAACACCTTTAAAAGGTTAGGGTTCTCATGGTGCCTATATATGATACAAAGTACATTTTTGATTTTCAAAATACCGTCAAACTTACATGTATGCTAAAATTCCAATAAGCTCTTTCTAAATTATTTTATTTATTTATTTATTTATTTATTCATTACATTTTTTATTGATTTCTTACAGAGAGGAAGGGAGAGAAATAGAGAGTTAGAAACATCGATGAGAGAGAAACATCGATCAGCTGCCTCCTGCACACCCCCTACTGGGGATGTGCCCACTACCAAGGTACGTGCCCTTGACCGGAATCAAACCTGGAACCTTTCAGTCCGCAGGCTGACGCTCAGTCTATCCACTGAGCCAAACTGGTTTCGGCTTTTCTAAATTATTTTAAATGCAAAGCAGTTTATTGCCCCATTTTCATTGAAAAAGATTCCTGCTTTTCTCGTGTTATTCACTATGCGGCTCCTCTTTGCACAGGCTTCGTTTGTCCATGTGCTCACGCAGCGGGGTCTGGCTCTGATGGAGACCCGGGAGAAGGGACAAGGGAGAGAGGGAAAGTATGGGGCAGGATACTCGGTGGAGGGAGATTTGGGAACTTTTTAAAAATATATTTTTATTGATTTCAGAGAGGAAACGAGAGGGAGAGAAACATCAATGATGAGAGAATCATTGATTGGCTGCCCCCTGCACGTCCCACACGGGATTGAGCCCACAACCTGGGCATATGCCCAACAGGAACCTCCTGATTCATAGGTTGACACTCAATCACTGAGCAAAGCTGGGTGGGGCCTTGTGGGGTTTTTTTATTTTTTATTTTTAATGAAGGAGGTTTTGTGTGTTTGCAGGCTGTAGATAGAAACCCATAGGCTTGGAGGCTAAAAATGCAAGTGAGAAGGACTCATCAACAAAACAAGAGGGTTGAGGGTGGAGCGTCCAGAGCACAGGAGGGATGTGCTAAGGAGGCAGAGGGACCCCCTGACCACAGTGACCACAGCTGTGAGGGACGATGGGGCACTGGGTATGAAGGAAGGGACCGGCATTGACTGCAGCCAGGGCGGCAGCAAAGACTGGGCAAGGACAGGAAAAGAAAAAGGGGGCAGTTGGCACCTTTGGGCTTGGAACATGGTGCCGTGACTCACCCAAGCTGCCAGTGGTAAAAGTAGACACTGCCTTTGCTTCGGCTCCCCTGAGACAAGGGCTAAGGGGAGGAGAGACCACCAGCCCAGGCAGAGCCTGCTGAGCCGCCTCCGGCCAAGGCCCCTCCCGGGAAGCTCTCACTCCTGCTGAGGCCTCCTATCCACCAGCTAGAAGGAAGGAGGAACTGGAATGCCCTGAAATGTCTCCCTCCCAGGCCTGTCTCAACCTTGGCCACTAGGGTGTGCTGGCTCTGACTTGCTGTGGGAGAGCTCTTTAAGGTAGTGCTGGAGGGGGCGCTGGCCCGGGAGAGGAGGGCATGCTGCTGGGGACGGGCCATGTGTGCAGAAGGCATAGGCCAGGCCGCTGTTGGTGATGTCACAGTGGTGACCCCAGAAAGTCTAGGTAGAATGGCAGAGGGTGGCAATTGTGTTGAAAAGAGAAGTGGACCAGGGGACACACTGTTTTTACTCAGATTAACTGTTTCTTAGAGGCAGGGTGAGAACGAGGAGGTGTATGGCATGTCTAAAGCCCTCCACAGGGCTCCCTTTGGTGCCACCAGAGAAAACAATTCCAGAACCCAGGGTTCGGGCCCTGGAGAATCATGCTGGCAGGGCAGGGGTTAATGCCTCCGGTCTGCCCTCCTGCAAGGCCAGAATGTTCCACTCCAGAATGAGGCAGGCAACTTGGGAAAAAACTGCGCACCCATCACCCAATGAATCAGATACCACGTTGAATGGAGCACTCTCAGAGCCTGAGGTCAAAGCCAAGGGGGCCGAAGGTGGGGGCTTGGCCTGTCCTTCCCGTGTCCAGTTGGGGAAGAGAGGTCACTGCTGTGTGTCTCAAGGACTCCAGGCGTATGTTTCCAAGGCTCATGGACAACCCCAGGGCCATGAGCACAGCCTCTGCTGCCCTCTCCCAGCCCCTCCCAAACCTAATCCTGATCTGCTCCCAGATCGCCCCCACCTTCCCAGGGAGGTCAGTCCGTGTTGGGTCACTGCTGGTGCTCCGCCCTGGTAGGTGCACCCAACCCGAACTGGTGGCTCCATCTCTAAATAACATCCCCCAGTCCCTTGAGGATCAACTCCCAGGGGGTTACACACCCTCTCTGGGGGACAAAGGGCTGTCCCATCCCACTTGCCTAGCACAGGAGTCAATTCTGTGGTCCAAGGCTCCCTGCAGAGCCAGGCTGAGGACAGTCTCTAGGTGAAAGCACACCCACATCCTTGCTTAACTTTCTTCCGCTGTCCTCTCCGCTCCCCTCACTCACGTTCCCCCGAGAACTCCTGCGGCAAATCACTTACTGGTAAACCAGAATCTCCATGGCAGGCTCTGGTCTAGGGACCCCTGCCTTGTGTCATCCATAACCAGCATTATCAAGACCCTTTCTCAGCCACAACCTGTCTCTCAAAATTCGGCTTTACCCAGTGTGTAATACCTTATAATAAATCCCTCTCTGTTTAAAGTGTGTACTGCAGCCCTGACCAGTTTGGCTCAGTGGATAGAGTGTCAGCCTGCAGACTCAGGGGTCCCAGGTTCAATTCCAGTCAAGGGCAAGTACATTGGTTGCAGGCACATACCCAGTAGGGAGTGTGCAGGAGGCAGCTGATAGATGTTTCTAACTCTCTATCCCTCTCCCTTCCTCTCTGTAAAAAAATCAATAAAACATATTTTTAGAAATAAATAAACAAAAATAAAGTGTGTATTGCAGATTCTGTGGTCTGCGGCAAAGATTCACAATAGAAACAGTTGCTAACTAACCCTCAAAGGAGTGGAGTCTGGCATAGGAGTGGGTTGGTCATCTGACCTGGTGTGTTTGAAGGCAATGAAGACCCTATTAATATCAGAGGATGAGATGTTAGGTTTTGTTTTTTTAATAACCTAGTGAATCCCCACGAGTCTGACCCTCATCCCAACAGCTAAAATATCCGTACGTTGGGTCTACCCATGTGCTCCTCTCCCGTCCAGGACACATGCGTCCCCAAGAGGTCACCACTATCTGAGGGTTTTATTACATAAGCAGATGTCTAAGGAAGACACTGTTTTGTTTTCCATCTTTATGAAAACAGTAGTCTTTTGCGCCCTGGCCAGTTTTCTCAGTGGTTAGAGCATCGGCTCATGAATCAGAGGGTCTCAGGTTTGATTCCCAGTCAAGGGCATGTACCTTGGTTACAGGTCCCCGGGCCCTGGTGAGGGTGCATGCAGGAGGCAACCAATCAATGTTTCTCTCTTTCTCTCTCCCTCACCCCTCCTCCCTAATTTTCCACTCTCCCTAGAAATAAGTGGAAAAAATATCCTCAGGTGAGGATTAAAAAAAAAAAAAGAGTAGTCTTTTGAGGTGTGCTTTTTCACTCACAATTATGCTACCAGGAATATTCTGTGGTCAATGGGTATTTGAAGTGTTCTATATTTTGGATCTTACAGATAGTGCTATTGGCAACATCCTTATCACATGTCTTTGATGTGCAAGGCAAAATTTTCCCTTTGATATATATCTAAGAGTTGAATTTCTTGGCATGTGACTGTGCAATAGCATAAGATAATGCCAAATTGTTTTCCACTGTAGCTGTTCAATTTGCAAACCCACTATTAATGCATTAGAGATCTCATTGCTCAAAGTTCTCTTCAGAAGGTATTGTCATACTTCGTTTTTGCCAATTGAATGCATGTAAAATGGTATCTCATTCTGGTCTTTATTTACATTTCCCTGATTATTAGAAAGTTAATCATTTTCATCAATTTATTGGTCATACATGATTCCTTTTCTGAGAATGCCTTTGTCAATTTTTTTTTTACTAAATTGCTTTCCTTTTCCTTATTGTTTTAGAGGAGTTATTTACATATACCAAATATTAATCATTTGTTGATTACATGAGTTATAAATATCTTCCTCTTACTTGTGGCTTGAATTTTTATTTCTTCTGAGGTGTCTTTTAATAAACAGAAGTAATATTAAAGAGTATTAAAGAGCTACTAAAGAGTATTTTGATTAATGTTGTAAGTGCTGTTACACCAAACAATTCTCTAACATTGGAATTATGATAAAATCTGATCACTTGTTCAGATTTGTATTATTTAAATGGTTATACACAGTTCCTTTTTGGCATTGATTTTGATATTATTCTCTTTTTTTAAATACTTGATTTTTTTCTTACAGTTGACATACAATATTACATTTGTCTCAGGTGTACAGATAGTGATTAGATATTTACATAACTTACAATGTGAACCCCTGATAAATCTAGTACACATCTGACACCATACATAGTTATTACAATATTATTGACTATATTCCCTATGCTGCACTTTACATCCCCATGTTTTATAACTACCAATTTGTACTTCTTAATCCCTTCACCTTTTTCACCCAGCCCTTTAAACTCCCTCCCATTTGGTGACCTATGGGAGGAAGTTACAGCAGCCTGAGCAGACATAATTATGTTTGCACTGATGTGTTCAAGTTGTAATGCTTTAAGCTACATATTTATGATTTATGAACTTTTCTGTGCAAATGATTTCAATTAAGTTCATTAAACTAATATGTTTATGTATTATTTGCACACACAAAACTAAAAAACTTAACATCATTATCAAAATAAGTCAATTTTTCAACCTTTCTAATTTATAGGTGAATCTTACTCTGTTAATAAATTAAAGTGTTATTAAATTACTAGAAGCACAGTGCATGAGATTCATGCCTGGGGGGTGGGGGAGGAGTCCCTCAGCCTGGCCTGCACCCTCTCCAATCTGGGATCCCTCTCACAATCCAGGACTGCTGGATCCTAACCGCTCGCCTGCCTGCCTGCTTGATTGCCCCTAACTGCTTCTGCCTACCAGCCTGATTATCCCCTAACCACTCCCCTGCTGGCCTGATTGATGCCTAACTGCACCCCTGCCAGCCCAATTGCCCTCCCCTTCCGGCCTGGTCACCCCAACTGCCCTCCCCTGCAGGCCTGGTCACTCCCAACTGCCCTCTCCTGCCAGCCTGGTTGCCCCAACTGCCCTTCCCTGCAGGCCTGGCTGCCCCCAACTGCCCTCCCTGCCAGCCATCTTATGATGGCCATCTTGTGGCAGCCATCTTGTGATGACATGAGGGTGGCCATCTTGTGGTGGCCATCTTGTGGTGATGTGAGGGCGGCCATCTTGTGACAACGTCACTCGAGGGCGTCGCAGGAGGGCATGAAGCTACCTAGGCTTTTATTATATAGGATACCATAGCCAAAGACAATTTTACCAGAAGAAATTTGCCACCAGGAGAAATTTAGGCTCACAATGAAGCAATTCATTTACATACTTAACAGAAGCCATTCAAGCAAAAAGAATGTTTTCTAAATCCCCAAACACTAATTTGTAACCAATTAGCTTTAAATTCAATCATATCAAAAGTAGAGGTCTGAATTCGTGCACAGGTGGGGTCTGACCAGCCGCGCACCCTAATCAAACTCCCAGTGGAACTCCCAGTTGAGGGGACAATTTGCATATTAGCCTTTCATTATATAGGAAAGTTTCAGGTTTGAAACACAAAGAGCATGGTACCTTCTTACAAGGAGAAAAAGTTTAAAGACAAAAATAAAATAAAATATAATAAAATAAAAAAATAAAGACAAAAAGAGTTATGGTTAAGAAGCCTCTGCACTGGCTGGGTGGCTCAGTTGGTTGAAGCGTCCTCCCGTGCACCAAAAGCTTGTGGGTTCGATCCCCGGTCAGAGCAAGTCTGGGAGGCAACTGATGGATGTTTCTCACTCACATCAATGTTTCTTTCTCTCTCTCCCTCCCTCCCTCCCTTCCTCCCTCTCCCCTTCTCTCTCTAAAATCAATAAAAAATATTTCTTCGGTGGGAATAAAAAATACTTTTTAAAAGAAGAAACCTCTAACTCATTTGCTTTTATCTTTCCTTCCCCCACCAAGCCCTTCTTTTTTCGCATTCTGACAAACACCACTTCATTTTGCTGTGGGTATGATATCTCTTAGTCCTCCTTCTGCTCCGGGTGAGTCAAGGGAATCAGTAGAGTCAGAGTATTCCTCAACTTAACTGGATATCCACAATCACCAGGCATGCATCCAATTCTACTTAGAAAGTTACTAGCTGTACCTTCTTATTAAAATCACCTCACTCAGTCTGCTTCAAGAGAGGGGAAAGTTCCTACCTCCACAGTCTTTCGTTTTCCTCACTTTTTTTTTTTTGTCTTTGCCATCAGCTACTCCCACATTTTGCCTCTTTAACCATTTCCCTGACTTTTGCTTGGTAAAGTTAGGAGAAGACACACACACACACACACACACACACACACACACACACACATGCGCACTATGATCTCCTATGGGCCTGCTTGCTTTATTTTATTTTATTGTTGACAGTATTACAGATGTCCCCTAGTTCCCCTCCCCCTTTACCCTCTCTTCTCAGCCCCTGTCCCCCCCCCCCCCCAAGGGGAGCCTTCTGGGCCTGATTTCTAAACACTCTGGAGGCCAACCCCCTGGTAAATAACCTTGCCCTTGGTGGCTTTAGCCTACCTTACTTTGCCACATCCCAAATCCGATATTGCATAAATTCCTAAAGTATCCATTAGAGGGCACTATAACCCTGCCTCTGACTAATTCGTTGCAGAAGGGTTTCTGGGAATTCCCAGAGGCATCTTCCTCTTCCTATCTAACTCACCCACATTTTTCTGATTATCCCTAAGCACCTAAGAAGGAAATAGGTGATGTGAATAAAAAGAGGAAGTAGCACTCCATCCATGCCCCTATTCTTGTGCCTTGGACCCAGGGCAAGATACTCTCACGATCCAGGCATTCTTCCCCTCAAGACGGGACTGCTGGCTGATGATAATGTTATTAGTGAAGTTGATTTGACTGTGCTGGATCTTTGTCAATGCTCCAGGGAAAGTCACAGGGTGGAGCTGGGTCTTGGGTCATCATTCAAACAGAAAGGATTCGTCAACCACGGCAGTCCCATCTCCTGGCCAGGCTGGGTCCTATCCAGACTAGTTCTCCTGGTCATCACCACTCTTCCCTCCTCCTCCTCCTCCTCCTCCTCCTCCTCCTCCTCCTCCTCCTCCTCTTCCTTCTCCCTCCTTTTCCCACCCTTCATCCCAGGACCAGCTCTTATAGTTTTCTCTCCCCAAGTTTTGTGTGTTTTTTAATATATAAGAGAATATTTACTTGATAAAACAAAGAGGTTAAAAAAAGTAATTCCTAGCCCTAACCGGTTTGGCTCAGTGGCTAGAGCGTCGGCCTTCAGTCTTCGATCGGTCCCAGGTTCGATTCCGGTCAAGGGCATATACCTTCGTTGCGGGCACATCTCCAGTAGGGGGTGTGCAGGAGGCAGCTGATCGATGTTTCTCTCTCATTGATGTTTCTAACTCTCTTTTCCTCTCCCTTCCTCTCTGTAAAAAATCAATAAAATATATTTTTTAAAAAGAAGAAGAAAAAGTAATTCCTAGAAGAAATGGGATTAGAAAACAGTTATGGAAGTAGCAGAAGAGCCCTTGGAGCTTGGAGTGAGGAAGCTAATGGCAACTCCCTGGGGGGACGGGACAGGGGAAGGGGAAGGTGTAGAGAAAGAGAAAGAGAAAGAGAAAGGGAAAGGGAATCAGAAAGGGAAATTCTTGGGTGTGGTCCCGGGAGGGGGTGCTCACGGGGTCCTCCGCCCTAAATCCCCAAGGTTTTTACATCAAAAGTTATGATTATCTCTCATTAGCCCACTCAGAGGAAGGGGTGGCTTATGCTATCAGCACACTGCTTTATCTTAGAAAAACAAAAAAGAGCAAACTTTCATAATGGAAACATTTCTATGACCAAGCCTTGCTAACTGTGCATCACTTCTTATTGTACATTTAAAAATCAAAACCAACATATCGAAACATAAATATACTCTAGATGGTGGCTGTTGGGAGTGTATGTTTTAAAGCCAGACTGCCCTGGAGCAAATCCTGGATTTGCTATTTACTAACGATGTCTCCTTGGGCCAGTTACTTAACCTCTGTGCATTAGCTTCCTCCGCTGTTTTGTTTTTTAAGTTTTTTCTGCTATAACATTTTTTAAAAATAAAGTTTCTTGTTGAAAGTATTACATATGTGCCCCATCCCCCCCCCCCCCCCCCATTGCCCTCTCTTCCACCCCCTCCCCCCAAGCCTCTCGTGAGCTGGCTGGCACTTCCCCTCCCACCTCTCTTCCCCCAGGGGTGTTACCTTTGCCTTTTTCTCTCTCCTAGGCTCCAAGGACCCTTCTTTTGCTTCTGTTACTTTTTTCCTGAGACTACGAAGCCCAGCTGGCTCATTTCTACTACCTCTGCGACTTTCTAAATAAACTTTCTCTTTTAACTTGAAAAATAAATAAATAAAGGAGAAAGTAAGAATATCAGCAGCTGGGGAGAGATCAATGGGAAGGAGACATATGTAATACTTTAAACAATAAAGAATTTAAATTTAAAAAAGAAGAAGAAGAAAGTAAGAGTATCTCCTCCACCAGATTGTGGTAAAGGTTAGAAGAGTTAGTATAAATGTATATGACCTGATACTAGTACGTACTCAATAAGTGTTGGCTATTATTATTATCCTTCACCAAATCTTGTGGAAAATTCCTCAGAATTTTTCTTTATTTTTATTTCCAAGTAAGCTCATCCTAAATGGAATATCAATAACTTTCCTAATACAACAAGACTGGGTGATGATGAATTATGTCTGGGTGGCACAAATCTGTGTCCCATTAGCTAGTGATGACATTGGATGACGGGCACCTGAGTAAGAGCGATTCCGTATGCTGATGACAGTGTCTGGAGAATACGGAATGGTAAATGACCATAGGAGATATGTGCTCTGGATGAAAATGGGTTTAGGATTAATTAAACGAGGTTAAAATAGTTTTAGTGTAACCCTGGGTTGTGTGTGAAACTGGGTTATAGTTGAGAAAGGATTTGAGTGATGTGGGCTTGTGGGTAAGACAAGATCTAGATAAAAGCAAGTTTTCATGTCAATGGGCCATAGTAACTGTTTAACTATTGTCTCTCCAACAAAAACAAGGAACTCTCGGAGTTGTAGGCTTTTCATATTCTGTGGTGGAAATGCTCCCACAATGGCTATTTCAAGCTCCCACTGAGATAGCACAATGAGCCACTTCCCAAGGGCTGAGAAAGACGAGAGCCCCTGGGATTGAGCTTTGAGGGCCTCCACCATTTCTAGGATTGGCAGAAGAAAACAGAAGGGAGGCCAAGAAGTTGCCACCAGAACGGAAGGAGGAAAATCAAGAGATTATGTCATCAAAAAAGCTAGAGAGAAAAAAAAGTGTTATAAGAAGGAGAGTGGTCAACAGAGTTGAATGTTTCTGAGAAGTTAAGACATTCACTCACAGAAGGCATTGTGCCACTAATAAATAGCCCTCATGGGTCAGATCCTGCATCAACCCAGGTTCACCCACAACCCCTGCGCAAGGGGCATCTGTCATCTTGGCCTGCTCAGGGGCCCTTCTCTCCTGGCTAGCAGCATCCCCTCCCCTGTGAAAAACAACTTTCCCTCCCAATCCGCGGTTCTGGTCTCAATTAGAGTGCCCTGCAAAACACTGGCCATCCCAGGGCCACGCTAGCCAATCAGAGGTGGTCTCCGGATTTAAAAGCGCAGTACTGGAGCAGGGGAAAGCGCATGCCTTGTCCTCTGACATCACTAAGCCGGCACGATGTAAGACTCTTGGCCGTGTGGTTTCCTAGAAGGGAAGAAGCCTGTCTGAGATAGAAACTGTAAGTAGAAAGGGGAAGAATGCTTGGCTCCCTGAATCTGGAGACCTTGTTGGCATGTGGTTTCCTGGAATGGAAGAAGCCTGTCTGAAATAGAAACTCTAAGTAGAAAGGGAAAGAATGCTTGACTCCCTGAACCTGGATCTACTGTTCTTCTCTCCAAAGGAGTCAACACATCTATTGTGTGCCAGGCACTATTCTAAACACTGTGCAAGTATCAACTCCGTAATCCCCATAACCTTGGGAGGGTGCTGCTCGGGTCCTCCATGTTAGAGATGAGGTTTCCCCAGGTCTCAGAGCAGAAGAGCTGGGAGGCAGCTGGGCAGCTGGCGTCAGAGTCAGCTCTCTACGTTTGGGCCAGATAACTCTCTGCTGTGAGGGACTGTCTTGTGCTTTGTAGGACCCTGGCCTCTCCCCAGTACTTGCTGGTAGCACACCTTCCCCCCTAGTTGTGACAACCAAATGTGTGTGCAGGCACAGCCAAATGTCCCTGGGGAGGGGAGGGCTGCCCCCAGTTGAAAACCACGGCTGCCGCTCTCCTGCCTCCCACATCCTTTCTGAATTGCTATCGAGTCACCCAGATTCTGTGTTGGCCACAACTCAGGGTCACCGAGTCTGTGTGTCAAATACAAACACAGATGTCCCTCAAACACCCGGTGTGCCTCAGACCCTGGGTTGCCTACAATGCATGGCCACCTAGAACCTGTGTTGTCTAAAACCCCATTGTCACCTACCAGTCTGTGTCCTAAGACTTCCTGTCACCCACGGTCCTGTGGCTGAGATCTGTGTAGCCTGTTACCCAGTGATCCATGCCCTCTGTCACCAGCCAGTTTCCCAGATTCATGGCCACAGAGCTCTTCACAGAGACAAGGAGACAGATACACAGACGCACTATATAAGGCAGGGAGGGGCAGAGAGACTCACAAGGATGAAGACAAAAAGAGGCCTGACCCGCACAAGGCCACAGCTGGTTATGCTAAATGGGTCACGGGGGACCTTAGACCTGGGTAGGAAGGCTAGATTCTGAGAGTAAGGAGCTTAGACCCAATGTGACAGCTAATCACCCACACGAGGCCTCTGTCTAGGTCACCAAGCCCTGGGCGGCGCTATGCCCTAGGTTCACTCTTCTATTCCTCCATCGGGTACTCCACTGACAAAACCTCATCCCTGATATACATTGCTGGAAGTTTTCATGTCAATGGGGGGAGGTCAGACCCTCTCAGCTTCCCCTCTAGTTCTGCCACCAGGATACCAGGAGGAGGCATCTAGAGTGTTGGTGAGGGCTGGGTGGGTGTCTGGACAGAGAGCTTGAGTTTCCCACTAGATTGTCTCAGGAAGGATCTGGCTGGGACCGGAGAAACCTCTTCCTCTGAGTTGAGAGACATGGTGAGAAGTGGATGGTCCCTCATTTTCAGGACCCCTTAAGCCACAGGGCCCCTGAGCATTACCAGGATGAGAGAATTAGGCCTATGATTGGGGGCAATAAAAGACTTTAAAGCAGCCCCACCCCACACACATGCTTGCCTGGCCCTGTTGCCATAGTGATGCCCCAGTTGCTTCAGAGGCGGCTGTTGGTTCTTGAAGGAAGGGTGGGGGGCGGGGCAGTGGATCCTTGAGCTGAGGCGGGTTAGGGTGAGAGGTCAGTGCTGTCTGGGAACATTCTTGACTGTGTCGGGGCGTGAAAGCCCAGGGTTCATCTCCACTCCTGCTTCTCTCAGCTCCAGGCTCCACATCCTCTGCTGCTCCCGAGAGGGTGTCTCAGAGTCGGAATCCACCTGTAGCTCAAGGCCCAAGTGCAGGCTCCGGGATGAGGGCTGAGCAAGGGGTTCAGGTAGGGAGCTCAAGCATGTTGCCCCAGTAAGGACTCAGAGAGATTCAGTGGGGAGGATGGAGTGTGAAGGCTTGGCATAAAGGTTCTGGGGGGGAAATCCAGGCAAGTCATTTGTTCAAGGGTTCCGGTTTGGGACGGACGTGCCCTGGACATGACATGGGCTTTAGCGGAGGCTCAGAGTTAAGGACCCGAATATGAGGGGCTCAGGTGGGGCTCAGGTGAGGATCTGTGCTGGTCTCTCCCTTTGGTGGTAATTTGTTACGAAAAACAATTGTTAAAGTACTAAACTTTAGATGAATAACTTTTTGAATGTATACATTAAAAGGGATTTAAGGGCAGTTACATGCCTAGAGGTTTCTCTTAACCTCTCTGAGGTTGAGTTTTCTCATCTATAAATAGTACCTAGCTTATAGAGTCATGGTGAGTATTAAATGAGAAAATGAATTAAAGTTAACAGAACGATCTCAATGAATACTAGCTTTTTAAAAAAGTGTGCTTAGAAACAGAAGAGTTCAAATGAACTAAGAACACCAGTAATTGTGTGGAGCCCAGCCCAGCCAGCCAGCCGATGTTATCGGTCCTGGAGGCAGTAGCTATCGAGGGATCAATTTTTTTCTTCTCATTAAGGAAGACCAGGCTGTACAGGGAGAAAGTGACAACATGCACATTCAACGAAGGAGAGAGAATGTCGAGAACCAGTCTGGGAACATGCTGAAAATCTGTAGCTCATATGCATTGTAATGTGAGCAGCTGATTCTCGGAGAGTACATTAATAATAACAAAGACCTAGGGCAAGAAAATAAAGGCTCTTTTTAAAGCTGGATATAATTGACATATAACATTGTGTAAGTGTAAGGTGAACAAGATATTGATCTGATCCAGTTATATAGCAATATGATCGCTAGCTAACACCTCTAACATCACACAGAACTATCAGTTCTTCTAGTCGCAGGAGCAATTAAGATTTAGTCTCTTGATAAGTTTAAGGTTTATAATATAGTTTAGTTGTCTTTGAAAAAAATAAAACTCTAATCCAGTGGCTCTCCAACTTTTTGGATCCAGGATCCCTTTTACATTTTTTTAAATAATTGAGGACCCAAAGGGTTTTATTTTAGTGGGTTTTATCTACTGATATTCATTGTGTTCTAAATTAAAACTACTGGAAATTTAAAATATGTATTAATTAAAAATAATAATATAAATGTATTAAATGTTAACAGGAAAAGAAAAATAGTTACATATTTTTCCAAAACAAAAACTTTAGTGAGGACAGTGTCACTTTTGGAAATCTCTTTAATGTCTGGCTTAATAGGAGACAGCTGGACTCTCATATCCACTTCTGCATTCAATCTGCTGCAATATGTAGTTTTTGTTGAACTATGTGAAGAAAACCCAGCCTTACAACATACGTATTTGGAAAAGAAAGAAGTATTTTAGTAGCCTTCTCAGTTAATTGCGGATATTCTTCTGTGATACTATACCAAAACTCAACAGGTGTAGTTCCTTAAAAGGTCAATTGCAGTGTGGAAACTGAAACTATATAAATGAATTTTTTTCATATTCTATTACATTAAAATCCATTGGGCAGCCCTAGCTGGTTTGGCTCAATGGATAGAGCGTTAGCCTGGGGACTGAAAGGTCCCAGGTTCCATTCCAGCCAAGGGCACATGCCTGGGTTGCAGGCTTGACTCCCAGTAGGGGGCATGCAAGAGGCAGCCAATCAATGATTCTCTCTCATCATTGATGTCTCTATCTCTCTCTCCCTCTCCCTTCCTCTCTAAAATCGATAAAATATATTTAAAAATAAAATAAAATAAAATCCATTGGGCAGTCTTGCACTTTTTCCCTCTTTTTTTATTTTATTTTGTTATTGGGGGACAGTCTTGTACTTTTTTTCTTTTTTAATCCTCACCTGGGGATGTTTCCATTGATTTTAGAGAGAGAGGAAGAGAGAGAGAGAAACACAGATGTTAGAGAGAAACACTGATCAGTTGCCTCCCATACGTGCCCTGACCGGGAATCAAAACTGCACCTTTTTGGTGTGTGGGACAATGCTCCAACCAGCTGAGCCACCTGGCCAGTGCAAGTCTTTTATCCATGTGTGATTTGGTTCTAGTACTAGTTATATGGTTCATTGACAAATATTGGTTCACTGAGTCATGCAACCTTCCAAATATTGACACATTTCATCCTACCTAATAATAGAGTAATATGCAAATTGACGGTACCTTCGCTATACCCACAAGCCACGCCCACCAGGAAACCGTCGCAGGGACGTTGGGGTGCGGTGGAGCCCAAGGCCGCTGCCCGGGGCCAAGCCCCCACCCTGAAAGAAGGCAGAAGGCGGTGGCCACAGCCAAGGCCTGGGTCCCCGGTGCCGGCAGAAAACTGGTGCAGGCAGCCAGGTGAATGAAGGTCTATTGCACGAATCTTCGTGCAAACAGGCTGCTAGTTTAACAATAAAAAACAAAAAATCCACACACATTCATTATTGTCCTTACCAATCTCATCAAAATTGGGAAGCTTTCAAATTCACGGTAGCAAATACAAATTTTTAAAATTCTAACTTTCTCTTGAAAGCTCTAATTTTATCGTTGGCAACAAACACTAATAGTCCCCCCCTCCCCCGAAGTGACAGGCTCACTCCATTCATTTTCCAGAAAAACGTATGTCAAACATCCCAGTCTGAATAACTATTTTTCGTCATTTGTTCTTTTTCAATGAGAAAAGCGGCGTTCAGCTCACACCTCAACCTCAGGAGTGCTTTTCCTTGATGTAATGATCACACTTCAGGAGGCAGCAGACATGCTTTATATAGACTTCACATTAGTCACACAAAATATTAAGACGACACGTACTCACAGGCTGAAAGTTAATAATATCAGTAATCTTACTGCTTCATTAAGGAAATTTCTAAGTGAAACTATTCTTTTTTTCCTTCCTTTCTCCTTCCTTCATTCCGTTCCTTTCCTTTTTTTCTTTCTTTCTTTCTTTCTTTCTTTCTTTCCTGTGCATGCATCGTGGCAGAGGCACATGCAAGGACTGCTGGTACAGCGGGAGCCACACCTCAGTTCCTATTTGGGTGCCAGCAGTCGTACCCACTGCTGCTCTTGCATCATCGGCACAAATATCAACAAAGCGAAAATGGCAAGTACCAATGTAGTATTATTATGAAATGACTTTTGCCTGTGGACCCCCTGGAAGGGTCTTGGGGACCCCCAGACTCGGTGAACACCACCTTGAGAGCCAATGAGAACCGATACATTCAAATTAAAGAATTAGAATAGCTTAATGTCCTTTTTAAATGATTGTTTTTTGAGATATCACACAAAGGTTTGTAAAATGCTTTCATAAATATCCCATGGGAAAAAAAATGAAAGCCAACTCCATTTGTGGTACTATTTACTTTACTTCCGCAAAAAAAAAAAAAAAGGCAGGGGGTAGGGGAGGAATTAGAACGGGGCAGGCCCATGGGAGTGCATCAGGCATGTGCAGTCATCCATCATGTGTGTCATGGTGAGCAGTCACAGTCCTGGGACTGTAAAGGCAAGTGGTGCTGGGAACCCAGGGCCCTCCGTCACCTTCCCCCACATGGTTTCACTAGCCACACCACGCCCCTCCACAACACACATACAGGCGGACTGACTTCACAACACACAAATGATGAGCCCTGCCATGGTTATACTCACACAATACAATCACAGAGTCACAGCAAAGCTACACAAAAAGTCCCAGCAGCCAAACATCCAACCTTATTGTGCTCAAAAACAAGTCACACTATTTTACAACTGTGATTGGAGAATTTCAATGGCCAAACACCCAATCATAGTTTCACTCAAATTATCAATATGGCACATTAAACCTCTACTGGGTCACCATGGGTCTGTGTGCATAATGTCCTTAAGGTGAGAGCATAGGTTTTGGAGAAGGCCAAGCTGGGTTCAAATTCAAGTTCTCCCACTTACTAGTTCTGTAATCTTGGGCAAATTACTTAACCTGTCGGAACCTTCGTTCTAGAAAATGGAGATAACTCCTACCTTGTAAACTTGATGTGAGGGTGACATAAAATAACCAGACAAGGGACAGGGTCTTGTCTGGCCAGCTGTGCCCTGGGGGCCCAGCTGTAATTGCCATGTATGGTTTCTGTCACCAGAGGGCACCAGGGCTCTAAGGTGTCTGTGGGGGTTGCTAGAAGAAACCAAGCCTGAAAGGCCAAGTGTGAGGGGCTGTGCAGGAGGCAGAGTCTGTGTAAGAGGCTGCACAGACTCTGAAAATCCCAGTGGGGCACAAGCCACCCAAATGTGCTGCTGGGTAAGCTGGGTACCTCCTGGGGAGCATCCTGATCTCCCCTGGGAAGGAGGATGAGTACGTCCTATATACCAGGCCTACCTCACACATATTTAATCCTCACAGCAATACTGTGATGGAGTGACTACTAGTAGTATTTTTATTGAGGAATGTTGAGGAAACTGAGGTCCCAGTTTACCCCCTATTAAATGGGAGACCTAGGATATGAATGAGGCAGCCTGGCTTCAGAATTCATGTTCCTAACCATTGCTCTACATTGCTCTCCCAGGGACGCTTCCTCTCCTTCTTTCTGGGGCTCTGCCAGGACTCTGGCCTGGGCTGTCTGTCCTGGAGCTCAGCCAGCCCCAGCTGACCCTTTCCGCTCTTCCAGCCAGGTCCCCGCCTGCTCCCTGGGACAACTCTGGTAATAGACTTATCAGGCATGTGGGGGAGACAGATAAGGCAGGGCCCTTGAGCACGGCCTTATCCAGCCCTGCTATCCCCAGCTGCTGGAAGTTGTGGGGAGGTGCCAACAGATGGAGCCACACCCACCCAGGCAATCATACTACCCATGCCAAAGGCTGCTGTCAATACCTATGATGTCATAATTCCCTGTGATGTCATAATTTGTAGTGACGTCATTGCCCTGTCCCTCCTTCAAATCTGAAGGGGTTACTTAATGGGATTTGGGGAAGCAGTTAGGCAGGAGCCCAGTCTCCAGGTCACCAGGCCGAGTTGGATGGCCTGGGCCGAGGGGTCACAGGTCCTCCCCAGGTGGACGGCTATTTTGGGTGTTGGTTGCTCCACTTATCGCCACCACTCTTCCTATCTTCCCAATCCAAAGAGGCTTTGCGTCCGGTGGGGACAGGGGTTATGGGGAGGACTCTCAGGCCTACTGCCGGCGGCTCTGGGGTCAGCCTGCTGCTCCCCACAGAGAGGCCTGAACCTCAGAACCTGGGGGTCTGAAGGAAAAAAAGGCCTTACATCCCATCCTTTGGAAAAGCAGGGAAGTTTTATAAGGATGGCCAGACAGATGGATGTAATCAGACCCACTCTGACATGTCAACTTGCTGACACAGTCTGTGCTCACAGCCTCACACCAACACCATCACATGCCAGCAGCCATTCGTTCTCACACATGGGCCACAAGCAGCAACATTGTCCCCCAGCGAGACATCGACAGGCACATGGTTGCATGATCCATACAGAAGAACAGGAGCCCCTTTTCTAGAGATAAGCACAATTCCCAGCACACAGTACACATACACTCACAGGCGGTGAGTAAATGGACATTCATTACACAGGTCCTGCAACCTGGGTAGGGCAGGGCCTGGAGGAAAATCTACCCCTCCTGTTGCCCCTCTTGATCTCTGCAGACCCAGAAAGGGAGCATCAGAGAAACACTGCTGCTGCTTCCAGCACCCCCCTATCCCCAGCTTCAGTGATGGCCACTCCCCAGGTAACACCAGTCACGGAAGGGACCTGTGTCATGCAGGGCACCACTCCTTCCCCTCCAGGCTCTTTCCCAGTGAACTGGACATTGGCTCTCTGAGAGTTGGGTGTTAAGAACATTGAGTGGGCCCTGGCCAGTTTGGCTCAGTGGATAGAGCGTTGGCCTGTGGACAGAAGGGTCCCAGGTTTGATTCTGGTGAAGGGCACATGCCCGGGTTGCGGGCTCAATCCCCAATAGGGGCTGTGCAGGAGGCAGCTGGTCAGTGAGTCTCTCTCATCATTGAGGTTTCTATTTCTCTTTCTCTCCCTCTCCCTTCCTCTCTGAAATCAATAAAAATACATATTTTTTAAAAAAGAACATTGAGTTGTCTAGATGTTGGGCATCCTGGGAATTAGGCCCCCTGGGTGTGGGCACTGGAGGTTCTGGGTATTGGGAACTCTAAGTTTGGGGGTTTTCTACAGTGTGGGGAGCTTTGACACCCTTGACATTTGGGAATTCTGCCTGGGCACTAAATGCTCTGGACATCAGCGCTGCCGCCCCACCCCAGGGAGGGCCAAAGTCAGTGTTTCCAACCTGTATGACTAATTTATCTGGAGCCACTGAGGTCCAGCCTGGAACTCTGCTCTGGGCCCCATGATTGGTTCGTGCTGCCCCGTGGATCAGGGCCAGAGATAGTACAACAGAGTGTCCTGAGGGGCACATGGAGCCCTGGAGACAGCTCTTGGATCTAGAACCAATCTAACGTGCTCCTCTGCCTTGGGACAGAGGAGGGAAGGTGCCAGGCACTGATCACTGCGCTTGCTCCAAGTTCAAGGGAGAAGGAACCAGACGGCAGAGCCCAGACAGGCCACTGACGATCGTGTTTTCTAGCTGCTGGGGCTCCAAGGAGGTAGAGACCACCGGTCAGGACAGGCTACACCTCAAAGCAATGCCCACCTTCCCCCAGCTCTCAACAGGGTCCCTCAGCACCCTCCACCAAGGTGCCAAGGCTGCCAGCTCCTACAGTGCTCTCCAGAAGGGGCCCACGTCCGGCCTCATCCCTGTTTCTACCAGACACACACCTACACTGATTCGGTGAGTCCCGACAGAGGCCTTGATCCTGCAGGCTGGTGACAAGTAAGGAAACCAGCCAGCACTGGGGATCTGATGCTGGGCGCAGTCCTCCGAGGAAACAGCACTATAACTGGAGGTTCCTGGGGCACGCCTCAGCCCACGGTGGGTGGGGCCCAGCCAGCTGCCTTTTCTCTTGCTGCCCTGCCCCAGCAGAGGCAGGCCAGATATCTGACCCCAGTAGTCCTCCTGTCTGTTCTCAGGCCTGATCCCCCCTACTCTGTCCACACACCCTTTCCATCCTGGGAGTCCATTGCCCACATCCAAAGGAGGAAGGTCATCCCAGCTCTGACCTGGGCTTAGCCCAGACCTGCCTCCCCTGGGGCCTCTCTCTGGTTGGAAAAAAACAGCTGCCCTAGTCCCTGTGTCATGAAAACAGCTTTTCAAACTAGAATCTTTTCTCACAAGCTTCTCGGCATTCAACTCACTGTATGGTTTCCTGAAACCCTATCTGGATCAAGATGGGCAAAATGTACACATTGATCAATCTTTCTATATGTATTCAAATATACCCTCTGTTATGTCATCTGTTAGTCTAAAAAAAACCCCTTGGGCAACATCTCTAACTTCCCCAAACAACCCAGGGGAAATCTTCTCTTTCCCCCACCCGTGGGCCGTGGGCTAAGGAACTGGGCTGCCTCCCTGATGGTCTTCCTCTTCCTGGTAGGGCCTCAGAAGGCTGAATCCTGAGCACCCCAGCCCCAGCCAGGCCTGAGGAGCTCCGAGCACCCTGAACACCCCTTCAGCCTCCCTCGTATGGTGTCTCCGCGTACGAGGTAGGAAAGACCCACTTTCCCTGGGCCATGACAATCTTAAGAACCTTCACTGACACAGTGGTCTCTTCTCACTCCCCCACCCCCAGTCAAAGGGAAAGGAAGCCATCGCCCCCTCCTCTCACTCTCTTCCTTGTCCCCACTCCACTACTTGGGGGTCCTCTTCCAACAGCCTCTTTCCTGCCTTCCCTGTGTGGTGGCCCTTTTTTGACAAGCCTAAGGTGGGAGGGAGAGACCAGAAGCAGAATGTACTAGTATGTCCTAGCAGGAGCGGCAAGAAGGGCACGCGCACACACACACACACACACACACACACACACACACACACACACACACACGCAAAGACACCACAATGCATTCATAGAATATAAATCCTAAACATCCTATACCTGCTAGGTTTGGCGAAAAGTAAAAATGAAAATCTTGCTGATGAGACCTGCCTGTCTTCCTGGATCTGATCAAGTCTCCAACGGGAATAGGTTGTAAGTTCTGAGATGGTAGGGTCCTGGGGAGAAGGTCTGTGGAGTGCACCCGAGCCCGGCCAGCAGGAAGTGCCTGTGCTGGGTATCAGCTATCTTGCTCAGTGCCTCTGATCCTAAGTTAATAAAGTGGATCCTCACCCTGTCAATTGATCTTGTACCAGTTTGGCATGTGTGCCTCCGCTGCTAAGAGGTTGACTGTCCCCAGAGAACAACTAAAACCTGTTTCCTGGACAGACAACAGTGAAGAATGTACTCGGGTAAGGCCGGGACAGCAAGGACTGTTCTGACAGCCAGTACTCACTGGCCCTCCTCCCTGACCGCTGGTGGCTCTCACAGGTAAGCAAATGTGGAGCCCCTTTCCACCCCTTTCCATGGCTCCCAGAAGGGCCTGGAGCAACCTGTCTCCCATAGAAGTATCATTACCTTAGCTGATCCTCTCCATTTCTCGGGGAGGAAACTGAGGCTCGCCAAACCTCCTTTTGGCCAAGTCTCCTTTAGCTGGTATTGGAACCTGGTCTGTCTCCCCAGGGGGAGAAGAGGAGGCCCAGGCTCGCGTCTGCAGCCCTGTAACACAATGGCCAGAGTAGGGTTGACCAAGCCAGGGGTCAAAGGAGGGTCCCTGGAGAAAAGATTACCCCTAGAGCTCCAGTTCTGAGGAGTAAGGACCAAGGCCTTAACCCAGCTGTGCCCACATCCCTAGCGGCGCTGTTCCAAAGGGAATGGAATTTGCTCAGACTCCGCTCTAGGGGAAACGCAGGCGCAGAAGGCCGGGGGACCTGGCAGGCTAACTGGAGCCCCAGCCCCCTAAGTGGCCCAGGTCTTCTGGCTTCATTCCAGCCTAGCCCGAAGGGGACGACATCTGCTTCCTTCAAGGGCCCCAGCTGGAGGGAAGAGAGGCAGGGACGGAGAAGGGGGCTCCTTTGTGGAGCCCGCTCCCAGGGGTTAGAGGGGATCCATCATCTGAAAGCTGGAGTGACTTGTAATTTTATTCCCTGGGAGGAGGAGCCTGAGAAGTCGGCCAGGAGGGGTGGGGATGGGGGGGTTGGGCAGCCAGGAGAGCTGTTCTGGGAGGGGAGGGACTTGGCTAGGTCTCCCAAGCCTTCTCAGTCTCTAAACTTTCACCAAAGTCTTGGCCCCCGCCTCCCCGAAACCAAAACACAACAAGCTCTGGAGGAGCCGCGAGCAGCGCAGCGGGGCGGGCGGACTCGGGGCGGCACTACGCCTCGGAGGCTGATGCAACTTTCCCTTTAAGAAAGCCACCTGGGCGCAACGCGGTGCGGACCCAGCACGCTGGGCCGGGGGCTGCAGCATGGTAAGGAGGCTGGGGGAAGGGGGCGCTGCGGCGCGCACCTCAGTCTGTCCAGCCGTCGATCTGGGCGTTTGGTGGCTCCTCGGGATTGAGCCCCAGGACCAGTGTGCGTGCGGCGTGTGTGTATGTGTGGGGTGTGTGGAGCGGGGGGTGGGGGGGTGTGATCGAGCATGCTTGCAGGCATCTGTGGGTACGAGTTTGGGTGCACGCAAGGGGATGTACGACTCGCCACTGAGGCCGGGGTAGGTGCGCGCGTCTGGGTGTCTCCACTGTCACCAAGGAGCTGAAGCCCGCAGGAAAGGCGGGGTGTGGCGGGGGGGGGGGCGCTCCCGGAGTGGGGGCGCTGCGTGTGGACGCCCGCTCGGTCGGGGGCCGCCGGCGCCGGGTGGTGCGGGTAGCACCGGAACCTGAGCGAGTCACGGTCCGTCTGGGCGCCGCTGGGTCTGCGCGCCGGGGGTCTGTGGGGGCCCGGAACCGGCAGGCCGTGCTTGCGCCCCGCCTGCCAGCTCCGGCTCCATCTCTTCGCCCTGCTGCCACCCTGGCTGCCTATCTGGCCCCTCCAGCCGGCTGGTCTCCCTATCTACCCGCCCACCTCCTGGCCCGTGCGGGTTCCCGGGGGCTCGCCGGTCCCGGGAAGCTGCGCCGAGGAGTCCGGCGCTCTCCGGCTCTTTGTCCGCGACTCCCGGTCGTGGCTTTGGAAAGGGACTAGGGCCGTGGAGTTCTTTGGGGGATGCCACCCCGGGAAGAATCTGCGCCCTCCCCATCCCAACCTTCATTCTGGGCGCTTACAGGGCGGGCTCGGGCGGCCACAGGTGAGGGCAGGGGCCTAGCAGCCTGGGGCGCCACCCCCAATCGGCGCCCCGCACCCCGAAGCCGAGGCCAGAGGGAGAACCCGACGGGGCCGGGGCCGGGGCCGGGCGGGAGGGGGCTTGCCCAGAGGGCCGGGAAGGGCGGGAGTCGGCCCGGGGGCGGGGAAGGGGGCGGGTACCTGCGCGCCGCGGTACTTTTCCACGGCGGGGGCGGGGGCGGGACCGCAGCCTCCTCACTAGCGGAGAGGCCCACACGTGGTGGCTGATGTAACGCCCGCCCCTCTTCCCACCTCACACCCCGATTAAAGCGGACGCACCCCGCTTCGAGGAATCGGGGCGCTCCGGATGGTGCCGCAGCCCCAACAGCGACCGCACCCCAGCCTGCCGGCCGGGGCCTCCTGGCAGTCTGCGGGCCGCTTCTTAAAGGAGCCGCGCCTACTTTCGTCCTGCTCTCCGCAGGCCACGCCCTCTCGTTGGTCTCTCTTAAAGGAGCCACATCCCCGGCTCTCTGACAGCTCCCGCACAAAGCCTGGGTCTATTTCTTTGCTGAACCAAGCCGGATGCTGCTGTGGCAGCCAAATAAAAATGGGGGGGGGGGGGGGTGTCAAGGAGTGGAGGAGAGAAGGACCTAAAATGTTAAAGACTCCTAAAGTGAGGGACCATCAGAAGGTTGGGGAGTAGTGGGTGAGGGGATGGTTCTAGGAAGGGACTAATAGGCGACACTGAGCATGCCCAAATATTTACAAGGACTGCAGAGAAAACGCCCCCTTACTTGGCCTACACTGCGACTGCGGCGGCGGCACCGCTGTGCCCAGCCCTGGGGACAGAAGAATCACAGCACTGCCCTGGAAGATCCCTCCCGCTGGCGGGGCGCCAGATTTGGACACAAGTAACTGTGCTGCTACACTGTGTGTGACGAGAGTGTTAATCAGATGTACACAGCGTGCTTTGGCGGTACAGTGGAAAGGTTGACTGCAGTGGGAGGAGAAAAAAAAAAGGGCTCTTTGGAGATAGTGACATTGGGACAGGTTTTGAAAATGGATCGGATATATACAGATGGAAATGGAGGCAAAGGTGCTCAAGGAAGAGGGAACCACCTGAGCAAAGGCACGGCGGCAAGAACTCTCTGGGAATGACGAATAGTCCCACAGGGCCGCAGGTGGCCCTGGATAACCAACCTGGGCCCAAGGCAGAACCGAGGGCCCTTCCCTGCTCCCACAGCCCCTCCACTCCCTTCGTCAAAGTGAATGGAGATTATGCTTCCTCCTCTTTTAAGCGGTGAGGTCCTTGAAAACAGGGAAAGAACCTGACTCTTTTAATTCCCCAGGGAGGACTCCAGGGCTTGGCCCAGATGGACCCTTAAAATTGACTGACCTGACAATACTGTTTGGGGGAGAGGAAAGACTGAGCAATGGCACTAAAGGGGCCCAGGTCTGGTGACTGCCCTCTCACTGTGACTGCCTCTCACCAGGCACCATTGGGTGGCTCACAGGCAACTCATTTTGCCCAACCCAGCCCATTCTCTCCCTCCTCCAAACCTGTAGGATTCCTGTCTCCGGGACTGGCATTGGCTTTTTCCTGTTGCACCAGCAAAAACCAAAGACCCTGCCTTATCCCTCACTCCCGTTATCTAGTTCATCACTAATTCCTACCAATGTCATCTTCTAGATTCTTCTCAAATCTGTATACCTTTCCCCACCTGAACATCACTTTCATACCCAAGATCTCATCTCTGGCCTGGCCTATTCCTAATGGATTTCTTCCGTACCCTTCTCTCTTCCTACCACTCCTTTATCCACTGTATCTATGGTGATGTTTTGAAAATGTATATTCCACCAATCGCTCCTCTACAGTTACAACTCTGCTTCAAAGTCCAGAATAGCTGTCATTGCCCTCAGGTTAAAGACTAAACATCTAGGCCCCAAGGGCCCTGACCTTGCTCATCTGTCCCCCTTCATGTTTGGCCACTTTCTCCCTGGCTATCTGAGCCCCAGCCTCGGCATCTTTCCTATGTTATTTCATTTGCTTAAATATTTCTTCCTCTTCCTTTCCTCATTGTTGCCACTTTGCCTAATTAACTCCTTCTGACTCTCAAATATCATTTCCTCGGGGAAGCCTTCTGTGGCTCTCAGACAGGTCAGGACCCTCTGCTTTAAGGATCTTTCTCCTTCACACCCTTTATCTCAGTCTTTAATTATGTACAGTTGAGACACCAGGTTCACTCATTCCCCCTATCCTGTAAGCTGCAGGAAGGCAGAGACCCACGAGCTCTTGGTGCTAGCACAGGTCTGGCCCAGAGCAAGCCTGAAATAAATATTTGTGGAATAAATGAATTGAATTGTGGCCAGCCTCAAATGACTGATAAACAATTCAGGCCATATCCTGTTGGCTGTGGAGAACTATTGGAGAAAATCAGAGCTTTGGGGCTGTGGGAATATTTATGGATTGGAGGGGAGGAAAATGTGAAGGACTTGCAGTCAAGTAAAAAATAAAGCAGAAACTTCAGAATTTATAAAGGATTATTAGCCCTATCTTCCAAGTTGAGAATACTGGGCTCAGAGGGGTTAAGTAACTTGCTTGAAGTCATATACCTAGTGAATGGCAGAGCCAGAATTCCAGCCCAGGGATACCATATCCCAGAGCCAAGCTCTTCATTGTATGCTGAACTTCAGACTTACTGCTTGTCAATGGTGGCCCCTATATGGGTTAGGGGTAGGTCCCATGGTGCCCGGGTAATGTGAGTCTCCAACATCTGGAAGGGGGCCTGGCATGTCATGAGCATTCAGTTGGTTCTTTTGGAATGGGTGTATGGGACCATTTAACATAAATGGCAGAGGTGGAGAAGTAGCAAAGCTTTTCACCCAACTCATCCTAGAGCAACCATCACTAATCTGTAAGCACCCGGAGGACAGGGACTGCATTTGCAATCAGTGCTCTGGGTTACTCTGGGTGAAGGCAATTCCAGGAGTGTCCTCAATTTACTCACCTGACCACAGGCATAATTCCCAACCCATAGGATGGTTCTTAGTGCCATCTGCTGTTATTACTGTCATCACCGTCATTATTATTTGTTGGCTGAAGAGGGACAACTTTGGGGAAGGCAAATCTAGAACTTACAGCTTGGAGGGAGGGGTGTGGTGAATGAGGAGGACAAGGGTATGATCTTAAGGGAGTACACACACACACACACACACCCACACACACACACCCTCCTGACTGTCCCCAGAAGACCAAAGTCATGAGCAGAGACCTCTTTAGGAGGAGTCAGAGAGGCCAGTCTGGTTGACTCAAAAAAGGAAAATGGTGACAAGTTACATCCACATTTGCCACAGGCTATGCGGGAGACCTAGTGGCCAGGGCCAAGGCTGATTTGCATAAGCAAAGAGCTTTTTCCCTGCTCTCTTAGCCTTCCAAAGACTTCCTGGGCCTGTGGGTGAGAGGTGGCCCAATCCTTCCTGGGATCAGGCCCTGTGGAGGTTGACCGTCCTTATCCATCTGACCCAGGATTTTCATCCTATGAGAGAATTCTCTGAGTCTCCCTGCAGGCTGATTCATCTCCTGTGGAATCCTCAGGTGGATTCCTCTCCCGTGGCCTGTCAAAACCTGCCCTCTATCATCTGCACCTACCATTAAACCTGTATAGCCAAAACCGGTTTGGCTCAATGGATAGAGCGTCGGCCTTTGGACTGAAAGGTCCCAGGTTCGATTCCGGTCAAGGGCATGTACCTTGGTTGCGGGCATATCCCTAGTAGGGGGTGTGCAGGAGGCAGCTGGTCGATGTTTCTCTCTCATCAATGTTTCTAGCTCTCTATCCCTCTCCCTTCCTCTCTGTAAAAAATCAATAAAATATATTTTTTTAAAAAAAACAAAAAAAAAAACACCTGTATACACCTGCATGGTCCGTGTCTGCTCCTTCCTTTTGTCTGCTGCCCCTCCAGCCCCACCTTGCCTCTCAGATGCTTCCTACAAGATCTTGGCTGACCTGGGCCATCATTCCAGTGCCTGGGCCATACCCGTGTCCCTTCCATTCAACCCACACTTCCCGCAAGCCCAGCACTGTGCTAAGTGCTGGACACAGAGGGGTAAATGAAGCACAGAACAAGCCCTCAGGCAACTCCCTGATTCACAGTTGATGGACTGCAAGGTAAATTAGTCTGAGTTGATAAGAACACTAGTAGATGTCTGCACAAAACACAAAGCAGGAAGCAATTTGTTTATTTTGGTTGAAGGAAAGGCTACAGAGAAGAGGTGACGTTTATGCACGGCCCTAAAGGATTTGAAGAATTTCACCTGGTGAACCCGGGGGAAGGTGTTGCAGACGAGACAGCCTGCACAAGGGCAGGGAAGCATGCCTGCACATGGCATGCTTGATGTGTCCAGAGCTTATGGTCCAAGTTAGTGACATAACAACAAGCCCAGCTGCCCCAGAGTCCAGCTGAGTGGCATCAGGCTGAGGAAAGACCGTCCTGGCTGCTGAGTGTGCTGATCCAAGCTGACCCCTCTTCAGGGAAAAGGTTGAAGCCATCCACAGACGATGAAGGGATTGGATGCTGTCCAGTTTTGTGTTCTTTTGTCTTTTATAGAATTGGGCATCTGGAGAGTCAAAAATAGACTTTTTCCCCTTGGGACAAGAAGCCTGGAGACTAAGGGATGCAGGGGAAGGGTCGGGAGAAGAGCTAGGGAGGAGCTGGTCCAGGGTCATCGAGAAAGGAGCAAGATGAGAAGCGCTTGGCGCGGGGTGGCTGGGGTTGGAGGGAAGGGAGGCCTGCCGGCTGGTGATCTGGGCCCGGCACTACCTGCTCGAGAGCCCTGAGGGCCACACAGGCCCTGCCCTGGCCCTGCCTGCGTGGCTCAGTCCTCACTCTGTGCTCTCTCTCCACAGCTCTTGAGGTCTGTGGCCTGAAAGGTGCTAGAAGCAGAGCCTGTGATTGTGGCCTGGGACTCCAGAGTCCGAAACCCACTGCCACCATGGTGGGAAAAGGTGCCAAAGGGATGCTGGTGAGTACGGGGACCAGACTGCAGGGAGCAGGGGGACATGAGCACTGCCTCCCCCCCCCCCCCCCCCCCCCCCGCCCAACACCCCGCCCGGGGGCCTTCTGCAGCTGCTTGCCGTATGACAGGAGAGCCTAGGAGGCTCCGTGGGGCCCAAGTCTGGCACTGCCAGGGCTCCTACGTGCTAAGTTGTCCCAGGCACTGGCAGGCAGCCCCTCTCCTGGCTGGTTAGTTGGCACCGCAGCTCCAAACCCACCCATAGCAGGGCAGATTCTGCCACAGAGCCCGCTAGGAGACAGGAGGCCCACTTCCGGTCCTTTCACCAGAGACACCCTGGAGAAGGCTGTGGATCATCCTGCTGGGAGGACAGCAGAACCACTGGGCTGTCCTGGGGCTGGGACACCCCCACCCTCACCCCGGGCTCTGCCTGCCACAAGGAGTGTTTACTATGTGCTGATCAAGGGGTCCTCTGGCCCGGGCTGGTTTTTCTGTACTTCTACTCTGAAAAATAACAAAGAGTATTTCGCTTAAGTCCTCTCCTGAGGCCTCTCAGAAAACCTCCCTCTCCCCCTTCCCCAAGCCATGGTCCTTCCTTGCCCGCTGCCCCAGAGCACAGGAGAGGTGGTGGCGAGGTGCCTTGAGAAGCAGAGGGCGAGAGCAGGGGCCGGTGAGGGCTTCCGCTCATGCTGATGGGCCGAGGAGGGTGGCACTGGCAGCAGGAACCAGGGAAGAGATGCCAGGTCCTACCCCAAGGTCAGTGCTTGTATTTCTTCTCTCCTGGGATCTTGCCTCAGGGACAAGCTAGACTGGGGCGCTGTCTGGGGAAGAAGCTAGTGACTGAGCCTGGCCCCGCCCTTAGTGCCTCCCTTTCCCACATCAATTCCTTCTGCTGCTTTTCCCATTCAGTTGAGTGTTGATAGACCGAGGGTCTCTGCTGAGCCTTCCCAAAGCCATCTGTTGCCAGAGACTTCTGGGCGTCAACCAGCCTGGTCCAAAGGGATGGCTAGGTGTGTCCTGAGAAACATCCAGACCTGCAGATAATTCTTTGAGTTTATTTGGGCCAAACTGACACAAATTGCTGGGAAGAGAAGCCTCAATGGATGGAAAAAGTATTCTGGAGAATGGCAGTTTTGCAGCTTATTTTATACATTATAACCAAAGGAGGTGATGTAAGGGGGTTTACATGAACTTCATTGGTGATAGATTAGGGAGGCTGGAGAAGCAAAGCAGAAGGGATAAAGAGTAAAACAGAGTTGGGCACAGGATAGTTACCAATTAACATTTACAGCACACAGAGATGGTGTTTGGGAACCTGTGGTTTTGTGTTCTGGTGTGGATGGTTGTGCCCTGAGGGACCTGGACATTTCAAAGGTATGTTAGCTTAGACACAAAAAAACAATGGACAGGTTCACTTAAGGTCAAGATTGACCTTTGTCAAGGTGTTGTGGGCAACAGGTGTTCGGCCAGTGGCGTCAGATTGGAACTGGGTTCAGCAACCTCAGTACTTGAGTTCTGGCTAAGAAAGAATTCAGAGCCAAGACTCAAACTATACGAGAGCATTTTTATTTATAAACTCAGAGGTAGAAGAAGTAATTCATAGAAGAAATGGGCTGAGGAAAGTGAGGAAGGTAATGGTAATGGTAATGGTAATGGTAATGGTAATGGTAATGGTAATGGTAATGGTAATGAACCTGGGGTGGGGCTTTGGGGATGGGGGCTAAGATGTAGGCTTGCTCCTGGGAGGGAGAGCCACTGGATCCTCTGTCTTTGGGGTTTTAAGGGAGGAGAATGTAGGGGAGGTCCCAGGGGAAGATCTCAATAGAATATTCAGCAGCTTTCCAGGTGTGTCCTTTCAGGGTCTGGGTCTCCACTGATAGACTGGTTAGCACCAGAGCAGGGGTCATTACCCAATGCAGCTGGTCCTGAGGTCAGCCTTGGCATTGCTTGTCTGGGTTTGTTGCTTTTCTGGACCTGGAGCTGAAATACAACTGAGGCCTAGATGTTATCTCTAGGGAGGAAAGGTCACCTCGGTGGTGAGGTCTCATCCTACAATTGTCCTTTGCTAGGCATCCAAGGCTTTCCCCCTAGTGACCTTTTGTAATCTGGCCCATCATTCTTGCTCACCTCATGTTTGTCTAACTGCTTACCGCAAAGGGAGCTTTTAGTTGGGAATTTTTAAAAAATATGTTTTTTTATTGATTTCAGAGAGGGAGAGGGAGAGGGAGATAGAAACATCAATGATGAGAATCACCGATCGGCTGCCTCCTGCATGCTCCACATGGGATCGAGCTTGCAACCCAGACCTACGCCCTTGGCTGGAATACAACCCAGGACCCTTCAGTCCACAGGCCGATGCTCTATCCACTGAGCCAAACCAGCCGGGGCTAGTTAGGAATTTTTATGTTCAGACCATCCTTATACGGTTACTTTCAGGCCTCCCCTGAGCTGGTCAGGTTTCCTATGTGGCCCCTTTTTCATCTACAGTGGTTCTGCTCCAGGCTCAGGGCCCTCCATCCCGCCCCTCAGGCCCGCTCTGGTCTAGCTCCCTCCTGGTTGGAACAAGTCTGAATGAACCAAGCTTCTGAAAGTATTTCTGAGCTACCCTGAACTCTGGGTGCTCAGCGATGGGCTGAGATGGAGGCCTCATGGCCTGAACACTTGCTAGGGGTGGATTTCGTGATAGAACCAAGAAAGGCCTCCACTTTCCCAGAGAAGTCTTGGAATTGCCATGGGCCTGTCTAGGAACTTGGAGATTCTGAGCCCCATGAAACCTAAGAAACCCTCTGCGTACTCCCTGGCTGCCCTGCTTTCTCGGGAGTGACCCTGGGAGGGCTGAGGCAATCAGGCAGGAGAGATGTGGGACCCACCATGGGCCGTAGGGAGCATGAATCACCAAGTCCCAGAACCCTTGCCAGAGCTGAGCTTCCCGGGGCCGCAGGCCAGCCTGCCTGTGGAAGGGAATGCTGCTGTGGGACTCCGTTCCCAGCACCAGGATGTGCCTAAAGATAGCTGGGGCTCGGTTTCCTCGTGCCCTCTGCCCTTTGACTTCTGCCCGCTGCTGCTTCGTTTCAGGCTCATAGCATATGTCCCCTGGGCACCCCTGTGGTTGCTGAAATTCTATTCCTGCCTCTTTTTCAGTTCTGCTGGTGACCTTGGGCTACGCTATTTGGCTATTCTCGGGCCCTAGTTTGGAACTGAGGCCTCCTCCATTCAGTGCCTATCTCCAGGAGACGGCCTCTGAGGAGCGCCACCGCCGCTAGCTAACCGAGGTAGCTGAGCAGCACTGTATGAGGTGCTTGTTCCCCTAAGGACACATGGCTAAGGCTGCACCTTTCAGACAGGCCCCTTCTCTGGATGTCATGGTGGGGCAGGACACAGGGCGCTGAGGGCCATCCTGGTCAGTGGTTTCTGCTGTCATCTGTGCCCCGGTTCACAGGGAGTGGGCCTCCCTGTGAGGAGGTGTCCTCATTTCCATCCACCTTTTTGTCTTTTGTTGGTGGTGGTGGTGGAGGTGGTAATCTGAGGATATTTTTCCTTTGATTTTTAGAGAGAGTGGAAGGGAGGGGCAGAGACCGAGAGAGAGAGAAACATCGATGTGAGAGACACACATCATTTGGTTGCCTCCCACACGCACCCTGACCGGGGCTGGGGATCAAGCCTGCAACCGAGGCATGAAGTAGATGCCCTTGATCATAATAGAACCCGGGACCCTTCAGTCTGCAGGCTGATGCTCTATCCACTGAGCCAAACCGACTAGGGCTCCATCCCCTTTTGCTCTAGGCTTGGGTGTGACGACATGGGACCGCTGGGTCTCTTCAGTGTCCACAGACATCCTGTGTCATCCTTGGAGCTTCTGCCTGGCTCTTCATGTGGCAAGTGCCCCATGGAGGAGCAAGCTGCTTCCTAGCACGTGCCCAGGCCCACATGCCTGCTGCACGTGTCCCTGCCCCCACTCCCAGCCCAGATGGTCTCTGCCAGGCCAGCTCAGCTGCCTCCCTCACGCCTCAGCAGCTCCCAGGACAGGGCCATGCAAGAACCCAGCTGGCCAGGGTGCCCCCAAGCCTGGGAGCAGCTGGGGTGCTTAGGGGCACTTGGGGGTGGGGGGAGCGGTGGATGGGGCGGTCCTTCCATAGAGACCTCATACCTCTGTACACGTGGTGGGGGGGAGGTTACTGGGGCTCAGAGGACAGAGCTGGAGGAGTGAAGGCCAGGACAGAAGAGCCCCCCCTGGGTCAGCTTTAACCCTGCTGCCTCGCACCAAGTCCACAAGTTGGTGGCCCCAGGCCCTCCCCCATTCATACAGTGTCTTGGGCAGCAGAGACCTTGGGGAGCCTCTTTGGTCTCTCCCCAGAACTCACTGGTTGCTTCTGAACTGGGACGAATAAGAGCAGAGTCACCCGGGCCAGGGCCCTAGATGCCAGAGCATCTAAATTCTCCCAGAAGGCTTTGCAAGCACCACAGATTGCCTGGGTCTGCTCCACCCTGTTCTGCTTTGGCCTGAGGGTTTGGATACCTCTTGTCTGCAGTATCCATCCCAGGGCCTGGCACACAGTGCATACTCACCCAGCCCAAGTCCCGGCATGTGGCAAGTGCTCAACTAGCAGAGGCTTGGGCACTCCCTTGGTAGAAGGCTGTTGCCTACTAAGCACTCACCTAGCACGAGTCCCAGCATGTGGCAAGTGCTCAGCTAGTACTGATTTGGCACACATTGGCCACTTCCTTAGTACAGAGCCTATCACACAGTAGGCACGCATCTAGCACAGCTCCAGGCACATAGTGGGTGCTCACCCTACTCAGGGCCAGGCATACATTGGGTCATCACCTGACACAGAATATGGCACATATGGGGTACTCACCCAGTGCAGGACCTAGCATACCACAGGGGCTCACTGGCTTGGGGCTGATACATGGTAAATGCACTCTGGCGCACAATGGGACTTGGCAGTATTGGACTTGGCACACAGTGGGCACTCTCTCAACACAGGTCCTGGCACACAGTGAGTGTTTCCTAGCGCAGGCCTGGCATACTGTGTATTCTTCCATTATTGGATTTGGCTCATAGTGAGCACTCCGCTAACACAGGTCCTGGCCCATAGTGGGTGCTTTTTTTATGTAAGGCCTGGCACAGGAGGTGCTCTCCTAGCCAGGACAGCCTAGACGTTCAACTAGATGATCCTAGATGTGCAACTATCCTCTCCCCAGGGAAATGAACACTATCTAGATCCAAAGGCTAAGGCCTGTCCTTCCTCAAGCTTCCTCTCTAGACCTGGGACCCTGCCCTCCCTTCTCCTTGGTCTCCTTCCCCTCCCCACCCGCCCTGAAACCCACCTGCCGGTCCTGTGCTCTCCCTCCCCTCATACAGCTTCCTTGAAGCTCTCCCCCCACCCCCAGCACTTCTCAGTCCTGGCTCAGCAGCACCTTCCCTCAGACTCACAGGGCACAACAAAGCCCCTAGACTCCTTGCCCCTCGGGAAGCATGCCCACTCTTATTAAGAAAAGTCAGAGGTGGGGGTTGGGGAGCTGGCCTCCCTAAGTGGGGCTGGAGCAGCTGGATCCCACTAATGAGGCCTCATTACGGCCAGGGCCCAGCTGGGCTGCTGCCGCCTCCTGTCCCCATGGCCAGAGCCAGAGAAAGCCATCCAGCCAGGGCCGCCTGTTCTGGGCACCCAGCCCAGGCCAGGGCAGCTAGAGCCCAGAGCCCACCCTGGGTGGAAGTGAGCATTTGGGCATCATGGGTGACTGGGCCTTCCTGGAGCCAGTGGCCCCGCCAGGGCCTTGGCCCTCAGTCTGTGCCTGCAGGAAGTCAGCGGAGCATGTCTGGGGACCTGGCTGCATGAGGCTGGCCCAGTGCGTGGCTGAGTCAGTGGGGTCTGAGGCCATTCTTAGAATGCTTGCTTGAGCCAAGGCCGGTCTCCATCTTTCCCCCCAAACTGGGGATTAAAATGTACCTATCTCAAGGGGTTGTTGGGAGGATTAAATGAGTTGCTGTCTATATGTAAAGTGTTTAGGTCAGTGTCTGGCTCATAGTAAGCACTTAATATGCGTTATCTGTTACTAATTATTACTAATTATTACTAATGCTCGCTAGCTTCAATAATGAGTGGATATTATCCCCATTTTAGAGATGAAGAAACCAAGACCAGACATGTTAAATGCCCACATGTTGGTGAGAAACTGGCAGAGCTGGGATTGGAACCCAGGCCTGTATGACTCTAAAGCCTGTGCCCCCCCCCCCTTTTTAAATAAATACGTTTTTATTGGTTTTGAGAGAGGGAGGAAGAGAGAGGAAGAGAAACATTGATCAGCTGCCTCCTTCCTGCATGCCCACCCACCCTGCACTGGGCATGAGCCCTGACCGGAATCGAACTGGCAGACTCTAGGTGCGTGGGATGACGCTCAACCAGTTGAGCCACACCGGCCAGGGCAAGCCGTGCCCTTTTTATTTCAGTGTCATCGTGGCATGTTCCCTTTGGAGTCACGACACTTACCAAACCCACGGGAAGGCTGTTCTTTACATCAGAATTCATACATGCTTCCCCTTGACGAATGATCCGACCATGTGCCAGGCCCTCTGCCAGACGATGAATCTCCAAGAGCCACGCCTTCCCAGGCCCAGCGCTCTCCTGCCCACCTTCCTGGCCCCTGGCCTGTGGTCTCACCATCCGTTGGAGACTGACCAGCGACTGTGGCCTCAGAGAAGAGGGTCTGAGTCACATCCCACCCCAGTCACAGCAGCACCCGCAGGACGCTGCCGGCCCACGCAGCACACACTCCCAGAGCAGCACCCCGGTTCTGGGCAGCCCAGTACCAACTCCCAAGGGTCCTCATTCCACAGCCCCCTTTGTCTGGAGCCTGTGGTGACCCCCCTCTTAGCCAAGGCCATCTTCCCTCGGACAGGTGAAAGCACAGTGCACACCGTCAGTCACATTCTCCTACCAGGGCGCCTCATCATCTCGGCTAGTTGGGGACCCCCACGTCTGGGGCAGGGAGACAGCTCCGGGGCCTGGCAGCCCCAGCCCACACCACTCTAAGAAGTCTGAGGTGCTTTGGATGCACCTGACCCCCCTGCCGGGAGCCCACCGAATGCCAGGCCTAGGGGCCTAGAAGCATCCGAGCCCCAAAGGCCCAGCTCTGGGCGAGAAGTGCGCCGCCCTCTCACGCTCTCCTGAGCTCGCTCTGCCTCGCTCTGTGGTTGTGAGAGAGAGAGAGAGCGTGTGTGTGTGTGTGTGTGTGTGTGTGTGTGTGTGTGTGTGTGTGTTTTGTTCCAATAACTTGCTGGGAACAAGAGAAAAACACAACAAACCCCATGCCTCACTCCAGCTCTGGAGCACCCTCGCTGGGCTGCATGGGGCCGGGCCGGAGGGGGAGGGTCCGGGAGGGGGAGGCCGAGCTCCGGGAGGAGACGAGGTGAGAGTAATTGCTGCTGCCCAGCCAGCAGTGGGAGAGGCAGGGGATGCGCAGTGCCGCCCGGAGCTGGCAGGGGTGTGAATGAGCGGAGGAGACACGCGTGCTCCTCTCCGAGTGCTCACCCGGGATGGCCGCGGCTCACGGACCTGTGGCCCCCTCCTCCCCAGAACAGGTCAGTCACCTTCCAGAAGGTCGAGCCCCGGTGCCAGGCAGTCTGGGAGGCTGCCCTGGGGGTGGGGAGAGGGGCTGAGTGATCTGTGCCAGGGAGGGGCAGGCACAGCCAGCGAGCGAGACAGACACCAGCCAAAGTGACCCAGAAAGTCGCAACTGTGCAAAGGAGTGCAGGAAGAGTTCGCTGTGTGGTGGGGACACGGGGGGGAGGCCAGTGGGGGTGTGAGGGCTCCCCCAGCCCAAGGACCTGCTGAGAATCTGCTCTGTGTATCAAAGCTGCATTGTCCAAGCTCCCGGGGAGACGGCCCGGAGGTGCCCAGGAATTGTACTAATCAATACAGCCCCATTGTCTGCCAGGCAGTTACTCCTATGGGGAGAGCGGGTGAGGGGCAGGGGGACATGGTACATGGACTCGGTGGTGAGGGTGGGGGGAAGGAGACAGGGTGAGACTCAGCCGGAAGGTGAGACCCTCTGGAATGTTCACTAGTGCCCGGGTAGGGTGGGTGCTGGCATGCCCTCATCCCTGGAAGTTAGGGATGGGCAGGGCTGTCAGGCACAATGGGGCTGATGGCAGCAAGGATAAGAGGACCGGGACAGCCACCCGCCATCCTGTAGGGCATCCTAACTTGACCTTCAGGAGGCAAGAGAAGGAATGACCTCTGGAGAGGTGCGGGTTAGTTTGGGGAGAAGCATTAGGCAGAGCTGCCCTCAAACCCCAGGACTACCAGGGTCAAACACCAAAGCCCCTTCCGCCCCCAACCGACTGGGGTAGAGACTGCCCACAGCTGCCGCAGCATGGAGCAGGCTGCTGGGCTTCTCTGGGGCAGAGGTAGGGCCCACCCAACGCCCCCCATTCCTGCTCCCCAAGGCCTGGAGCAGAGCCTGGCATGACTGAGAAGTGTGTCTTCTGTCTGCTGCTCCCCAAACTGGCAGGTCGCTCGCTGCCAATCATGGCTCTGGGATGAAATAGCACAAGGCATGTCCTTGCCCTCTCACCTGCTGTATGAGGCCTGGACTCGGGGGGTGGGGCGGCTAGAGATTACCCTGAGGTGTTCCTTGAGGGAGGAGGCACTAATCGCCCCTGTGCACGGATGGGCCTCAGGTAGACGTTCCCATGATGCAGCTCCTCTGGCTGCGACCCGACTCTTTCCCGTGCTTGGGTAAGAGAGTCTGGAAGGCTCTGTCACTGCAGGACAGGTGCTACCCGAGGGCCCGCCAGGCCCCTGGACTGATGGGAGAGAGCTTGGGGGACAAGAAGCGAGGGGTGTGAGGAGGTCGTGGGCTCTTCTGAGGCAGCCGCGATTTACCGTAATGCTGTTCTGCTTAAATTTCCCCCTGGGGCTCAGAGAAAGTTGCCAGTGATCTGGATTTGGCTCACGGTCAGTCTGGGATGTGGGGTCTTGCCCGCTCTCCTCCATAAAGTTTGTCTTGGATGGACTGCGTCCCATGAGCAAACCCTGGGTCTGCAGAGTCCCAAACAAGCAGCCCTCTGGGTCCCAGGGGGCCCGCCCAGCCAGGCCGCTCCAGGGTCCCTGTGTCCTCCGAGAGCAGGAGGAGGGAGCTCACAATTCACAGAAATATCCAGGGACGCTGATCTCGGAGGGCGGGAGTCGGGAGCCAGCGCAGGGCCGGGGCCCAGCTGGAAATCTGGGTTCTCTGCGTAGTGCATGGAGAGAGGAGGGGTCCATCCGTGGGGCTGGTCGCCTCTGAGAGCAGCCTTTGAAGCTTTGTTTCCTCTTTCACACTTTTCTGTAGTTTCTAATTGTGTGTGTGTGTGTGTGTGTGTGTGTGTGTGATAAGCTTATAATGCTTTTATAATCCAAAAGAAATGCAATAACATTTTTTTTTTTAAGTAGTCTAGAAAGTTAGTGGGAACTAATGGAAAACACAGGAGCGAGTCAGAAATAGCAAAATTCCAGGCAAGGCAGAACGACGCAGTGTTAGGTCTACTGAGGTTGTCTAGTCTCTCCCGTGATTTCATCGGTAAGGCTGCTGAGATGCTGAGTGGAGCTGCCCTGCCCGGGTCCCTGGGGGAGCAGGCTTCAGAACGCCGGGTTCTAACCCCCAGTGCAGGGTCCGGCCCTGCCGAGCCCAGGGCACAGTGGGAGACCCGGATTCTGCCCTCAAAGCCGAACAGCCTTAATCCCAGGGGCTCATCTAGAGCAGGGAGTAAGCCGGGCAGAGGGCTAAGTGAAGGACTTATGTAAGTGACTGCTGGGGGTGCGGGTGTTAACCCAAGATGGGTCACAAGTCCCGTGCAGGGAGGACGCTGCTGCCTCAGTGACGGTTTCTAGGGGGAGGGGGCACCTGAGGGTCATGTAGAAGGAGAGCTCCAAAGCCTGCATTCTGCCTGGCCTGGGGGAGCCCGCTTACAAGGCGGGGTAGTCCCCGTCCTGGAGACCACCCACCAGGCCAATGTGGGGGAGTCGGGGGTGAGGGCAGGGGGCTGTCCAGGGAGTCTGGGGAGGAGGTGCCCACCCGGAGGGGCCCCAGGCCACTATGGTTTAATTCCCTTCCAAGGTGTGAGCAAGGGAGAAGGGAGAGCAGTGAGGGGCAGACAGTGGGAGACGGTGACAGGCAGGAGCGGCCTGGAGCCCGGCCAGTTGGCGGGGCCGAGCTAGGTTAGGCAGCCGGGCCACCAGTCTGGGTCACACCGTGAGCACAAAGGGGTTCTTTCGTGGGCAACTTCAGGGCCGGGGACCGCGGCAGTGACCGTTATTAGTAATATCCGTGATACAGCCGCCCACCCAGCAGATCAAAAAAACGAGAGGCTTCGTTTAGGGAACATCGTACAAGGCGCAAAACACTATGTGGCCTTGAAAAAGGCTCGCCAGCCAGGGCCCTCACTGCCCAGGAAGGAAGTAGCAGGAAGTCCCCAGAGGGGGGCTGGAGAGGGAAGGGAGCTAGACTTCCGGGAACCACCTATCCCCGCCCAGTGCGATTTAGAGATCTCCTCCTCTGTGTCCTTGGACAAAAGGTAGGCTAGCTCTGTCCTCCACTGAGGACGGCGCCCTCACCAGCCGAGACACCGGACACTCCAGGTGGCTTGTGCTGGAATGGAAGTCAGAGGCCTCGCTGTGGGCAAGGCTCCCTCCGGTGGGGCACCCAGTGCTGAGCTCCAGGGCCAGGGAACGTCCCCCGGGACACGGGGGCTGCCTCTGCTGGGAGCTGCGGGCACCCCCTGCGGCGTGTCATTTCACGGCCCTCCAGCGCCTTCCGCACAGCTGACCCCTAGTGCCGTGGGTAACTTCCCCGTTCCCGGCCCCTGTCCTGGGGGCTCCGGCCACCCGGGGTGGCAGCCTGGTTAGCGCATGATCGGTTATGTGCTGCTCATTAACGGAGCACGCTGGCTCTCGAGGGCTCAGCCAAGCGGCCGCCTGTGGCGCGTGGCTGGGAGCATCACCACCCTCCCGGTCCCCTCCATGCCGGGGCGGGAGCAGACCGCAGAGATCTAAGTCTGTTCCTGCAGCACTGGGTTGTGGGGGCTGGAGCCAGGAGACAGGCCTCAAACCGCAAGCCTTAGGGACCGTGCTGTCCGCCGGGGCCTTACCCTCCCCTTGCCCAGGAGGCCGTCCTGGACTCTCGGTTGTCTCTCTTACAGCCGTAACCGCTGCCCTGTGGCCCCACCCACATACTCTGCAGCTGCCACACTCCCCCATTGTGCCCCTAAGTAAACAAGCCTTGAACAGAATGGAGCGGTCACTGTAGGTCCATTTAGAGGACCCTATTTGGCTGAGATTTGTTAGGACATGAATGAACTACCCCACGCAGGCCTCACACCCTCTGACAAAATGCCCCTTGACCCTGCGGTACTGCTAGGCCTGTCCCAAAGGAGGCTCCGGGAGGTGGTGACAGGCTTGGGCAGGGTTCTGTGGGGCCTGTCACAGAGGGCACACTTGGGCTGCGAGCCACCGTCTCCCACAGCCAAACAGGCCTTCAAGCCTCTGCCCCAGGGCGGCCTTCCCTGACCTCACCCCCACCCCGCGTCCTCCTGCACGCTCCTGCGACTTGAGAAATGCCCCTTGTGCCCAGGTTGCAGTTGCCTATAAGACTTGTTTTATTTATGTCGCCGACGGCTTACTCCTCACTAGGCTTCTGGCTCTGAGTGGGTGGTGTGTCTGTTTATTGTTTAATTCCTAGTGCCCGGGCAGGGCCCGGCACACGGCAGGTGTTAGCAAATCTCCATGGTTGCACGAGTGAATCGATAAATGAATGAACGCAGGTTGAAAGAAGTTGCTCCGGGTGCTTCTTGAAGGAGACCCCCCGATTCCTCGGGCTGTGCCCCAGAACTCCCAAGGGGGTGTGCGGGCCAGCGTCTCTGCTGGGGACAGTGCTGGATTAGGTATGCAAGACAGTGGCTCCACAAGGGTGCCCACGGTGTGCAAGCCCAGAGGGACCCAATGTGCCCACGGTGGGAGCAGGGGGTGCGCAGCTGGGCCTCCACCGGCCATGGGGGCCCTGGGTCTGCATTCCCGGTGCCTGTCCCGGGGGCGCCCAGGCCCCTGGAGCCCTCCTCCGCCCTGCGATTGTCAGTCGGTGTCAGGGCCGCCAGCATCGCACAGCACCGGCCTCTGTTTACTGGCTAACGCGACAGTTGTCCTTGAATGCGTCCCTTTCAAGCCGAGGGTCAGCGTCACTGCCTGTTTTCCCTCAGGGGCCGAGCCGCTCTGTCTCTGATCCTGGGTGTTCTCCAGGGACTCCTGTCTGTGTCTCTCCATCTCTTACGAGGCTGCTGTCTCTGTCCGTGCTTCTCTGTTAGTGACACTCGGGGTCCCTAAGTCTCTCTCTTTTTTTTTTTTAAAATATATTTTATTGATTTTTTACAGAGAGGAAAAGAGAGGGATAGAGAGTTAGAAACATCAATGAGAGAGAAACATCGATCAGCTGCCTCTTGCACACCCCCTACTGGGGATGTGCCCGAAACCAAGGTACATGCCCTTGACCGGAATCGAACCTGGAACCCTTGAGTCCACAGGCCGACGCTCTATCCACTGAGCCAAACCGGTTTCGGCCCTAAGTCTCTTAGTGAGACCCCTCGGAGCCCCGAGGTTCCGGCTCAGGGTGACTGGGGTTCCCGCTCACCTGGGAGGCTGGGAGGGGCATGGCCTGGGAAAGAGCACATTGTCCCTTCCTACCCGGGTTCCAAAAGGCGCTGCCTTCAGCGTGGCCTCCCAGCCAGGCCGGCAGCTCCCCAGGCAGGTCTGGCGTTCCCTTGGGGCAAATCCCCTCCTCTGCCCCTCCTGACCAGCCCCCTCTTCCGCAGCACCTCCCCGCCCTCAGCTCAGAGACCCCTTCCTGGAGTCATGCCCTCTGTTTCCCCTAGCAGAGTCTGTCCTCCAAGTCTGGCGTGGTGCCTACAACTCTGGTCTCCTCCCCCAACCCCTGGCCAGCACCACCCAGCCCGGGTCAGCTCCCCCAGGGCCCCCTCCCCAGCCCTGGGCAATAGAGGGGGCTCCACTGGGCTCTCCCACCCTGAGCCCCAGGATGCCCTTCCCAGTTCTGGCCCAGCTCAGGTGCTTCCCCTTCCCCTAGCCCACAGCACACCCAGCGCCCCCCGGAAAGACCAGCTGGGGGAGAGGTCCAGCACCCCTTCCTCCGCGGCCTCCTGTCCCGGGCAGCGTGCTCAGCCTGGCAATGTGGCGGCGGCGGGAGGGGGGCTGTCTGGACACAGGCCCCTTTGTGCCAGGCTGACTTGGCTGCTTGGTATGAAGCTCAGCTGCTCCCAGGTCCTCACCCAGGGAGCAAAGGGAACGCTTCAGGGGCTGGGCTGGGGCGCTCCCAACCCCAGCTGCCTCTCAGCGTCTCACCTGTCAGTCACTGGCAGCAGCTCCTCAGGTGGGATGGTGCCCTGGGGTGGGTGCTGGGGGGGGGGGCTGGGGAGGGCAGCCCCACTTGGCGCCCTCTGGCAGCCGCTCCTCCCTGCTCTCCCTTCCGCCAGGTCTGCTGTGGCCCCTGCCAGCAGAGGCGAAGGCCCGTGTGGGCGGCAGGAGCTCGGAGGGTCCACGGTGTCCCCGCTGGGGGAGGAGCAGAGGATCAGGCCTGGAAGCCAATGCCTCGCTGATGGTGACTTCTTTCCTGTCCCCACAGAATGGTGCTGTGCCCAGCGAGGCCACCAAGAGGGACCAGAACCTCAAACGGGGCAACTGGGGCAACCAGATCGAGTTTGTACTGACGAGCGTGGGCTATGCCGTGGGCCTGGGCAATGTCTGGCGCTTCCCATACCTCTGCTATCGCAACGGGGGAGGTACCAGTGGGCACAGGGCAGGGACCACCCACTTGGATAGAGCCCACTCACTAGGGCCCAGGCCAGCCCCCCCCACACACACACACCCGGGTACAGGCCTCACTCCCCGCAGGCTGGCCTCCAATCCTGATCTCCTTCGGCCCCATCTCTGGCTTAGATGTCCTTTACCTAAGGCCCAGACCGCCCCTGACCCTGGCAGTCTGCCTTTTGGGCCCTCCCTGCCAGCCTGCTCCCTCAAGGTGAAGAGAGGTGGAGAAATGCACCCCAACCTCCCGAGGTTCCCTGCCTTCTGTCCCGTATTTCAACACCCCCCCCCCAAGTAGTTCAGGGACATTTGAGGATCCCAGCACCTAATGTTATGAAATTGCTTGGCTAAGCCATCAAATCCCACCTAGACATGGTGCGCTGGGGCTTGGGTTCTGCTCAGAGCAGACTTTCTGGGAGCCTCTGACAAGATCAAAGACAGGCCGGGTTGGGGGGGGGGGGGGTCGTAGCCTCAGACCCCGGCTCCTGCTCAGTGCGAGGCACGCCCTCCTTGGGTCCTAGCCAATTATAAAGGTTTGGCTGTTGGGTTCCCAGCAGGAAGAGGGAGGGGTCCCCCCTGCCTGCCCCTGAGCCGCCCTCTCCCTGCCCGCCAGGCGCCTTCATGTTTCCCTACTTCATCATGCTGATATTCTGCGGGATCCCTCTCTTCTTCATGGAGCTCTCCTTCGGCCAGTTTGCAAGTCAGGGCTGCTTGGGGGTCTGGAGGATCAGCCCCATGTTCAAAGGTGAGGCCTGGGCTGGGCACACACACACACACACACACACACACACACACACACGCACGCACACGCCTATGGGGGCTGTGCAGACTCACCCATCTGTACAAACACTGCCAACCCCTGTGGAGCCCTCATGCTGACCCCATGCCTCACATCAATGACCAAGGCCATGGACACATGCTGGGACCCATGTTTGCTTGGCCTCCACCCTTCCCTCCTACTTACGTGTATACACAAAACCCCTTCAGCCCCCGCCCCCCCAGCTTGCCCTTGCCAAGGCCTTGACCTGTCCCTTCTGTGGCCTTGCATGAAAGCCTGCCCCTTCGGCCCTTTACAATGAACCTCGCCTCCTCCAGCGGATGTGTGAGGCTGCTGCTCCCCCACCCTCTCCCAGGTGTGGGCTACGGCATGATGGTGGTGTCTACGTACATCGGCATCTACTACAATGTGGTCATCTGCATCGCCTTCTACTACTTCTTCTCGTCCATGACGAACGTGCTGCCCTGGACCTACTGCAACAACCCGTGGAACTCCCCCGACTGCGCCGGTGTGCTGGACGCCTCCAACCTCACCAATGGCTCCCAGCCTGCCTCCCTGCCCAGCAACCTTTCCCACCTGCTCAACCGCACCCTCCAGAGGACCAGCCCCAGCGAGGAGTATTGGAGGTGAGGTCCTCCTTGGGCCTGGGCTGCAGGGACACCTGGTGCCAACCCGCGGCCCTCCCCCTCGCCGTCAGGCAGCAGTCCGCAGAGTCGGTAGGGTGCCTGCCGCAGGGTCAGCCCTCCGCTGGGCACCGAGTGAGGCAGAGGTGCATGAAGAGGTGTAAGGAGCTCACGGCCTGTTCCGAAGAGGCTGGCACACCAGAGAACATGGGGAGACGGGATGTTGAGTTGTGGAGTCCTTTTGAGGTAGCAGTCGGGCAAGTGTGCAGAGGGAGAGTCTGGGAAAAGGGGGCAAAGGCCGTGGGGCCCAGATGGGCAACGGCTGGTCTTGAGCCCGAGGGGAGCCTGTTCTGAGGAGAGGGACACGTATGCGGGGAACACATGGGCCGTGAGGTGGCCGCGGAGGGCGCCCTGGCCTTCTTGGAGAACCTGTAAGACTTAAGCGTAGATTTAATGCTGCAGAGCACAAGGAGCCATGGAAGTTTCCTGAGCCTGGGGCTGTCATCCTAAAGCTGTGCTCAGGAAAGACAGGTCCCACTGTGCTCTGTGGTCATGGAGACCGGAGTCTCAGAGCTGCTGGGACACCTTGTCCCAACGGGTGGCTATAAGGATGCCCTGGAGGAAATTCCCTATGTCAAGTTGGAGAACCTGTGGGCAGAAGGCTTTGGGAGTTGATGGTAAACCTCATTCATTCACTCTACAAATATTCACTACAGAGCCTGCCAGGCCCTGTGTGCCCATGGGGTGCGAATGGCCTAGGGCTCCTGCTCTGAGAAGGTCACCGTCTAGTGGGGAGACGTAGCTAATATACCAGGGGCAGGTGCTTCCTGCAGGAATGTGCAGGGGTGTGGTGGGGGCACAACAGGTAGCGATCAGTCCTAAGGGGATGGAGGCGAGACGATGTGGCTAAGAAGGCTCTTCAGAGGAGGGAGAGAAGGGAGGGGGAGACACGAGCAGATAAGCAGAGGCGAAGAGGTGGCAAATGGAGCTGGGGTTGGGGGCAGGTGGGACACTGAGTATTGAGACAGAAGAAGCCAGCGGGCATCATATGGTGCAGGGCTTCCCTGGCCAGGCTAAGGGTTTGAGGCTTTCTCCTCTGGGTTACGAGAGCCATAGGAGAGATGGCCAAGACCCCAGTGATACTCGAAGTCTTAGTAGATCCATATCCTCTAAGCCCAGTCCCAGAGCTCAGACTCCTCAGGCCCGGCTTCCCATGCCAGGCTGTAGACATTCAAAGAGGGCCGAGAGGTTCCCTGCCCTTGGGGGTGCGGGGTTCACTGTGTAGACAACAGGGAAGACTCCGTCAGTCACTGGACAGATCGTTTCTTGACCACCTGGCAGGTACCAGGCCCCGCACTGCCTCATGGAGCGCACATCTGATGGGAGAACCAAGCAAATAAGGACCCCCTTCTGTGTTCTGCACTGGAGACGTGGTGTGGGCTGGGCCACTTGTCCTAGACTGGGGGTGAACCTCTCTAGAAGCTCCCAGATGCACGAAGCCCCACCCACATCCCCCAGATGTTCCAGAAGGGCTTGCCATAGGGCTGCCTGCCAGGGATTCCCAGCCCAGTGGGGCCACCCAGGGCAAAGCTCTGGGGAGTTTATCCAGTGCAATCAGAGGGGACGAAGAAAACCGGTGATGGGTGGGGGGCCAGGTGAACTCTACTTCTCAGCCAGGGCTGGAGCCAGGCCTGCCCAGGGAGCTACAGTTCCAGGCTGGAGTCCCTGCCAGCAGGATGGCTTCCCGATGCCCCCTCCTGGAGAACCCGGGAAAGTGACCCTGGAGAGGGCTGCCCAGGCGGGCCTCTAAAGGAAGAGAGAAGTGAGCACCCCTATTTCTTGGGCACCTACTGTGTGCCAGGCCCATTATCTCAGATAATATTATCATCCCTGTTTCCCCGATTCTGAGACCAGCATTCGGAGGTTAAGGAGCTAGGCAGCATCGCTGCATCAGGAATGTGCTCAGGTCCCATCTGGCTCCTCCGGGCCTGGCGCCTGACGTTAATTAGGCCAACGCCACCCGGCAGGTGTTCTCGGTCCACACTCTCCAACACCCCCTTGGAAGGCTGCACGATCTCATTTGAGCCCCACGACAACCTTCCTAGCTAGCTTGTGCAGATGTTATAAAACATTCCGATTTTACAAATGAGGAAAGCAAATCAAAAGGAAGATTAAACAACTCCTCTAAGGCGAGAGAAGCCCTGGGGGCAGATTTCTGAGCCCCTGTCAGCCTCTTGCTCACCCTTCCGGCCCACGCACGGTCCTCCCGCTCCCACCTACTGTTTAGCCTTGTTTTACAGTCCTCTGGGTGCTGGTCTGGTTCCTGCTCATAGCCCTGAGCTCATGACCATGCCCTCTCACCCTGCAACCCCTGTGGTGCCCAGCACAGCACCCGACACCCAGTGGGACTCGGATCCCAGCACCCCTCTCCCAGTGTCTTCGTGGCGACTCTGGCGTCACACAGACCTCATTCAAACCCTGGCTCTGCCATTTGCCAGCTGTGTGGCTTTGGGAAGTCATTAAATCTCTCTACGTCTTAGCTGTTCCTCTGTTAAGTGGGGATGCTTACAGCACCCACCTTATTGTTATAAAGATGAAATGAGATGATGCAGTAAAAATCACTAAGAACGGTAGGCACAATGATTGCCACTGCTGGAGATGCAAAGAAATAGACGGGGGGGGGGGGGGGGGGTAGACAAGTTTGTCCTATTCTCAGGTATTTACCATGTGGTTTGGGAAATTTAAAACTAATACAGAATTAGTCCAGGATGTACTGCGTCAAGAACCAACTTGGAAATATGTTGGGTTCCAAGAGCTTTTAGGTTAAATATTTGATTTCAAAAGCACATGGTCCAAAATCGAAACCAAGCCAAAAACTCAAAATGGTGCCATGAAAATAAAGGACGAATTCATTATTTGGCTGCCAGGTTAGCCTTCTAAACTCTTTAATCCCTAAGATTGCAATAAAAAAATAGCATATAACACTGTCAGTTTAACATATATAATTAAGGTTAACAATCTCTTGACCAAGAAATGATTTCTTTACTTTGAATGCCGGTGTTTGGAGTAAGGTGACTCCGTACTAGCTGCAGGACCCTCTGGCTATTCTGGCGGGCAGAGCTTTTCAACATCGATGTGCGCTCTCTCAGGCCCGGCCTGGGCAGCCCGAGTCCCCAGCCCAGTTGACTTCAGGTTTGAATCCCTTTGTCTGTTTACCCCAATGAGCCAAAAGTATTTTTTTCTACGTGCCACAGAGGAAGAGTGGTTGGCAAACACTGCTGAAGCGGATCAGGAGCCTCTCCTTGGTGGTCCCACAGCTCCTGAGCTTCTCCCATCCCGTGTCTTTGGTTCCTCCATCCACAAAGAGCCTGGAGAGGGCCTGGCTCTGATGCCTGTTGAAGGAACCATGGCAGTGGCAGGCCTTGGGCAGGAGAGGGAAGTGTTGGGCAGCGCCCTCTGCAGGTCACTGTGAGGGCGACCTGGGGAAGATTTGAAGGAGAGAGGAAGTAGGCCAAGGTGCTTACAAGTCTAACAGGAAGACCCGTCTGGCAACATTGTCCCATGAGGTACAGAGTAATATCTCATCAAAAGGCGTTAAAAATGTCATGAGGTTTGAGAACTGGTCTGGGCAGGGGGTTGAGGGGGGGGGTGGGGGAGGGTGAAAATAGCTAAGAAGGAACTATGCTGAGAGGTCCTAACTGTAAGAGGGGAAAGAAGGGAGCCTGTATTTACCTAAATTTATCTACAAATTATTCTGGGTTGGTGCTAATATACCCATTGTACAGATGAGGACATTGAGGCTCAAGAGCTTGTCTCTTGCTCATCATTTGTAGCCTGGACAATTGTACCAACCACAGTTGTCCAGGTTTTCCCTTTTTACCTCCCAATTCTTTTACCACAATGTTCATCCATTGATTCAGTCAACAAATATGTATTGAGCACTGCTGTGTGCCAGACACCGTGCTAGGCACTGGGGGATACATCCGTTAACAAAACAGACAAAAACCCCTGCCTTCATAGAGGAAAGATGCCAAAATAAATAAGTAAACTTTATAGTATAATGGAAGGAGACATGTGCTGCAGAGGAAATTATAGCAAAGCAGTGGGTAAGGAGTGCTGGGCTGGGGCCAGGGCTACAATTCTAAGCAGGGTAGCTAGAAAAGGCCGCTTGGCAAAGAGGACCCCTGAGTAAAGATCCGAAGGAGGGAGCCATGTTGGACAAACCCAGCTGCATAATTTGTGGGCCCAGTGCAAAATGAAAATATGAGGCTCGTTCAAATGTATTAAGAATTTCAAGATGGCGATGGTAGAACATTAAAGTAAGCACTAGGCCTTTTAAAACGTGGGGTCCTGTGTCACGGCACAGGTCACATACCTATGTGTACATGTGGATATCAGGGAAAGGGCATTTCAGACAGAAGCAATAGCATGTGCAAAGGTCCTGAGGTGGGGGCATGCCTAGCATGGTTAAGGAACAACAAGGAGCCCAGTGCAGCTGGAGCAGTGAACACGGTGGAGAGTAGATGAGGAGATCAGAGAGATGGCAGATAGGGGGCAATGGATCACTTAGGGCCTCAAAACCCCTGTAAGGACTTTAGTTTTTCCATGGCCAGAGGTGGGAGCTGCTGCAAGGTTTTAAACCAAGAAGAGACTCTTAGAGTGCTCTTACAAAAACCTTTCAGGATAAAATTCAAACTTAGCCTTGGCTTCATATGATCTGGTCCCTTCGCCTTTTCTACCGGCAAGCCCAAGCCGGACCATGCCGTTTCAGGACCCCCTGTCTTGCCATGTGCTCTTTCCTCGGCCTGGCATGCACTTCCACGTCTCTTTACCCACCTCCTCCCCATTCCTCAAGCCTTAGCTCAAACCTCACCTCTTCTGAGAAGCCTTCCAGCGTGCTCCTCCCCATAGGGTTGAGACGCCCCTCCCGGCGGTGCCCACATGCCTGATGCAGGTCTGTATGCCCAGCACCTAGGACAGGGCCTGACAAATAAAGGTCCGGGTGATTGAAAGAGCACCGCCAGTGTGGCACAAAGGCCACAGAGACCCATGCATATGCAGGGGAGGCATCAGGCCTGTGTGCTCCTGAGCCTGCAGTCTACTCAGCGTTCCGCTGCCTCCCTCGGTTCATCAGAGATGGAGGAGACTAATGTAAATGAAGAGGTCACAGAAGGCTCCCTGGAGGAGGTGGCGCCTGATAGGATGTATCTAGTCTGGAGGAGAGGGCGTTCTGAAGGGAGAAATGTACAAACAAGGACCTGGCGTGGGCCTGAGTGGGGACAGAGAGACCTCCACACCCCAGGGGCTGAGGAGGTCTGGCCCAGGCCTGGAGCGTGGCTTCTAGGAGCCTTTGGGGGTCCTGGGAGAGGCTGCAAGCAGTGGCCTCCCTGGGGACAGCAGGCAGAGGGAGCTGGGCCCCCACGGTGGCTCCTGTCTCACGAGTGGGCTCCTAGTACCTTGTGAGAAAGACGGGAGCTGCTGGCGGGGCCTGGGCCTTGGGAATGTGTTGCTGGGCATGGGGCTGCCGCTCAGCGCAGTCTCCCTTCCCTTCCCAGGCTGTACGTGCTGAAGCTGTCCGACGACATCGGGAACTTCGGGGAGGTGAGGCTGCCCCTCCTCGGCTGCCTCTGTGTCTCCTGGGTGGTCGTGTTCCTCTGCCTCATCCGAGGGGTCAAGTCTTCAGGGAAAGTAAGTGCCTCCCTTGCCAGGGTCTCAGGGTCTGTGCCCCCAGGAAGGCCCTGCCTCCCCTGCCTGGCTCTGTGTGTGTGTGTGTGTGTGTGTGTGTGTGTGTGTGTGTGTAGGGGGGTGATGAAGGACCATGGGAGGGATGAGTGCCTGGCTCTGTGTGTGTGTGTGTGTGTGTGTGTGTGTGTGTGTGTGTGTGTGTGTGTGTAGGGGGGTGATGAAGGGCCATGGGAGGGATGAGTGCCTGGCTCTGTGTGTGTGTGTGTGTGTGTGTGTGTGTGTGTGTGTGTAGGGGGGTGATGAAGGGCCATGGGAGGGATGAGTGCCTGGCTCTGTGTGTGTGTGTGTGTGTGTGTGTGTGTGTGTGTGTGTGTGTGTAGGGGGGTGATGAAGGGCCATGGGAGGGGTGAGTGGTGGTTGAGACAGGTGCGGGGGCGGGGGGGGGGGCGGGCACTGCAGGAATCGCCCAGAGGACGCAGCGGGCCTGTCCTGCACAGGTGGTGTACTTCACGGCCACATTTCCCTACGTGGTGCTGACCATCCTGTTCGTCCGCGGCGTGACCCTGGAAGGAGCCTTCACAGGCATCATGTACTACCTGACCCCACAGTGGGACAAGATTCTGGAGGCCAAGGTGAGATGTCGTGGGCCACCTGGAAGGGACGGGGAGGGGCAGAGAGGTGCTTGCCTCTGACCACAGCTCCCTTTTCACAGGTGTGGGGGGACGCTGCCTCCCAGATCTTCTACTCCCTGGGCTGCGCGTGGGGAGGCCTCATCACCATGGCTTCCTACAACAAGTTCCACAACAACTGCTACCGGTGAGGCTCCTGCCAGCCCTGGGCCCATTCCCTGCCCTCTCCTCGGCCTGACCCGGCTCCCCCAGGCCCACCCGATCCAGCGCAGCCTCCTGGCCCACCAGGGCCCTCCCTCCCACTCATGGCCTGGATCAGGTCATCAGAGGATGGGGAGAGAACCTTGGCAGCAGAGAGAAGAGGGGTGGGGACAGTGATGTCCCAGGGACCTGTGGGGACCCAGGAGCCTCAGGCCCACTTAAAAAGGTCCAGAGCAGACCAGAAAAGAGGTTGGGGACACCTGCCGGTGGTCTTAATCCAGCATCTAGAAGGGTTCAGGAATCTGGAGAAGCGCTGTGTGTAAATTATTGAAGAGTCCAGAGACGAAACATAATTTTGGAAGGCATTATGGGGGGCCAGAGAAGACTTAGCTAACGGAACTAAGTTCTCTTCTGTCTCAGGACCCCTTGCTTTTTATGAACACAAGTTGTCCTAAGGCAAGGTGGAGATATACACATCAAAGGCCAGAGTCTGGTATACAGAATCCATTGTCAGATTGGAGGAACTGCCTACAGCTGTTCAGGTGTTTGGCCAGTAGGAGGCAATAACATGTAGATTGAAATGCCCTTAGCTGTCTGGCAGGAAGCAATCACTGATGCATCCTTTTTAGGTTTGGGGAAATGCCCTCAGCCATTTCCAGATGATTCAGCCCTGCTGACATGCTGGAATTGGCTTCCCACGGACACCTCCATCCCTAGAACTTTCCCTGTGTCCAAGCCTTCTTCTGGCCCAAATCGGGCAGAGGGGAGCAAGCCGTATGCCCTGAATTGGCCCGTTTTCCTCCCCGCCAGGGATAGCGTCATCATCAGCATCACTAACTGTGCCACCAGCGTCTATGCTGGCTTTGTCATCTTCTCCATCCTGGGCTTCATGGCCAATCACCTGGGTGTGGACGTGTCCCGTGTGGCAGACCATGGCCCTGGCTTGGCCTTTGTGGCCTACCCAGAGGCCCTCACACTGCTGCCCATCTCCCCGCTCTGGTCCCTGCTCTTCTTCTTCATGCTCATCTTGCTGGGGCTGGGCACTCAGGTAGGTGGTGTGGATGGGGAAGGGGGGAGGCACAGAGCTCGGGCTCCTCCTCTGACGGCCATCCCTGCAGTTCTGCCTCCTAGAGACGCTGGTGACAGCCATTGTGGATGAGGTGGGGAATGAGTGGATCCTGCAGAAAAAGACCTATGTGACCTTGGGCGTGGCCGTGGCTGGCTTCCTGCTGGGCATCCCCCTCACCAGCCAAGTAAGAACTGAGGGGGAGGCTGGGCTGGTGTTGCCAGGGTACGAGGGGATACCAGGTCTGGGAACCTAGCCACGGACCCTGACTCAGCTGCCCGCTGGCCCGCAGGCAGGCATCTACTGGCTGCTGCTAATGGACAACTATGCGGCCAGCTTCTCCTTGGTCGTCATCTCCTGCATCATGTGTGTGTCCATCATGTACATCTACGGTAAGTGCCCAACCTTCCACGGCCTCCCGAGCCCCAGCCCCGGGCTGCCCACACCGTCCTGCCTGGCCACTGACGCCCCTCTCTCCAGGGCACCAGAACTACTTTCAGGACATCCAGATGATGCTGGGGTTCCCACCGCCCTTCTTCTTCCAGATCTGCTGGCGCTTCGTCTCCCCAGCTATTATCTTCGTAAGTCCCTGGGCCGGCCTCTCACTCTCCTGCTGCCTCTTGGCAGGTGTCCTTCTCGTGGGAACCAGAGCTCCCATGAGGCTCCACACTCTGGCCCTTGTAGTCTAAGGAGGTTGCGTAGAGTCAGACAGGCGTGCGGAGACTCAGAGCCATCCTAGCCCTCGCTTTGAGTTCGGAAGGGAGCACAGAACCCCGAATCTGAGTGGCAGGGGACAGCAGTCTGGCAGCAGCTGAATCGGCCCTCCCTCCCTGGGTCCCTGGAGGGACCTCAGGAACCATTACTGATATTGGTGTCAGTCTCTGTCAGCCTCACTGAGCATGTCGCCAACCCATCACAGCCGAGGTGCTCCAGGTGCCCGGGGTCCGTGGTGTGAACACGTGAGTGTCCCGGGAGCAGGCGGCGCCCGAGTCAGGGGTCAGCTCAGGATCAGGGACAGCCTGTAAACCTTTCAGGCACTGCAGTGGGCTGACTTGGGAGAGGGAAGTCTTGGTTTCCACCAGTACCCAGCACCTGGGAAACCCATCTGGGAGCTGAATTGGTGGCAAGAACTCCCAGACACTTTCTACACACTGTGTATATACTAACTCACTAGAGGCCTGGTGCACGAATTAGTGCACCAGTGGGGTCCCTCGACCTGGCCTGCGGGATCAGGACGAAACCAGCTCTCTCCGACATCCCCCAAGGGGGTCCCGGATTGTGAGAGGACACAAGCCAGGCCAAGGGACCCCACCGGTGCACAATTGGGGCCAGGGAGGGACAGCGGGAGGTTGGCCAGCCAGGGAGGGACCGCAGGAGGGCTCCAGGGCATGTCCAGCCCGTCTTGCTCAGTCCTGATCAGCTGGACCTCAGCAGCAAGCTAACATACCGGTCGGAGCGTCTGCCCCCTGGTGGTCAGTGCACATCATAGAGAGCAGTTGAGTGACCTTAGCATATCATTAGCATATTACACTTCGATTGGTTGAACAGACAACCGGACAATTGGACACTTAGCATAGTAGGCTTTTATTATATAAGAGGTACTACTACAACTCTCCAAGGTATCATTATGATCCCCACTTGACTGATGAGGAAACTGAGGCATGGAGATGTTAAGTAGCTGACCCAAGGTTACTCAGCCAATAAGAGGCAGTGCCACTACCCTAAGCAGGTAGTCCAGTCTGGAGTCCGCGTGCTGGGCCAGCGCCACCCTACAAACCACCACCGGGAGGAGCTATTACTTCCTTTAGGTTTTGCTCCTTTATGCTCAGGGTGGGAAGTGGGAGCACAAGGGGTTTGATAGGGTAATGGTCACTCCACAGAGAAGAGGCAGGGCCATCTCTGAGTGACAGAGGGGTCAGCCCAGTGGCGAGGGCAGTGTCCAGAGCCATGCCCCTGTCACACCCGACTCCTCTGTGCCACAGGGAGCTCAGCATGGGGTTTTCACTTTGGCTCATGTTTCTGAACAAAAGGCCCCTGAGGGCTGAGGCCTCCACCACATGGGGTGTGGGATTTTCCCTGAGCCTGGCACAGGCACCAGCTCTGGCCACTGGCCCAGCTTTGAAACAGGAGGAGCGGAAGTCTCCTGTAAGTGGTGAGAGGCCGGGAGGGCAGGCATTGCTGCCAAGCGCCGTGCCCTGTGGGGCCCAGGCCCTGCCTGAGGGGAGCTCATCCCCCACAGCTCCGAGGAGGCTGCCACCCTGGGGAGAGACCTGGAGCACCAGCCTAGGCAGGGCAGGAGGCAGGAAGGAGGGGGGCACAAGAAGGACCCGTAGGGGCAGCCTCTGCCTGACTCCAGTGTCTTCGAGCTAGGCAAAGTGGGCAGTGTCCTCTCTGTGCACAGACACTTAGGCTGAAGTTAAAATATAAGGTGAGTAGCTCTCGCCAGTTTGGCTCAGTGGATAGAGCGTCAGCCTGCAGACTGAAGGGTCCCGGGTTTGATTCCAGTCAAGGGCACATGCCCAGTGGGGGCGTGCAGGAGGCAGCTGATCAATGATTCTCTCTCATCACTGATGTTTCTAGCTCTCCCTCTCTCTTCTTCTCTAAAAATCAATAAAAATATGTTAAAAACAAAAAACATAAGGTGAGGACTCCAGGCCCTGTGGACACATGTTTTTACATTTCTGTTTGTTTGTTTTTGTTCATTCTCACCTGAGGATATTTTTTTCATTGAAAGAGTGGAAGGGAGTGAGGGAGAGAGAGAGAGAGAGAGAGAGAGAGAGAGAGAGAAAGAGAGAAACATAGATGTGAAAGAGACACATCAATTGGTTGCCTCCTGCCCGGGGATCAAATCTGCAATCCAGAATCGAACCCGAGACCCTTTGATCTGTGAGATGACGCTCTAACCACTGAGAAACACTAGCAGGGCTGTTTACACATTTCTGAAAAGCTCTTTTTGACAAACTCCATCCTTTGTCAGCTCAGTTAAGGGATTTGTCCACACCTAGATCAGGCTCTAGGTTCATTCAGGAAACTTGTTATAAGCTCCTACTATGTGCAGTGTCCCAGGAAGGGCCCTCACAATGGATGTGGGTCTTGACCTGCAGAATTTGGTCACTGGGAAGGCTGGGGGAGACTGAGCTTTAGGGCTCAGCTGAGAGCTCAGGAGGCGAATGCTGAGCCCTGCTGGGGAGCAGCACGTGTACACCCAGGCCCGCTGGGTGGCCCATGAGCCATCGGCCCATCCATCATCGTTCTGCTTCCTTTAGTTTTGTTTTTTCATTATGGTTGACACACAATATTCTATTAGTTTCATGTGTACAACATAGTGGTTCGATATTTATATACTTTACAAAGTGATCACCCAGATAAATGAGTGCCCATCTGACACCATACGTAGATCTTCACTTCCTTTAGGTTTTCTGTTTCTCATCTCGCCTCTTTCCAAAGCATCCCCAGCCAGACATGCATCATGCCCAGCCTTTGGAGCCTCCCCAGGCTGCCCGTAGACCTCAGGGCTTTGCCTTCCCTCCCTCATGCTTCCTCCTCTCTGCACAAGTCAGTTCAAATCAGCAAATGAGATTGTGCCAGGCAATGTGCTGGGCACGGGAGGGCCAGAGCTGATGCAATCTCAGGAGCGCCCAGGGCTATGGGGCCCATGAAATAAATGCTTAGCAGATGGGAAAAGCCTTCCAGGGGGAGGAGACGGGAAATCTGGAGAGGCTTCTATTTATTTAATTTACTTATTTATAAAATCATCACCCAAGGATATTCTTTTTCATTGATTTTAGAGCGAGAAAGGGAGAAAGAGAAAGAGAAACATTGATGAGAGAAACATGGATCGGTTGCCTCCCGCAAGTGCCCCCACTGGGGATAGAACCAGCAACCTGGGTATGTTGCCCTGACCCAGAATCGAGCCCGCAACCTTCCGTGCACGGGAAGACGCCCAACCAACCGAGCCACACTGGCCTGGGAGGGAGCGGCTTCTTGGAGGAGGTGGCATCTGCTTAGATGCGGTGGACGATTCTCCAGAGTAAATGAAAAGGGTGGGAAACGCTGGGTGTGGCTGAGACACTGAGACCAGGGGAATGTGGCCAGAAAGATAAGCTGAGGTCTCGACGTGAGGAAGCAAAAGCCCTAAAGGCCAGGAATTAGGCCTCACTTCGAAAGGCAGTAGGGAGCTGCTGTGTCTTTGAGCAGAACTGACTTCCAAAGGTGACAGCAGCTTAATGGTTCCCTGGCTGGACCGGAATTACGGGGAAGCCAGACCTCTCCCCTTCCATCGTTCGTACATGCCTGTCTTGCCCTGGACCCTGGTTCCATCTGCTTCTTCCACCACCCAAACGTTGGCATTGGTCCTACCCTTCCCCAAATGCCTCTTATTTTATCTTGGGAAACTGGAGAGGAAGGGAGGGGGTGCTGATAGGAGGCCTGAGGCCTGGGTGGGGCTGATGCCCACTCCTACCCCCCTCTCTCTGCAGTTCATTCTCATCTTCACCGTGATCCAGTACCGGCCAATCACCTATAACCACTACCAGTATCCAGGCTGGGCAGTGGCCATCGGCTTCCTCATGGCGCTGTCCTCCGTCATTTGCATCCCACTCTACGCCCTGTTCCAGCTCTGCCGCACAGATGGGGACACCCTCCTCCAGGTGAGGGGGGAGCCCGATGAACTGGGGAGGGGTGGATGAATGGGGCTCAAGGGCTCTCCTCTGACATGCCTTGCCCTCCCCCTCCCACCCCCCACAGCGTTTGAAAAATGCCACAAAGCCAAGTCGAGACTGGGGCCCCGCCCTTCTGGAGCACCGGACTGGGCGCTATGCCCCCACCATGCTGCCCTCCCCTGAAGACGGGCTGGAGGTCCAGCCACTGCACCCGGACAAGGCCCAGATCCCCCTCGTGGGCAGTAACGGAAGCCGCCTGCAGGACTCCCGGATATGAGCACAGCTGCTGGGGAGTGCCCCAGCCCCACCTGTGCTCCCGCCACAGAGACTGGGGAGGCAGTGGACAGGTGTCACCGCCTGCCCCGCCATGCCCTGCGCAGGGCGACTGCTGTCACCTTGGCCACCACTGCTAGGGCGGTCATTTGTGCTCGTGTCCCCAGTGTTTACAGGTCCTTTGGATGCCAAGATGGAAGCTGGGCCGGGAGAGGGAGAAGGCAGGGTTGCTGGTTGGGGGCTAAAGCACTTTGAAGGGGTCTCGGGCCAGGTCCCCAGAGGCCTGCCGTGCTTTATGTGGCCTCTGACGCCCCCACACTCTGCCCTGAGCTGAGTCTCTGGGTGGGCCCCTGCCTGTCCCTGTCCTTGGGCCACCAGCCTCCTGACCAGTGTTCCTGCCCTCAGAGCAGATCCCAGCCTCTGCCCGGGCAAATTTGGGTCTTCCGACCTGGGGGCAGAGTGAGGGGCTGGGGCTGTGCAGTGTTACTCGTCAGGCTGTGCCACCCAGCCCTGTTTGTCTGTGTCATTATTTTTGTAAAAACTGTCTTATCTGTGGTTGCCACTCCCTTGCCCCAGGCCTCAGGCCCCATCTGTCTTCCAGGCCTGCCTGCACCTCACTCAGCTGCTCTGGGGTTTCCGAGCCTCACTGCAGCCCTGGCTGCCAGGCCTAGTGAGCAGAGGCCCGTGACTCAGCAGCCTGCCCAAAGCACTAGTTCCTGGGGGCCCGGGGGTGGAGTGCTGCTCAGCAGGAGGTTTGAGCTCAGAGCCCAGGGGAAGGGACCCTACATGACACCCCCTTGCCCTCCCGCCACCAGGCTAAAGGCCCAGTCTTCCCAAATTGGGCTCCCCTTGATCATGTGCCAAATGGCTCCAGCCCGTGTGCACCATCCCCTCTCTGGAGCCAGATCTCCTTTCCCCAAGCCCTGCAGTGTCCATTTGTCCATCCTCCATGTCCCTCTGTGCAGTGACAGCCCCGGAAGAGCCGCCTCTAATTCTCTGTAGCAATAACGGTGCGCCACCCACCCCTGTCCATCCGTGCACCACTAGGATTTTAAAGTCCATAGATTTTAATGAAATTTCTATTCCTGTCTCTGAGCTGCTACTGTGCTTTGTCTGAGTCCCGCAGAGAGACAAGAGTTGGGGCTGGGATGAGACCTCTGCACTGTCTACACCCAGGCTTCTGTGAAAGCCTGGGAGGAGAAAGGCCCAAGGCCGGACCAGATACCAGGGACTTGGCAAGGGGGTGGGAGGAGGGTCAGACAGACGGACAGCCTTGGGGTCCTATCCAAGACAAGATCTGAAGCAGGCTAGGCCATGGCAACTGAGAGGTGGCAGCAGCAGGTGGGGCGAGTTCCCGAAGCCAAAGCCCACTTGGTGACCAGCTGTCAGGATGGGGCCTGGGGCACTGCACTGGACACTGAGGTGGAAGCTGGCCTTTTCCCGGGGCTGCACTGGAGCCTCCGTCCCCAGCGGCAGGTGGCAGCCAGGCCCTGAGGCCTGCGTTCCAGAGGAGGAGCAGGTAGGTGGCACTGGAGAGGCCTTGCCCAAACTCCAGCGGCTCCGCGGAGGCGAGGCAAGGATCGGAGGCCCTGGCTGGAGGGCCCCACGGGCTGCTGCCTGAACAAGGAGTAGCCATGAGAGGGCCACAGCCTGACTCCCAGCCCACCCTGTGCAGCCGTCCGTCTGCTCTGGTTTACCTGTGGCTGGAGGAGACACAGGAGAGCCGCAGCGGTGCCTGCAGCTCCTGTTGCATGGCTGCCTTCTGTTCCTGTAGCTCTGGAGGAGAGGAGTGCCTGGGACGCGGCACCCAGCTCTTCTAGGGTATGTCCAGGTGGGGTGTGGGGAGGAAGCTGGGTGCTCGGGGGCCTGCTCAGTTCCTCACCTGCCAGGGTGGGCTCTAGGGTTGCTTCAGAGGCCCGGCGTGCCCTGGTGCACTCCTCTTCCAGGCGGCGCTGTAGGGAGAGCTGGCTCAGGGCCCCAGCTTCACAGCAGGGGTAGGATAGGCCAGGGCAGGATGCAGAGGCCAAGCAAGACCTTGGCAGGGCCCGGGATAGCCCATGCCACACCCTCATCTCACCCACCTGAGGGCAGCCCCCAGAACACTACCCAAGCCCCCCTCCCCCCCCCCCGAAAAGCCCAGCTTGACAAGGTGGTGGTTGGCCCAGACCCAGACTTAGAAAAAGAAGAAGGCAAAAGACCGGAGAGCAAATCCAGCAGGTTAATTAAAAAGTGCTGACCTTGGACCTCGGGGCTCAACCAGAAACTTGGGCGTCTGGGTTCACACACACAAGAAGCGCACACGTGAGAAACGGATACAGGGCTCACACAGCCTTTACATGCATGTATGCACGCACACACACACACGTACACGGGCTCATACACCAGGTGAGAGGTGGCTGTCTACACTCAGCGGAAAGGCTGGGGCGGGGGCGGGGCTGCAGCTCACCTGCAGGACGGGGATCTCCCTCTCCAAGGTGTGACACTCCTCCTCCAGGAGGCCCCTGGGACACGTGGGAGTGCAGCAGCCGGAGCCAGTGCCACGGGACCGCGTCTCAGCGAAACCCTCCACACAGCCCAGCCTCCAGCCCCACCACAAGCCCCCTCCAGGCCCTCCCTGCTCAGCCCACCTTGCCGTCTGCTGCCCAGAGGCTGCCCAGCACAGCCCTCCAGCCCCTGCCAAGCCTCTTCCTGGGAAGAATGTGTCCTCTCCTTGCGTACCTCACCGCATCCACCCGGACAGGTGCTGCCATTTCTTCTGTACGACTGCACCGGGCCTGCGGCACCTCTTGCCCCTATTCTCCCCCACATCACAGCCCTTCCCCTGTTTCAAACTCTTCTGTGCTTTCCCCCACCTCACCTCAAGGTAGAAATCCTCGGGCCATGGCCCCTGCTAGCATTCCTACTTGGCTACTTTCTGGCAAAAACCCGCCCTTTCCATCTCTCGGCCTTACTCTAGTGGGCCGTCCCCCCTACCCCTCCGGCCTCCTCTCCTCTCTCATAGTCCCAGTACTTCCAGATCCATCCAGTCCCCTCCCTGTTTCCACCCGCACTGCACACTCGGGGGCCTCACCGCAGGTGTCTGGCAACCTGGTCAATGTTGGACATGTCCAGTCGGTCCTTGATGAGACTGAGGCCTCTATGACTGCTGCTGGGAGATGAAGTCACTATCACTCCACGGTGCCTCACCCGAGGCCTTCAGGACACAATTCCCCTTCTCTTAGATGGTTTTGTGTCTTTTCCCACAAAAGCAATATGATAGCGCACAAAGAGGAGGAGTTCTGGGGTCTAGGTTTGCAAATGGGCTCTGCCACCCCTGGGCACATTGATGATTCTTTCTGAGCTTCAGTTTCCTCGTCTGCAAAATGGGGACATGACTGACCTCACAGGGTTGTGTGAGAACTAAAAATGCGTTGCTGCCATTCGTATGAGCATGCCCCTGCTCATTTATCTCACTCACTCCCAGCCCTCCTCCTGGTCGGTAAGCCTGAGGGACAAGTGATTCCTGGACCCCGCCTCCTTTCCTCCCACCCATGTTTGCATATAGTGTCCCCTCTTCCTGAGAAGCTCTTCTCTCTTTCATCTGCTCTTCTGTCTTCCATCCAAGACCCAGATCAAACCAGTCACCTTCTCCAGGAAGCCTGTGGGCCCCCAGGCTGGGCAGGTGTCTCCGGGGCTTCTGCAGCCCTCCTGTGCTCATGCCTATCACAAGTGGCTGTAGCAGTGTCCAGCCTCAGAGCAGGAGCTCCTGTATGGAGCCAGGCGGGACCCACCAATCAGCTGGGGTCCTCCGCCAAGCAGAGTCCCTCCTCTGCTGTCACCACTTTACCTGGGCTCACCAACTGGCATCTGGAACGTCTCCTGTGCTGGCAAGTCACACCTGGGCTCCTCCAAGGCAAAGCGCAGCACCCTGGGGCTATACTGGACCCAAGCTTGGGTCTGGTCCCTGCAAGAAGGTGCACATGAAGAAAACTCAGGGTCCCCTTCCAGGGAACCACAGGAAAGGCAAGCCTAACTCCGCACTGCCTCAGCCAGAAGAGGCGATGCAGTAATAAGCTCAGTGCGTTCAGGTTACTCGGCTCTCCCGCCTGTCCCGAAGCCGGAAAAGTGGCCCCTTGTCCGGGTCAGAGCTAGCCCATCTGAGTTCTGGGGACCGGGCCCAACCCCAGGTGTGTGAGGCTTCCCACCTGCCCTCATAGATGGCCTTCTGGCGGAGACCTTGGAGCAGCTGCCGCAGTTCCTGGCGCACGAGGTCTCTCAGCAGGGGCGGTGGTGCCAGGAGGGAGGAGGGGTCAGAGGTGGGGCGGGAGCCGGGGGCTGGGGCTCGGGAGGATCGCGCCTCTCGGAGCAGAGACTGTAACATCACCACCTGCAGGGAGAGCTAAGACACCTTGCGACTGGGGCTGGGGGGATGGAGGGGGGAGGCAGTCACACAAGAGAGGGCTGGGTGAGATCCCACAGTTACCCGGCAGAGCCAGGAACCCAGCGTGGATGGGGAAGTCACCCGAGTCATGGGTCTGGCCCACCTTCCCACTCGCCCCACCTCCGCCCGCAGCTCCAGGCTCAGGTCCACCATCGTCTCCCCCAGAATCCTCTTCACTTCGGGCCGCTCCGGGAGCGGCACGTGCTCCTCCACCAGTTCCCAAAGCGACGGGCACTCCCCAGGCATGGCCCGCCGCGCCGCCCCACGCGAGGTCCCGGGCTCGGACCTGCCGGGGCAGACGCTGCCGGCCCGGCCCGGGCCCCGCCCCCGCGCCGAGGCGCTCGCCGCCTCTTCCAAGCACCACCCTTGTCCCGCCGGCTGCCGGGACCCTCGGTTGAACCACCGGGTCCCGCGCTCTTCTACCCGGCTCTGGCTGACTCTCGGGGGTCGCGGTTCTCGGTCCCGGCCCCCAGGAGCCGGCCAGTGACCAGGGCCCTAGTCCCGCCTCTTCCGCGCGGCCGTCACCCGGGAAACTGGGCCGCCACCCAGGCCCCGCCCCCCCCTCCAGGTCTGGAAAGCCGCACCCACTGGCTGGGCGTCTGACACGCAGCTGACCGGTGGTTTTGGAGTCTGAACCACCCAATTATCCGAAGGATCCTGGCCCCAAGCACCTTGGTCTCACCCGTGGCCACATTCGGCTTCGGGACAGGGTGGAAGAGCCGGGTAATCCGAGCCCGCTGGGCTTATTACTTGGTTGCGTCCTCTGGCTCAGAGGCCGTGCAGGGTACACCTCTCCCCTTAGAGCACCCCGCTCCCAGGGGCCGGGCCAGGCGCCCTCCCGCACACACCCAGGGTCCGGATTCAGGGACCCAGACTCCCATCCCCAATCAGACAAAGGGGCTGCTCCATTCACGTTTTTTACTAAAGCACCCACACAAGTTTCTGTGCAATGTACAAACACAAGCTAGCCCTGGGGCTACTGCCTTTGCTCTGAGACAGGGAGATGGGAACCAGACTGACGGATCCAAGCCCTACCTGCCACCCATGCAAAGCCCAACCCCAAGATCCCAGGCAGTAACACAGCACCCCCTCTGGTCCCCTCCTGGGGCTGCTCCTCAGCAGGGGGCCACCAGTTTGCCCCCTACAATGTTGAATGAAAAAGGTTTCCCCTCCCCTGGGAGCAAGGGGGATCCCCAGGTCTGAGAAGTCCCCCTGGAAGTGGCACTGCCCCCGAGTCATACCTCCCATTCTTCCAGGCCCTAGGGGACTCAAGGGAGGGGAAACTGAGGCACAGAGAGGTGGAGTGACCTAGCCCAGGCCACTCCATGAGGCAGTGCAGGGGCTGGCCCAATCCTGACAGTAAGGGGGGCTCGGCTGGGGAGGGAGGAGTGAGGAGGAATGACCCCAGAGGCCCCCCCGCCAACTTGAGGGGCCTGTTCAGGATGGAAGCCCCTCCAAAGTAGGTTCTGAAATTTCTAGGTGCAGCTGGGAGGGCCAATTGAAGACCCTCAGAAAAACAGAGCCCACAGTTTCAGTCCTGGGGGATCTCCCACAGAGCAGCCGCCAGCCAGGCTGAAGGTCAGTCCTCTGGCCAGCAATCCTCGGCACGGGAGCCTTTGTCCTTTAGTGTCAGCCCCGGGGGGGCCATGATGGGGGTCGTCCAATGTCCACTGTGATGTTGGTGAAGAGCGGTTGCCTGGACACCTCCAAGACCTGGTACCGCACTGACCCGATGCCGTCCCGCTTCATGGTCAGCTTCGTATTCTGAATCTTGGTAAACCTAGACAGGATGGAAACGATTCCAGATCAGGACGAACCACCAAACCCAGCATCTCTGGGACCAAGGGCCAAGCCATCTCGGCTTCCTCCCGGGGTGACCCGGTTCTCCTTGCCACCCCCCCCACCCTCCACCTGCCTGGAGCCCTTTTGCTCTTACAATGGCCCTCAAAACAGATCTCCCCCGCCAAGTCCAGAATGGTGACATCCCCACAAACCTCTCATCTCAGACCTTCCTTCTTTAGACCCAGACATAGGGCATCCCACAGACACCTCAAATGCAATGTGTCATCTTTACTCCCCAAACCATCATCTCGGCCATCCTCTGTTCCTCATCCTTTAGTCATTCCTTCACCATCTATTTGTTGAGCAGTCCCCATGTGCCAGGCTCTACCCTGAGCACCAGGGACACCGCCAAAAACAGGCCAGCAAGGTCCTTCCTCTCATGGCAAGTCTATGCCACGAGGGGAGACAGGTAGCACACAAGGAACCCAGCATTAGTGCCAAGCGACAGGGGAGAGGGAGACCAAGAAGACTGACGTGGAAGGGGTGAGTGTGTGACATCAAGCTGACAGCAGGAGGGAGAGCATTCTAGGCAGAGGTAACAGCACCTGCTGATCTAAACTGGGAATGAGAATTTGCACAGCTGTGTGGCGAGACCCTAATGGGCCAAGGGAAGAAACAGAGGGAGACTTAGCTTGGCGGTTACATCAGGCACGGGCAGGGCTCTAAGTCAGAGGAAGCAGGTTTTTATTCTGTGAGCAAGAAGACATGGAGGGATTTTTAGCCCAGTCTGGGGGAGGAGGGGTCAGGGGACATGAACCACAGAAGGGCAAAGGGGAAGCAGGGAAACCAGAGAGAAGTCACCGCAGTGGTCCAGGCAGAAGAAGGTGTAGTAAAGGGAAATGCTGATGGGCTCGGGTATGTTTGGGGGTGGCCCTTGCTGATGGTTCGGACATGGAGGGTGAGTGGAAGACGAATCCAGGAGAGCTCCTAGATTCAAGGCAAAAGCAGCTGGGTAGATGAAACCACCGCCCACAGACACCTTTAGCCAGAACCTCTTGCTATCTTGTCACTCACCCACCCACGGCAGACATCACTAATTGATGATGGCTATTCCTGAACCAGGACCAAGGCTCCCGGCACTGAGCTTCTAGCAGAGCTGCACTCCCGTGCCAACTGTTTTGGTCCTCCCAGTCCTTCTGAGCTCAGCTCAGACCCCTCTCTGAGCTCTCTCTCAGCTGCTCTGAAGCCCTCTCCCAGTCTTTTGTCCCTTCCCTGCTCACCATGATTTTTACCTAAACTGCTTTTCCATCAGCTCCCTGGGCACCCGGTGCTTCATGCTTCTGCCAAACATCAACCCTCCATCAGTGCGGCACTCCCCACTCTTACACCCCGGGCTCAGAGCGGAACCACCCTACCGTTCCAGCTAGAGCAGAGCAGCCTCACTCCCAGCATGCTCCTGGGTTCCCATGGATTCCTTCAGGCCTGGTCGGCTTCCCTCCGGCTCCACCCAGCAGCTCTGCAGCCCTTCACCTTCCTCAAGCTCCAAGGGTGGTCCCTTCCATGACTCCCCAATGCCCCTGGGACAAAAGTGAAACTGACAAGCTGGGATTTGGGACTCCCAACACCCATCAATGATCTTCTCTACCGGCAGTCTCAGCCCTCAGGAATTTTAATACCCACGAGTTTCGGACTCTCAGCATATACCACGCATGCTCACATTCCAGACTCTGACACATACTATTTCCTTTTATCCAAACTGGCCTCCTCTATTAACCTGGTGAAAATGGCACTGTGCCCAAGGTAGGTGCGTGAGACAGACTTGCTGAATGAATAGCTGTCAAACTCCAGTTTACTACACATTCTCCAGGAGGCTGCCCACCATCACTCGGCCAGGACAGCACCTTGCCCTGACCACCTTGTGCCATAACTGCCGATCTCCCTCCCTAGAAGGAACTTCGTATGGGACATCCTGCTCTGGACCCTTCTCCCCAGCAGGTTTGGCACCAGACAGTCCCTGAACAGCGGCAGGAAGCCCTTGTCTACATTTCACATGCTCTCAGGCACTTCTCCTAGCCAGCACCAGACGCCAAATGTTGCTACACCCTCAGAGACAGAGCTGCCTACTCCATTCTCAGAGGGTCAGTACTGTCTTTCCAATCCCCATCCCACACGCCTAGGGCTCAGGCCTTTGTTGAGCTCCAGGCCCAGGAGCTGAGCCCAGTGCTGTCTCTCTCTCATCCTATCTGCTCCGTGGGGATGGGAATGCAATCTACTCAATGACAATCTGAGCCCTGCCTTTACATTTTAGTCACTGCTAGGAATCAAGCCAGGAGTGAGAGCTGCCTGGGTGAGGCTGAGCGGGCGGGCAGGGAACAGGGACCAGAGGTGCTGAGATTCACGTCAAGGGTCGGGGGCCTTGGGATCATCTCTGGGGATCCACTGCACAGGGGGTCACCCCAGGGAGTAAGGGGTTAGGAGCCCTTGGGGTCAGGGTGCTGGGGGTCACCTCTGAGGATTGGGCTCGTTATGCTTGTCCCGGTCGTGCTTGATCATGCGGTAGCGGCCTATGCGGACGTCTGGGCGTGAGATCTTCATCCCAGTCAGGGAGATCCTGGGGATGGGGACAGGTGGACTGCAGCAGGCGGCACGAAGGGCAGGCAGCCCCGCCCGGTCTGTCCCACCCTCTCATGCTCCCAGCCTACGCTCCACCCCGTCACTCACCGGTTGAAGATGTCGTCATCCTCACCACCCCAGCCCCAGTACTCATTGGGGAAGCCATTGATTCTCAGGAACTGGGCTTTGCTCAGGCCCGACACGCCTCCAAAGTAGCCAGAGTAGGGCAGCCTATTGTGCAGGAGGGCGGGCGTCAGTGAGGGGCCTGAGGGGAGGATGGAGATGGGGTGGGGAAGAGTGTGCCCCGGGCCAGGAGCTAGGGGGGCACCGGGGCTGGGAGTGAGGGCCTGGGCATGTTAGGGGAGGTGGGGATGGTGGGGGATGGGTAGTTCTGGGTTCAGCTGAAAAGGGAGTTCTCACCGGAAGCCGAACTTGTCCATGGCGATGGCGAAGTGGCGGGGCTGGTCGCCGCAGCGGTACAGGTTGCGGTCATCCATGGGGACCAGGTCCACGTCACTGAAGATGAAGCAGTCATAGGTGGCGTCCTCCTTCAGCGCCTCTAGGAAGCCCACGTTGAGCAGCTTGGCCCGGTTGAAGGTGTCCTCACCATGCTGGGGTTGGGGGAGGGGTCAGGTCAGCTCTGGTCCTGTGACTGGCAAGCACCTGCCATTGTCCAGAGTGGTCCCCATGGGCCTACTCCCCACGCCCCACCCCCTTCGTGGCTCCTGCAGACTCCTAGGATCAAGTCCAGCTCCTGACCCTGGGCCCGGCCTTCTCAGGCCTTTCATGATCTGGCTCTAGACTCCTCTCTGGCCACTGCCCTCAGACACCAAGGGCCAGCTCCACCACATTCCTCAGGGGCAAGACTCTTCCTCGCCTTGGCCTTGCTGTTACGGTGCCCCCTGCCCGGAATGCTCTCCTCACGTCTGGAAGGCCTCCCTGAAACCTCCCCGCCGCGGTATCATTACTCATCCCTTCCCGCGTGCTTCACGTATGCTGGTTCCACTTAAACGGTGATTTAGAGCTCTCAGTTCAATCTTCCCTTCACTCAAACATGCCCTGCGGCCTGGTCTTTGTGCCAGGCGTCTTGTTTGTGCCACTGGGGATCCTGGAGATGAGCAGCCCTGAGCACACTGCATCCCTACCGAGCACAGCCACAAAGTGAGACGAACAGCGAATGCCCGAAACCATGGGACTGAGCTCCGGAGCCTCGGCCACCTGTCCCCTCTGGCTCATTTGGATCTACACCCAGTTCCCTGGGGAGCCTCAGAGACCAGGACAGGACGGGCGAGGTCACTTGTCTCCCAACAAAACGACAAGCACAGGCAGTCATGGTCCAGGGAGCCTGGGAGCCAGAGAGGCACCGGTGGAGGGTCTTTCAGGGGCCCTTCCTCACCACCAGCCAGCTCTGGCCTAACGGGGTGGGAGCTGCTACCCGGGAGCCATGAACCGCCCGGGGTTCTTGCTTCCTTCCCTTCTCCCCCTGCACCTTCGCTCCCTCCAGTCCTCGGAGCAGCTGTCCGTTATCTCGGGGCTCATCGGAACTCCTTTCCAACCTCTCTCACCACCAGCCAGGAGCTCAGGTTTCTCCCACACGGCTCCTACGCATGCCCAATTCTCTCCCATCGGGAAGAGAAAACCTCCCTCTAACCACTGCCCTACCTTTTTGCCGTCCCTTGTTGGCAGAGGTTTGCTTCTTTTAAGGATCTGTCTCCAATTGCCTGTTTCCATGTTGTCAGATCTGATTCTTCAGCCCACTGCAATCTGCTTCCGCCCCCACCATGCCCCCGAAATGGCTCTCGCCGGGCCCACCCAGTTGCTAAATCCACTCGCCACGCTTCCTCCTTGACACCTATTCCTGGGCCCCCAGAACCGCCGCGCCCTCCCGGGTCTCCTCAGACCTTTCTGGCCAAACTCGGCAGCCTCTGTGGCGATCTCTCTCTCCCTCCACCCGTTCCTCCCAAGCTGGCCTCTCCTCCCAGGCCCCGTGCTCCCTGGCAGGTTGGACATTGTTGGTTTTCGGGACCATCTACATCCTGGTGGCTCCCAGACCCCTCTCTCCGCCGCAGACCTCACTCCAAGGTTGACTCATTTGACCAACTGCCTGCTAATCATTGCGCTCACACTTCCCCCAGGCACTCACACGCATCACGTGCAGAAAAGAATTCAGAGTCATGCTCTCCCCGAGACCTGGTCCGGCTCCTGGGTTTCCATCTTGCTCACAGGCGCCGCAAACACCAAGACAGAGCACTCAAGCTGTCCTGGCGTCTCCCTTTCCTCACTCTCCACCACCGGTGTCACATCTCTCCCTTCCACCCCACAACCACTGCCTGATTCACACCATGCCCGCCATTTCTTTCCTCCACATCACAGCCTCTTCCCACTGGTCACCCTGCCTCGAGTCTCCTCTCCCAGGCCATTCTCCACGTGCAATCAGTGATCTTTCCTTAAACACACACACACTTGGCTCCCCCTTTAAAACTTGACAATGGTGCCCACCCCCTTCTGGCTGGATTTCAGGTGCTTAACAGGCCTCCTAAGACCCTTATGGATTTGGCCTCCGTCAGCTCTTCCAGCCTCATCTTGGTTACCCACCCTTCATTTTGGACCCCACACCTCAGCCAACAATTCCTGAACACACGAGACCAGCTCTCTCGCGGAGGCCTCTAGGTCCCTCTGCCTAGCATGCCTGCCTCCGCCAGTCCTCTGCCAGCTGACGCCTGTTCATCCCTCAAGACCCATCTCAACCATTGCTTCCCAAGCCCAGGGCTGGACCAGGCCCCTTGGTGCGCCCACAGCTCCCTGCTCCAACTCCAGACGCACACCATCGCCCTGGAGTCCCCAGGGACCCAAGTCCAAGTCTGGGAGTCTTCTGTGGGGAGGAGGGCCTAAGCCAGACCCTCTCTGGGCTCCAGTGGCCAGCCCTGGCTGGGCTCAGAAAGTGAGCTGAGTCCCTGGGCTTCAGCTGGGCCAGCACTGGGCACGAAGGCAGACTTCATCCCTCTTTGAGGACTAACTCTTCCTCTCCTCGGCCCTCAACACCTCATGGCCGGCACCCCCCAGGTCTCCGCCACCATGGGATGGGGCCCACCAAAGGAAGACAATGGGGCTCGTGCCCATGAAAGCCAGGCACACATCCGCCAGTGTGCATGCCAACATTCACACGCACCTATCCCCTTCACGAATATGCACACCAACACACATGTACCCCCACGGGTCACTCACATAGCCACACAACCATGGCAGACAAGGACCACGAATGCCCCCAAACCCACGTATGTACCAACAGGCACATGAGCGCCACACGCCCAAGTGCCCATGGGTTCCCTGGTGGTTAGTACCCAGCGTGGGGGCCACAGACGGCACACCTGGTTGATGACATAGATGCCGTAGCGCAGCCGCTGTCGCCTCAGGATGGGGTGCAGGTAGTGGAGCCAGTAGCGCAGGTGGTGCTCCCGGTGTCGAAAGGGGATGATGACTGCCACCGTCTGGGCTGGGGTGCAGTCGGGCGGTGTGTAGCGGCCACCCAGGAGCACACCGGGGTTCTCCCTCTGCACCCGCTCCAGTGGCATGGGCGAGGTAAACTCAATCAGCAGTCGGCCCACTGCAGGCAGGACGGTGGCAGGAATCAGGACTTCATCCGAATCCAGGGACACCAGCCCTCTCCCTCAGCCTGGGGGTGGGCGAGGGAACCCCGAGGAGTGGCCCTCTTACAACAGACCCGGACCCTTGGCACCCCACTGGTCAAGACTCCATTCCCCATGGAACGGTTAGGTCCTCTGCCCACCCCTACGGGCAGGCCCTACCCTGCGGGCTCACCAAGGCCAGGCGGCGAGTCGGGACAGGGCGGCAGGATGGGAGCCGTGGAGCCAGGCCGGACACTGGGGGCCTCAGGGAGGCCGGAGCTGGGGGCCGTGGCGTTGGGCCGGGAGCAGTTGGAGCTGCTGCTGGCAGCGGGGTGAAGGGCACGGGCCGGGCCGCGGGCGCTGAAGCGGCTGAAGAAGGCCAGGTGCTGGGCATAGACGTCAAAGTAGAGGATGACAGCCACGAGGAAGTGCAGCAGGCAGAGAAGGAGCACCGCCTTGCAGACGCGCTCCAGCGTCCCCCCCAGCAGTCTGCTCATCCCGCAGGCGGCCTCCGGCCCGCCCAATGGGCCCGGGCATCCGGCTGCCGGCCTGAGCAAAGGTAGGAGAGAAGCCAACCCAGCCGGTTAGGGCCGATGGGCGAGGCTACCCACCCACCTCCTGCCCACGGCTCATCCTCATGGACCCGCATCCTCACATCTACCTGTGACACTCCTGGACTCACACTCTACCTGCAAAGACACACAGACACAGTCCCTAGCCACTCAATAATCACACATCTTCATGCATCTGAGTACTTACCCACATAAGCTTACATTCCTTGTCTACACACACACACACACACACACACACACACACACGTATTCCCAGGAACATGGACATGTGGCCTCTGACCACACTGGTTCATACCTAAACACGGAAACAGGTGTACCTAGAGACCCACATGTGTACCTGTGCCCCAGAGAACAGACACCCCGCACGGCAGTATACTGATCCCAGGACCCCTGGTCTGGGGAAGGGGGCCATTTCCGGAGCACCTGCCAGGCAGGAGTGCTCTGCACCCACGACTTCACTTAGTCCTCCCAGGAGCATGGTGGGCAGTGGTTTGGTCACACAGGTCCCAGTGGCAAGCAGGCCAGGCCAGCTGGAAGCAGGCTGGGAAGTGTCCCGATGGCCCAAATACAGGATGTCTATGGGATCCCTTCCTTCTGGAACAAGAGGTCAAAATACAGGGTGGGGCAAGGCACCCCCATAAGACATCAAGGGTTGGGCTGAACTCTCTGGGGGCTGCCCAGCACGGCTGGTTCTGCTTCCCAGAACAGGGGCGCTGGAGCCCTGGAGACAGAGGGGCGGCACTCAGGAGAGGGTCCTGTCCGGGCACAGCTCCAGCGGCGGTTCCAACGGAGCAGCCACACTTCTGAGGCCACTTCTAGCAGCGCCTCAGGTTGCGGGGTGAGTCTCACTCACAGATACACAGCCACACAGACACCCCTGGTCCCAGCTGTTCTCACCTGCACTGACACACACAGGGAACTACACACAGACACACCCAGGTGACAGTCACACACAAGTTACACACTCACACACAAAGCCGCCGGTCCTGCACTTAGGCAGCCGTACCTACAAGCTCCCGGGCGCCTCCCAACACGCGGCCCCGCGTGCAAACATCGCCACCCCTCCTGGGGCAGGAGCTCTGGGGCAGGCGGACCACCGGGAGCGAGGTGCGTGTGGGCAGGGCTGGAAGGCTGAGCCGCCTGAACACGTGGCACCCCGGGACTGGGGAGGCAGCAAAGACCCGGAGGGTGTGGAGCCGGGGGGTGGGGAGGCGTGGACTGGGGGAGTGGACGTGAGGCGGGGGCCGAGGCTGGGGAAACGTGAGCGGAGCGCCTCCCCGCGCCACGAGGCCCGGGGAGCAGGGACAATAAGGGAGGCCGGTCGGGGGCGGGCAGCGGAGCCCAGGGGAGCCGAGGGATGGGGGTGGGGCGAGGTAACGCCAGGCCGGGGTCCGGCAGCCCGCGTCTCTCTCACCGGGTCCTGGGCGGGGATCGCGGGGCCGGGTCTGGAATCTCGGGGCCCGGAGCTGGGGGCCGCGCGCGCCTCCCTCTCACCCGGCGCTCAGCAGGGGGCGCTGCTCCGGCTGGGGCTGGCTTCCCGGCTCCGGCGGCTGCAGACGGCTCCGTCCCCCATGGTCGGGCCCCGCCGCCTCCCGCCGCCGGGTCAGCGGCCCCCGCGGCCCCCGGGCCGCCTCCCGCCGCCGCCGCCTCGGGCCATGGTGCGGAGCCACCCCGGGGCGCAGGGCGGGGCCGGGCGCCCGGGCAGACCCACGGACCCCGGGCCGACGGACCACAGTGCCGCCACCTCCCTCCCGCGCTACGGCGCCTCGGAGGGGCAGGCCCGGCCGGCGCATCCGCGCGCGCGCCCCCGCGGCCCCCGCCTCCAGCGCGCCCGCACCCGCCGCGCGCCTCCGGCGGCCGAGCGCGGCGGAGCGCGGGGAAGGAGGCGGCACGGGACCGGGAGGGGCGTAGGAAGTCGGCCGGGCTCTTTCCAGGGGTTGGATTCACGGTCCGGGCTGGAGAGGGTGTGGTAGGTCAAACGCATCGCGGGGAGCGGGTCTGGGTTGGAGCGCGAATGATTTCGGCCGAAGGGGCTGACTAGGGCAGGGAGGTTAGGGACTTGGCAACTCCGGGACGGGAGCGTTACTAAAGGTCTGCCGGGGCCAGCGGAGGGGACGCTAATTGAGCAGGACCCTCAAAGGCGGGACAAAAGTTTGTGGCTTGGGCCTGGAGGTGGCGGGGCTTTTCTAAGGTAACAGGAGGTTGGGTTAGACCGGACAATGCCTCCGGAACAAGGGATCGAATTAGTCACTGGCAGGGGATGGTGCTGGGATAGGCAGAGGCAAATTCACAAGCTCCCAGCTCCACCGGGATAGGGAGTGATGGATGCCTGAAGGCAGAGCCAGGTAAGGAGACATGGCCAGTTTGGATTTTGCAGACAGAGTCCCAAGGGCATAGGACTAGGCGGACACTCCCCATCCTGCCCCCCACAAACACCTGGGCCCATACCTCCCCACTCCTTCATGCCCTTCAATACAAATTCTCAGGGGCACAGAGTCCTCAGCCCAGCACCCTTCCCATCCCACCCAGGAGCCAGCTCTGTCCAGAGCAGAGACGGTATGTATGAGTGGCAGGAAGCTGGCAGGAGGCTGGCAGGAGGTTGAGGCCCATAGGCCTGTTTACCCTCCTGGGAAAGGTGGTAAGAAGGGCAACAACAGCGGCACTGACCCAGACAAATACATTTATTTCACAAACACGGGGAAGACAGGTTGGGGGTGGAGGTGGGACACAGGTGCAGAGCTGCACAGTCAGCAGCAGCCCACTCCCCACACAGAGGATCCAGCCAGGCAGTGCCTCCAGTCGACAGGCAGCAAGAAGTGAGTGCAGGGAGGGCCCAGAGCACCCAGCCCTGTGAAAGGGGCACAGCTCCAGCTGTCCCAGGAAAACCACAAATAAATAAGAGTGGGGCACGGCCCCACCCACACTCTTGTCTAGTCACCCATCTTCACTCTGGAGGTCTGCAAAAAAAAAAAAAGAACAGGAGAAATCAGGCAGAGATAGAGGAATAGGTAAGAGGGACAAATGACAGAAGATCAGACCTAACGAACTCGTGGTGAGATGGACAGATGACAACAGATGGATGACTGGACCAGAATGGATATGCTATGACAGACAGACACAGATGAACAGGGACAGTCAGACATCCACAGTCAGGCTGTGGGACAGAAAGATGGAGAGAAGTGGCATATAGGCAATGCCAGTCACCAAGAGTCAACCCAGTCAGGCACCCACAGTCACCCTCAGATCCTCAAGCTGATCATTAGCCACAAACTCACACACTGTCAAGACAGAGAAGACACAATTTAGACATGCTATTCAACTGACACCATAGATACACACAGGCCCTGCTAAACACAGTCAAACACGCCGAGACAGACTTATTTGGACACAGACAAGATCCCAACCATGGAGACAAACAAAAAGAGAGATTAAATGAAACACAGACACACACACAAAAAAACAGGAAAAAAAAAAAAATAGGACAGTTGTCAGTGTTTCCAGATTAGAAACAAAATTAAGCCGAAAGCTTCAAAAGGGGAAAACCAGAAGATGGGAACGAGGTGGTGGGTTCCACAGGTGGAGGCGGGAGCACTGTAGCTCCTCTAGGAGGAGGGCGAGTCTGGGTTAGGGACAAGGACAGAGGCTCCCCAGCATTCAGCACCTGTAGGATCGCAACGATGACCCCAAAGAGGCCGATGGCGCTGCCAAAGATCTCCACGATCAGAATCTTCACGAAGAGGCTGGGGTTCTGTGCATCAGCCAGGGCGGCTCCACTGCCCACAATGCCCACGCAGACTCCGCAGAAGAGGTTAGACAGGCCCACTGTGAGGCCAGCTCCAAACATGGAGTAGCCTGGGGGAATGGAAAGGGAGCACTGAGGCCAATCACAGCCCAACTGTGCAAAGCAGGCCCCAGGAGGTGACCAAATATCAAAATGAGGTGTCTAAACGGGGGGTGGAAAGGGGACAGCAGATGTCCTAGCTGTTTGCCTGCACACACCCACCTACCTGCATGATAGTTTCGATGGCCAATGGCTTTGGGGTCAGTGGCACTGAAAGGCTGAGGGAGGCAGAGAAGTAATCAGAAACCAACCTCTATGCTCCTCTGTACTCCCCAAGCAATGTGTAGAACACACTGGAATGGATGCTCACCCCCCCCCCCCCCAGTACTCCATACCTCAGCCATGTTGCTAAGGACAATTGCCATGATGATGCCGTAGATAGCCACAGCCTCACAGAAGATGATGCTGGAGGTCGTAGTGGTGGGCAAAGGCGGTTGAGAGGAGAAAGAGATTAGAAAGCAATCAACCTTCCTCCCCAGTCACCTTTCCCCCACTAGCATCCGCCTTATCAGGAGGCTGGTCAGGAGCAGAATGTCAAGTCAAACCAATGGGCAGCTCCCAATGCAGCTGGTTCTGACAGCCTTCCAAGGGCCCTAACTTACCTGACCAGGTTCTTGGTCTTGATCCGAGGGGCCTTCACCCCTCCCCCAATGATGGATGAGCCGGTAATATAGATGCCCCTGGTGGAAGGATAAGAAACCAATGAGCAGAGGCCAAGCTTGTCAGTGCCCCCAGGGTGACTAAGGACCCAACACCACCACCTGCTATGACTCAGCCCCCACCCCCCGAATCACACCACCCAACACTCACCACGCTGCCCCAACCACAGACAGGGAGATGGCTAAGCCAATGCCCAGGTTTGACCACATGAAGGGGGAAGTCTCTGTCAAGAACCTGGTGTGGAGACAGGGAGGAAAGCAATTCCGTTTTGGAGGAGAAGTGAGCACAACATTCACTCCCCCACACCTCCAACCCCACCAGTACTGGTTGCTAAAAGTCTCCCTTATCTCAGAAAGGTCCACATCCCAGGCGGCTGGGGGTGGGGTGGAGGAGGGGGCTCAAATTAGAGAAGGAAGGCTGCAGAGAAGCAGCTCCGAGGGGAATCCTCTCCCTGCCCTCCCTTACCATGCCACATCAAAGCGGAAGCCCAAGTCAAAAATGGTGTAGCAGATCCCTGCAGCAGTGAGAAAAAAAGGGGTTAGGGGCTGCTCTCTACAGAGAAGCTCCCCAACTGAGACATGAAGCTCCTGCCCAGCGGATGGGCCACCTCAATGGACTGCCCACACCTAAGTCAAGCTGGCCCCCCGCGCAAAAGCACGGCTGTCTTTCTCCACAGATGTGCCCCTGCTCCGGCCTCCATTTCCTGCCACTCCCTCAGTAACATCGCGTTCGGTGACACCACCTCCCAGACCTAGACCCTTCGGGGCGGCAGCTCGCAGGCCTGAATTCCCTGGAAGGAGGGAGGGAGCAAGGGCTCTGGCCAAGCCCCACCGGATCCCGCCAGCCCAGTCCGCGATGCTGTTTCCCCAACAAGCTGGGAGTGGGGGTTGGGGCGGCTAAACGACCAGGAAAGGAGGAACTGGAGCAGCCTGCTCAGGACCCAAGCAGGCCGGTCAGGAGCAAGAGGGTCGACAGCCGCGAGACGGGGCAGGGGGACGGGGACGCCAGAACGCGCCCAGGGCTGCCTTCGCGGCCCCCACCTACCCCCGCCCGCGCCCCTCCTCCAGCAGCTGGAGCTCGGGTCTCCTCTGTCGGGGTCAGAGGCCCCCACGGGCGTGCGGCAACTCCCGGAGCCCGGGGTACAGAGCCCGCGCTGCAGCCCAGCGGTCCCGGGACCCTATGACCCCCGCCGGGCTCCAGACCGGCCCGCTCGGCCCGGATGCCGGCCCCGCCCGCCAGGGCCCGGCCTCACCCACGCCGATCATGCAGGCCCAGAAGGCCACGAAGACCCCGGCATAGAGGAGCGCTAGCCCCGTCATGGCGGCGGTGACGGCGGGGCACGGGTCGGTGGAGACAGAGCTGAAACCGCGTCCCTGCGTCCACCGTCCGCCCCGCAGTCCGTCCGCCGCCCGCACGGTCACCTGACTCGCCCACGTGACGCGCCGGCACCACCTGACCCGGGCCGGGCTCTGCGCCGGGGCGGTCTGGTACTCGCCACGCCGGAACTGCGCGCTGAGCATTGTGGTTGGTGTAGTCCCGCGCTGCGGAGGCGGCTCCGGCGCCCTTCTTGCCAGGTGTCCACCTCGCAGGTCTCTCCTGCATCTCCAAGGCCGATTCTTCTCAGCCCCGACACTCCGCCCTGCTGGTCCACCAGCCCTGCCTTACACCCGAGCCTGCTCGGGCCTCCCTAGCTTAGCCTCCAACCTTCCGTTAGGCAGTGATGGGCAACCTTTTGAGCTTGGGGTGTCAAACTTCGCCAAAAAACTGAGCATAACTCGGGTAGTGTGTCACTTTGAGGAAACTAACTCCAAGACTCTAGTCGCAAATGTTTCATCCTCAGGAACAGCAAATGTTTCATCCTCGGCATGTGGCCGCATGTCATCAGAAATGGCTACGCGTGTCAGTGCTGACACGCGTGTCATAGGTTCGCCATCACTGCCTAGGGTGTTGTGCTCTGTTCCTCAAGCTCTTTCCTCTGCCTGAAGCACGCTTCACAGTGCTTTCCCTAAGCCTGGCTAACAGCTACTGAGCCTCAGAAATCGTTCTTCCCGGAGCCTTCCCTAACCCTGAGGCAAGGTGGTGCGCCTGCTCTGGGACCTAAGAAACTTCAGCAAGATCATGTCACTCTTTAAAATGCCCTAGTGGCTCAATTTCACTCTAAAAGCCATCGTCCTTTTCATGGCTTACTAGGCCTCTACCAATGTGGTTCCGACCTTCATCTCTATGACGCCCCCACCAACTCCTCTGGCTGCACTGGCATCCTTGCTATCGCTTGAACATACCAGCCATACCCTCACCGCATTGGCCTTGCACTTGCTCTCGGCTTCTCCTAATTATCCATGTAACTCACTCCGTAACTTCCTTTCAGTCTTCTTTCACCTCTTCATAAGGCCTTCTCTGACCATCTGTTTAATATTGTAACCCCCTCTCCCTTACACTCCCTTCCCAGCTTTATATTTCTCCATAACACTTACCGCCATTTGTCATACTGAGTGTTTTGGTTATCCGTTTCTCCCCACCCATGAGAATGTAAGCATCATGAAAGGATTTCTGTTGCTCTCACTGTTGTATTTCCAGTGCTTGGCACTCAGTGGGTGCTCAATACATGTTTGTAATTGGTAGTTACAAAATAGTCAAGGGGGTGTAAAGTATAGCATAGGGAATATAGTCAATAATCCTATATAATAAAGAGGTGATATGCAAATTAACCCTCACGCCCTCACAAGATGGCTGCCTATCACCAGGCAGGCAGAGGGGTTAGTGAGGGAGGACCAAATGACTGAACAGCAGGCTGCTTGGGGTGACCAGGCCGGCGAGGGCGGGGGGCGGGCGGCCATGAGGGGCGACCAGGCTGGTGGGGACAGTTAGGGGTGACCAGGCCAGCAGAGGGGGCAGTTGGGGGCGATTAGGCTGGCGGGGGGGGGGGAGTAAGGGGTGACCAGGCCAGCAGGGGGCGGGGGACAGTTAGGGGCGACCAGGCTGGCACGGGGGCGTGCAGTTGGGGGCGACCAGTCTGGCAGGGGGTGAAGTTGGGGGCGATTAGGCTGGCAGGGGGGGGAAGTTAGGAGCGACCAGGCCAACAGGGAGGGGCAGTTGGGGGCGACCTGGCCGTCACACAGAGACAGTGAGGGGCGATCAGGCAGGCCGCAGGGGGCAGTTAAGGGCAATCAGGCTGGCACACAGAGGCAATGAGGGGTGATCAGGCCAGCAGGGGGGGCAGTTAGGGGCAACCAGGCAGGCAGTCAGGTGAGCCATTAGGAGCCAGCGGTCCAGGATTGTGAGAGGGATGTCTGACTACCAGTTTAGGCCTGATCCCGGGGATTGGGCCTAAACCAGTAGTCGGACATCACCCAAGGGGTCCCGGGTTGGAGAGGGTGCGGGCTGGGCTGAGGGGATCCCCCCCACCCCATGCATGAATTTTGTGCACTGGGCCTCTAGTATTGTAATAACTATGTATGGTGCCATGTGGGTACTTGAATTATTGGGGGGAACACTTTGTAAAGTATATGATTATCTAACCACTATGCTGTACACATGAAACTAACACGAAATATGTAAACTGTAATTGAAAAAAATTGTTTTATTGATTACATGCTGAAATGTTTTTGGTATTTGAGTTTAAAAATTATTAAATTTACAAAATAAAAGAATATCTAGTCGCCTTAGCTGGTTTGACTCAGTGGATAGAGCATCAGCCTGGGAACTAAGGGGTTCTGGGTTCAATTCTGGTCAAGGGCACATGCCCAGATTGCGTGCTTGGTCCCCAATAGGGGGCGTGCAAGAGGCAGCTGATCAATGATTCTTCTCATCATTGATGTTTCTATCTTTCCCTCTCCCTTCCTCTCTGAAATCAATAAAAATATATTTTAAAAAAGAATACTAGTCATACTCATCAGCAATATTATTTCTATTCTTTTAAACTCTTCCAGTTAATATACAAAATTTGTATTTCAATTTGTGTTTAATATCTACAATGTGTTTATTTTTACATACTATTTATAAAAATTTTATTCATTTTATATTTGTTGAAATTATATATATTTACCATTTTCTAAATCTTTGTTCATATTTTTATACGTTCATATTTTTGTACTCAAATGTTTATTTTATACATACATTTTATTTATTTATAATATATTTTTATTGATTTTAAAGAGGGAGAGGGAGAGATAGAAATATCAATGAGAATCATTGATCCGTTGCCTCTTGCACGCCCCCTGCTGGGGATTGAGCCTGCAACCCTGGGCATGTGCCCTTGGCCGGAATCAAACCTGGGACACTTCAGTCCACAGGCTGATGCTCTATCCACTGAGCCAAATTGGCTAGTGCTATACATACATTTTAAAGATGCTTATACTACATTTGCAATATATTCTATCTTGTCAATTGGGTGATCCCTTTTGATTTTGACGTATTGGTTTGCTCTACAGTGATATGGATTTTAACATACTGAAAGTTACATCTTCAACACCCCGGACATTGCCAATATGCCAAGATTCTCAGAAAATGTGTGAGATGAAGAAGTGAGTTGTTTCACTTCACCCCTCAACCTTTAGGGTCCAGCAACTACACTCTGCTTAAAGCACCCACCATGCTGGTTTAAGAATGGTGTGTCCTTTATCCAAGTGTCCTTTTCACTCCTCTCCTGTTATTTTTTTTCCCTCCAGGTGATTCAGCTTATCACCCTTCTGAGAAGCATCTTTTGGCTCCAGATGCCCCTGTGGGCTTCCCTTCTCAGAGTACTGTTTCAGTGTGTGGTGATTGCCTCTTTAACCTCTCTTCCCAATTACACAGTGAAGGCAGAAATTCAGACAATTCAGGTCTCCACCCACAGGACCTGCAGTGTTTTACAAGTAAAAAAAAACAAAACAGGAGAAAACGTATCTCATTTATTCATTTCTGTAATCTCCCTGAGAAACACATCAGTCAGTATAGACCAGCACTGTCCAACAAACTTTCCGTGATGATGGAAATGTCCTATAGCTGCGCTGTCCTCTTACATGGCTACCTGAGCAGTGAACTGTGGCTAGTGTGACCAGGAAACTCAAGTTTTTAATCTTAAATTATGTTTAAAATAGCTGGTATACTGGACAGCACAAGTATAGACCAGTGGTTCTCACCTGGGGGCAATATTGCTTCCAAAGGGGACATTTGTCAATGTCTGGAGATATTTTTGATTATCACAATCAGAAAGTGTATGCTCCTGGCATCTGGTGAGCAGAAATCAGGGATGCTGCTGAACATGCTACAATGCACAGAATAGCCCCTCACAATAAAGAATTATCGGGCCCAAAACATCAGTTGTGCGGAGGCTGAGAAACCCTGGTCTAGCCAGTGGTCGGCAAACTCATTAGTCAACAGAGACAAATATCAACAGTACAACGATTGAAATTTCTTTTGAGAGCCAAATTTTTTAAACTTAAACTTCTTCTAACGCCCTTCTTCAAAATAGACTCGCCCAGGCCGTGGTATTTTGTGAAAGAGCCACACTCAAGGGGCCAAAGAGCCGCATGTGGCTCGTGAGCCGCAGTTTGCCAACCACTGGTCTAGACCATCTATAACCTGCCTTTGAAAAGGACAGACCCTCAACTGCACACCAGGAACTGGGATTGGCCAGAGGTCCTGGGCTGCTCCCAGAACAGATGGGCCTAGGCGGCTTCAGGAATGCCCCAAATCAGTCCCCGTCAGTCAAACATCAAACATTTTACTAAGCCAGAAAGTGCTAAGCCGTGTGCCAATGTCAGTACAAGACAAAGCTGGATCCTATCCTTAGTGAGGGGCTGCCTGCCCGCCCTCCATCCAGGCTCCTTCAAGGATCCTGGCAGAGGGGTGAGCACTAAAAGGTCTTTTTGTTTTAAACAGATCCTGCCTCAGATTTATTTGTACAAATAGCATAGGACACTAGTTCCATGCAGATAGCAGTCCAGGGGTCACACCAGTCCTCTCCTCACATCAGCAGACAGAGGCCTCTCCTGTGGAGCCTTTATGGGGGTCTGGGCACCTGTGGGAGCCTGAGCCTGAGTTGCAGCTGCAGCCTGAGGCTTGGTTTAAGTGTTGCCTTGGCCTTTGGCCAGCAGTACCCGAGACCCTCAGTGATGGGGACCCAAGCACATTTCCCAAGTTTGGGGTGAATGATGTAGACAAGTTGACTGAGCTTGCAGCTGCCACCCTTTGGGATCTCAGGCTTGACTTCCGTGGGCTTTATGAAGGCCTTGGTAGCCTTGGCACACGTGCTCATGGCATTAGTGTTGATGTGCCTCTTCTTGTGCTTTTTGGCAAAGTGTATGTTTCCCAGGAACTTTGGATCTATTTCCTTCTTGATGCCATTTCTGTGCCATTTTCGGAACTGGTTGTGCATGGTGTGGTTCCTGGATTTGGCCATATCTGCACTGAAGCCTGCAGCACCTGGGACCGGAAGAGTTAGCAGTGATCCTAAAGTCCAGGCGTCCTCAAACTACGGCCCACGGGCCACATGCGGGTGGTTTTGCCGTTTTGTTTTTTTACTTCAAAATAAGGTATGCGCAGTGTGCATAGGAATTTGTTCATAGTTTTTTTTTAAACTATAGTCCGGCCCTCCAACGGTCTGAGGGACAGTGAACTGGCCCCCCGTTTAAAAAGTTTGAGGACCCCTGCTTAAGTCCATCTGTGTCTCTGGCCTCCCAGGGTATCAGCTGCTTCCCTCATCCTCATAGGCGATGGCAATTCCTCGTCTTCCGCTCACGACTCCTGTCACTGGTGTCTGACCCAGGTGAGGCTGCAGCCCTTGCCAGCTCCGGGAACTAAGGAATGAGGCTGCAAAGAGAGGGGACTGAAGCTGAGTGGGCTGAATCCAGGAGAATTCTGACGGGAGTGAAGACTTGGCACACTTACCTGCAGGGCTACTCTCAACCAGCTCCAGCTGAGGCCGCGGAGCCAGGGCTGAGCATCCAGGATCATTTGATGGCTTCCAGGCAGGCAGGGGTCGAAGCCCCCCAGTAATGAGTGACACATCTGGGATGTCCCACAGTTCCGATTCAGGTGGCGGGAGGGGCACGTGGAAGGGAGAGCCTAGGAGGGAGAAAGATGATCCATACTGGCCCCCTGCTTCCATGCCCCAACTGTTTCCAGCTCAGGCAGTGCCCCAACACTCACCAGGCAATAAGTCTGCGTAGTGTGTGAGGTGGGGAGCCAGGCCTGGAGATGGCCAGGCAGGGTTGCAGGCAGCCTCCAGCTCACATGGTGACAATACAGGCCGGAAGAAGCTACCAGAAGGCTGGGGAGCTAGGGCACCAAGAGGACAGGCCAACAGCACAAAGACATCTACCTCAGGGAAGTTGGCAAGTTTGGGAGGTGTGGGCCGCCCCAGAGCTAACACATAGCTATGCTTGCCGGCAGCCCGAGTCAGGTTCCGCAAGTGTGCCAGTGCCTCCCGGTGTCGGGCCACACCCAACGTGCCCACCAGCAGCCCCACCACGCGAGCATCTCTGGCCCTCTCTACCAGATATCGTCTCCGTGCCCTCAGCCGCCCAGCCCGGGCACCTTCATCACGAGTCCCCCCCGTGTCTGGGCAGCAGGAGGAGAAGGACCGCTCTGGTGCCCAGCCCAAGAGCAGCCGGCTCAGGTCAGGATCGAGGTCAGGGTCAGAGCTGGCCCCAGAGCCTCCCACATAGAAAGCATCATACTCTTCCAGACACCTTCCTGGGGCCAGGGGGAAGCGACGCCCAAAACGCTGCAGGGGTTCAGGCTCTGAATTGAGGGAGTCCACTGGCAGGGGAAGAGCTGGGCTGGAGACAAGCAGGTCCACGTACCGTGGGCGAAGGAGAGTGGCCAAGGCCTCTGGAAGAAGGAAGTGGTGTCAGGGTTGGGGCCTGGCAAAGCAAGAGCTCCCCTGTTCCCCAGAAGACTGAGTGTGACCCAAAAGCACAGGCTGGGGTCAAGCCCATATTGAGAACTCTCTGGGATGTACTGAAATGGGAAAATGAGAAACAAAATAGCTGACCCACTCTCCCTGCATCCCCAGGCAAAACCCCTCACCCAGGGCATGGGCGCAGGCCGGCTCACTCAGCAGCACCACAGGAGCTGTGGGGTCTGGATTCTGGGCCTCAAAGGCTTTGGCGCAGAGCTCCAAGGCCACAGAACGCTGACCAAAGACGAAGGCCACCGGCAGTGGGCGGGCTGGAGGGCTTAAGCAGGCAGGGCCAAAATGTACAAGGGCCTGAGCTCCAGCTTGCTCAGCACCCAGCACATCCACACAGCAGCTGCAGGGGAGATACCATTAGTGAGAAGGTTTCATCAGAAAGTTCCTGTCTTCAGTTGGAAATGTGGTCAGTGAAGAAAACGATGTATGGAAACACACTGTCATTGAGAGGAGCTGCTATCAGGAGGGCAGTCATCGAGCATCATCAAAGAGAAACGGCCATTAGGGGCAGGCACTGTCATAGAGGGAAAACACCACAAACCCTGGGTCCCTAGGCCTCCGTCCTTAAGCCCAACTTCACACCTGCCATAGGCTGTGTCCCCCAGAATGAACATTTTCGACCCCGTGGTCTCCTCCAGTCGTGCAGCCACAACCCCAGCATCTCCCAACAGTTGGTCAGGGAACTGCAAGGCCACCTGTAAGCATAAATCATGAAGTCAGAAACGGCCTCTCCTTCACCGAGGGTCGTCTCTTCAAGGAAAACCTTCCGGGAGTCCCTACCCAACCAACCTTCACAGCCTCTCGTCCCAGAGAAGCACCTCCCCTCACCCCCCATCCGCACAAAATTACCCCGAGACCCCGATCCCCGAGAGGTGAGCCACTCCTCCCTAACCTGCCCTCACCCGCTGACACGCCAGGTCACGGACAAACCCGACGACTCGCTGCAGCTCGTACACTCGGTCCAGGTCCGCCAGAGGCGTGAGCAGCCCCGCGGCCCCCGCCTCCCGCTCCAGCGCCGCCTCAGCGGGGCTGCTGAATGTAGACACCATGAGGTACAGCGTAGGTGACGGGAAGCAGCGGGGATCACTCGGTCTCCGCGTCCTCAAAAGAGGCCCTCAATGGGTCACAGTCCTTTGATGAGGGCGGGGAGCTTGGGAGTCAGACCCCAAGCAGCGAACAACTAGCCGCGCGTCCAAAACTCGCGTTTCCTCGCTGCACGTGAGCCAACTGGAGACTACTTCCGGGTTTTGAGGCGGGGCTGATAGCAATTTTACCAATCTCAAACCAGCACAGCTCCGGCTTCCCAATCCTCGCCTACCAAACCGCCAATCGGCCTCAGAGCACGAGGCCAACCGTAAGTACTTCCGGGGGAGATGCGGAGCCCTGTGGGTATTGTAGTTCCTCTAGCTCTCCTCTCCAGAAGCTGTGAGTTTTCAGGTTCAGCTCACTGCCCACTCTCAGAAACACCCACTCCCTGAAAATAATTACTCAAATTTGAGCAACTCCAACTTCTCCATGGCTGTTTCCTAATGTGTAGATTGGGGCTTGTAGCAATAGTACTCCTAATAGGATTGTTGGGTCAAAACAATTTAGACATAAAAGTAATCCTTTATATTACATGTACTGAAAGCATTGCTATTATCCGCAGTCGGTCAAGCAGGCAAACATTGAGTATTACTGTTCACCAGGCACTGTACATCCTCAGAGTTTACAGTCTTTAGCGTAAGAATTGTCCCATTTTACAGGCCAGGAGGCTGAGATTCAAAGAAGCTAACTACCTGTCTAATAAGACACAGAAAGTCAGTGGCACAATCTATCAAACCTAGGTCTGATTTCAGAAGCTGGGCTTTTGACTTCTCATTCTCCTAGCTCATGTGCTACACTGGCCATGGGGGAGGGGCAGAAAAGGAGGAAGAAGCACTGGATAGCATGTAGTAGGAGAAGAGAACTGAGAAATCAAGAGTAAGGTGAGACTCCAGCAGGGGCAGGGGGACAGTGGCCCCAGGGGATGGCACATGAAAGGCTGGCATGGGAAGAGATTGATTGAGGATGAAGAATGGACACAGAATTTGTTCAAAAGTTGGGAAAAGAACAGGGGAAAGAATATAAAAGTAATCAGTTCTATCAGCTCTAAGGAGACTCAGGTTCACGACAGGATGGGGAGAACCCAGCCAGGCCTATTCTCAGATCTTACTGAGGAGAAGGCTGGGGTGCCTGAAAGGCAGCCCAGATGTAACCGTGACTGAGGAGACAGAAAGGAAAGGGACCCTGCAAAGGGAGAGCAAGGGACAGGATCTGTCCCTGGTCCTGACCAAGCCCTGACCATCACATTGGGGACTTAGGAGTATACAGACATTAGGTCCTGCCTTCCTCTTCATCTGGGGTCTGCAATGCCTCCTCCCACACATACTCAGTTCCACTTTCTATACCTCTCACCAACCATGTACAAGTTTGGGTGCCTCCACAACCCCACACCAGAAACCCATCCTGAAACTCAAAGCCACTCTCCAATTCTTCCCTCCCAACTGGACCCAGCCTAAGTCCTAAGTCCTCTACCTCAGAAGCCTCCCATTTATATCAGAAATAAACCTTCCTGCCCAGCCAGCATGGCTGAGTGGTTGAGCATCAATCTATGAACTAGGAGGTCACACTCAGGGCACATGCCTGGGTTGCAGGCTCAATCCCCAGTGGGGGGCATGCAGGAGGCAGCTGATCAATGATTCTCTCTGATCACTTATGTTTCTGTATCTCTCTCCCTCTCCCTTCCTTTCTGAAATCAATAAAAAAAATTTTTTTAAAGAAATAGCCCAGTTAGTATTGCTCAGTGATTGAGCATTGACCCATGAAGCAAGAGATTACAACTCAATTCCTGGTCAGGGCACATGCCTGGGTTGAGGGCTTGATCCCCAGGAGACATGCAGGAAGCAGCTGATCAATGATCGATGATGTTTCTCTCTTATTGATGCTTCTATCTTTCCCTCTCCTTTCCTCTCTCTAAAAATCAGTAAAAACATTTAAAAATAAAATAAAACTTCCTCCATGCAGCCTTCATGGTCCCATTCTCCTAGCTTAGCATGGTAAGTATGGACTAGATCAGCCTTTGTTTAGACAGAACAAGGCAGAACTAGGGACTCAGTACTCAACATTGTTGATTAAATAAATGTCTGCATTAATGAACATGGAACTAATTTAAAGGGGAGCGGGTACTGATACTACTGCAATCCCCATCCCACCCCAAGAGCAATGGCAACATTCTGAGTGGCTCCGGCAGTATCTCTTCCACCCTAGGAGCTAGACGTTGGCTCTACACTCCCTATCAAGGCCCGGATCCAGGAATCCTCCCATCCTTATCCCAGGCCTTCTGGGCCATCCAGTTAGGTGGTGGTGGCAGTAGAAAGGAAGCAGAGACAATAGTGCAGTGAGGGTCCAGGTTTACTCTTTGGGGATAGGGAGGAGTGAGGAGTGGGTGGGACGGGAATGCCCCTCAGTAGTCGGCTGTGTAATCTGTGCCATGTAGTCCCCTGCACAACAGTGTGAACTCCTTCACCATCTCCTTTACCCGCCTCTTGTTCACTCGCTCGCTGAAGGAGAGAAGGGAGACCAGGTTAGCACCATCCACCACTACTTCATCTTCTCTTCCAGACCTGAGCCCAGGCCCCACCAGCTCTGCTCACCGAAGGATCTGCTGGCTGAAGGTGTCCTTCTGTTCAGGGCTGAGGCGGGCAGAGGGAAAGCCAGGTGGCTGCAGTGCTTCCTTGATCCACATGCTCAGGAGGCTGAAGCAGTGTTTGTTCAGAGCAAATAGGATGTCGGCAAAACAGTCCATGAGGCTGCGGGAGGCCTGGCCCCCAATGGCCTGAGGAAGACAGGTTCTCAGTACACCAGGGCCTTGTCCCTTCTGCAGCAAGGGTGTTGAGCCATGCCCCACCCCCCTCAGACAGTTCCCCTGCCAAACTGCATATGACAAGTGAGTGCTGCTTTTTGAGAGCCAACTCAGAACTTTCAGACATTTAAATGAGGAAAAAACAGAATCAGAGAGTTTAGGGAACCAAAGGCTCAAGATTCTCAAAAGGGCAGCTGCCACAGAAGGAAGGGCCACCGTACCCACATCAAGCGCCCCCCGGCTCCATCTCACCTCCAGCACTGCTATGAGCAGCATACGGCCATCCTCCTGCACTACCTTTCCCACGGGTTCTACTTCCCCACATCGAGGCAGTAGCTCTGTCTGCAGAGGATAAAGAGGCCTGTCAGCCCAGCTCCTACCCCCTCATCCTGGAGATAAGACCCATATACCACACCCCTACACTCTGGAGTCCCAGGGGTGGTGGTGGTGGGGTCAGGGGCAGCATGGGACTCACAAAGAAGCCACAGGAGGCCTTGACAGTAGGTGCCTCAGGGAACTTGAGGGCCAGCACAGCTGTGGGAGAGGCAGAAGCAGATCAGATAGAGCCTAAGGATCCTCCCAAGGGGGCCCCAGGCCCACTTGTCCAACTGCCCCACTTACCACACTGGAACACAGCTTTGACATCCAACCGTTCACACAGGAACAAATCTGGCTTCCGCTTCAGAGCCTGCAGGAGGTGGAGCTGGTAAGCCCAGCCCCAGCCAGCTGCAAAGACCATCCCCCCCACTCACCTGCCACCCCAGGGCCCAACTTCACGCACCACAGGTAGAGGCTGTCAAAACCAACTACCCAGCCATGTCTGGGGACACAGACCATCCCAGAGTTCCAGAGGCCAGGAGAGAAGCAGCCAAGGAATGCTGTGTACATGTATGTGTACATGAATGCACAGTGTATGAGAGAGATTAGGGGTCATAAGGCAGATAGCTTGGGTCCCAAGTTACTCCCTGAGCAAACACCTTCCCCTCCCACCCAACATCAGGGACAGATTCCTGCAGGCTCAAGTACCAGCAGTGATCTCTCTTGATTCATAGAGCCAGTTTAGGCCCCCTCTACTTATTAACAGAGCAGCAGGAAGAAGAGATGGCAACTGGACATGGAACACAGTCCAACAGCCTCCTCCCATGTCCTGTCACTTTAGATCAGAAAGAGGGAAAATAGGGTAGGTGCCTTGGAGCCATGGCCCTACCTTTCACCCAAGATACCCAGTGTGCAGGGCCTTCACAGCCATACCCAGCCCAGGAGCTGTGTTCATGTGGGGGAATGGATGGAGTACAGGGGGCAGAGAGCCCACCCCAAGTGGTACCAGGACATGACTGGCACATCCTCAGGTCACAGGAGATGCTCTGCACAGCTCCAGCAGTCATCAAATGCTGCTGTTCCCCAGCAGCCTCCCAAGGCATAACACACAGACCCCTAACTCTCCAGCCCCTCACATACCCTCCAGTCTGCCATGTTCACTCACACGCACCCTCATGGAGACACCCTACTTACCCTCAAACACACTTCCCTTACACACACTGTCCCTCTCTCTCTCTCTCTCTCTCTCTCTCTCTCCCCCACATTTGCAATGCACCCTTACTACATATTCACACACTCAAACCGCCACATCCCCAAATCAGCTCCACACCCACACCCTCAATCTACCAATCTGCCAGCACCTGTACTCTCTCAACACATTCATCCACAAATACATACTCAAATACCCTCACCCACAAAGATACACCCTCACAGATACCCACACATCTATCCATCCAGGCCCAGAACACTCCCTATTCCCCACGCCTTTTACCCTGCCCCCCCCCCCAAACAAACTATAAGTTATAAGAGAGTAAGAATTGTGCCCGCTTTTGCGCACCATTATATCCCCAGAACCTAGCAGAGTATCAAGCATGTATTACACAATAAATATTTGTGGAATGATTAATACCCCCCCACATTATTTACCTTTACCCACAGGACTCCCCCCAAACCTACAGGAGCCCCCTAACACACAGAACTCCCATATACTAACCTCACATTCCCACAGCCCAACACATATCTTTTCCAAAACACACATACCCTAATATAGACCTACCAATACCACAATATATATACCTATCCTCCATAACACACATTCCCACAGCCCAACATGCACATGCCTCCAACACATATCAACATTCAAAATCCATCAATGCCTAACACACATCAACATAAAATACACACCAACACGCACATCCACATAGCAACTACAAATCCAACATAATACACATACTACTTACAGCAGTTACATGATTTCTGTTCTTACCAAACCAAACTCAAAACATACAGAGTAAGTTCTGACACACTTAAACACACATACAACCTAACACAGTCTCACAGTGGAGCCAGCACCCCGCCTCCCAGCAGCAGCACAACCCGTCCAGCAGCCCGGCTCTGGGCTCCGGGCTCCACGGAAGCACATTCATCTCAGCCCCTCCCTTCGGAGCCTACCTCTCAAGAGCAGGCTGGAGGCACTGAGGCAGGCAGTTCCCGGCAGGAGCACGGGGACAATGAACCCCAGGCCCTTGAACTTCAGTTCTACCCCTGAACTTCTTGGGCACCCCAGCCGCCCAGGAGCTGCTGGGCACAGTTACCACCCCCTCCCTTCCCGACCCCCACCAGGCCAGCCCACTGCCTCCCTTTGGGATCAGCCTCTCCCTGGTCTTTGTAGAAGACTGAGCTAGCTGAGGCAAAGGGGCACTAAAGGAGGATGTTGGGTTGTCAACTTCCACGGAAACAGATGAAGAAACTCTATTCAACTGAACAGAAAAAAAATTTGTCAACAGAAAGCTAAAAATAGGCTTAAATTGAATTTCAACATAAGAGAAAGAGAAAGAGAGAGAACAGAACGTGAATGAATAAAACTAAAACACACCTGTGCCAGGAGTTGCATAAATGAATCAACAATATCAGGATGATTCCTGGGCCCTAAAATATAATAAAGATGGAACTTAAGAAAAAATTATACAAACAGCAACTCAACCTCATATAGTTATGTGGGACTGAGAGCCTGCAGGGAGACAGCGTGGGGGCACATGAGCAGCAGGAAGCAAGATAAAGAAACAAAACATACAAAAACCATGAACTGGGAGAAGCCCAACAGAAAGAGACGGCAAAGTGAAGGACGGGCCTGCCCCAGTTCCCTCCCAAGGGGCCTTCCACCTACTCCCCGCTCCTCCTAGGTCAGTCCCCCAAGTTGTCCCGTGGTGCTCGAGCCATGCTGGACTCCACATAGCTGAAGAAACACCCCTAAATTTCTTGCTTCGGCCTCAGCAGTTTGGCGTGGCCCTAAGCTGCTCCCCATCACTAGCCATCGAACAGGAGGGCAGAGCTGGTTGGTGCTTGGTACCTCCTTTGGAGGCCTGGCTGAAGGCCCTGAAATGGCCAGGGAACAGAACCTGAGCAGGTGCCCCCTCACTTCGATGGCCTTAGTGCTCTTGGTCTGGCCAAGGAAGGGAACCTACTGGGTCCACTTAAACCAGAGGACTCCTTCTTGGGGAGGGCAGTGCCCAATATGCAGTGGGGATGGCCAGGCAACCCATTGGCAGGGCCTAGGGAAGGAAACTGCCTCTTGAGGCCAAAAATGAAAGTCCCACCCAGCAAAGCCCCTCCACATGGACAAGGACTCAGCAGAGAGCCAGGCTCCGGGCTGAGGACCAGCTCCCACCACCAGCCCACATGAAGAAAGAGGGAAACCAGTTAATGTGTTGCCTCGTGGTGCAGTGCAGGGCAGAGCCCGAGGAAGGGAGGGCAAAACTGGGACAGCATACAGGTGAGGGGACCATCCTGTCCAGCAAGACAACCCACAAGCCCAACAAGTAGGATGCTGGACACTATTCTGCCTCCAGTTCTGATATCTGTGGCAAGGACAAGGCCTGCGCCTGGAGCTCCTGCCTGGGCCACTCCACTCTCAATTGCAGACACTGCAGGATCACCTGCCTGAGACACCACTAAGGAGCTGTGTGATCTTGCGCAAGCCACAAACATCTGATTTCCCCACTTTAAAGCAGATGATAATCTTTTCCTTGTTTCCTTCTCCAGGCCACTGATAAAGCCCGCCCCCTTCACATCTGAACCCTGAGTTACTCAAGTCCTGGAAGGTGAGGCCTGATGTGCACCATGCATGGGTCACATTGCAGACAATAGGTGTGATATTCAACAGTCGCCCTGCTGGCGGTGGGCCAGACAGTGAAGGAGAAAGATTCTGAGGGCAGGGAGCCCTCAGCCTCCTTTTTTAAACAGTATCTGGTACCTGCTCCATGCTGGCCTCATTCTGGACAGTGGGGATACAGAGAGAAGAGACCTAGCCTTGTCCTTCAGGGGCTTAGTCTAGGGAGAGGGAGAGGGACAGATGTGAAGGCTGATTATTGAGTGTAATTGGCGCTGTATCAACAGTGTATACATGATGCAGTTTCAGCAGGAAGTTAGATTCAGAGAAGCTTCTGAGGAATGATGCATGGGTAAGGTGTGAAGGAACGAAAGCTCATCCAGTAAAGGGCCCGAAAGGGAGCAAGGCACAGGGATCAAATGGGACATGATAAGGGAAGAGTCAGTGTGGCTGGACGGCTGGAGTCATGGGGACACTGGCAGGAGAGGATGTCGAGAGGTATGCAGGCACTACACCATGTGGGTAGGAATGGGATGAGGGCAATGGGGAGCAATGAAAGGGTTTTAAGCCAGGGAGGGAAATGCTCAGGTTTGTGTTTTATAAAGAACATTACAGCTGCAGGGTGCAGAATGGATTGGAGAGAAGGGCAGATGCCAGGAAAACCAGTCAGAAAATTGTTGAGGTAATCCGGAGACCCTATACCGAGACTTTGGACATGGAGGGTGGGGAGCAGGGGACAGACTGTGGGATAATCAGGAGGCAGGACCACCAAGACTTGTCTCCAACTAGACAGGAGGAGTGAAAGGAGTAGAGTTGAGGATACCCATATCTGGCTTTTTGGCTCAGCTTTCTCCCCACTTTGGACCTACCCAGAGCCCACCGGAGCAGAGGCCAGTGTCCTGTAACCAGACACCGAGGACACAAGCAGAGAGCACTCTGGCTCCAGCTGAGACCCTTGGTGAGCCTCAATCCTGCAATCACGAGTCTAGGCAAGATTCATGAGGCTGGTGGAGAGCAGTGAGTTTCATTTCCAAGTTAGAAGCCTGGTTAGACAGCAGGGAAATCCTGGAGCTCCCTTTTGCCAATTCTCTCAGGCTAAGGGCCAGTGAATGGGGACAGGGGGTGGGGCCACAGCCATAGGCTTTTGGCCTGGAAGGGAATAAAATTCGTGTGAAAAAACCCCTAGCCAAGGACCCAAAAGATGCTACTTAATGCCCATAACAATCCTATCAAGTATAAGAAATCTCCATTTCACAGATATGGAAACAAAGGCTCTACAAAGGTAAGTGACTTGCCCAAGGTCACACAACTAGTTGGTGGTGATGAGCTTAGAATCTAGGTGTGCCTGATTTAAAAGCCCATGCTCTTTCTACTTTTCATTATATCCCAAAGAAAAGGAGCCAGCCTGGTACCCAAGCCCCTCAGAGCTTCTGGCCCCATCTTTCCCATCATCCAGACTGGCCCTTAGCCCAGCAGGCCAGTAGAAGACATCATTCACTCTCTTATCCACTTCAATCTAAGGTGTCAACTATTTGTAAGGTTGACAATTATGCTGTGCTCGATCCCCTAAGTTTCCCATCAAGTCCCATGTGCAACTCAGGGGACAGAGGAGAACATAGTGGGCAGCTTTGGCTCCCCAGTCAGGGAAGCAGAGGCAGTGGCAGTGGCGGCAGCAGCAGAGACCCTGGTCAGGACCTACCTTGCTGGAAGAGAGTGAGTGTGACGGAAGTGACGAGCAGGAAGAGGGCCTCGATTGGGGGAAAGTGGGCAGGCTCGTGGGCAAAGATGTGGACCAGCTACAACAAAGCAGAGAATGCTGGTCAGCTGAGGCCCTGCATCACCAGGATAGGCCAGCATCCCTGGAATGCAGGTGAGGACCTCTGGCAGGGCAACCATCAACCCACTCCACCCACCTACCCCATCCTGGTCAGATAGATCTCTAATTAGGATGAAATCCAGAAGACTGTTGTCCCAATCAGAAGGCCCACCTGTCGAGTGAGGTCAAGAGCAGAGGCCTGGGGGATGGTGCTGTACATCCGACCCAGCATCTCACACAGCTGTGGCACCATGGGGGCAAAGTCATCCAATAGCGTCTTAACAGACTTCTCGAAAATAGCGCACACCGCCTTGGGAGGAAGCAAAGGGGCCCATGAAAGAGAAAAAAAATATATTGTATTATAATCATCAAATTTGCTAAAACACTAGATCTTAATTATTCTAACCACTAAAAAGAAATGCTGATTATGTGACGTGATAGAGGAGCTAATTATGGCTATAATGGCAATTTTATCATGTTATAATATAGAGATGTATCAAATTAACATGTTGTAGACCTTAAATTTACACATTGTTATATGCCAAATACATTTCAATTGAAAAAGAAAAAAGAAAAAGAAAAGGGGCCCTGGTCAGCAAGTCACAATAGGCTGGAACAGAATGGAGGCCTGGCACAGAGGAGGCCTACGAAGGGGCCCTTACCTATAAGCCTTGCCTGGCTCTGCGAACCAAGGAAGGTAAAGAAGTCTCACCCTGACCCTGAAAGGCAGGAGGCAAAAAGGCCCTTTTCAGAGGGGCACAGATGGAACTTTGTAACTCTTCCTACTTACATCTCCACTATTTCCTCTCAGGGAGCAGCAACAGCAACAAAATCCTGAATTAAAAAGGGACCAAAGGCAGGTCTCTGATGCGAAAGTAGATCCCTGACTGTCACTCAACCACATCATAGTCCTTTGGTTGAGCATTTCTTGTGATACTGGGAAGTTCTGAATGCTTTCCCAAAAGATTCCTTATATCTATGGAAAAGGATTTGCCTCCTTTATTTCCTCAAGACCATCGCAAGCTTAAGTGGGGCAGCAATACCTTCCTCCTGCTCCACCTCTGAGAAAAGTCACCATGGGGCAGAGAGCAAGGGTTGGGACTCACCTCCACCACCTGGGCATCATTCAGCCATTTGCTCAGCACCTTCTGGATAAGCTGGAAGACCTGCTGCAGCACCACTACCACCTGGAGACACAGGAAGAAGATGCCCCCACAAGCACTGTCACCCACTGGAGAAGGACCCGGTAGTAGGAAGTAGGCCAGGAGTTCAAATTCAAACCTATCACCCCAGACTGTGTACTGAAGACTCAATGCATGGGACCCTGGCAGAAGGAGTGTTTGCTCAATGCCCTATGAATGAAAGAGGAACTTTGAGTTCTAGGGATCCTCTTAGAAGAAGCCTCAAATTGCAAAGCAGGGATATTATGAGTGCTTCATAAGATTACTAAATTGTGAAGGGTATCGGGTGGGTGAAGGTGAGGAAGGTATACAGGGGATAAATGGTGGTGGGACAAAAAAAAAAGAGGAAAGGGGGAAAAAAGATGACTAAAACTTTGCAACGTCCTCTCTATTTCTGCTCAGTAAAACTCTTAGTGCCAAAGCCTACAGGCTGGCCCCAGATAGGCTTAGAGTAGACAGCCCAAGGGATGCATAACACGGGCAGCTTATGCAGGAGCAGAGAGCAGAATGAGGTCGTGGGAGGTGAGGGAAGGCAGGATGACAACTACCATAGAAGGGGCTCTGTGGCAGAGATTTAGTCTGGAGCCAAAGGGTAACTGAAACTAGGGTAGGGAGTTGAGCAGAGGGGCCAGGACACTGTGGCTTCCTACTCTTCAGGAGAAACACTAAAGGGGGTGCTGGGAACAATGACCAAAGCAGTCCCTCACATTTGTACAAAACTTCACAGTATGCAAAGTACTTTCACTCAAGACCACATCTGCTACCCAACAGTTCTATGAGATGAGCAAGCCAATATTCTGATGTTCACAGTTTTGAGTGGGAAGCTGAGACTTCCCCAGATCAAATAGCTTATAAATGGTCACCCAACACCCTGTCCCTGCCCGAGCTTACCACAGCACTTATCACACTGCTTTGTGACAATCTGTTTACATGTATTTCCTCTAGATTGGGAGCAACTCGAAGGTAAAAACCATTACATGCAGAGCATGTACCGTAAGCATCCTTGGTGCCCACAAGGAACAATGAATGCTGAAGTAGAAAGGCCCCGGAATTAGGGGTTAAAGAAGGGCCCATAATTACATCACGTAGGGGTTAAAAGATAATGTCAGTGTCCCTTATGGTATGGGGAACCACAATGACATCATCCTAGTTGGGCTGGGGACAAAGACACCACCCACAGGGTGAGATAATGACATCACTCCCCAGAGAGTGGGGGGCAATGATCAGATCATTCACAGGATCAAATGCATCATGCCACAGGGAACAATGACAATATTACCCATAGAACTGGAGGTGACAATGACATTCCCACAGGGTTGGGAGGTGGGGGCAATGGCAATGACAACATCACCCACGGGGTTGGGTCCCTGTGGTACTGGCAGCTTCCGGAGCTCAGAGCCTTCATGATCATCCTCATGATGACTGACATCCAGCGTGGTGAAGAGGTTGGAGAGAAGCCCCAAGATGTGGACAATGGCCAGCTTGTTGGAGGGATTAGGCTATGGGGAGAAGACAAACAAGTTCTGGATCTTCCAGTCCCAGTTTGGCTCCCTGGCCCCTGCCCTGACCGCCAGCTCCAACCCTATCCCTCAGCAGCACAGTCCACACAAAGGGAAGCCCCAGAATCCCACCCCTGCTCCTCCCTGGCCACACACACACCAGCTCTCACTCACTATCTCCTCTGCCAGCTTCTCCAGCTGCTGGATATAGGGCGAGATGAGCGAGTGCAGGTTCTTAAGGATCTCCTCCACCTGCAGGGCTGACAGCAGGAAGCCCAATGCCTGCATCAGCCACATGCACTGACTTGTCTGTGGGAGAGAACATGGAGGGTCAGTCCTGGACATCCTGGTTGTGGGTGGGAAGAATGAACCAACTGGGAAGCTTCCAAGAACAGAGAGTCAAGAACAAGGCAGAAGATAGGATATCTGTGGGTTCCTACAGTATCCCCAGGGAGCCCCCTAGAAACTTCTGAGCTCACCTTGTGGATCTGTTTCATTAGCACATCCTAGGGATAAAAAGAAGAAATATGGTATCAGAGCAGTGCAGAGTGTGCCTGAGGCCCCGCTCCACCCAGGGCCCCTGCATACCTGGGAGACTGCCACGATGTTGGCAGCATAGGGTGGCAGGTCATACTTGCATTCTCGGCAGATTTTTTTGAGGGTGGACACAGAAGAGACAGAGAGCTCAGGATTGCCTAGGGCGTGCAGTACAAGGGGAAGAACGCTGTTGATCATGACGGGGTGGTCAGCTAGCCATTCAGACAGAGCTCCTGGAGGAAGAAGGGAGAGAGAGAGGAGAGGATAGTTGAGGCAGACCATGTCCCTGTGAGGCAGGCAGAGCTTCCGGGCAGGGTCAAGTTGCAGCCCCAGTACAGAGCACTGTTCATTCAGAGGACTGAACGGGCAAATATGCATGCACATGATCAAACATGATCCTTAAAGCGGAGAAGCAGGACTAGCCTCACTGAATTGCAGCTCAGTACACTCACTAGGAAGGACCCTTAGATGTGCCAGGACAGTTAGTTGGCTGAGACACGGACTGTGTGTGTGGGCATGTGTGTCTCTCATTTTGGATGGGACCCAGCAGGCTGGCTGTAGCTGGGGATGGGTGCCTATGGCTCTAGAATGTGCTCATGGGTGTGTACCAGGTCTCACCAATGGTGAACATGACGGTATCCGCCAGCTGCACGTTGCTGATGCTGATCCGTGGGATGAGGCCAATGAGCCCAGGCACCACATCAGAATAGTTGACATCAATGGTCTCTGCGATGGATTGGAAGCCATAGAGCAGGGCTTCTGTGTGCTGGGGAAAGAGGGTGCCACTGGCTTGGCTGAAGAGCAGGGTGTGACAGATCTAGGAGGGCTGAGGGAATCAGGCTTGAGGGGTACCTGCCAGGAGTAGGGCTCCTCTGAGCTGGTGAGCAAACGGCCCAGCTTGTCATAGAGGTTGCTGAGCAGCTCGGCCCCCAGCATTTCATAAACATACATGAGCGTGTCTGAGATGTCCACCCTGAGAAGCAGATGAAGACCTTGTACACAGCCTGGATCTGGCCCCCAAGCCCAGGAACCCACCCTGGTAACCTCACAACCATGTAAAAGTACATAGAAAATAGAGAAAGGAGCTCCAGGATTCAGGAAGCCTGTCCTTGGGCCCCTCCCCTCATTGCCTTCATTATTTCAGGACTCCATTTAGAGCTAGGATTGACCTGCTACCATCACCTGTAAATTCGGAACTGCTCCTTCTCATCTGAGGACCAGAATCCATATTCCTCATCAGAAGGGAACTGGGCCTTGTGCAGAAGCACATCCACCAGCTGGAAGTAGACTGGCCTGTACACTTGCTGGTACACAGCCTGCTTCTCTGCCTCAAAGGACAGAATGTCATCCTGAGAGCCAGGGAAGAGTATTAGCCACCTCACCAGCAGCCACAGAAGCCCATTAGCCACCTTCTCCCATCATGGCCCCCTCCTACTGGAGGTCACATAGACACACCTGCAGTGTGTACCAGAAGGTGAGTGTCAGGGAGCTGGTGGTCTCATTGACAGGATAGTGGCCAGGGATACCCGTGCAGAACATGATCATGTTGACAAGGGCCAGGAAGCTCTGCCAGTGCTCCACTTGGTCAAGCAAGGCCCTGGGGGGAAGGAGATATAGGAGGTCACTCAAGAAGGCTCCATAACCTCCCCTCCTTACAGTGCCCTGCTATCCCACCCCCAGCTGCTCCACTCCTCACCGAGAGTGGTTCTCGCCAAGGGCCACAGCAATGCGACAGATGCCATGGGACGTCTCCATGTCCCCATTCTGCACGGCCTGTCGCAGTTGCTCCTGCAGTCCCAGCACCAGTGGGATGAGTTTCAGGAGTGTGTTCACATACCTGGAGGCATGAGGGGAGGAGACCCATCAGAGCTGTCTGCCCATCCCTCACCAGATCTGAAAGAAAGGTACATTTGCCCAGTTTTCCGTAAAAGTCCCCCTCCTCACATCAAATCCAAAGCAAAAGAGAGATCAGGGCCAACATGGCAGCTGCCCATGGTGGGAAGAAGCTTAGGTCAGAGACCTCCTGGAAAACTCTGGAAAGGAAGTATAAGGTCAGTATTATGGTTTGAATTGTATCTTCCTATTAGAATTAATGCTGGAATGCATTAAGACTTTGGGGGAGACTGGATGAGATGAATGTATTTTGCATGTGGGTTGGACATAAATTTGGAGGGGCTGGAGGGCAGACTGTTACAGGTTGAATTGTGTCTCCCCCCGACAACCCCCATCCCCCGCAAAATATGTTGAAGTCTTACCCTCTAGTACCTCAGAATGTAATCTTATTTGGAAATAGGGTCATTGTGGATAAGGTCACAGAGTAGGGGGCTCCTAATACGACTGGTGTCCTTATAAAAGACATCCATGTGAAGACTGAGACCTACAGGGAGAATGACGTGTGATAGCAAAGGCAGAGACTGGAGTTATACAGCTCATGCCAAGGAACACCAAAGGTTGCCAGCAAACCACCAGAAGCTAGGAGGAGGCAAGGAAGGAGTCTCCTGTAGGTTTCAAAGGGAGCTGATACCTTGATTTCAGACCTCTGGCCTCTACAAGTGTGAGACAGTACATTTCTGTTGTTTACCCAGTGTGTGGTACTTTAGGACAGTAGGTCTAGGGAACGAATACAGATACTGTTCGGGGAGACTGAACAGGAAGGGAGATAGGAGAGTTAACAGGAAACATGTTAAAGACTTTAAAAGGTAGCAACAGCTCCTAAGAGCATCAATCCCCACCTTCCACTTCACCCTCTACCAAACCCTAACTCCTATGTAACCTGGTAGCAGTAAGAAGGGAAAGCAGATGATGAACTCAGAGAGAGCTAAGGCAAAATGAACAGGACTTGATGATTAACTGGATATGAAGATGGGAAAGAGTCAGGGAAAACCCTCAGGTTACTGACTAAACAACCAGGTAGATAGTAGGACTCTATAATCCTGGAGGGGTGGGTGGAGAGGGACAGTACCAAATTTAATGGGAGGCTGAGGGCGGTAAGTTCAGTGTGAGGCATGTTGAATCAGAGGTACCTGATGAGATATGCAGGTAGAAGTGTCCAGAGAGTTGGATATAAAAACATGAAACTCAGGGACAGATTCAGAGAGAGAGAAGCATTGATCAGACTGTCAAACCTCAGAGGGAAGGTAGGGGAGGGTGGGGGTAAGGGGGAGAGATCAACCAAAGGACTTGTATGCATGCATATAAGCCTAACCAATGGACACGGACACCAGGGGGGTGAGGGCATGAGTGGGGGGAAGGGTGGGGAGGTTAATGGAGGGATGAGGACACATATGTAATACCTTAAGCAATAAAGAAATTTAAAAAAATAAATTTAGAAAGAGAAAAAAATAAAGGATATGGATATGAATGTAATAAAATAAAAAAGATTTAGTATTTGAAAAAAACACACACATGAAACTCAACAGAGAGGTCAGAGAAAGAGACATAGATGTTGGAGTCATCAGAGAAGAGCTGGTAAGTGGAGTTACAGGAGTAGATGAGAGCTGCTCAGGAAGAAAGTGTTGAATGAGAGAAGACGGTCCAGGTCAGAGCCCAGAAGCACAATGACCCCTAAAGGAGCGGCAGAGGAAGCACAGTACACAAAAGCAGCTGAGAGAAGGCCAGCTCCCTCCCACTGGTCCCCTCCCCAGTAGCCTGCTCTGTGGAGACCAGATTAAACAGAGGAAGTGACACTCTCATTGGGGAATCAGATGCTTGGGACTCCTCTGCTGTCAATCATGCCGTCACCAGACCAATCTATGGAGAGGATGGGGGCGGGGACTGAGTGCCCAGGAGTTCAACATGGACTTGCCCCAAGCAGATTGTTAGGTAAATAACCTAATAACCTTAGGGGTAAAATGTGGACAGAGGCAACCAGTCCAATATGTTGGCCTTCTCCACACCCCCGTTTGGGTGAGATAAGACGTCCATACCAGGATATCTCAGACCAGAGACAGCCTCAGAGGGCGCTGCCTAGAGACAGCTGGGATAGCTTCAGTCTCATGACCCTGACACAGGCTGTACCACTAGACAATGGGCACCTTCAGGCCAGATCTGGCACAAAGAGCAGGGGCAGAGCCAAGGCCAAGATCCCTGAGTTCCCAGCTGTTGAGATGGGGGCAGGAGGTAGTGCCCTGCCCCCATAGCACTCCCACTGCATTCCAAAGCTGCCTCACACCTGCCAAATTCATGTATATAATAGGTCCCCAATGAATTTTCTTAACTTCTCTTATCTGAGCTTTATAATAAGATAAATCAAGGACAATATAGCCCAGAAGGACTCAGAGTATTACTCAAGGTCATATAGCAAGTTAGAGATAGGTTCCAGGCTGAGAAAGGCCCTTATACTGCAGTAGGTCTGCATCTCTTTCAGGGTCCAACCTGAATTTCCCCAAAGGATCTATACTGATCTCAGACCATATCTCCAGTCCTAACTGATGGGGCTTCCATGAGCCTAATTCACCTCTCCTCCTTCAGTCACCAAGGAAAAGCTTTTCCAGAATTAAAAACATATTTCGGGGCGGGGGGATAGGGGGAGAGCATTTCAAAGGAGAGTCAGGTAAGCAGCAGCAGTTGTGGAGGAAAGGGAAAAAGGTGGCAAGTGCAAGCTTAGTCAAGGGGAGGGCTGATGTCATGAAACCTGGGTAAGGCAGTGGCTGGATGACCCAGAAGTCAAAACCACTGAAGGCGACTTTCTCAAGCCAAAGCTAGGAAACTAGACTACAACACAGCAAGGTCCAAACTCGAACTCCGAGCTGGGTGCAGCCCACCCACTGGGGAAACTCTTGCATAGATTTCTTACCCCTGGGCACCTGTGCCTGAGACTTGTGAGTAGGCAGGAAAACAGACTCAAAGCCCCTAAAGTTTGGGGAGGGAGATAAGAGAGGATGTCTTTAGTGCCATGGCTAAGACTGGGTTCAAGTGGGCTGATTGCAGCTGGTTAGCTTGAACTGCTGGGGCAGGGCTGCTGGGACTCCTTAGCTGCCACTCACACTGAGCTCAGCCCAGACCTGCAATTACAGATCCAGGAGCAGAGCTGAAAAGGGGAAGAGTTGCTAAGCAACAAAGGGAACTGCAGCCAATAGGCACTTAGGAGGCTGTGTGCTTCCTCACTGGCTTCTTGCTTGCTCATTGGTTCATAGAAGAAGAGGCATCAATTACCTGCCAAAGCCCTAGAGACTGGCTGGGCGGGTAAACCTGGGTGTATCCAAGGACATCCCACATCACCCATGCCCTGGCCCTGGCCAATTCCCCTTACCCAACTGTCTGCGCCCAGCCAGCACTTGAGCTCTGGCTGCCAAGGAAGGCCTTGACCTGAGACTTGCTAACCACCTTAAGTTGAAAAAACGTGGGAAACCAGGGGAAAGGCATCATAGTAACCGCTAATGCAACAATGATACTAAATACTAACCAACGCCGTTTCTGGAGTACACAGGAACCTTTCACAGACCTTCTCTTATTTAATCCTCACAACAAAATATTCTCTACAGACTACCGGGGACAGGCCCCGTGTACATTATTCTAGTGAAATCATTAAAAACCCGTGAGGTCAGTATGATCACATACATTTTACTAATGAAGAAACTGAGGTTTACCCAAGGTCTCAGATCTAGTAGATGGACCAGCTGGGATTCCAGCTCAGATGTGATGAAATGCCAAGGCTAGTGCCATTAACCACTCCCCTATGCTGTCTCTTTCAGTGTTGTTTTCCCCTCCAATTCTGCCAAGGGTTCCCAAAGTCCCATCTCTGAAATGTTAATGTCAGGCTTCCAGTTTCCCCAGGCCAACTCACCTTATTCCAAAAATCCCATCATGCTATTTTTCTCTGCTTAAAATCCTTTCATATCTTTACATCATCCTCAGGAGGAAAACTGAAATCTTAAACTGACAAGATCCTACACGATCTGGGCCCAGATCTCCTATAACTGGCCCTTAACCCCTGTGTCTAATCATACCCTTCATCTGTCTGAAATGTCCTCGCCATATCCATCACCTCCATCTGACTAACTCTTACACAGCCTTCAAAGAATAGCTCAGTTGCCACCTTTTCTGGGCAGCCTTTCACAACCCACACAGACTTGGCTCTTACAGTCCCTCTGCTCTCTCCATTAGAGTATTCATCACGTTGACTATACTTGCCCATTCATGTATCTACTAGGTTATGAGCTCCTGACTTGCAAAAATCAACTCACTTATCTTTACGCTCCTAGTCATCACTACAGGGCCCAACACACAAACAGGTGCTCAGCAAACGTTTGCTGAACACCTTGCTACTCTCATTTTCTCCTGAGTCCTTGAATGTGCATGGTGCTGTCCAACACAGGTCTTTGCACCTGCTGTTGTTTCTGAAGTTTGCAACATTCCCTACTCCCCCAACCTCTTCCACCCCTTGTCACTTCGGCAACTCCTACTTTTCATCCGTTCAAAAGATACTGAATGCTACCAAGTGCTGCAGGCACAATATGACAAAATAAAATGATAGAGTGCCTTCCTCACAGAGCTGAGAGACTAATGGGGAGACATACATTAATTTATAATGAAACCGTGTTATGGACTAAGAAGGAAAAACACTGCAGCTCTGAGATAAAAAAAACAGAAGACACCAAACTTAGTCTTAAAAATCATGAAGGACGTGAAGTTTAAGCTGAGACAGAAGTGATATGTCAAGTACATGTGATGGTTCAGAGCCTGGAAGGAACATGGGACATTCAAGGAATTGAAAAGACTGAGAGTGAAGAAAGCAAGGAGATCGGCCATGAGGTGAGGCTAGAGATGTCATATTGTGCAGTATCTCTGTGAATCAAATTAAGGATCCTGAACTTTACCCTATGAGCAGTGAGAAGCCACTGAAGCGTTCTGAGCAGAAAGGAAATATTACATACTCATTTTCAAAAGATCATTCTGGCTGCTGGGTGGACAATGAAGGAAGGGTACAAGAGCAAAAACCAGGGGACTGGTGGGAAAGCTCTACAATAATCTGGGGAGAGGTAATGACAGCTTGAACTAGAGTGGTGGCAGTGGAAATGGAAAAAATAGATTTGCAATACGGTCAGGGGCAGAACAGCCAGAACTTGGCTGAGAGAAAGAGAAGAGTCAAACTATTTTAACTGAATAATTCATTGGATGGTTAGCTGTCTAATGTCTGTCTCCCTCTTTGAACCATGGGACAGGGACCCTGTCTTGATTAGTTCCTTGCTGCATCTCCAGCATAGGACCATGCATGCAGTAGGCACTCAATTAGTGTTTACTGAACAGATGGATGGATGGATGCATGGATGGCCAAGCAGACTGCCCCACTCTGGGAAGGTGGGGACCAGCTCACCTCTGGGCATCAGGCTGTGAGATGGCATTGACAATGGCCTCCACACTGCTGTCGAAGAGCTCCGAGTCCTGCAGAGCAGCGAAGGCAGCCTGAATGAGAGCCTCACAGTCCTGCAACGGCACCTCCAGCTGCACCCAGCTGGAAAAGCACTTGAGTACCTTCTGACGCACACAGCTGGGTGAGCTGGGCTGCTGTAGCAGCTGCTCCAGCAATGGGAAGACAGCCCCACACTCCACTGCCAGGCTGGCCCGCACCAGGCCTTTGCGATACTGGGGCAGGCGACTGGTCTGAAATTCCTCAGGCAGCACTGTCAGCAGCTCCAGCAGAGCCAGGCAGCGACCCTGGCCATCCACCAGTGAGTCCTCAGCCTGGAAGAGTCGTACCATATCTGCCACAGCACATGGCCAAGCGTCGGGCATCATGCTGAGAGCTAACGAGGCCAGCGCCACACACAGCCGAGTCAGCACAATCTTGGAACCACTGGCAAAGCGAGTGATCTGAGTGAAGAGCTGCGCCTTTAGACTTTCATACTGGTCAGTGGGGATGTCACTCCAGTAGCGAGAGATCTTGATGTGCAGGGCACTGGCCCCAAAGTACTGGATCTCAGGCACCTTGTCAGGCTGTAGTAACTGCCAGCTGAAGTGCCAGGCCTGTGGGGAGACCTGGGCCTGCATCAGCCACTTCTGAGCCAGGTTCTTGTTCTCAATGTTGGGGTCGTAGTAGAGCTGGTGCAGCGCCTGCAGGACAGCATAGGATTGAGCAGGTGCTGGCCACTCTGGATCCTGCCAGAGCCCAGAAAAGAGGGTGTGATTTGGTCCCGCAATACTGCTCTCTCTTTCTGACTGAGGGAGCTGAGCAGAAAGGGAGAGCTCAGGGCTCTGCAGTTTCCTGGGCCCAGGGTCCAGCCGATACTTTGAGAACCTGAACTTCCTTCATGCTCTCCTATATCCTCTTCTCCTTATAGCAAAACATTATGGATTCAAAGAGTGAACCTCCACAGGACAGCACACACACACACACACAGAGGAGGCTGAGCTCATCAAAGGGGAGGCATGCGAGGTAAAGGGCAAGGCCCAGGTGGAAGGAATGGCTCCACAGGGATGAAGCTAAGCCTGAGAAGAACATGAAACAGCCTGAGGGGCCCTGACCCTCCCAGGCACAGCTGTTCCAATCAACTCCAAAAGCTCCATTTAGCTCCCCCAGGATCTTCCCTAGGTCACTCCAGATGCTGGCACCAAAGCCAGTGTGAAATCTGAGAAGGACTAAGACTTTGCCAGGCAGCCCTTGTGCAGAAACATCCTGGAGAGGGGGATGAGAAAACCCCCATAGAGCACATGGAGGATCCAAAGGACTGGTCCCGAGAAGTCTTAGCCTGCTGCCCTGGCAAATGCCTAGCCTGGAATTCTCAACTAGCTGAATCCCCAGGGTCCCAATTCCATTGGGACTTCACACAGCAAGAAAACAAGAGGTTTATCTCCCTGGCAGCACACGGAACAGTGCAGCACCATGCCAACACTGCCCAGCCCCATGGGGTGGAAGAGTGAGACCAGGACTCTGACCGCCTAAGCAGTCTCCATCCAAGTAGGCTCAGCTCTATCTGTCCCTCTGACAGCCCGTTACAGCCACGGTTGCTGTTTGGCTGCTCAAGGATGCAGAGAACAGAAGCAGAAGGGATGCACCCTCACCAGTTGGTATGGCAAACAGGGGTCAAGAATAACAAATGAGTTATCTGCAACTATTCCTCATTTCCCATCGAGGTAGCCCTACCTCCCCATTAATCCTGGGGGGTGTGGAGGATGTGATTCTGCATTCCAGGCCTCTGTGGGCGAGAAGCAGTTTTCAAAAAAGATGGACCGGGCAGTGGGGCAGTCTGGGAGGGCGATGGCAGGAAGCTTTATGGGCCGGTGAGTAGAAAAGAACCCCGAGGCTGCCAGCAGAACCAGGCCCCTGGGACCCAGCACAAAACAAAGGGGGCCAGCCGTCCTCCTGCCTGCCTTCGTCCAATAAAGGAAGGGCCCTTCTCCAAGAAAGTCTGAAAACATAACCCAGGTTGTTTTAGTCTCAGATTATTTTCTGAGCCCCTGGCCCAGCAAAAAGGGTCCAGGATGGCTCAGCATCGGTATGGTTCCTGGGGACTGAGCTGTAGGTCTCCTGGGTTCTCACAGCACTGCTCCTGCAGCTCCCACGGAGCTGGACAACAGCCAATCTGGCCGGAGGGCTAAGCCATCAACACCCTGGAGGGGCCATCCCAAGACCCCCGAGGATCTATCCACAGAGGACCCATGTCTGAGGAAAGCCAAACAGAGCCCCTTACGACACGGTAACACTGCTGTCCTGCGGGCCCAGAGACAGCAAATGCCAGGTGTCCTGGGGGCACCATCCCAGCGGGCACCCAGCCCAGGTCTGGGCCCTGGCAGTAGTGTCAGTGCCCAGAACTTCTGCTCTGTCACTGGAGTGCCCACCCCAGGGCCCTCATACCTTCTCCACGTTCTCCACAGTGAAGTCCAAGGCAGGTGCTGCTCCAGCCCCTGCAGCCCCCGTCTGCTCCTCCCGCCGGTCCATCTTTGCTCCTCCCCAGCAGGGAGGTGGACCCTGACCTGTCTCCGGCCCCAGCCCCTTGGCTGCTGGCCCCCTTGCTAGACCCCGGCTTGAGTGCCCAGGGAGTGGTGTGGTGACAGGGGACCCAGGGTGGGCATGGCTGCCGAGGCCTCCCCACCTCGGTTGGGGGTGGAGGGCTTGCCAGAAACCAAAAGGGGTGGTCTTAGGAGGAGAGCCACTGAGGGGGGATCCGAGGAGGAGCCCTCAGTGAGGAGTTCTCAGGCGGGGGTCCCAGTGGTAGGTCACGGCTCTGTTTCCAGAATCTGTGAGAAGGAAGTCATGGGGAGGGAGGCCCGTGGGGAAAACCGAGCCCCAGCCCGTGAGAGGTCACTGGGTCGATGGCCTGTACCCACAACACCCTCGTCGGAGTGCGCTCCTGGGTCCTATGAGGAGGTCACTGGGGTGGGAGGTCACGAGGGAAAGAGCCCTTGGCGGGTTACGGAAGGCGTTCCAACGAAGCGCGGGGGTGCAGCATCGACACTCTGGGGCGAAGAGTCCGTAATGTTGAGGGGCTGTGGCAGATCCCCTCCGCTGGGCCTGGCCCTCACTCTGCTCACGGCCCGGCTCCGGCCCCGCTACCGCCGCTGCCTCCGCCCCAGTGACTGACAGGCTAGCCGGCTCGGCCGGGACGGGGCGGGGACCTCAGCGAGGCGCGGGCTGCCCCGAGCGCCTGTTCCCGGCACCGCCGACTCAGGCGCCGACCCTCCCCCGCGCCTACCCCGACCCGGCCGGCCCGGCACAGCCCGGCACGGCCCAGCGGAACTGCGCGGAAACTCATTCCGGGTCTTTGGGCCTGTCCTCGTGCCAGCCCTCGAACCCCGGATCAGGCGACGGAGCGGCGCGTCGCTCGAGGCCCCCGCCGAGCCAAGGTCCCGTCGCTACGCACCCTGGGAAATGTAGTCTCCATTGCTCCTAGCGGGAGGACGGCGCCTCGCGGCGGAGGCCGGGAGCACGTGGGCTGGGGCCCCGCGGGGCCCCGGGAGCCCCAGGCTTACTAGGGCCGGCAGGCACTCCCAGTCAAACTGGAGGGGAAGCTGCGGAGCAGCTCCTTAGGAGTGTGTGACTCAAGGGGCTGGAGGTGGGAGCCCAGGTCGGAGGAAAAGGTGTGTGTGTTGGGGGCGAGGCGAGGAGCGGTGTGGAGGATCGGTCACTCTGGTGCTCCGCTTCGGGTGCACCCTGAGGCCCAGGAACCGGACCGTGTGGGAAGGAGGCGTCAGTACTATGAGAAGAAAGGAGGCTCGGTGCGCCTCAGGAATAAAAAAGGACGGCTCTCGGAACCACCCAGTGAGCAACCAGGAAACCACATACCATGGACAGTGCTCGGAGCATTTCATAAGGTTCTTGGAAGCAACTTCTATTTATGTGTAATTAGAATAAGACTAGCTCACACCTAAGTGCTACGAACAGTACTTTGCATACCTTACGCATCAGTTCTCAACAACTACAAGGCGGGGGATTTTATGCATCACTTTCAGATGAGGAAACAGGTTGGGGAAAGTTGAGCTTATCTTGCCCCTGGACACTCAGGGTATCAGAGATCACCAATAGATATGCTCAGGGACAGACCCCAGCAGTCCCTTCTCTTTACCACTTGCCGTTTTTCCTTGGAAAAAAAAAATTTTAAATTGATTTGAGAGAGAGAGAGAGGAGGAGGAGGAGGAGAGAGGGAAAGAGAAGAAACATCATCGATGTGAGAGTGAAACATGGATAGGCGGCCTCCTGCACGCCCCCTATCGGGGATAGAGCCAGCAACCCTGGCATGTGCCCTGGCCGGGAATCAAACCAGCAACCTCTTGGTGCACTTCACGACACCCAACCAACTGAGCCACACCAGGCAGGGCATCACTTATCCTTTCATTAACTCTTGCCAGCTACCCAGGAGGAGGGGAGTGGGGCGGACTTCTATACCTGTGTTCAGTGGAGGAAAAGAGCATTGGCAATAGCCACGGAGGCCTGGGAAGGCAGAAGAAGGCTTCCCTGAGGAGGAGAAACTTGAATGGGGGAGGAGGTGCTCAATTAGCTGGTAAGCAAAGACCAGGTGGAATCCACTCAACAAATCTTTATCAAGAAAACGTTTAAAGTACCGCTAGTAATTTGTGTTCAGTTTAAGGGGATATAGGTGGGGTGAGGAAGAGGGAGGGATGAGTAACAGGTGAGGTTGGAAAGACAAGTTGGGAGCAGTAGATGCTTGAATGAGTTTAGACTTTATCCTAAATGAAATATGAAACCATCATGCGATTTCAACTGGGCGTTGATGACTGGATTTGCATGTTAGGAAAGTCTACCTGTAGTATGTAGGATAAATCGAAGGAGGAAAGAGTATAAGTAGGGGAGATTTGGAAGGAGAAAACAGGAAGGCCAAAATAAAGTAACTGATTCCAGGTCTGTGCCTAGAACTGTGAAATGCCATGGCTCTGATGAGGACTGGATATTTCACTGTGCAAGGAGGGGGTCGAGAAAGAGGGTTAAAAGACTTGGGCCTATGTTCAAAACCCGTCTTTGCCTCTTTCTAGCTATAAGACCTTGACTTCTTCTGAAACTCACTTTAAAAGATTGAGAACAAGCCTGGCTGAGTAGCTTAATAGAGTGTCATCCCAATACACCAAGGTTATGAGGTCAATCCTTGGTCAGGAATCAACTAATGAAAGCATAAATAAGTGGAACAACAAATCTCTCTCTCTCTCTCTCTCTCTCTCTCTCTCTCTCTCTCTCTCTCTCCTCTTCTCTCTCTCTCTCTTCTCTCTTTCTCTCAAATAAAAATAAAAATGAGAACAGTAATTCATCCAGTGAAGGGAAAGCTGAGATGATATATGAATAGGGCTGGACCCAACTTGGTGAACGTTAGTTTTCTTCCTGCTTCCAATCCAGGGCTCTCCTCACCCCTGGGAGCTCCCCTGGAGAGAAAAATGCCAATCTCATCAACAATGGCTCCTGAACATGTTTCACAAACACCACCTAGGAATTGAAAATAGGCCTGGGGATGTTGGGAATACTTTTAGGTGCCAGACCAAAAGGGACATCTAAGATGGGGATAGCAATCCAGGATAACTTAGAGCCAAGTGGAGAATGATGCGGGTTCTTCTGAGGGACAAGAGTAGGATATACAGGAGATAGAACCTGTGACAAATCTGGGATGGGCCCTCAGATTCAGGAGAGAGCATTCTAAAGCTGTATCTACGACAAATTAACTTCTCAGTTTGAAGTTTTTCAGCCTTCCAAAATAGTGTGAATTTGGTCTGCGAAACCAAATAACGAGTGCTTATACTGGTAGTTAAGCACTCTCAGGGAAGGTTTTCCCACTTCCACTTAGCACCAAGGTGAAATAAAGGCAATTTTCTCTGTAGTCCCTTGGTTTGAGGGAGAGAGGTTGGGTAGAGGAGTGGCCAATTTATTTCTAGTTCATCCTTAAGTGTGGGTGTAGCCTTTGGGGTCCTGGCCTTATGGAGAAGTTTTGGGTAGACTCCATAAGCTCAGGAGCCCTCACAAGCCAATGCTCAGGTTCGCCAGGTAAGAAACATGCCCTCACTGTATTGTCATATTGCATATTAACTAGCACATCAATAACGTACAGGGAAGGTAGATTAAATATTTTTATCTAAGGGAAAAAAACATGCCCTCAAGGTGAAAGCCAACTACTAAGCTAAGCTTCCTATGTTCACTTATTATTATTATTATTACTAGTGGCCTGGTGCACAAAATTCATGCACGGGGGGAGGGGATGTCCCTCAGCCCAGCCTGCACCCTCTCCAATCTGGGACCCCTTGGGAGGTGTCCGACTGCTGGCAGTCGGACTTTCCTCTTGCAATCCAGGACTGCTGGCTCCTAACTGCTCACCTGCCTGCCTGCTTGACCGCCCCTAACCACTCTGCCTGCCAGTCTTCTCACCCCCAACTGCCCCCCCCCCCGCCGGCCTGATCACCCCCAACCGCCCCCCCTTGCCGGCCTGATTGCCCCTAACCACCTCTGCCTCGGCCCTGTCACCATGGCTTTGTCCTTAAGGACATCCAGAAGGTCTCCTGATCTAATTAGCATATTACCCTTTTATTAGTATAGATTATTATTCTTAACCTGAATATCTCTTGTGTTTGCCAGTTCACAGATGCATTAAACTTTTTAAAATATATGTTTTATCTAAGATTTTTAGTCATTTTCAGCAAGAAGGTTAGCCTGAGTCCCTAGGCCACCATGTTGCAAGAAAACCCAATGGGCAGTTTCAGTTCTTGTGTGATTTGATTTTTCTGCTGCACTTGGCCCTGTTGACCGCTCCTCCCCCCTGTTCTACTCTGATGCTCTTTTTGGTCTCCTTCACAGGCTTGCTCTCTGCCTCTCCCTGTTCCTTAAATGTTGGTTCTCCAGGCTTTGTCCTCTGCTTCTCCTCTTCTTCACCAATATCTCACCACTCCTTTGTCTTTGAGCTGTGATGCCCAGGTCCCTTCTTGCCCAGACTTTTCTGAGTTCCCAACCCTCATATCCAGCTGCCACCAGGTTCCTTGCCCTCTGAAGGTGTCCTCGGCACCTCAAGTTGAACTCATGACTCCCCCTCCCACCTTACTCCCATCACATGCTAAAAATACAACATCCCCTAAGTTCCTTGCCAGTCACCCAAGCGAGAGCTTGGAAACTGTCCCTTTCATCAAGCCCTCACAACCAGTCCATCACCAAGTTCTGTTTATTGAGTCTTACCTCTCTTCTGTCCTTCCACACTGCTTCTGCTCTAGATCAAGACCAGCATTTGTTTCCTGAACAGTTCTCATTGTGGCAGCTGTAACTGGTGTCCACTGCCTTGCCCCTTCTAATTCATATTAGACACAGCAGCCAATGATCCATCTGAAACACATCTCTAGCCAATCCCACTTAAAAGCCTCCAGTGACTCCTCTCAGGACAAAGTCCAAGCTCCTAGTATAGCATTCAAGGACCTTCATAATCTCTCAGCCTTTTGTCTTGATGAGGGCACTACTCCAATTCTATATGAAACTGCTGGCTATCCTGGGACGCACCAGGCTGTGCCACATTTCCCTGCCTTTGTTCATGCTACTGCCTCTACTGAGAAGGCTCTGTGTCAGGTTGGAGCCAATCAGGAGAAACCACCCAGTAAGCACACAGGGACAGTTTAATATAAGAATTTTGAACTATAACAGGGCATTGAAGTAAAGAGGGATTGGCTGGTAAGGAGTGAAAAGAACTCTAAAGAATTTAGGAGCAGAAGAATCCTGGGTCTGAGACAAGAGAGCCCAGGAAGGCCCTCATCCATACCCCTGCCCAAGGCTGAGATCCAGACCTTGGTAGACAGTGAAAAGGGTGAATTTATAGCTGAGAGACAATGAGGCGATAAAGGATAACCAGTAAAGGCCCAATGTCCCTCATCCACCTTGTGCAAATATTTAATTTTTCAAGGCTTGGTTCAAGTGCCACCTACTCTACTCCATGAAGACTTCTGTGGTTCTTCTTCCTCTTTCATTCAGGTAGAATTGATTCTTCACCCTTTGTGTGTAGAATCCTTGCCCACCCTGACATACATAACTATACCCTAGTCATACTTCCATTGGGGGACTTATGATGGTTAGTTGCATTTTTTTATTTACTTGTTTACCCTCACCTAGGGTTACCAGAAAAAATACACAGGACACCCAGTTAAATTTGAATATAGTCTATTGCATGAGGCACACTTATTTTAAAAAGTGTTTATTTTTTATCTGAAGTTCAAGTTTAATGGGATGTCCTGTATTTTTATTTGCCAAGCTTAACACCCTTCCTCCACCTCCACCTCCAACTATGGTGTCCTTAATGGCAGAACATGTTCCTGGCTGACCTCTGAATTCCCATAATTAGCCCAATGCATTACAGTTAGTGCTCAATTAATGGAAAGAGAATAGTGACTTCTCTGGCTACAGGGTTGAGATGGGAAACAGAGACCAGATGGGAGGATGAGCAATAAACCATTCCCCAAATCATAAAGGCCTCAACATAATAGAGGATGGTCTTGTGAGATCTAAAGATCTGAGAACTAATGGGAAGTGACACAGCTCAAGGAGTCTAGGATGCTGCCCAAGTGTCTGGTTTGTGTCCGTGGATGGAAGTTGGTGCCATTCACACACAGGGGAACACTGGAGGAGGTTTGGAAGCTGTAGAGCAGGGAATATCACTGATGTGTAGAAAAGTGTGGAGAGTGAATCTGAAGGAGAGAACAGAAGATTCCCAGGACAAATATGTTAAGTTTGAGTTTTCAGAGGATATTCAGACAGAAGTATTGGAAATATGGACTTGGAGCTCAGGAGAAAGGTCCAGGCTGGAGATATAATGTAACCACCATTGGCATGGAAGTGGTAACTGAAATCATGGGGGTAGATAATGTTGCTCAGGGAGAGAGTAGAATGGGAAGAGAGGAAGGCCTATATCAAAGCCTCGAGGAACACTTGAGAGGCAGAGAGAGGAAAAGAAGCCCAAGAGTAGTCTGAGAATGAGCAGCTGGAGGGGTGGAAGAAAAAGAGAGCATGGGATCAAGACAGTCAATGCAAGACAAGTTTTCAAGGAGGAATGACAAATTTGAGTACTTCTGAGAGTTCCAAGGACAAGGGTTTAGTAATGATGAGGTCACTGGTGACCTCAGCAAGAGCTCTTTTGGTGAAGGAGGAGAGGTGAAAGTATATATATGTAAAATCACAGTGTCAATTTTGTTTAATGCTGTGTTATATTTGAGCAGGTTTAAATTAAGAGGGAAAGGAGATACTCAATTTTAAAAGGGTGAAGAATGGGGAGGCTTGTAAATAATTGAGACCGAGTGCCCTGATAAGGAGTCCTGACTACAGATGGAGGAATTATTCTAGCTACAGGAGGACATTACTAATAGTATCTAGAACAGGGTATGACACCTCAAGGGCCATGCACATCTAATTTGGGGAATGTTTTTTTTTTTAATATATTTTTACTGATTTCATTGAGGAAGGGAGAGGGAGACAGAAACATCAACGATGAGAGTCAATCATTGATTGACTGCCTCCTGCAGGTCTCACTCTGGGGATCGAGCCTTTGCAGGGGTTAGGGGAAGATCCTTGGCTTTTATCATATTCTCTAAGGATTCTCCAACTCCAAAACAAGTTAAGAAGCACTCCTGTGAACAAGAAAGGTGATCTCATATGGCACAATTCTCCTAGATTGTTCTCTGATCTCTCAACTTTCTACCCATCTTATGCTTTTCAAGATGAGACCCCAGTCACCCAGTCCACTTACACTCAATCACAGGGGTCTTCAGCCCGGGGAAATATGGCAATCCCTGGGCAAGAGAGGAGGAAAGCAGTCGGCAAGTGTAGAAGGAGCGCATGGAACCCTGAACCTTGATTCTTGAATGAAATAAACCTAGAGGGAAGTTTTGGGTGCTCCTTGAAATGGAAAAACAGTCATTTCAAAGACATCTGTAGTTTTCTGTCTCACAAGTGATAGTGACTTGATACCCTTTGGAGACCACACCATTGTTCTGGGAGGGCACTCAAATGGGCAATGTCGTTTTGAATGTAAAACAAGGACTACAGTTGGAAACGCAGATACTAAAGCCACCTGTGGCCCCGGGGGTGAAAGTTCTCTGCCTGGGGAGGTCATGTGCCAGGCGCCCTCTGCTAAGTTGTATGACAAGAAGTGCAGCTCTTGTTTTCTTTGGGGAAAACGGCTTTATTATTTTGTGTCTTTTTTAAAAGAGGGATTTGAGTTGTTGCGAGCTGCAAACTGAGACTAGTTCTGTGGGAATGTTCCTCTTGGAGAAGTTGCCATTTCATCTGGGACTTTGTGAGATGTTGGGTACAACCTCCCTGGGGTCCACGATGCAGGCTTGAGTTGGGGGGACCCTTCTCCCTCAAGAACTGGCAATTTGGGGGTGTTGAGAGCCAGCACCTTTGGCTTGAGTTCAAACCTGCCTCTTGCTGTGAGCATTGTCAGAAATGGCTTTAATCTGTCTCCTTAAGTGGCTCTGAGAGCAGAAATGTCCACTGGGGGGCGGGGGTTGGGGGATATGGGAACTAGGCCAAGCATTCAAATCTTTCCAGCAGGGACTCCCTGGCCCCACTGACCCTGGAATTAACAGGATGTCCCCCTTTACCCTCAACCAGGGCCACGGAGCTGTGTGTTAACTGTGTGGCACTAGTGCCCTTTTCTTTGCGAGAGGGGTGGGGGGTGGGGAGGGGTTGGGAGGTGCAAGGGTGTTTGGAGACTGAGGATCCTGAACCAGTTTGGAGGTAGAGAGAGGGGCCAAGGGGGTGTTTGAGGGTAGCAAGGGAGCACCTAGAACTGGGGCAGTGAACACAGAAGAGTGGAAGCACAGGTTTCTCCTCCTTGACCCAGAATGAGCACAGCCCCCAGAGAGCTCTTGCCAGCTCCACACTCTGGCCGAAGGGGCACCTGTGCCAAAGCAGGCAGGCACGTCGGCAGCCTGGAAGGAATGTTGGTCAGCAGTGTCCAATGCCTGAGGGATCCCACCCGGAACCCGCCTCACTCTCATGATGCTCTCCTGCACCCTGGCTGCAGCTACTGCCTCTGTGCTCACAGCTGCCCAGATCTCCCTCCTCAGTCCCAGACCAGCATAGCCCACTGCCTCCTGACAGCCCCTCTGGATGTCCCATGGTTCCTCAGACTCAGCATCCTTTCCAAATACATGCCCCCATCTTATTCCCAAAGGAGAAAATCATACAGGACAAATGAACAGGACCCAGGAAACAAGGTTTCATGGGACATGCAGAGAAGCTCAGAGGGATTGCACTGACCTTTTGGAGGCAACTCAGGGACAGCGTGGAAGGCCAGGGTGAGCATTAACCTCTTCCTCCTTCCAGATGAAGGTGTGTGACCCTTAGCTTCTTGTCCTTTCTCAAACTATTTGCCAGACTGCACTGAAATAATTATTTATGTAAGTATTTAATGTCAGTCTCTCCTAGTTTAAGCTTAGGGCACAGATCATGTCCCCTTCTCTTCCGTGTCCCTGATGTCTACCCCGTGTCTGACATATAAGAGATACGTAATAAATATCTGTAGAATGAATAAATGAATGTTCTTGTTCATCACCCAAGATGCAGGTCCCTCTGGGGGCCCTCACTCTTTTCCTGCATTCCGAGCCCTTTGATGCTCTATGCTTCATGCCCCCAACGTAGCCTCCCACTGGCCTTTTCAGATGCTCTCTTGTCCTGGATTGCTTCATGCAATGTGGGTGGTGAGCTCCCCAGACTGGACCATCTGCCATCAGAGGCAGTGAATACACCTGTCAGAGTGCCCTGAGGGTAGGGCACTGATCAGTGACTGGGGAGTGGTTAATATGTGGTTTTCTGTGTCATTACCCTTTAAGCAAGGCCCCCAGGATGCCTATGGTCACAAGGGTAGGGCTTTCTCTACCAGTAACCCCAAACCCCAAGTGCTGGAGATTGCGCAAGGGGCTGTAAGCTAACCTGGCAGGACTGGTGAACGAACCTTTGCCACCCACTCTCTGTCCCATGGCCCCGCGTCCCAGAGCTGCCCGTCGGAGGAAGCAGCTGGAGATCGCGGCTAGGCCTGTGATGGCTGAGTCAGCCTGCAGTTGTGAGTGGGAAGGTCAGTGGCATGATCTCCGGCCAGTGGCTGCTACCCATCCAGCCCCCACTGCCCAGGAAAGGATCTGACAAACCACAGAAGTAAATAAATAACTTAGAAATAATAAATAGGGGTCCAGGTCTCTGGAGTGAGTACCAGGCCACTCCACCACAGGCACTTCAGCAATGCGACGGCAGTGTGCCTCCTCCCATTCTGTGCCCCCAGGGCCTGGGCGGAGGCTGAGACCTCAAACTCTGCTGGGTTCTCCAGAGGAGGAGTCCTGGCTCTGTGGCCTGCTCAGTGCCAGAGTCCGTGAGGAGTGGTCCTAAGGTCTCCGTAGCCGAGGCCTCTGGTGTCTGCAGGGCTGGGACTAGGAAGGGGAGGACTGCCATCCCTCATCCTCCAGGGCTGATGCCCATCACAAGCCCAGCTGAGGCCGGTGGTGTTCCTCTCTGGTTGAGGCCGGTGGTGTCCCTCTCTGGTTGAGGCCGGTGGTGTCCATCTCTGGTTGAGGCCGGTGGTGTCCATCTCTGGTTGAGGCCCGTGGTCCCTTCCAGCCAGGGAGATTCCCCATGTAAGGGTGCCATCCGCAAATCCTTGGGGAGAGCTCTCAGCCCAGGCAGTCGCAGGCAGTGGCTGAGAGCTGGTCCACGGTCCTCCAGGTGCTGTTGACATCCATGAAGGAGACAGCCTCGTAGCTCGTGGGTCGGCAGCAGGGCTGCCTGACCAGCTGGGAGCCCGGAGGTGGCTGCAGGGCCCGAGCTTTCAGCAGGCTGACGAGGCTGAGGTCGTGCGGGGAGCGCGCGCGGCGGCAGGAACCGCTACAGAAGCCAAAACGCACCAGCTCGTCGGAGCTGTGGCCCAGGCCGAGCGCGCGCACCGGCACCAGCTGCGAGCGCAGGCGGCAGCCCCGCCCCCCCACGGCCCGCGCGCGGCTCCCCCGGCTCGCGAGGCCACCTCGGCCCCAGGCCCGCGCGGCACGCCCCGCGCGGGAGGGAGCGGGCGAGGGCGCGGGCGGCGGGGGCGCGGGCCGGGACGGCTGCGGGGGCGGCCGCCGGGCTCTTCCGCTGCAGAAACGGGAAGCGCGGCCACCTAGAAGGAGACGGAGTCACGCGTGCGCGGGGTTCCGGGCCGCCCCGCAGCCACCCCGCCCCCTACCCTCTCACTTACCGGTCAGGGGGCCGGCGGGGGGCGCCGGGGCTGGCGCGGGGCCGTCAAGCGTGGCGGGGCTGCGGGGCGCAAGGCCCAGGGAGGCCTCAGCAACACTGCTCAGCAGCACCAGAGTGGCCAGCGATGGCCACAGGGCAAGCTGCGCAGAGAGACAAGGTGGAGCCTCAGGGAGGAAGAGGGCACCCAGGTGGTCTCAGGGTGGAGGGAGCCCAGGAGGTGGGGCAGCAGAGATCAGAGAGGGGCTTCTAGTTGGGTGGGGAGAGACGGGAAGGGCTGAGGTTGGAGTCTGCCGCCTCAGGGAGCCAAGAGGAGACATCACCCGAGGGCATCAACCTTCCTCCAAACTCCTGGCCCCTCCCTGGCCGCTTTCCTTTTCACTTCCCACTCCTGCCCAGGGCAAACCCTGCTCTCCCTCCCAAGCGAGCCACCTTCCTCAATACCAGGTGGGAGTCACTGGGAGAACCACTCACCTGCCGCCTAGGCCGGGGCCAGCGGGGCAGCACAGAAGGGCCTCCGCGTCCAGGCTCCATCTCTGTCAATACCAGGATCTCCCATCAGCCTAGTGGACTTGTTCCCCCACCCTCTTCTTGAGGCAGCTTGGAACATTGAGAGATGAGTTATCTTTGAGAAGGTCATCCCTCCATTTCAGTTTCTCCAGGTGAGGAACAAGGGGTTGGATAGGCGGACTCAACCCCGGAGAAGTAGCTGCACCAGGAACTTAACTATGTGTTGGTCCTTTGCACGCTCTCTCTTCTCTCTCTGTCCTTACAGCTCCATGAGGTAAATGGTATCATCCCCATTTTCCAAATGAGCTCAGAGAAGTTCAACAAGTTTAAGGGGGTATTTGGAAATGTCCTACCCCCTCCCCAGTCTTCCTGCTGCAGGGCTGGAGCTGCGAGAAGGGAGTAGCTGGACCCCCTTGATCCCACAGACAGCTTTCTCTCCATGCCACACAAGAAGAAGCTGTGGCCTAAAGAAGAATTAGGGTGCTTGCTGGTTGGTCCAAGTTTTCTTATCATCGTGAGGTTCAGGCCTCAGCCTGTGCTGCCCACCCCATGCTGCTGAACCTTGTTCCTCTGTGGTCTTTGGACCCAGAGCCACATGAGTTCTCTCTTTTGATCACAGATGTCCTTCAAGAGCCAGCAGATGGGCCCTCTAAGAACATGGGGCCTGCGCCATGGTTCCCAATGGCCACCAGGGGGCAGCATCTGTCAAGCATGCAGACTCAAAGTGGGGTGGGCTTTTCCCTACCCTCAGCCAGACTCGGGCCTGAGCAGCTCCCAGGAGGGCCAGCCAAAGCTCCACTCCAGCCTGGTCTGAGAGCTGAGCTGCCCCGAGCGCTGGTCCAGGTCTGTCCCCTTCCACTCTCCCGCGGATCTAACAGCTGGCCCACTCTTAGAAGTTTCCTCCACGAGCCATCTTTCCTGAGCCCAGCCAGCCTTCCTGAGCCCCACCAGAGTTCGTGAACCCACCCTGGCTGGCACTCCCAGAGACCCTTGGGGCCCCACTAGCTGGCCTGCTGTTGGGTGCCAACTGTCACCTGCATGTTTGTGGGTCAGACCTCCCCAGGCCGTCCTGGTGTGGTCCATCTCAGGTCCAGGTATGTTCAACTAACTGAGTAGGGGCACTGAGGGGCCAGGCCAGTGACTTTTCTCACTGATTGAGGGAAAGCCAGGCAAGGCAGCCGTCAGGACCCCCTGTGCTAGGGGGACCCCAGAAGCAGGTCTCTTGAGGGCAGCTAGCCCCTCTCTCCCTTCTGGTGGTTTGGGGCCACTTGGTCCCCCAGCCTTTGCCTCCCCATCTGCAGCCAGAGACTCACCATGAGGGTCCTGCACCCTGTCCTTCTAGGCACCGTCCTTGGGACCAGTGCTGGACCTTCCCCGCAGCTGAAAAGGCTCATGCCCAGGGCTATGCACCTGGCAGTGCCTCTTTCAGCCCAAAGCGTGGCCTTGGCGGCCAGCCTGCACCCAGTAGCGGCAGCGGGAGCCTCACATTACAGTGGGCTGGCAGGGCTAGCAGTCCCACAAGCGGCCAGAGGGACTGAGCGGGCTGGGAGGGGCAAAGAGCTGCACACTGGGCCCAGGAGAGGGAGGATGTGAGAAAGTGGTGGGGACTCTCCTGCCCGCTCCCCCTAACTCCAGGGCTGGGAGGAGGGTGGGCCAACAGGCCGGCTTACCTCGAGTGCAGGGCTCTGGGTCCAGGATGCAGCCAGGGCTGGGGCCCGAGGGACCTGCTGCTTGTGGAGCCCGTGGGCCGTGTCTGGGGGCCGGGCCCAACTCCATCCCTCGGCAGCCTCATGCCTGCCGCCGACCGGTGTCAAATTCCAGTCCCGGCGTCACCGGATCCCGGGGTGGGGCCCGAGCGCCCCCGCCCCGCCCTACCTTTCAGGGTTCACCTGGTTGCTCCACCCGCTGGGATTCGGTCCCCCCCCCTGGCTCAGCTAAGTCCCCCAAGGTGAAGGGGAGGACGCTGGGAAGTGGAAAACCCAGGACGCAGCGTGGAGAACTTGAGCGGCGGAGAGGCGAGGAAAGTGGGCGTTCAGTTTTATAGACACGCGAAGCAGGGAGCTGGGGGGCCGGGCTGAGGGCGGGAGAGGGAGGAGACCGGAGAGTCCCAGCCTTGGGCCACCGGCCCTCCGGTTGGCGCCGGCTCAGGGCCCTGGCCGGCCACCCTGCAGGGACCGCTCTCTGCTCTCTGGGCCGCGGCTAGTTTCTTCTCTCAGCAGCCCTGCTGGGGCGGGCCGGGCACGGTGCTGGGGCTTTCAAGTCTGACCCTGCTCCAGCCGCCCCACCGCCCTTCATCCTGGCAGCCTGGGGCTTGGAGTAGACACACCTGTAAACACCGCCGCTAGGAGTGGGTGCCCAGGGCTGAAGAAGGGAGGGTCACGGAGGAGGAGTATTTCATGTGCTCATGCTTGGGTAGGAGCTGGGGGATAGTGTTTCAGAAGCCTAATTATGGCAAGTTGGCAGGTGGGGTGGAAGTAGGGTGAGTAACATGGATAGAGGTAAGAAAGGCCAGATGCTGTGTCATACCCGCGAGTCTGGACTTTATCCCAATGCCACCAGGGACCACCGAAGGGTTTCAGGCAGAATAATGGTGCATCAGACGTACGTTGCAGTACGTTGCTCTGACTGCTGCAGTGGGGAGGGTGGTTTGGAGACGAGGGGTGAAGTGTCAGGAGGCTGCTGAGGGAGTGAGCGGGAAGTAGAGTGGTGGGGGGAGTGGGGGCCACTTCACGGGTCTTTCTGGATCACAGCTCTTTGAGAACCCAGCTGGTGCCGGACTGATGGGCTGAGGGAGGGCAGACGCTGGCATGCTTCAGGCCGGGTGACCAGGTGGAGGGGATGCATTCTGGCAGGGGAACTCCCTCCCTGGGCGAGGGCCGGGAGCTCAGTTCAGGGATGGACATGCTGCGTCAGGAGGACCTGTGGATGCCCCTATGGGAAAAGTTCAGGATGCAGCTGAATTTGCAGCCTGGCGTGGAGTGGAGGGAGCTGGGCTGGAGATGGCATTTTGGGAACCGTCGACCAACTGACAGTGGGAAACCGTGGATGGAAGTGAAAGTGCTCAGGGAATGCGTGTGGACCAGCTATGGCCTGGCTGTGCATTAGGACCCCCATGGACCTCTTAAAACCACCCGCCTCCGGGCTCCACCCCAGCCCCGACTCAGAACCTTGGTGTGGGTATGTGCCGTTTTCCAGGTCCGCACAGGTGCTTCCGGTGCACGGCCAGGGCTGAGACCACTGGTTCTGCCAGAGCAGTTTCTGGGCACAGGTGAGACCATGCGCCAGACTGCAGAGAACTGCGGGTGGTTTGGGGGCCGTCCTCGGGCCTGAAGGACCCCTGGGGGGGCAGGAGGCCAGGTGGTGAGCAGCCCCACCGTCTGCTGCCTCTCACAACTGGCTGCCCAGTTGGGGTGGCTTCCCTGGGGCTTTATCAGCCCTGGCTGGGGCTTGCAGACACGCTGCCTGTGTCCTGTACAACTCTAGGGGGCACTATTCACGCAGAATACGATGTGCATGGAAGTGCTTCGCAGCCGCCCAGCAGAATCCGAAGGGAGTTTCCGGTTTTGCCTGTCCCTCAGTCAGGGCCTTGCTTTCCCCTCAGCGGAGGAGGCTTCTGCCTGAGAACACACCACAGCAGTTAGGGCACACGTGGGAAGGCGGTGGAGTGGCTAGGACTTTTCGATGGGGACGGCAGGTGAGAGGCAAGGGTCCCAGCCAAGGTGGCAGCTCTGGCCGGAAGCTCACTCCATGGTCTCAGGTGCTGGCCTGTGTTGGGCCCATCCTCAGGGCGGCATGGGGATTCTAGTGAAGGGTCGGGGGTCAGATTCCAGGGCTCTAAGGGGGTAAGATGGGAAGAGACATCCTTTCTAATATTCGCCAGAGTGCCTAGAGCTGAGTGAGGAGAGAGGGTGTGCCTGTGTGCTAAGGTGGGGGTAGGAAGTCCTGTCCAGGCTCAGCCGGGGGTGCCAGGAATGGGTGAGATCTGTGGGCTTGTGTTGGGGGCTCAAGAGGGTATCTTTCCTGCACTTGCAGGAACCTGTCCCTGCAGTGATGGGGCTGTGGGGCCCAGAGGCACTGTCCTAGAACGTGGGCTTCAATCCCCTGCCCTCTGGGCAGGCCCTGATGCCCCTGGTCTACTTCTTTTAAGGCAGAGGGTGCAGGACTGTGTGGGACGAGAGAGGCTCCAGAATGCTCCGGGCCTGCAACTGACACAGAAGTGAAAGGAACCTAGGAATTTGAGCTGAAGAGATGACCCTTGGGTTTAGTGTAGCTGCTGGGGCCCCAGGTTCCTGTTTCTTCCAGGAAAGTAAGAGAAAGCAAGCAGAGGCCAGGTTCAGGGAAGAGCTTTATTGCTTCCATGGTGGCTGCCCAGGACGGCTGCCGCGGCCTGGGTAAGGTCCTTAAGCCTCACTTCCCTCTGGTCCAGGCTCAAGGCAGAACCCAAGGACCTGGCAGTCTCGCTGAAACCCAGAACAGCTGCCAAGCTGGTCAGTCCAGGCCTGGGCACTGTCCTATGGATCAGTAGCAGCTGGGGAGCGGCCATTCCCTCCGGGCTGGGCCAGGCCTCGCCTCCTGAGCTCCGAGTTCCCTCTGCTCTAGCCCAGGGGCTGTCTTGTTGGCTTAAAGGATGGCTCCGGGGTTTCCCTGTGGGACAGTGGGCAGCTGGTAAGTGGGAGTATCCCATCTTCTCCCCAAGAAAGGCCAAGCAGTGTCATGAGCTGGAGGGGGCTGGCACGAGCTCCTGCCCACCTCCCTGCGGCTCTGGAGCAGAGTACAGGCTCGTCACGGCACTCCCACTCTACAGGGAGCCCATTGGCACCCCCGCCTGATGGGCCCTCTGCCGGGCCTCCTCCTGCACGGCAAGTGGACCAAACTCGCCATCTCCAACCTGATTTAAAAATAAATTATCCCTACCCCCCCACCCAAATTCACAAAATGAAAATACACCAAACACTGATTGGAGAAATAATCCCGCAGCCGCCTCGCTGCCTAACGTCCACCTCCGGCATGCTGGGCCTGCCGGGCACGGCCAGCGGCCTCCTGGCGCTCTGGCTCCCAGGATCCAGGCTGAGAGTGAGGCCGAGCGCCGGTCTCTGGGCGGACCCAGCGCTGGCGGCCCTACCAAGGCTTCGCCACCCCTGGGGCCACTTGGCACTGTCCTTCTCCGGGTCTCAGCACTCCTGTGCCTCTCGGGCAGAGCCAGACCAAGGCCAATGCAGTGGGCAGGTGGCGGTGGCTGCTGCCTGCTTGCGGCGGTGCCGGGACCTCCGTGCCACGTGCTGGGCCCATCTCAGATGCCACTGGTTAGGTCAGTGATGACACGCGCTTTCACCAATTTCCGCAGAAACTCTTTCTCCCGCTCAATATTGTGTGTCCAGGACTGGGAGGGAAGAGATGGAGAAGCGGTCAGTGGGGCAGCCTTGGTGGCTGCTAGGACACAGCCCCACTACCATGTGTCTCCCAGAGTTCAGTGCCCTCTTTCTGACCACCACCCTCCGATGCTCTGTGCCACAGCTCATGCTCCTCCCTCCCCAGAGCTGCCTCTTCACTTCTTGTAACCTTAGGAGATACAGGCTTTCCAATCTTGTTCACAAAGACTTCAACCCTCCTTGTCCAGCCGCACGTCTGGGGCACCTAAGTCCTAGGCACCCTAGGATGGCAATGTGAGTCACCAGATCCTGCCCAGGCCTGGGGGTGGACCTGCTGAAAAGAGCTGAAAAGAGTGGGGCGGCTTAGTCATTCTCTGGCCTGATGCAATCCACTTCTCCAGGCCTGGGGGCCGCTGACGAAATCCTGCCTCTCGGGTCAGAGGACCCAGGAGGCCAGAAGGCGAGAGGCCCATCTCACTGTTAATGTGGAAATTACAGGGCAGATGCTGCCTTCTCCTTGGGTGAGACTGCACCCAGGCTCAGGTTCTTTCCAATCCCCAGGACTCATCAGGAAGCTTAGGTGACTAAGTCTCTCAAAGAAAGAAAAAGGATTAAATGAATGAATGAACACCAATAGCCTTGTTTTGGCATTCATCCCCTAGTCGGGTGCATAGTTTGTACCCACCTGACTGCTCTGTTGCATCTGTCAGCACTGAGCCTCACCACAGTGATATTACAGCCACGACATAGCGGTGCTGAGAACTCACCGCTCTGTCTGGTCCTAATTCTGATCCAGTAACTCTCTCCAACCTGTCACTGTACTCCGCCTTCAGCGCGTTGCCCTTGCTGTTGCAGACCCCTGGGTGATTTGCCCTCATTTCTTAAAGATGCAAGCACCTGTCTCACCTCTTTGAAGGCAGGGACCATCTGGCACAGAGTGGGTGCTCAATATATATGTGTCGAATGGAATTAGATTTTACAGGTAAGAAGATGGAGGCCTGGAGGATCGGCAGGGCCAGGATCCAAGCAAATGGAGATATTCGTACAGCTCTTTCCTTACCCAGCCCTTCACCACCCCCAGGGAGAAGTGACAGTCTGACAGATCAGCGTCAAGGGCGCCCCCCTGGGAGTCACTGAGGTGTGAAAGGTCAGCAAAGGGCTGGATATTTGATGATATGAAGGAATTATTATTAATCTTCCTAGGTGTCATCACGGTATTGTGATAGTAGAAAATACTATCTTTTTGAAAAACTTACTGAAATGTTTTTGGCTGAAATGATATATCTGAGACTTGTTTCCAAATAATCAGTGGGGAGTACAAGTACGAGGAAGAAACAGATGAAACGACACTGGCTGTGTGCTGCTCACGGGGCAGGGGGGTGGGGGTGGGGGGGGGGGCGGCCAGGGGGCAGGTGGCAGTTACATGGAATTCGGTACATTGTTCTCTGTGTTTATGAATAGGTTTGACAGTGTAAGAGTAAACACCAAAGTCTGCCTGGGGTGTAGCTCTCTTGGCCCAGGCAATGCCACCTCTCGGGTGCTCTCTCAACTCCTCCTCCGGGCAGACACACAGGAGGTGACCGGAGCCCTCGGCACTACACTGTCTGCTCCGTCTATGGCCTGGGGCGCCATTCTGGTCCCGTGTCCCCAGCCTCACCAGGACCTCTGATTTGGGATGCAGATGTCCCTCCCACTCACCGGCAGCTCTCAGAGAGCCTTCCTTCCGACAGCTCTTCTTCTGCCTCCTGTCCGGCTCCTCCTCCCTCACCCCGTCACTAAATGCTGGTGCTCCTAGGGTGCCGACCACCTGCATTTCCCAGTCTACCGTCTCCCTGGGAAATTTCACACGCGCCTGGCCTGTGTCTGAACATGCAGTTGTGCTCACAACTCACAGATGTACATTTCCAGCCTGGATTTCTCTGCTGTGTCCGGGTCAGGAGTCTTCATCTCTTGCCTAGACTGCTGGGCAGCCTGTTAACTGGTTTCTGTTCCTGCCTTGCACCCCTCTATTTCACGCTGCAGCCACAGTACGCCTACTACATGCTAATCCTCGGCTTAAAATGCTCTACCTCTGTGGCTCCCTCCAGCCTTCAGAGCGAAGCCCAAACTCCTCGCCATTATATTATTCTCTATGTTTATGAGTATGCTTGACAGTGTTCACAATATTTGTGTAAGAGAGCAAATACATAGGTAAACAGAAGCCGGGAGCAGGTAAAAGCTGTGAGAACAGTTTGGAGTGGGTGCTGGCAGGGGATGAAGAAGCAAGAAGATACATCAAGAGAGACAGAGCTGGAACGACTAACAGGGCCGGGGCAAGGAGGCAGGAGCCGCTGGGCAGGATAAGGCGGTTCTGGAACCGACCAGGAGGAGCTTTCCACTCCTGAATCCCATTCCTGGCAACAGGAGGCCCGGGGAAGACCGTTTCTGGTTTCCATGAGACTCCCAAGTCTTTCTTATAAACTTGAAATAAGTTCCCATGACTTGAGGTAGCCTGAATGAACCAAAAGAGCCTAAGACAGACAGTCCAGATGGTAACTGAAGCCATGGCTGGGGATACCAGTCTCCTGGAGAACCTGCAGTGTGAGGAGAGGTGGCCCGGGATGGAGCCCTGGCTGATGCCACTTTTTAAGGGGTGGACTACAATCAAGGACACTGAGCAAGAGAACGAGAGAGACTGGCGAGTGAATTGGAACCCCAGAAACTACTGACTCAGAAGTCTCAGCAGGAGTGGGTTTCAAAGAGGAAGGAGAGAAGTGAAGGTAGAAGAGGGGCTGATTTTCCACGTGGGCTCTTGCTGTGAGGGAGATGTAGGAGGTGGCAACAGGCTGGGAGAACTGTAATGCTTCTTCAACTTTAAGGAGCCTGAGCACATGGATCACCTGGGTGGTAATTCTGGGTTAGAATGAGCTCCAGGGCTTGGCCACGGGGAAGGTGGAGGAGGTACGGGGGTGTCCTGAGACCCGGAGGCAATGTTTGTGGGTTGTCTGAGGGGGCAAGGAGTCCTTTGGGAGAAAGACGACTTGAGGTAGAGAGGGTGGCTCTGAGCTGGTGCCAAGATTAGCGTATGACGGCTGGGGAACAGCAAGGAGGCAGGTGCGGGACCAGGGCAGAGAGAGAGCCGGAGAGGGAAGGTTCAGGAAGGAAACGGGACAGGGTTCTGGGTTCTTGGGGAGGGGCACAGAGGATGCTTCGTGGTCAGAGGCCCGCAGGCAGGAATGGGCCTTAGCTGGGGTAGTGGCACCTTCCTGGAGCTCTGGGCAGCCGGAGCAGCCGCTGGCTCCTCTCTTCACCATTCACGGTGAACAGTCGGAGCCTGTCCTCGGTGCTGGAAGTGCCCTCCCGCGGCCCTGCCCACCCAGCCCCTCACCTCTTTGATGGCTGACATGCGCACGGTCTCATAGTAGTGCAGGGGTGCGTTGGGTGTGCTCATGTCGTAGCCAAAGCCTGCGACTGCCACTTCATCACAGCCATGCAGTGCCATGGTCACAGCCACGCTGCCCAGGGTCGGGATGTTCTGGAGGAGGGGCAGGTGCAGAGTTCAGCTGGAGGGCTGAGCGAGGCTGAGATCCTCAGATAAGCTCCCCAGAGCTGAGCTCCATTCCTGAGGACTGGAAACCCGCCTTGTCCCTCCTCCCGTCCCCCCTCCCATCCGTCTGTTCTTTCTTCCCAAGGTCCTTCTGACCCAGTTCCCCGCCCGCTCCTGGCCTAGCCTCTCACCCCGCGGCCCATGAGGCCATTGTTGAAGGGCAGTCCGATGAGGGTGAAGGCAGCTTCCTGGATGAAATACGGGTTGAGGATACGAATCTCAGGGGGCTCCTTGGGCACTCGAGTGGCCACAGATTTCCAGAAGCCGTCCGATGCACTCTGTGGACACAGCACAGCTGGGCGTGAGCTGGGCACACAGCTGCGAGGGGACTGTGTGAGGGGCAGGGACCCACAGTGTTTACAAGCAAATGAGAAACAAGGTGAGGGGCGTGACGTGTACTGGAGGTACCTGGGGCACGTGGGAACACAGCGGGTAGCGGGAGGACCTGGTGTGTGCTGGGGACGCAGAATGTGTGAGAGACAAGGGTGTGTGGTGGGAACAGTGAACAAATGGTGGGGCCACAGTGTGTAATGAGGATCCAGCGTGAGCTGCTCTGCCTGAGGGGGTTCTTGGGTCACCAGGAAGACCCAACGGCCCAGCTGGCCGCCACCCTGCGCAGCTACTAAGGGGCCCCGGAGGAGCCTGCCCTCTCTCCCCTATCTGCTCTGCTGGGCTCGCCTCCTTCCCCTTCTGTTGTCTCTCCTGGCTCTCAGCCAACTGTTCTAAAGTGAACCTGAAAAATAAAGACAGAATGTCAGCTAGTCCGGGAACCCAGAGCAACACTCCAGTCCCAGTCCGGCCACTGACTAGAGCTGGTGAATGGTCACGTGGCAAGCTCTCTGAGCTTCAGTTCCCTTAACTGCAAAATGGGACCATTCTTCCCTCAGTGACCTCAGTACCAGACAGGAAAGGCATCCGCTCTGAAACCTGGCATCCCAGTGTGCAGTCCAGGGCCACCACTTCTTCTTCTCCCTCTCCCTCCCTCTAGTCCTCAGCCCTGCCTTTCTGTTCAAGACCCTGAAGCATACACTTCAGCTACTCTCTCATGAGTTCAACTCTCCACCCCTTGCCTCCCTATGGCCCCAGCCCAGGGAAGCCCTGAGCTTGGCATCCACTCTTTACCACCCTTACAACTGGGCTCCTGAGGACTGCTGGAGGAACTCACAGACCAACCAAGCCAGGGGCTCCAGCCTCTTATTTGCAGGGAGTTTGTTATTTGCCCAGAAAACCTAAAAGAATCAACTAAACTTAATGGGTAAAATAATTTAGTAATAGGATCTGTACTCCAATAGGAAAGTCACCAGATATAATACAAAAGAGATCCTATTTGCAATCCGAACAAAAAAAATAATCAAATACTGATCAATAAACTTAAGTATGTGGGATCTGTAGCAAAAAGGAAAAAAAACAAAACCTGCAATCCTTTGAGAGATCTAAAAAGTTACTTGAGAAAAAAATGGGAGACAAGCCATATCTTGGATGAGAAGGCCGAATATTAACACAATGCCACTTCCTCCCAGATTAAAGTAGGCTTACCTTTATTCTAAGAAAAATCCCAATAGGATTTATTTTTTTGCAATGTACCAAAAGGATTCTAAAAACCCATCCAAATATTTAACAGATACATTTAAAAATTAGATATGAGAGTATATTATAAGTTTGCAAGGATTAAAACACTGACAGATGTCTAAGAACCAACACCAAGATCAATGAGACAAGATGGCCCGGAAGAGATCAGTCTGCCTGCACGCGCTTAGGTTGTACGACAGGAAGCTGCACCGTCGGTGGGAACAAGGTGAGTTTCCTAGCAAGTGACATTTGCAAATTTGCTACGTAGAAAAAAAAAGAGCCACTCACTGCCTCTCCTGCTAAAAGGAAAAGGAAAAGAAAATTTAGATGCATATATTATCATTGAGCTTCCTAAACATTAGTATAATGTTAGAAATGAAGAAAGTCAATGAATTCTGACTTTGTAAACACTTTTAGTGCTTTGGTTCATAAAAAATATAATAAGCAAAATTAGGAAGGGAACAAAGAAGTGGGAAAAACTGTCACAAATAATACATATTTTAAAAATTCATAAAAAATGAGACCCCCTGAAAATGGGAAAAGAACATAAAATAAGGTTAGTAAGCATGAAAAACTCAGTATTGATAAAAATGCAAATTTGGGTAACCAGATGCTATTTTTATCCTCTAAAATACAGAGTGCGGCAAAAGTAAGTTTACAGTTGTTTGTATGGAAAAGACAATAATTATTAATAATACAAGAATAAACTCCGTTTTGTGTACTCACAATTGTAAACCTGCTTTTGCCCCACCCTGTGTGTGTGCGTGCGTGTGTCTCTCAGGTGCTTGTGGTGCTGAGCTGAGGTAGAACTCGCCTACACTGCAATCTGAGTATGAACCAAAAGCTTCAAGGCTGTTCATACCCCATGACTGCGAATTTCTCTCCTAAAAGCCATCAGAGTGGCGAAGACCTTTGTAAAAAGCTGTTTAATACAGTGTTATTTATAAGAGTGAAAAACTTGAAAAAAAAATACAAAAGTTTATAACAGAGATTTGGTTAAATGATACATCTCTCGAAATAAATCAAATCACAGACATCAAATTTACGTTTCCTAAGGATTCTGTCACAGGGATGTACATGACGTATTTCACATGTTTCCCCACATCTGCTCCTGCTCCTCCTGTGCTCCCGCCCATGAACCAGAAACCTCTGATTTGACTTCAGATTCTTCATCTCTCCAGCCAAACCCTGTCCCACTCGCCATCTAGTTCTTTTGATTTTACCTTCTTAGAATCCCACAGACCCACCCCTTCCTCCCACACACACTGCTTCACGGAAGTCCGGGCCTCGTCACCGTCCCGTTGGACCACCCTGACAACCGGCCATTTACAGCACCTGCCTTGTTGCCCGCTCCGAGCCCAGCGTCCAGCAGTGACTGGAACATACAATAATTGTTAAATTCCATCCGTTTAGTGAACCAACATGTCATGAGTGCCTAGGATGGGCTGCCTCTGCCTCGAAGCCACTGTCCTCTCTCTGCCAGATGCTCTCTCTACATACAAAGCAGATCACATCACCGCTGCCCACAGAGCGGAGCTTTTCAGCCAGCAGGCCCTTCTGCCGCTCGTTTCCACTCCACCCACCCGAGGCCCCCACCTGCTCATTCACGGCTCCATGCTTTTGCTGAGCTGCTCCTTCAGTCTCCAATGGCCTTCCCACATCTATCCACCTCATCCAACCCACTTAAAAACAAAACAAAAACTCAGCATATCCTTTCCTTCTTCCTCATGTTTTTCCTGGCCCCATTCCTCCCAAGGCATAAATGACCTCTAACCTTTGGGAAGTGATAGAATATAGTTACATCTGCTATGGTTTGAATGTACCGCCCCCCCCACCTCCCACGCCCCCAGTCATGTTGAACACCTGATGCCCAACGTGGTGGTATTAGAGGTGAGCCTTTAGGAAGTGGTGAGGGGGGAGCCCTCATGAGTGGGATCGATGCCCTTATAAATGAGGTCCCAGAGAGATCCCCTGCCCCTTCCGCCAAGTGAGGACACTACAAAAAGAAGGCAGTCTGTGACCAGGAGGCCCTCACCAAATACCAACTCTGCCAGCGCCAGGATCCTGGACTTCCCAGCCTCCAGAACGGTGGGAACAAATGTCTGTTGTTTATAAGCCGTCCAGTCTGTGGTGTTTTGTTTGTTCTAGGAGCCTGAATGGACTGGATGCAACTTCAGCTCTCGTCCCTCACTGTAGGGATACCCTGGGCAAGGAGCTCACCATTTCCTTATGGATAAACCAGGATGCTATCAGGATGTATCTTCTGGTCTGTTGTGAGAATTAGATAATTCAGGCTGAGTGCCAGCTCACAGTCACCTGACCGGCTGTTTTCATCTCCGTCATTAGCGGTGTTTTGCGACCCTAAACCATGCAGGGCGAGGCTCACAACTGATCCATGTCTGTCGCTCAGCACAGCCCCTGGCAGTGAGTGTTAAGGGGACATGAAGTCCACCTGAGGCTCCTCCATCGCTCTCAGCAGCAACAAAGAGCCCCCCACTGGGGAGGACCCCTTCAGCTTATCTCCCACTGCCGTCAGGGGGCCGACTCTGCTCCAGCTGCACCTCCGCATGTCTCCCCACCGCTGTGGCGACATCTCGTTCTCTGGTGAAGTCTGTCTGTCCTCCCAGCGTAGGCTCTTGGAACAAATTCCCTCTGTCCCAGCCCCGGTGAGACTGAGAGCAGACCCCAGTCCGTCTTGCTCCCGTGTCTCCCTCTGTGTCCAGGAGAGGTGCGTGTGCAAGGGGGGTAAGGATAGGGATCCCAGGACCCAGTAGGAAAGGGGCGGGGAGGGAAATGGCCAAGTTCTGACACAGAACTGAGGAGAAGCCCCTCCTGTGAGGCCCAGATGCGGACCGAAAGGAATGGCAGGTGCCGCCTGTGCCAGGTAAGGCACAGCCCCTGTCCCCTCTCCAGGGCCTGGCAGGCCCCAACAGTGCCCCAGCTGGGGTTCCTGCCCATGCGTGCCCCACACACCTGAGGAGGAAAAAGCGCAGGGGCTGCTTGGGAGAGGGAGGGAGAGCCAGGAATGGGCACAGCTGGGGGTGTGCCAGGCTCCAGGCTAGTTTTCACAGACATTATTTACATCTCATCAACCTTCACCAACTCACAGGTACGGACTCAAGATGAAGCAATATGTTCAAGGTGATGCAGGTGGCTCTGCCAAGATTCAAACACAGCGTCGTGACCCCAAGACGGGTGCGCATTCGGCCACAACATATATTATCGTCACTGTTGTTCCCACCTCAGAAGCCCAAGGTGAGTAAGGGTCCCACACCCCGTTTCACAGAGGGGACCTGCCACGATGCACACACGGCTGGAGAATCAGAGCTGGATCCAACCTCAGAACCTGGCTGTTTCCATGACACGAGATGCCATCTCTGAAACCATGTCTCTCGGCTTTTCCCAAGTGCTAAAAGTCCCGTAAGTCATCACTATGTGAAACTGTAGGAGGTTACTCTCTCTGAGAATCTGACAAAGGTTTCAGTGGGGAGGGTAAAGCTTCCGCCTCTCCCTTCACTCTTTCCTGGGAGGAGAAATGACTGATCAGACTGCTTAGATGTGGGTGTCCTGAGGGGGCCACATTTACTGCTGAGGTCGAAAGTCTCTCTCTCTCTCTCTCTCTCTCTCTCTCTCTCTCTCTCTCTCTCTCACTCTCACACACACACACACACACACACACACACACACACACACACACTTTTTAACTCCTCCTATGAAGCAGTGAGTACATGGAGCCCCCTTGGAGCAGCATCCTGGTCTCTGCCTCGTTCACTGTGCGGGGAGCTCAGCAGGCCTGCGCTTGGGTCTCAAGCCCTGACCAGTCAGCCTGCATTAGAGCAGTGGGAACGGGCGCAGTGAACAACCCAGGGTTTCTGTTTTATTTTCCCCACCTGTCACTGTCCTGAGGCAAAGCCCCTTCAGGAATTTAAGGGAAAGGAGGAACAGTAGGACCACACTATGATTTGGGCGTTTCCATGTTTCCCCAGCCATAAAAAAAAAAATAAAAAAATCAGGTACTAACAAAACCTCAGTCTGTCTCCTAAAAGAAAAGCTATGGCCTCTCTTTTCAGAAACACACACAGGCACACACACATTACAGTGTGCACCCTACTGTAGAAGGTCACAGAATCCCCGAAGTCAAGGGCATCTGCTGACTTCAGATTAAGAATCTCTGGTATGGGGCGAGAAGAGATGGGAACCCTGAACAGAATCCTGTAAACACCCCCATGTAAGGGGTAGGCTGACACAGAGGGGCCGATAGAGGAGACTGAGGACGAACAGAGAGAGAGGTCAGAGGCACTGGGGAGTGTGTGGTGCAGGGGAGACCATGAGTCCTGGAGTCTGGAAAGCCTGGGTCACATCTGGATCCCACATCTGTGTGACCTGGGCACGTCCTGTAATTTCTTGAGGCTTCATGTTCCTCATACGTAACAGGAATGACAAGACCTACTTCCCAGGCAGTTGTGAAGATTATACACCACATTTGGCATGTAGTAAGAGCTCAATAAATCATATCTGTGATGGTCATGAGTGAGTGTCACAGAAGCCAAGAGAGTGAAGCGGAGGGTGTGGTTGGCGATGCCAGGTGCCAGCAGGAGGCCAGTCCACAAACAGACATATTCAAATGGGGAGCCAGATTCTGCCTCTGGGCCCCTGCGGGGGCGGTGGGCACCGGAGGCCTTCCTGCTGCTGGGCCACACTGCCCAGCCTGCCCCCAGGACACAGCCCTGCCCCAGAAGGCCTAATCACACACGGCCCCGGGCCTCTCACAACTCATTCCCCTGACCCACAGGACACAGCACAGAGGCCTGGAAAGCCGCCAGCGACACTGGCCCTGGAATGGTCAAACCCCTCCTCACGGCCAGCTGTGGACTGCATTCTTTGTTGAATCCCTCCTCCTCCAGGAATGTCCCTGCCTCAGTCAAGTCTGGACCCAGCTCATCTGTGTGCAGCCGCCAGTCTCCTGCTGATGCAACTTGTTCTGCTCTTGTCAGAACAGCCGGGAGCCATGGGGGAAGGCATCTGGGAAGAGAGTGCCTTCCCAGCCCGGCACTGCAGTGTCTCCCTGGCCCCCGCCAGCTCTTCTGCAGCCTCTTCCTCCTGCTGTCAGGGCCGCCAGGGCCGGCTTCCTGCAGCCACGAGGGGGGCAGATGGGCTTGCTCCTTCTGCTCCCTGCTGCTCACACCTTAGGACAGGTCACCAACTCTCACCCTAGCAGCCACCAGTTCTCCCTGCCTCCATCATGCCTTCCTTCAATTCCTTCACTTCCCTACACAAATCTGATCTTGACCTTCTCAGGGCCAAAATCTTCCATGGCTTTCCACTGCCCACTGGGACAGCTTGTCTGGATAATTAAGAGTGTAGCTCAGTGGGTGAGCGTTGACCTAAGAACCAGGTCACGATTTGATTCCCGATCAGGGCATATGCCCGGCTTGTAGACTGGATCCCCAGTGTGAGGCGTGCAGGAGGCAGCCAATCAATGATTTTCTCTCACCATTGATATTTCTTTCTTTCTCTTTCTCCTCTTTCTCTCTCTCTCTCTCTCTCTCTCTCTCTCTCTCTCTCTCTCTCTCCTCTCTGAAATCAATAAAAAAAAATAAAAAAAAGAGTGTAGGTCTGGTTTCTATTTTCCTTATCCCAAAGGAGTTGTAATCCAGTAGAAAAGACAGGGTTGTGTACAAATATCTCAGTACACGGTATGATTATTATGAAGTGAGAAAGAAACAAAGATAGGCTTAAATATCTGCTATACTTATTTAAAAGTGTTCACATGCATAGTACATGAACTGGAAGGAAGAGCCAGGTAACACACTAAGAGAAATATAAGCAAAATGAAGAAGAGCTCTAAAAGAAGGCTACTTACAGATGTAAATGTTTCAGAGCTAAGGATTAACCTGGATCAACCCATCAACAAATACCTGAGTGCCTGTTACAATAAGCCATTTACTTTTTGTACAAATACATGCTATAATGTTGTAGACAATGAACCACCCTCAAAACATGGATTGCAGTAATACAAAAAGAGACCTTGAAGAATGTCTTGTCCAGTCTCCTAAAGAAACCAAGGCCCAATAGGCTTGTTTCATTAAGAAATCTATTTCCTATGAGGGAGCTAGCCACCATTTTCCCCTAACAACTCAGACTGGAGTCCTCATTCTCCTTTGACCTTTCCCTTTCCCTCGTCCCCAGGAACCAAGCAAATACCCATCTGTGGCTATGGCTTCTGCATGGACCCATCCCACCATCATGCTCGCCGTCAGCCCACCTCTGCTTGCAGATCAGGCTGCCCCAGTAATTATTTTTGAACCCTGATATCCTAACTGCCAATTCTGTGTCCCTTGCCAAGTTCTCGACCCTTCCTAAGTCTCATTATCCTCATCTACAAAATGCAGACAACAAGACTAGTTTATTTGTATCCTGCAGTGTGTGTGTGTGTGTGTGTGTGTGTGTGTGTGTGCGCGCGCGCGTGTGCGCTATGACAGTTAGAAGTCAGACACATAACATGTTTGGCACAAAGCTAGCCCCTTTGCTTCGGCTATTATTGGTCTTCAAGATAAAGTCCAAGCTCACTGATGTGACTTTGGCTTGTAAGACCTTTCACTGTCTGTTCCCTGCCGACCCAGCCTCATCTCCAGCCCTCACCCCCACATCCATGTAGGCTCATCCTTAGTATTTGTGCAGCCAGGGGCAAAATTACAAATGGAAGTCCATGTATCACCTGTCTACATTTTAGATTCTAAATATCTGAAAGTTACAAATCAAGGTATCAAACTGTTAAATGAAACATATTCTATCCTCCCTTGAAAAACGACCTGGAAGGCCAGGTTTGAATTTAGAATTCTGCCTCCAAGAGATCTGTGCTGGACCACGGTGGTGTATGGAGAGCGAGGCCCAGCCTGCCTCCCTTCTGTTTCCCTTCTTGGTCCCAGCCCACACCATGCCAAGTATTGTGCATGTGTGTGTGGATTGCCCAGCCCGCACATCCAAGTGCTACCCACAGCCTCTGCAGACAGCCTTCCTTGGGCTTAGGGAGGTGCATTCTGCCCTCGGGAGGATGGAAATGAACTTGGTACTGGCTGTGAGGGCAAGAAATTCTGAGGTCTCTAGTACCTGGTAATGGTCTAGCAAGGGAGGGTGGGCCTGGAGTGGGCATTTCCCTTTGGACTCTGCGCATTCCTCTTCACTCCACGGCAAAGAGTGTGGTGGAGAGCGAAGCACCCTTATTGCCCAGGTCTAAGGGCAGCAGTTATACTCAATTACTTCTAATTCACTAAATCTACCACTTATTGCCAAAGCTGTTCTCTGTTCCTGAGACTTCATCATCTGGCCAACAACTATAAGAAACTGGGTCAAGCAGCTTGATAGGGATCAGGGCTTACATAAGTGTCCTGGAGCCCAAAAGTGGGTGCCTGCACCTCTGGAGTGAGGTGGCATGTGCTCCTCGGTGCCAGGTGCTGCTGATCTCATTTCCACGCTCATTCCCGGGCCCTGTGGCGGGGCATGCTGCCCAGTGGGCAGGCAACGCTTGCCTTGCTGAATCTCACTTCTCTGAAGGTGATCGTCATCTGCAGATGAGCACCGTCTCGTGCACTATCGCACTCACTCCTTTCAGTGGTGCAATGGGGAGCCACTCAGGGAAGCTTTTACTCTCCCCATTGTACAGAAGGAGAAAATGAACCTCAAAGACATGGGCTGAGGCAGAGCAAGAGACTGGTTTCTGTTTCCAATACTGAGTCCAGCCCTGGCCGGTTTGGCTCAGTGGATAGAGTGTCGGCCTGTGGACCGAAGGGTCCTGGGTTTGATTCTGGTCAAGGGCACGTACCTTGGTTGCAGGCTGCATGCAGGAGGCAACCAATCGATGTGTTTCTCTCACATCAATATTTCTCTCAGTCTCTCACTCTCTCTTCCACTCTCTCTAAAAGCCAATGGAAAAATATCCTCGGGTGAGGATTAAAAAAAAAAAAAATCAGTAAGTAAAAATCAATAAAAACATATTAACAAAATACTGAGTCCTGTGCTGTTTCCACACCTTTACCTGCATCAAAGGACAAGGGCGAGAATGGCTGTGATGGCTGCTCCGAGAGCCCACACTCTCTGCAGGGCCGCCGGACACCGCTCTACAGTCCAGCAGATAGAACCATAATTGGCATAATAAACTCCTTAGGTTACATTTGGGTTTGGCCATTACAAATAACACTATATAAATAAAAATCTTTGTGCCCTGGCCAGTTTGGCTTAAGTGGATAGAGCATAGGCCTGCGGACTCAGGGGTCCTGAGTTCAATTCCGGTCAAGGGCACATGCCTGGGTTGTGGGCTCAGTCCCCAGTGGGGGGCATGCAGGAGGCAGCTGATCAATGATTCCCTCTCATCATTGACATTTCTCTCTCTCTCTTCCTTGCCCTTCTTCTCTGACATTAATAAATTTTTTTAAAAAAAATTAAAAATAAAAATAAAAATCTTTGCATGCAGGTTTTTCCTTCCTTTGGGTGATGGCTCTTGGTACCAAGTTATCATTTCCTTTCCAAAAAGCTTGTCCCCATTTACACCCTGACCAGTAGCCTTTGAGTGCATCTGTCACTGCACTCTTGCCAAGATCACAACTTAAACACACTTTAAAGATGTGGTGGGTGATAAATGGCATCCTGTTGCCTTCACATGAATTTCTCTGGTTGCAAGGAAAGTTAAACGTATTTCTGTTGTTTATTAGTTTTATTTACTTCTCTGTGATCTGGTTAGTCTCCTGCCCGTTATCTGCTGGGGTCCTAATGGTTTTCTTGTCAACTTTCCCAATAATAACCATGTCTGTCACATTTCCTAGACTCTTAAGCATCTTGGTGGTATTCGTTCTTTTTGTTCTTGCTAATTTAGTTTATATTTTTATATTTCATACATCTGTTTTATCCTAGCATTTCTGTCCCTTACAAGTTCTTTTCCCTCCAGGGATTCAATTTCTATTCTACTTTCTTCAAAATTTCCTTTGGTTGTATTTGTATGTTCCACTTTTTAGTCTGTTTGGAATTTATTTTGATGTACACTCACTCCGAGGAGGGTCAAAAACCTTTTTCGAAGCTATATTTGGAAGATGCACTGAACAAAAAGAGGAGCCGGCTTGGGGCCGATTTTGTGATGCTGACAGACAAGTGAAAGAGGCAGAGCGCCAGGGACTGTTTAGTTTTCATTTCGTTATCAAGGACAATGATCTTGGAACCGCAGAAAGGAGATCAAACATGGCTAAGAGGAAAGAGATGCCTGGGAGAGGCAAGCAGAGAGCAAAAGGACACAAGGAAGAGGCTGAATCTAAAGGAATGATCTCCCAGGGCAACGAAAGAGCAAAGAGACCTCACTGAGAGGCAGAAGATTTGGGCTGGAATACCGACTGTGCCAGGAGTTACTGCTTACTCTGGGCCTCAGTTTCCACATTTATTTATTCATTTATATATGTCAACTATGGAGGTGATGGACTTAGAGATAAACAGGACAGTTACTGCCCTCCAGGGGCTTGCAAGAGTTAACAGGTAAGAAAACCCTCAGGTATAAGAGAGAGTAAGGGCTGTTACAGAGAATCAGAGGAACTGAGCATGCTTCCCAGATTTTGGCCATGAGCTTTTAAGAATCAAGGACCATCCCTAGAACTAAGCACTATACACAGTCAATGCTCACTGAGTATTTGCTCACAAGCTGTTCCTTTGAAGCAGGGGTGGGGAACGTCTGGCCTGCGGGCCGTATCGGCTGGTGAAAACATTTGGTCTGGCCCTGCCATGGCATGAGAGGTGAGTTAATGAAATGTGTGAGCAAATACAGCAGGCTAATTTTTAAGCTGACAATTCTGCATGGCCTGTGAATGATGTTATAAATATCCAAATGGCCCGCGGCAGAAAAAAGGTTCCCCACCCCTGCTTTAAAGGAAGACAGAGAGAGAGTTCACTGGATTTAGAACCAGTAGGTCACTGCTAGTAGAGAGGCCTGGGAGCTAGGCTGGAAAGGGTTGAGAAACAGAAGGAAAAAACATGGAAACGCATCATGGACAGGTGATGCCTCTCTCTAGAAACCTGAAAGAGAAGGGAAGGAGAGAGGGTGAACACAAGCTGAAGGGAAGGATTTTATTTTTTTTATTTTTTATTTTTTTAAATATATTTTATTGATTTTTTACAGAGAGGAAGGGAGAAGGATAGACAGTTAGAAACATCGATGAGAGAGAAACATCGATCAGCTGCCTCCTGCACACCCCCTACTGGGGATGTGCCCGCAACTAATGTACATGCCCTTGACCGGAATCGAACCTGGGACCTTTCAGTCCGCAGACCGACGCTCTATCCACTGAGCCAAACCGGTTTTGGCAGGATTTTATTTTTAAGGAGAGAGAGACCTGGACAGATTTATAGATGTGAGAGGAGGATCCAGTAAACAGGTGACAAAAGAGATAAACAAAATAGGACAGCTCCTGAGAAGGTGGGAGGAGAGGCATCCAGAGCACAGGAGACAACTGGCTTTGAACGGGAGAGGCAGAGGAAGGACGGAGGGGTGGATGGGGATGCAGGTAAGGTTGCGGACTGAAGGCTGGGAAGTTGAGTTCTTGACTGGTGATGACCTTTATTTCCTCTGCAGGCTGGATGTGAGGTGTTTGCTTAAAATAGGGATGGAGGTATAGCAGAACTGAAGATGGCGAGAGTAGGTTCTGAGAAGAACTACCAGGGACAGGACACAGGAGTGGCAAGCAGCAGCAAGATGCTAGGAAGGTAATACCAGCAAGCGCTGCCACCTCAGCTATAGTTTCTCTCTCCATGGTAACTCCCTGGTACTGGAATGGCTGGATGTGAAGTCATGGGAAGAGAAAGTGGTCAAGTGAGAAAGACAGTATTTGAAGCATGGGGCTCCACGTGATTATGGTGATTGACTTGGACTTGCTGAATGAATGACTCAGTGAATAAATGAGAGGTGTTATAGTGCGGTGGTTAAAGTGGGACAGCTTTGGTCCAAAACCCTGTTCTAGCACTAGGCCATGGCAGGTAGGAGCCAATCAATGGAGGATTCTAAGCAGGAGGGTGATGTGATCACATTGATTTCTTAGGAAGATCCCTGGGACCGTCAGAGCTGAGTCTGAATTTAGCTCTATCACTTAACTAGTTTTGTGCTCTTGAGCATGTAACTCATCCTCTCTGTGCGTAAGTTTCCTAACACCCACAAATGGGGATAATAACGGTACCCATCTAGTAGGGTCACTATGAGAATGGGATGAAGGAATTCAAAGAAGGCTAGTAAACTGAAGAGCTTAATAAATGACAGCTACGAGGATGATGGACAGAGGAGGAAGAATGAGGAGGATGAAGAGGAGGGAGAGAGGCAGGAAGAAGAGAAAGAGGAGACGACTGCTGCTGATTACAAAATAGAGTAACCAAGAGGTCACAGATGAGAGTGACGAAGAGGAGCAGAGGGAAGTGCTGACATGAGCCCCAATTTCTGAGCATTTTTTATCTAAGGGTGGAGGAGCAATGGTCAGGGTGTGGTAAGGGGAATAAAGATGGGGTAAGAGGTATGCGTAAAGAGCAGTATCCACTGGAGGTGGCTGCGAAGGGAATGGAATCCCAGGAGAGCTTGTCTCAGAGGTTTGGAAAGGAGACTGTGGTGGGTGGAGATGCTGGTTCCCCAGCAGAACCCTCGTCAAGCAGGAGAGGCTGTGGTGTGTCCCCGCCTCATCACCCTTTTTACGTGCCCTGCACTGAGTCTCCCCAGAGGTGAGGCAGTGTGAATGCTGAGCTCCTTCTGGGCAGAGCCCATCCCAAGGCTCTGCATCCCTCTCAGGCTTGGGTCAGAATATACACTTAGGTGAAGATGGACATTCAATCCCCATCCTGGGCCTGGGCCAATAAGGCCTCCTATTACGGGGACCTGGTGGCCTCTTTGCCCTGCAGATTTCCCACCCCCTGCCTTTCCCAGGAGGTCCCGAGTTTCTCCCTCCTCTAGGCCTGGCCTCTGACCTCTACTTTTAGGTCACTTCCCAGGTCAGGCTCTACAGCCTAGATAGACAAATGCTTCACTCCCTAGTGCAATAGGACTGTTCTAACAGCAACACCACCAATAATCATAAAATAACAAATAGCATTAATACTTGGCATAGATAGCACTGACTGTGTCAAGCACTGTGCTAGGTACTTTAAAAAAAATGTTTATTGATTTCAGAGAGGACGGGAGAGGGAGAGATAGAAACATCAATGATGTGAGAATCATTCATTGGCTGCCTTCTACATACCCCACACTGGGGATTGAGCCTGAAACCTGGGCATGTGTCCTGACTAGGACCGAACTGTGACTTCCTAGTTCATAGGTCGACACTCAACCACAGAGCCATTCCGGCAGGGCTGTGCTAGGTACTTCTATATTTCACCTGGTTTAATTTTTAAAACTCTGAACGATGGGCAGTAACACTCGTATTTCACAGATGGGACTAAATCTAAGGGGACTAAGTCATTTGCCTAAGGTAAGTGACAATGTCCAGATTTCAAGCTAAGTCTACATAAATCCATAATGCCTTTCCCTCTTAAACCATTTTGTCTCTCCCAAATTCAAGGGCTCAGTCCCCCTTTGTATGAATATGGGGTCCTGGCCAGCCTTTGAAGTTCCTTCCTCTTTACCCAAGGACTGAAGTACAGCTGGAAGGTCAGGCCTGTGTCAAGACTACCCAGAGGCCAACCCCCAACCCTTATCCCCTCCCCTCTCCCTGCTAGGCTGGAACCACTCCCATACCAATCCAGCCCAGGTCTCTAAACCACACTGAACTGGTCACCAGCCAGAGGCCCCTCAGCAGTGAGGTCAGTTTCCCAGTTTCAGGAGTGAGGATGAGGGAAATGCAGGAAGAGGAGGCAGCCAAGGGGATTGGGAAGGCAGCTCCCGGGGGCCTCTGGCTTCCTGGGAAGGGGGGTGGGGTGGGGGAGGCTGGCAGAGGTCGGAGGAATGGAGCCTGAGTGACTGCATGGCAAGCTCTGCCTCTCACGTGTCCTGTCCTCTCCAGGCCTCAGGACGTAAATGGGGAGGGGAGTCTCTAGCCTTCATCAAACATCAGGAGGAGGCTGCGTAGGCCACAGCACCCACCACACTGCATTCTATCTCTAGTTTCAGGACTGTCTCTCCCATCAGACTGTGACTATAGGTCAAAGACCGTGTTTCATTCGTCTTTGTCTTCCTAGGGAGCAGCTCAACGATACCTGGCCAACCAGTGAGTTGTGTGCAAGATGGAGCCAGGTATACTTCGGAGAATTTCACAAGAGCTGGAGGCTGCCCCCTCTCACCATGGACTTACATATGCCTACATCTTCATATACCTACGTATGTCCCAGGCTCCACCCTCCCTGCCAACCTCAGCTTCCCCCCTCAAAAGTCCACTGGTGCTCTGAGCACACATGACCTGCTGGGAACTCCTCCACCTGCTTGCCGGCTTGCTCAGGGCTCCTGGGATCTGGGAGATAAAAGGCCCTGGGTAACTTATTTGGAGTTTTCGGTGCTACTGTTCAGTGAACAGGGAACCAAATGACCACAAACAGTGATGAGTAGAGGTGAAGTAAGAGATGAGTATGGATGAAGTAAGTATGGCCAGTCCTAACACAGGCTATTTTTTGGGTTTAGTCTTCAGGACTCCTGGGTACCAGAAAGTTATACACAACGAGCAACTGCTCACATAGCAAGCGGCAGGTAGCAGCCATGACGGAGACCTAATACCTGTTCCAGCCCTGCCCAGCCTGGCCTTGGCTCCTGAACACAGAGCTGCCTCCTGCCAGAATTCTGCAGGTGAGGCTCCAGACAGGTGTAGAGAGCTCTCCGGTGGCTGCAGGAGCAGGACCAGCCTGTGGCTGGGCACCAGATGGGAGGGGCCTGGGGAAGCAGCCTCTCCCAGGTTTACCTGGGGCTTGGAGCCCAGAGAAGTGAAGAAGGGCAGAGCGGTGCTCGGAAGGCATTAGCCCTGGACGTGGGGTGGGAAAGGGTCCGAAGAAAAGGCTTCCTGGGTAGCCAGAAGGGCCCAGGCAGGTCCGCTCTAGTGCTGGGATTGACGAGGCCCTGGGCATCATTGGCTTCCCTCTGGCAGCTCATCTCAAGACCCTCATTATCTTTGACATTAGAGCCTGGGAAGACTCATGGAACTTCAGAGGGTCCCTCCGGCCTCTTCTCTCTCCTTCCCATTCACCCCACCAACCCTGCAAAGGAGTTCTCACTGACACAAGTCTGGTCCCAGATCCCTGGGCATGGTCTGGAAAGGACAGGGCACAGACATCAGCACGGGTGAGCGTGTGCCTGCGCACAGCCCACACGTCTTCATCCCAACTGCTCCAGTACCTTTGATCATCCTGCCGCCAAGGCCAGGCTAGGCGCGAGCTCCTCAGAGTCTTCCTGGGAAAAGGGAGGCCCTGCCGCCTGCTCCCTGAGTACCGTGAGTTTTCTGACTCTAGTTGGCTTCCTTCCTTTTCTTCTTTCTTCCCTTACTCCCTCGGATGAATTGTAAGAACCTTGAATTAACTGATCTTGATGTTCTTGGAAGGAACATATGATAAACACCCACCTGGCTGGCCCTGGCCCACCCTGCTGCCTGTCCTATCCTAGCAGGAGGCAAGACCTGGTATGTGAGCCAATTCCAGATCATTTATGGTGGCTGGGCACTGAGGGTAAAAAAAGCAAATGGGACCAGGGTCCTGCCCTCTGGGAGCTCCTCTGACAGGTGTCTATGGGCAGAGGAAAGGATGTGCCAGGAGTGGGGTGGGCTGATGGTCAGAAGGCCAGAGTGAGGAAGCAGCCTCCAGGCTCCCTAGGGTTCACCACCGCAGACCCAATTTGCTCCCATTTCTCCCTTAAAAGTACCTACCTGTGATCCTAAGGCTATTGCCTTCAGGACAAAGAGAAGGGCTCTGAGGACACGAGGGTCCTAAAACCAGAGCAGTGGTCGCTCGGCCCCCTCTCTACCTGGTTTGCGTGGCAGTGGGTGGGCCTGCTTGCAGCTGGGGCTAGCTGAAGCCAAACCCTTTCCTCCCCTTTGGGAGCCAGGCTGGACCAGCAGAGCCCGGCTGCCTCCTTCAGCCTGGCACTGAGGTGGGTCCCCCTTCCCCACTGTCCCACCTACCTGAATTTCTGGACCTGACTTCTGTCTTCTCTCTCGCTTGCTACCTACTTGACACTGCCTGTACTTGGCCTTGCCTGGAAAAGGGCTGTGGAGTTAAACCAAATTGCACTGAGACCTCCATAGGCAGGTTAAGCTGTTCCCACCCCCCAATTCTCCTCTAAACGTCCAGAAAGAACTAGCTTCTTACTGAAGGCAGAGGCCGTCTGTCACCATTCTCTCTGGTAGGAGGCATGGGTATCGGAAGATGAATGGCCTGAGCTCTGCAGTGCCCCTCCCCTGGGGTGGCTGGTGACAGCTGGTTGAGGGGAGAGGGGGAATGGGCCTGCACAAGTTGGCAGGCGTCCCTATAGGCCCAGAGCTGAGATACAGAGGACTCAGGAGGGGACTTGGTGTGTGGTCCACTAAAGAGCAGTCGGAGCCTACTTGGCCACATAAGCTCCCTGAAGAAACGGGTCCTGACCCCTGCCTGCCTGGAACATGACTATAGAATCTGATTATTCCCAGAGTGCAACCAGACTCAATGGCAAGTTGGGGACTGAACTGCAGGTCAGTGGTAAAAGTTCAAAGTAGAGAGAGACCATTAGACATGAGTTTGGGAATGAGCACTCTCAAGTTGAGGGCACTGCTGTCCCTGCAGAATGGCCCCAGGGTCCAAACAGGCCTTCCTCCTTTGGCTGGGAATGAGGGTGGACCCATTTGATCAGAGTCAGAGAGACCTCACAGCGAGTAAGAGGGACTCGGGGAGGCAGCTACAAGGTCAGGGCAGGAGAATACGAAGATCAGGAGTAACGCTAGAGCTAGCCACATACTAGTTTTCCTTACCAGAGGATCTAAAGCAGAGAAGGCCTGCAGGGGCTGTTGGGGAGGGACTTGGGAGCTGGGTTGGGGGTGTGGCTAGGGAAGGCTGAGAAAGGCCCTACAGCCTGGGTATCTAGAGGCAGGGAGCAGATGCCAGGCATAACAACTCCAGAAGCCTGGGACAGCCACCCTTGGTTGAGTCTGAGTGTCTTTCAACTTTGGGTCATTAATGCTTCCTTTGAAAGGGTCCTCTTTGTTCTTTACTGGGTTCAGAGGAAGGGACTGACCTGGAAGCTGGGCAAGGCCAGGGCAAGAAGAGAAGGGAAGGAGCTGGTGTACAGGGAGCTCACCACTCTCTCTTTGTAGACGATGTACTTCAACCACTTGAAGTCCTGCCACTTGAAGCCAGCGAGGACAAAGAGAGAATCATGTTCATATTGCTCAGGTCGCTGCATGGCGCCCTCAGGGTAGGTGATGCGCAGTGTAGTCTTGCTGCCCACGTCCTTCTCAAAGCCTTTCACTGGTGCTGAGTTCAGTCTACAGAGAGCAGCCCCAGTCAGAGCCTTGGGCTCACTGCATGTGGTCTGTGGTTTATGTTTGGGGAAGCACTCTGACCCCAGAATACCCCCGGTACAGAGAATGGGGAGCCCAAGTCACCAGGAGCCATCTAGCTTTCTGATCCAAAATCCTCCAACCCAGGTTCTTCTTCAGGCTTCTGCTGACCTCCAGCCCACTGGCCAGATGGCCAGACAATTCTCAATGGGCGCAGGCACCAGGGTTTGGGCCAGGACATGCAGGTGCCCGAGGCACTGCTTTGGGGAGTTTACCTGACCACAATGTCATAGTCATCAATTCGTGACCCCAGAGACTTGTTGGCAAGGACACCTCCGTTGCCTACGATGATGCAGCGGCGG